>NW_026521977.1:17730000-18330000 GCF_021234435.1 Artibeus jamaicensis
CCTAAAAATAAATATATAATGATTACTTGAAGATGCTTGATGCAGTTTTTTATTTTGAAATACAACTGTTATGTGTGTGTAATATATTCTGTAATTTACAAATATTTAATTGGGTAATTAATTGTTGTATTTGCTTAAGTTCATTTTAGAGCAACTATTACTATCCCTTTAGGACACAAGGTAGAATGAAAGACAAAAGAAAAAATGCCACTACTTAATATATTTTCAAAGGAAAAACTCCGTTTTTTCATCATCATTTGTTAGATTGTGAGACCTGTCAGTATGGCACTTTAGAGACCATGTGATGAGCTTTTTCCCCAAATCATGTTTCCTTGGCTTTCAGTGCCTGGGAAATTTCTGTGTGTTTGTAATATTAAGGGAATCCAATACAAATTTAATAGTCTGTGTATTTTATTTCACTTAGATCTTTAAAGCTTAAAGAATTATTCCTACATAACAATTATACAAATCACTCCCCTTCATTGTTTCCTTTCGGAGCATCATCCCACAAGTCCCACAAGGAGTGTTCCCCGAGCCCAGCGTACCTGCTGCCCCCGCCACCTCCCCCCCCCACCTGAAATAACCACAAATTTCTGCTTGAACCAGAGTGACTCTTCCTGCTAAACCTGAGACAGGATTTAGCCAATTTGGTTTGTCAGGTTGCTGGATCTTCTGCATTTTCAGCCATTCAGACATCCTTGTAAAAAGATTTAGCTCAATGATAAAGTTAAGTGGTGGGGGGAAAATCGCCACATGTAAAAGCAAATGAGTTTTTAAAGAATTAAAAATAATCTCTATGAGAAATTCCATCTAAATTATCTATGTGGAAATTAAGCTTAGCTCTTGTTAACACTTCTGTAGAAACACACATTTTGAGTAAGCCAAATAAACAAACGAAAATCCCTAAAAGTAGGCATAGTCATTTATCTATGTACTCACAAGTATTTTCCTCTTTGCAGATCATCAGCATTTTATTAGCTTCATTTCTTTTATTTCCCATGATTCATAGAGAGGTTTTCTAAGACTGAATTGATTCTCTGCTTACTTCTAATCTGTGAAGTCACTTCAGCAAAATAACTCTGGAGTTATGTTGTCATCTCTCGTCCGCACCCCTCTGCTTGAGCGCTCAGGCTGCTGCGGCCCTGCCCCTGCCCCAGGCGTGGAGGGAGCGCTCTCTGGCTGTGCCAGTCTGTCCACCTAGCTCCCTGTTGAGACTGGGGAGGCAGGAGGCCCGTGCAGGGGGGGAGATGGATGTCCCGGTGACGATTTGAAACCCACATAATCTGTAAGTTTGCCATAACGTTTTTTTCTGTGTCTTTGATAAACTCTACACTGCCATTTCGGAACATCTTGTCAGCATTATGCATTACCACTGTAGCCACCAACACAGTGAAAAATATTTGCATGCCTCTTTGGCATAGTGATGGGTGCCATGACTTTTAAGCGAGGATTGTAGTGGGGGGTTTCAGGGATAGCATGCTTTCAGAAATCCAAAGGAAAAGGGGGATTTTTTAAAATTATTTCATTTCAGAGGATTCTGATGCAAAAGCGGGTTTTTTCCCTAAATTTTGCCAAGATTTCAGCAGTTGATCTACAGACTTAAATGATTAAAATATCCATGACAGTCTTGCCATGCCAAATATGTAGATAGCCACGCCGTACGCATACACACACTCAGGCAGATACACATACACACACATACAGTTGAACTTCTCAAATAATATGACTTGGTACCACCTGGGTGCTAATTTAAGTTTGGAGCAAGTGAAATATATACCACCTAGGAGGGTGTAACTTCTTATCTGACCATGAAAATGGGGGGAAAAGTCACTGCTATACCTGATACTTTTTGTTCATGGTGAAGTTTTTATGTATTCAGTATAGAGAAAGCTACCTTTATTTCATTTTGTCAAACCAAAAACATACCACTTAACTGCCTTTATGTAAAAGGTAGCACGACATGTCAAAAAGAATAGCGTAACCCTCAGTATATACTGAACTGAGTGAAAGAGTTAGGCAAAGATGAAATATAAAGTTCATTTTTATATAACTTTCTTTTCATTCACATTCAAACCAGGTAGACTTTGTCAAATACCTACAGTAAAGAAGAACTTGTTCATGCATGCAGAACAAAATAAAATAAGATTAAAAGCTCCAGGAAATCAGCCTGCTTCAAAAAACCATTAAAGTGTGCCTATCCCTCAAGCTTTACAAATGTGCTAATTGTCGTGTTTCAGTCATGTAAATATGTTTCAGCATAAAGTAACCAAGATTTCCTCTTATAGAAGCACTGCTGTCTGGGGCTGTGGGGGTGGGGAGGAACGAACAAGGCCTAAATAACACCCTGTAATGAAACCTGCCTTTGGGCAGCACATGCTTCAGTTCTGAATGCCCAGAAATACTTCGCAGACGCTCTAGGCTGCCTAGCAATGGGGATCTCTCATTCTGGCTAGCTTGACAAAGTAAATACAACTATTGAACATAAGGCAGCTCCCAATAAAAAACAACAATCCCCCCCTTGTAAACACCTACATTTGGCCCCATTAAAAATTCTTTCTTCATACCCAGGAACTAGCAGACCCTGAAATGTGGGGGTCTCAAAGTAACTAAAGAAATGCTGGGGGGGTGCGATGCTGTCAGGATGCTTTACACTCCATTCCCACCAGGCTGGTCCTACCCCATCTAGGGTTTGGAGGCGCGGTGTTCTGCATACACGGGAGGGCATTATGCAAGCGAACGCTTGGCCACTATGTTCTCCGGACTCATTCATGGACAGCCAAAGGCAAATCAACATACTTTCATAAATAGACATATATTTATGTACAGTTACACACTGTTCTATACAAAACTATGTGATTACCACATTTCTAAGAGGACCATTTACCAAAAGCTACCAATTTTGAAAGTGTTTTAGAGGCCGATACTACTATAATAACTTGAGCAATTACCTGATTTCAGAATTCCCTGATTTCTGCTCTTTTTTTACATCTTAGAATTCACCTATTCCGTGAGCTGTGCTTCAGTCAGGCCTCTGCCAGTCCCCAAGTTGAACAGTGAATCTGCTGTAGTTCCAAGATTCTCTAGGATTTAGGGATCGACCTTGAGTTTACACACAGATTTATCTGCTAGCAGTTTACTTACTGAGGGAGGGCTTCGGGTTATAGGAAGGGGGGAACACCCGTTTGAATACTGGTAGGCAAAAACAAAGAGAATGTTGCCCTTTGTCACCTCCAGAGTAGTTTTCATATGCTTTAAAAACCAAACGGGGATAAAAAGGAATTCTCACGTATTAGTAGTTTGAATTTATTTCTGAAAGGATCGTTGTTGTTGTTGTTGTTGTTGTTTAGGCTCAACTTTCAGATCTAAAACACTAGGCTCCTAAACCGTCTTACTATTCTGAAGCCATCTGAGAGGTACTACCCAAAATATTGCTCCTAAAATATTTCCTGATTTGTCCAGGGTCAAAAAGGGGCTTCCTGGGACAAAGCAGGCCCAAAGTGCCTATATCTCAATGATAGTCCCCCACAGAAAAAGCCCAGTCTTCTCCAGTTTACTGCCATAACCGCCTCAGGCCCTCGATCTCAAGCATCTCTCAGCTCGGCCCCCTGAAACTTAATTCAAATTCTACACACTCTGGAGCTTATATGCTCCTGCCTGCATTGTGCGTCCCAGAGCCATGCAAGCCTTGGGTTCAGCAGCAGTTATGGACCAGGAAAAAGTCCACCAAGAGTGAGAAGCCCTGCTGCACAATTCGGTAAAGATGAATGAAAGGAAGTCAGTGGGGGATATATGAGGAGTCTGTATAGATGGTATAACCATTTTAAGCAAAGCGCTCCAGGAATAATCTAGTTTGTTCTCTGTTGGAGTAGGAAATCAGGAAGAAAAAGAACAGGACTCTCCCACATCTTAATTGTCTGAAGTTCAGGAACGTTGGGACTGAAACGTGGCAGTGTTACGACTGTGGAGTCCCAAAGATTCTGACTCGTGTTTTAAGAGGATGGAGCTCAGCAAACCATCCTCACAAACAGTACTGACAAAATCTCTCCTTCTTGATTGTTCCACACAGGGCCAGCCCCTGCAACTGCAGTCTTCTTGCTGGGCAGCATGACATGGGGAACCACTGCCCCCCTTGGGAGGACGGTGGGAGGAGGGGATACTGTGGGTCACTTGGTGGATAGAATGTTTCTTCTGAATCTGGAAAAAGGATCTAGAACAGCCAGTATATGCCACCTTTTGGGAAATTCTGTCCTTAAAGAATATATGTATGTGTGCAACAGTTGTTGTTTTCTGGCATTAAAAATGTCCAATGCATGCCCTGGCCGGGTGGCTCAGTGGAGTGGAACATCATCCCATACACCAGAAGGCTGCAGGTTCGATTCCCAGTCAGGGCACATGTCTTGGTTGCAGGTCTCCTCCCCCGTTGGGGTGTATATGGGAGGTAACCAGTCAGTGTTTCTCTCTCAACATCCATGTTTATTTCTCTCTCTCTCTCCATCCCTTTCTCTCCAGAATCAATAAACACATACTTGAGTGAGGATTTTAAAACAGAAAAGAAAAAGAAAATGTCCATGCATGGCTTTTTAAGGAAATGGATGAGCTAGCCCGGGTGTTCATAGAAATAAGTGTACATCGCTTCCTTGTGCCCTCTGCCCACTCACCACAACTGACACACCCTGCGTGATCCGTTGCCTTCCTACCGCGCCAGGCTTCTCAGAGCCACTCCCCTGTTTACTGACTACTCCAGAAAAGCGGACATACTTTTCTGTCCTTCAAACATGCCGAGCTTATTTCTACCTTAAGGCACTTGCATTTTATCACCTGTGCCTGGAAACTTGTCCTTCCAGGCCTTCATAGATCCCTTCACAGATTTACTTCTTAGCTCAAACGTGCTCTCCAGAAAGGCCTTCACCAGTTAAACTGTTACTAGTAAGTTGCCCAGCCGATATCCTATCTCTGTGTTTACTCCCTTAAAAGCACCTCTCAGCATCATAATTATTGTCTTCATTTCTGCTTTCCTATATGTTAGCTGCCTCTCCTTGAATTATGTAAATATCTCTGTATGATCTCTTTCTGGTAGTAAGTTCTTCGGAAGCAGCGATTTGCCTGTCTCGTTCAGTGTTTTATCTCCAGTGTTTAGAAAAGTTCTGGCACCTAGAGTAATGAATGAGAATGTGGGCTTTGAAGCCAGACTGCCTAAGTTCAGATTCCATTCAAATGTCCCAAAGTTGCAACATCACTTCTGCTCTTTTCAGACTAAGTTACATGGTCTCCAACTACCTGAAAGGAAAGCGTGGAAGTAAAGTCTTTATTCAGGATGGCCGTATATCCAAGGGGTCTTCTGCCAAGGGGGGTAAGGAAGAGTACACGTTCCAGGATAATTATCAGTCTCCGTCACAGTCCACAACCCCTTCATCCCCCACACGTGCTGCCCCTTCAGGAGTGAGTTGGGGAATCCTCCTGTCTGGAAACTGCAAAAATCCTCTGCCGGTCTGGAGGCCCAGTCCTGCTCTCGGGAAGGAGTTCCCTTATTATCTACCCACTGTGTCCCTCTGGGACATTATTCCTTGTCCAGTGTCATTCATGGCTGCGTGACGTTGCCTGTGGAGCGTCTGCAGCTTTCACAGCCCACTTATTCAGAGGTCAGGGTTGGGGACCTGAGATTGCTCTAGGGATCAAATAATCACAGACTATTGACCAGGCTTGTGGCTCCTGTGGCAGTACAACTCCCTCAAGACCTTACAAGGTTCCCAGTCTGTTTGCTTCCCTTCGATTCTGCATGCAAATAATCACAGCCCAGGAGTTGTCTAGACATAGTTCCAGGGTTCAGCTGCAGGAGACAGATCCCAACTAATTATTTTATGCAGAAAGTGTATACCAGAAAATTAGGGGCTAGCAAATAATTGGAAGGGCCAGAGGATGTTGCCACCAAACTGGTCTCCAGGGAACCAGCTACCTCCACCACAGTCAACAAGGTGTGGAATTGGGAGGCCACCACTGACGGTGCTCACTGGAAGTGCACACCTCTAGGGCTGCAGTTTGGGGGTTACTAAGTTCCTGGTACCTCCACTGCAAATGCTCCTGGTCCCCCATGAAGCAAGAAACTGGACACTGAAACTGGTCTCCCCTCCAGGGATAGGTTAGATAGATACAGATACAGATATCTCTGCGACAGAGCTTGCCAGTTGCAGTCAAGATAGCTCCTGCTCTTCTATCCCACCTCCTAAATCCAGTCCAAATGCATCTAATTAGATAAACCTAATTCATAGCTTCTAGCCACAGATCTGCAGACAGGCCACGACCCAGAAGTTGGAATGCACGCTCGTCTACCACAACTGTTACTGTTACGTGGTAAGACTTGAGTCTTTCTTTCTGGGCTCTCTATTCTACCCATATCCCTCTTTTCATCTTATTAGTAACTAGCTGGCTCCATCTAAACTACTCAACTTAAAAGAGAAGGCAGTACCCCTAATCTAACTTGTCTGAGACCTGGCTCCCATTTTTGGCCAGCCTTTCAGCAACGGTATTTCACCAAGGCTCAGGGGCACAAACTTCTCCTGTGGAGGTTGCCTGCTTCCGTGTGCACACACAGAACCAGTTGGGTGATTCAACCCTCCGAGGCCCCAGATGACCAAGCCTGTAGTCAGTGTAGGTGGTAGGCTGTGGGCGGGGCACCTTTTTTTTAACCAGGGCTCCAGTGCCTTCAGTCTCTTCTTCCAAATTCTCTCTCTCTGACCTAAATTCTTCTTTTCCTTTTGTAAATAACTTTGCCAGAAGTGGCAAGAAACAGTTAACATGCCAGTATTCTGAATTTCTCCAACATTTTGTGTAGAGCCAATGATGAGGAGGAAAGGTTTGCCTTCCAAGTTCTCATAGGCGTAGCAAGGGGCACCAGCTTTCCACTCCGCAATATCTGACCTCACTGCTCACTGTCCAACCCCTAAGCCAGCATGTAGCACGATCGCAGAATTTGGGTGCTCCATCTTCAGGCACCAAGTTCTGTTGTAAACAGGATATAGTTGAGGCCATTATTACAAAGATCCAAAAACACAGTGGCTTAAATAACATAGAAGTTTATACATCTCTCACATGAAAGCCCAGTTTGGTGACTCATGGCTCTTTTGGTGGCCAGACGGTGTCAGGAGACCCTAGACTAACTTTATCACTTCATTATGTCTTGTTCAGCCTGCAGTTTCCATGGGATGGCCCGGGATGGCTGTTTCAGCGTCTGTCCCCAAGTCCACATTTCAGCAAGTGGAAGGTACAGGTTAGGCTCGTCCCAGCGTTCACGGAGCCCGGAGTGAGAATGCAGACAAAGGACCCTAGGTTTTATATGACTGCATATTTTAAAGTTATCAAGCCAGCAAACCGTTAAATATGTTTTATCTTCCTCCCTTCACAAATATACCTTCCTAGAAAGCCAATTTTAAATTTAGGATCAGGGTTCCACCCCAGAACGTGGAGACAGAGGGAAAGTTGGCCTGAGGCCCACCTCTTCCTTCTTCCCACCCCTGAGTCCTTCCCATACACACAGCCGAGTGCACATGCCTACATGCCTGGGGACACCAGCCCTCCCCCGCCCCGTACACACCCCCTCCACACGCCCTACATCCGGCAGTCCCTTGGCTACTCCTGGGGCCCAAGATGTGCACACAGACCACACAGTCTGCCTTTGGGGGCTGAACCTGGGGAAGAGACCCTTGAGGGCTTTGTGGCCATTTGGACAGGGAGTTCTGCAGTTTGAATGCCCAGAGCCTGTCCTATAAAGGTTTCAGGCTCTATACAGGCACAACCCCTTTGTCCTATAATTTCTCACCCCAGAGGAGGGGCAGAGTGGGGGCCAAGCTGGGACCCTCTTGCCAAGGCCAAATAGTGATGTTAAAGGAAGGGAGAATTAAATGGCACCTCCCTCTTTAAAATCTGACCCTAAAAAACTTAACCATAGCATTTCCACCCGAGGTGAAGTGACCAGAACTGAATCACTCAGCTTCATGCATTGGCAAGGGAAGCTGGGTAATGCGTGCTATATTCTGGCAGGCCACATGTCCCACTAATACTCAGAGATTCTTTTACTCATTGCACAGGAAGAGAGTAGGTGTTGGGAGAAAGCTAGCAACCTCTGCCACAGACACGTGCCTTTTCACAAATCACACTTTTGTTTAGACAAGCAAGTTCTTCACAGTCTGCTTTCAGAGAGGTGAGTTTGGAGACAAGACAATACTGTCAGTCATAGTTGATGGTCAAAATAATTGCACACCCGAGCATTCCCCATGGGCAGCCAGTAGGTAACATTCCAGTGCTGAAATTTTGTCTAATTTTCAGGTCAGTCAGTAAGAACCAAATGAATTTTTCTCATGTCAAAGGATATGATATGACTATAACATCCAATAAAAGCAATTTTCATCTTAAACCCTGAGAATGAATTGGATCTTAAAAAACAAAACTGAAAACTTGACCATGTTTGGCAGAATTTTTTCCAGAAATGTTCAGCCACCACCAAATGTGTACCTACCAACCCAAAAAGAACAAAAATTGGTTCTGGCATGGTTTCCCCTGGCGTATCGTGTATGAGGACACAGAACTCTTCGAAACTAGGCAGATGCATCATCCTGACGGCAAAATTTTAACCAGATGCAGAATAATTTGCAACATCATATTGCATCTGTAATAATGTAGAGCTTGTGGAATAATATAAATGTAACCACATAAAAAGATAATAATTACATCGTAGCATGTAACTGATTTTTTTTTATATAAGTTGAAACAACACTAAAACCTTGTGAAGAAACAACGTGATTTACGTATGGAGCCTGCTTCATCTGTCTCCTGCCTTCTGCTGTCCTTCCTGTGCCACGGGAAGGAAATCGGCCTTCCACAAAGGAAACGGAAATCTCTCTTTTCTTTGTGTTGAGCAAGAGGGGCTGAGTGTTGCTTCCACCCCTGCCCTGTGGGCTGTGGAGGCATTGGGGCTGCGTTTCCTTGGTCAAGAACTATGAATGGAGCCCCAGGCAATCAGCAGTAACTCATACCTTGAGTACTGAATACTTCTGGAAGGTGTATTGCCCCTTCTCAGTACTGTTGAGAAGTTGTCTCCCAATATCTATCTGCTCCTTTGTCCATAGTAATAAATTTGTCAAGCATTTTTATATATTTTAAAACATTTCCCAGCATCCCTTGTAGGCAGGTGTAGCCATGTCTAAACTCTGGACCCGAGGGGAAGCCATGTGTTCAGCTCAAGCCAAGGTCGTGCCTTCTCGGTCTCTCCCTCTTCCCGTTAGCTGAGAGAGAACAAAACCATCAGCCTGGGAGCCAGAAGTGGAAGCCCCTTGTTGAGGATGGCAGACCAGTCCCTTCAGCTCTGGATTGCCCGACCTCCAGACTGTAAACTGGGAGAGAAGTAAATAATAAATAACTTCTACCTTTTTTAAAGCTGTTCTTTGGAGGACGTGGGAGTGTCTCTATATTACGGCTGCTTGGCCTGTATGCTGACTCATTCCCTCCCATTCAGAGCTGTGCCTCCTAACACAGAACAGGCCCTGGAAACCAGCAGAGCACCTCCAGGCAAGGGCATCTCACGGCCCCTGAGGGACTCGGCAACGGACTAGGACGCTGCGGCTACGTTAACTTGTTTCCTCCTCGTTATGCAGAGGGGGAAATTCTTTTAAAACTAGACTGGAGCAGCTTTGCTTTCTAACTTCCTTTGTATCATTTTTTCAGCAATAAAACCATGTACAAAAATGGGTTTTTCAAATCAGGTGGACCCCCAGTTGCCTCCTTAATACAACCAAGCAGGTTTCCTTGGCCTGGAAGCCAGGCATCTGGCATGCCCCATTCTCACTACCGTGTGCCTGAGTGTGCGGGAACTAGTGTAGACTCTCAGTCTTTCCAGAAGGAAAGGCTGGGACTGCAGAGCTGCAGCAGAGGACACTGGACACTTGGTGCTCAGACTCAGCCCAGGGACGGAGCCCTGCTGCCCAAGTCTGACACTCCACTGCTGTGGCTTATAATGATGTTGCTTGATTATAATTATATAACTGTAATTATATTTGTAGATTCACTCCTCGCCCTAATAAACTCACTGATTTTTATCTTTTATACCATATGTATTTTTATGAACAACTTCAGATCCTTTTTTGGCGCAAGAAAAGTATAAATAAATTCCTGTAGTACTTGGTAGTTCATAGAACACTCGGGCATCTCATTTAATCCTGAAAACGTCTTGTGAGGGGAGACTTATCCCCCCGTGACAGAGGAGGACACCGAGGCATCTTATCTGAGGTCACACTGCAAATGTGTGTTGGAGGGAGGGATCAATCTATCTGTCGCTGGCTGTCTCTGTGAAGGGACTGGTGTAGAACCTATATGTTCTAAGCTGTTCACAAGTTTTAGTTTAAATTGGCTGTCTTTGTTTTTTCAATTACCGTTGGTATAACATTATTATATTAGTTTCAGGTTTACACCATAGTGATTAGACATTACGTAAGTTACTAAGTAATCTCTCACCCGTCTGACACCATACACAGTTATTGGAAAATGACTGACTCTGTTTCTTATACTGTACTTTACACCCCCATGACTGTTCTGTAACAGCCAATTTGTAGACTTCTTAATCGCTTCAACTTTTTCATCCATCCCCCAATCCCCTTCCCCTCTGGCAACCTTCAAGATGTTCTCTGTATCTGTGAATCTGTTTCTCTTGTCCTTGTTCACTTATTTTATTTTTTAGATTCAATTGTTGATAGATATGTATTTATTGCCATTTTATTGTTCATGTTTTTATCTTTTTTTTCTTAAAGAACCTCTAACATTTCATATAATACTGGTTTGGTGATGATAAACTCCTTTAGCTTTTTCTTGTCTGGGAAGCTCTTTATCTTTCCTTCAACTCTAAATGATAGCTTTGCTGGGTAGAGTAAGCTTGGTTGTTGGTCCTTGCTTTTCATCACTTTGAATATTTCTTGCCTCGCCCTCCTGGCCTGCAGAGTTTCTGTTGAGAAATCAGCTGACAGTCTTATGGGAGCTCCCTTGTAGGTAACTGATTTTCTCTTCCTGCTTTTAAGATTCTCTCTTTGTCTTTGACCTTTTGCATTTTAAATATGATGTGTCCCTGCGTGGGCCTCATCTTGTTTGGGACTCTCTGTGCTTCCTGCACTTATATATCTATTTCCTTCAGCAAGTAGGGAAGTTTTCTGTCACTACTTTTCTAATTAGGTTTTCAGCGTTTTGCTCTCTCTCCTTTCAGCACCCCCATGTTGGGAATGTTGGTATACTTGAAGCTGTCCAAGAGGCTCCTTACACGGTCCTCAGTTTTTTCAGGATTCTTTTTTTTTATGCTGTTCTGATTGGGTGTTTTTTGCTTCTTTGTAATCCAAATCTGTGACTTGGTTCTCAGCTCATCTACTCTGTTGTTGATTCCCTGTAAATTATTCTCCATTTCAGTTAGTGTAATACTTCGTTTCTGACTGGTTCTTTGTTAGGCTGTTGAGGTTCTCGCTAAGTTCACTGAACATTCCTATAAGCAGTATTTTGAACTCTGCATGTAGTGGATTGCTCGTCTCCATGTTGTTTAGTTCTTTGCTTCTTTGTCTCTTCATTTTGGCAGCCTCCCTTTGTTTGTTTCTATGTATTAGGCAGGGCTGCTATGTCCCCCAGGCTTGGTAGAGTGACCTCATGTAATAGGTGCCCTATAGGGTCCAGTGGCCTAGCCTCACCTCTCATCCAAGCTGGGCATTCCAGGTGTGACTCCCCCATGTGGGCCACGTATACCCTCCTCTTGTACTTGAGCCTTGATTGCTGTTGATATGTCAGTGAGAGGGATTTGATCCCAGGCCACTCAGCCTCAAGGACTGGCTTTGACTACCAACCTCTGACCACTGTGGAGAATCAGCTGTACACCCCACAGAGCAGGGCTCACTTCACTGGGGCTCTGATGCCCACAGACTTCACCCCTTGAGTGTGTGGCTTGTGGGGCTGGTTGGGTGGTGGTACTCCAACATGGTCTAAAACTGCCCACTGGATGCCCTGGCTCTGGGGCTTCCCAGGAGGTGCAGGCCAAGGCCAGCCACCATCTGTGTTCTTCCCGGGGCTATCCAGCTTGAGCTACAAAGTGATCTGCAGATGGCTGCTGCTTGCTAGTTCTGGTTGTAGTGGTACCCAGATGAGGTCAAACTGCAAACCAAGGCTGGCTGCTGCTAGTGCCAGGCCTGCGGCCACTGAGCAAGCGGTCTGGGGCATGCTGAGAACAGATGCTGCTTGTTTGAGAGATTTTAGGAAAATCTGAAGCATGGGCTAAGGCAGGCCATTCACATGGAAAAAACACTGGAAACATGTTAGGTGGGCCCCAAAGTTGGGTGGGGTGGGCCTCAGGGAATCATGAGGGTAGAGCATACAGCATCAGCCAGGTTGATGGAGTCCCAGCTGTGGCACCCGCCTGCTGGCTCCATGTGATGAGGGCTGCTAGCACTTCTGTCTGGGAGAAAGCTGCCCCCCAGCTCTCACCCTGATGCAGGACAGTTTATTTCCTCCCACTGTGTTTCCAGTGCCCTTCAAGCTGCTCCCCCAGTGCTGAAGCTCAGAAAGAGCGACTTTAGGACTCGTCAGAAGGAGTCCCAGTAGGTTCATGCGCAGGCCCTTTAAGAAGAACTGTCTAGGACCCTAGAGGCCCTTCATCTTCCTCGGCCTCAATCCCCACTGGGTTTTTCAGACTGAAGTTATGGGGACTTCTCTTCCTGGCACTGGGACCCTGGGCTCGGGGTGGGGAGGGGACCTGGTATAGGACTGGGACCCCTCGCTCCTCTGAGGGGACATCCACAGCCGACATCCGTCCCCATTTTAAATCACCACACATGGGCCATCCTGTGTCTCCCCTCCTTTTACCAGTCTTAGTGTGGCTTCTTTAATTCCCTAGTTGTAGAACTTCCATTCAGCCAGATTTGGGGCAATTCTGAATGACGGTGGTTCTGTAGTTTACTTGTACTATTTTATTTTAGAGAAAGAGAGGGAGAGAAACATTAATGATGTACATCGATAGGTTGCCTCTCATATGCCCTCGACCCGGGACCTGGCCCACAACCCAGGCATGTGTCCTGACTGGGAATTGAACCAGTGACCTTCTGGTTCACAAGCTGGCGCTCAATCCATTGAATCACACCAGCCAGGGCAGTTCAGTTGCATTTCTGATGTGGTTGTGGGAGGTTCTGAATACCGTGTTTACCGACGTCTTCATCTTGACTAGGAGTCTAAAATTAGCTGTTTTGAAGGAAAAAAAAACTGTTAGGAAGTATTTGGAAATATTAACACCTATTTCTGCTATTTCAAATAATATATAAAGTGTGACTCTTCAGGAAATGTGAGAAGTTTCAAAAGGATTTAAACAAACCTCTATTCAACTGCTAAAGGTTAACATGTTCTACGTCAATTGTTTTCAGAAAACAAACAGTGCCTAATGGTTTGGTCTTGGCATAGTACAGAAACTATACATTGATTAAACTTATTTTAATGGGCATTGACCTGCAATTTGTCTCAAATCCAGGTGTAATCTAGATTCATTATCTTGCCCCTTCTGGGGGGGGGGGGGGGGGGGGGGCTGTGAGTGCTGAGCGCAGGCCTGGCAGGCTGGGAGAACAGGAATGAGGAAGGGAACTCGGGGGCCAGGAAAGCCAGCCTTACGTGTCTGTGAGATCTGTTTATTTGCTAACTCAAGAAGAAACAAAGTAGAGACAGTGTCTTAGCCCAGCAAAGACAGAGAGGCCTGCAGAGGGGTAAGAGTCTCCAGGTCGGGTTCGGTGTGGTACCGCCTGCAGCCACAGCAAAGCACTTCTGTCGCTCCTCCTCTGTTATGACCCAGGGCTTCCTCGGGGCCGAAGGGTGCCTTTTGGCAGGAGCTCCCCGCATCTGCAAGAGTATTTCACCAGCCTCGCTGTCTCCTACCTTGTATCTCTAGAGAAAAGGGACCCGCCGATCCAGAGGGATCACTGCAAATCACCCAGGCCTCTGCGGGACATTGGGAGTTCTCGCACCTTTCCCAAATCCCTTCGCCTACATAAAAAGCGTCATTTTAGACAAGCATTAATGGAAAAAGTAGGCACCCAGCCAGGTAGGCATCTCCTGCTTGAGCAGCATAATCCCTTCCTCCCAGAGTCTGGGGTGGGGGGAGTCTGGTGGAAAAATCTTCCCTTAAGATGAAGAATATGAGAGAGATGAATACCGTGATTTGGTTTACAAGGTTGAAAATAGTAACTTCTTTATACTCTGATTTTTACTTACACCATTACACACTGGAACCCCAAGGTCTAAAAGTTCACACACCCCTGCAGCCTGGCAGCGTTAGTCGAAAGGAGGGCACCGTGCTCTGCAGAGTATGCGACAGCATATTTTCTCGGAAGACAGATCTGGGGTCCAGCAGCATCTGAACATTTACATGTCAAGTGCATAAGTGCTTTGGAAGCCTCAAAGGAGAAGTTCCTGACACACCTGGCAAGCCTGGAACCTGATCTCTCCTTCTTCCTCGCTGCTTCACATCGCACTGACACAGTGCACAGGGGGAGGCTGAGAAAGGAAGGAGGCAAAACCCACTGCTTGAGCATTTAGACTGCAGAGTAAGCTCGTGCGAGTCAAAATCCACACAAGCCGGCAAAATCACACACAGACTCACATATGTCCAAGAGCCGTCCCTGGGCTCTTTCAAAGGACACGAGTATGTAACTAGCCTTTGCAATGTAGCATTTGGTTAGAAACATTTAATCACATCGCCCAAATTTTCGTGCTTAGATGTTGCACACAAATGGATATTTGACTTCAAAGCCATTCAACCTGAGAGATTTCCAAGCATGTCACACGTCACATTTAGCTGCCTTTGCTGTGAAGGGCTTTCAGCCAAATGGCTCCCACTCGTCACCCAGAGAAGCAGAGGCAGAGAAATTTTTTAGCAAATAAGTAAGCTCCTAAAATAAACTATATTACACTGGTTCTGAATAAAGTACACTAGTTTCCTCATTTGGATATCAGAGCTGTATAACCCTTCACCCAAATGTGTCTTAAAGATATAGGAGCTCTATCTACTCAAGCAAATCACCATTTCCAAGTGTCAGAATCCAATTCATTACTTAACATCTAGCCCATCTCCATGGAGCTTTATTCCTGCTCCCCTCCCCCCACCACAATTTCTGCCTTGTCCCTGCCTTTCTTGCAGACCTAACTTGGAGTGCTCACTAGGAGCATTACCTGTGTGCTTGTCTTATTCCTGCTCCTGGATCGTAAGGAAAGGCAGAGTGTGGAAAGTGTTTTCTGTCCACATATCCTTTCCAGTGTCTTGCTTTGAGTAGTCTCTAAATACTGCTTGACTCCAGCTGATTTCCTAAACAGCCTGATTACCACCTGGCTTCATCTTTGTGAGGTCCTAACACACACACACACACACACACACACACTCTTTACTGCTAAATGTGTTTTAAGTTTCAGTTAACCCACAGATCATGCGTGTATCCTGGTCGTTTGCTCATCAGCAGCAACTGCAAGATCTTAAAGAAACATGAACACTCAGACACATAATTAAATGTCTCTCTCCTTCCTGCTTCCTCACATGAGCAGTGATAGAGGGAACACTACCTACAAAGACATTCATAGCCTCAGATTTTGGAGTCATGCACGTCCTTCAGATTCCTGAGCCTTTCATGCTTTCATTTCTGCCTGAAATTCTTGGTGGAGCAAACTGGAGTCTCAGTAAATGAAAGAATTATTTAAAACAAAGAAACAAATGTGTCTTTAGTAGAGCTTTTTTATCAGTCAAGAAATAGATGTGTAATTACTTCATATGTGCCCGGCTGGGTGCGGAGGACACAAATGAGTAATACTGCTCGAGTATCGCTCTCCGGTGTTACAGCTTTCCCTGACCCTTCGGACGTCTGTGCTGATCACGTGTCTGTATGACAACATCTTTCACCCTAGACAATATCTGTGCATTCAGAAGTGAGTGCATACGGGCAAACTGAAGTCAAGGAAGAACATTTTTCAAGAATCATTTTTAATGTTTTAAAACACTTTGATCCTCAGCACACAGCTTGTGTTTACGTGACGGTAAACAAGTCTTTTATCAGGAAAGAAACTGGCCAGAACATATGCTGGTGGATCACAATATTTTAACAAAAATAAAAAGGTTCTACCCTTTTTATCTTACTCTTTTTTTCATATTGGTGTTTTCCCAATGAAGTGTTTCAGATGGGGCATCCCCAGGTCAGTTCACCGCTGCAAGGCCTTGGCTGGTCCTCCGAGGGTGACCCCGCCCTGCCTCACTCACTATCAGCCCCCCTCAGCCGCCCATGCCGCACGCAACAGAGCTGTCCCTTTGAACTTGGAATTTTATGAAGCACATCCTGCGGGCTAGGAGCTCTAGTAGTTAAAGGGATTTGATAGAGATCCTTTTTGAAAACCTAAAAAGTTCTTCTGAGCTAAGGATATGTCTTCCTAATTATAGCAACTTTTGTAATTATGGTCAATTGGTACCTACATCAGCCTGTACCTGCTTAAATCAACTTATACCTGGATGGAAACAATTAGCACAGGGAGATGTTCAAAACTGCACTATACTTTTGAAAACATGACCCAGCATCATGCATAGAAACAAACTCACCGACACCTGTGACGGATGTTATAGCTGACTCAGCTGAGCGTGGGAGAACCATTGGCTCTTTTGATTAGGATCATTTTTTTCATTATGTCAATATTTCTATGGAAATTGTAAGTTCCTAGAGAAGCTATGTCCTTGAAATACATTCGTCTTCAGGTAACTAGCAGACCAAGGGAAATGGGCCTTTGTGGGAATCCATAATTGCTGAAACGCTGTATGTGACTGAGAACCAGCATCTGGAGCCCTGACAAAAACAAAACAAAGCCCAAGATAACCCTGCCATTATTACGTGATTTTTTTCTATCACGCTTTTATTTATGCATTTACATGGTTTTATTTTTACCTAAGTAAGAAGCATCTTAAAATGCTTGGGTTTGGCCTCTGGAAATGTTCCCCTGAGACTCCTGGGCCAGTTCATGTAATGGCTGTAATTGTGAAATCGAGGGGCAGTGGGGTGATTATCTTGGGCTGCAGTCTGAGGAACTGTTTTAGTAGGGATTTTACATGCAAGACTAAATGCTGATCAAACAGAGCATAATATTGTATCCCAAAGTGTGCTCGTGAAAGCAAAATTAATTTTTTCCCTTTCTTTCCTTCTCCCGAATCTTCTGCCACAGCGACTGCATTTGCCTCCAGACTTGTCAGACACAGTGAGCCGCTCAAGCAAACAGGATCTGGCAGAACCCGCCAGGCTGCCGGGCCCAGGCTGCGGCGTGATGGCCGGAGGCAAGAAGCACCTGGACTTCTAGCGATTCCTCCTTAGTCGGTGCACGCAGAATTATATGACACTCTAATTATGATTGCTAATGGCTTATGTAAATATTTTTCTTAACGATTTGACCCTCCAGTTCTTGAAAAACACAGGATTGCAAAACGAGGCCACCATTCCTCCTTTTTTTAACCACATTTTTGTACAGAAATAGTACAGCACAAATACTTTCATTTTAACATTTGTTTTATGCTGTATCAAAGGACAATGAGGTGATTTTATTTTTAAATAAAAGCAATTAAATGTCAACAATTCAAGGTGCCTTCCAGTGGTCATCCGTGCACATATATTAAGCACTTAGCTCACAGTAAAGTCCATGCCGCAGAGGGTAGTATATAAAGCATTAGGAAATTCAAAATTGCATATGAAAAACATATTTTCTCTTTATTTCTGAAAAAGTCACTTGCCACCAAAAATGCTAAGGTTTTTAAAACATTGAAAAATTTGTTTGCTGATATATGAAGACTAGTAAAATTAATTGGCATTTATGCATCCTATTATTAAATTGACGAAGACAAAATAATGTATTGGGATTAAGACTCTATTAAAGGTAATTAGTTTGCTATAATAGTTAAAAAATATAAAGAACTTGAGTGATAGAAAGCATAGAAAAAGAAGTTGATGCTGTTCTGTTCAGTAATCCTAAACAATTGAAGTCAGCACTATGAAATGATGTCAACACACATAATTCAGGATTGAAATCCAAACTGACAGCTATATTAATGCTAGAATAGTGGGAAAAACATGTATTGAAGCTTGGTAAGCGATTACAGAACATAGATTTGAGACAAAGTAGAAAACTGGAGCTTACTCAGCTTTGCATTGCATCAGGTAAATCCTTTGTTAATTATAAACATTGGTCAGGCATTTACATTTATAACAATGTAATCATGTTTTTTGGAGTTTATAGCATACTGAACCAGTGTTCCTATAAAACACTAGGTTTTTTCATTATAGTTTCATATTCTCAAAGCTTTTGTCAAATAGTAAACAAAAATTTTTTTTCAGTAATTTGCACATTTAAGTAAAAAGTTTCAATTTTTAAAAAGCTGGTTAACATCTGTTCCGAGAACCTGAATTTCCAAAATACATTTGCAAAGATGTGAGAATATTTTGAAGCAGTTATACCTAGCATTTTAAGCAGTTTGCTTTTAATATACCACAAATTATACTTTATTTGTTCTTGACAACATTGTAGAAAACAAAGACTAGGTTTTTAAACTGTCTAACCAATATGATGAATGTCAGTCACTTTAAAAAAAAACCCACTGTAGCATAAACACACACTGTATACAGCTTTTATTCAGAATTAGAATAATTGAATCAATGACAGTGATTCACCAGGATGTCAAATCTCTCCATCATATCCTGTCACCACCAGTTTACTTTTTGTGATCAAAATCAAAAAGACAACTATTTTGTCTCCCACTATTTCATTAGTGCTAAAAATCAGGTTTCTTCTATTTTTTTTAGAATGTCTGGTTTATTTTTTTCACTTCTTTTAATTCGAGAGACACAAATTCTTCCCCATTTTCATTTCAAAATAAAGTTTCAGAATTGATCTGTCAGTTAAAATTAAAGGGCTTTCATATTAAGCAAAGGTGCTTTTAAATGTAAAGCAACTTCAAAAAAATCAATTTAGTCCATAGATAATAAATAATGTGCAGATACTCCACAAAGGCTTTGCTGTATCTTTTAAAAGCATTATGAACAATCTGAATAAATTCAAATGAGTATTTTAGTCACGTTGTTATTTTAATAACTCTCACCTTTTTCTTACTGTGTTGTGACTCATTTAAACAAACACACAACAGAACAATGACATAACATTTGACTGTGAAAACAAAATGTGAGGTCATCAGATATGCAAATTGCTTGTCAAAAATACTTAATAGGTCATTGATTTACTGCCTCCCATGTCTGTAAAATTAACAGCCAATTACTAGTTAATAGATGCTTTGCAAGGAGATAAATGCCATAAAAATGAAATGTGCAGATTTGATCCCAACTTGTTTTAAATATAAAAGAAACTTTTCAAACTCAGTAAAAGTGCATTTTGAACAGTAATGGCACCCAAGCTTCCCCAAAAGCAGATGCAGGCGCTCCGTTGTTCTGACTCTCTGGGCAGGCTTTGCAAAAACTAGCTACTGAAGAGAGACGTGTATTTTTGTTCTCTTCCAATAAAAACCCACTCCAAAAATGTGTTTCCCTTCCTTCCGGAAACGTTATCAATCATCCACATGTTAATAACCTACTACATAAAAATATCGGCCTTCAATAATGCTACCGTAGGTATGTAGACCATTTTGATACATTATGAAATATATACTCTATAAACAGATTTTTTTCATTTATCAACTTAAAAATATAAATACTTAAGTAAGAATGCCAAACATAGTATTCAAAATGTCTATCTTTTAAGTGTTTCTAAAACTCCAAACCCTTTATGGTACTCATTTCTTACACTAGATTTGCCCTTTGTTAAATGAGGTAAATATTTTGCTGCAGTCTGCTCAGGTGCTGGGGTTTTGAGACCTTAGGAATTTCTTTTTAGTAGCCACCAATTTCCACTCTCCTTTTTCTCTCTTCCATGTGTGTTTTATGTCCACCTCCAGGATCTGTGATTACTAACGGTAGACAAAATAAAACTACTTCAAAAGGAAACCACATTCAGCAATAGGTTCCCTGTCTGTCTTTTCATTTTAAAGAATCAGACACAGGCATCCACATACAAAAGGAAAAGGGGGTGACCCCTATTTATTTTTTTAAGTCCATCAGGAATGTCATTTCCGAAACGTGTTAATGCTTTCCAAAGGTAGTCACCATCCACGTCGCCGAATATAAGCAATACTAACCCTAAGTACTTAGACTCCGAACTTTAAAACTGAGCAGTGAAATTATTCAGAACTGAAACAAAACAAAAGAAACAAGTGAGAGGTTTATTCCTGAGAAACAAAAAAAAAGGAAGCATGTGTGTGCCAAACACACGAAAAAGAAAAGCCGCCTTTTTATGATCTTGTGAACATTAAAGCCCAGAGTGAAAAAAAGCAGAAGAATATAGACACCACCCTAAGATGACAAAAACTTACCAAAAAAAATAGCTGAGTCTTGAAGTGCTACTGTATCTTAGGAAACGAATTATGGTAAAAAGTAGGAAGAGATGATCAGTCACAGCGGGGAAAAAACAGTAGGTCACCACTTACGAGTTAGAGGAGGCACAGCTTTGGAGGGAAAATGTTCTGGAAATTCATTGTAGTAATTACTCAGAATAATTTGAACGCTTCTTACTCAAACATTCATCTCCAATTCTGTTCACCTGGCCTCCCTAAGTCAGGCAAGTTTAGAGAAACATCATAGGCTGTTTGTCTTGTGATTCTTCAGAGGACATCACGAATAGCGGGTCACCATCCTGGAAGATGGTGTCAAATCATACCTGCAGAGTCCCCACTGATAAATATATAAATATGCCTATCAGCAAATAAATAAACAAAAATAAATGATTTCAATAAGGAGTCAAAGGCCAGCTCCAGGCACTGCTTCCACACACAGCTTGCTTGTCGCCACGCTGTCCTGGGAGAGCACCCAGAGCTTCATTCAGAAGGACGGCTCACCTCCCCAGGGTGAGGGCAGAAGGTGAGGCAGCCGTTCCATGCTGCTGGACCAGAGGGCTTCTACAGCTGCGCAGCCGATTCTTCGGACTAAGCCAGGCTGTGCCACTGTGCCCTGGAAATCCTGACCCTCAGAGGACACGGATACGTGCCCAAGTGCACACACGTACAGACCCTGCGCTCCCACACACTGCCCTTTTTCCATGCCCAGCTCCTGCACCCCAAGGGCCATCCCCAGTTCTCCAAAGCTTGTGCTCTCTGCACACAGAGCCGAAGGCCAGACCTGACTGCTCGACCCTGGCACAAATCATAGCCAGTTGGAAACCATCCCCCTTCTTGCAGGGAAGAAGCCTGCCAGCAGCTACAGCACACACCACACATAGCCCTTCTCTGACAGTTCCCTGGGCACACATCAGGGAATGTAGGCTGCAAAATGTCAGGAGGTAGGAGCATCCGCATGGGCAACTGCACCAACAGTGCATATGTGTGCACACGCTGCTGCAGAAGCGTGCAAGTGTGCAGTGCAGGCTGACATGGAATGGAAGTACATGCACACATATAAAAACTACAAGCAACCTAGGAAGGTGTCTCCAAATGTGCAGCAACTCTGATGGAGTAAAAGTATTAACATACAGCATGCTAGAGAGATGAATCACAATTATCTGTTCACAAGTAATTCCTTAACTTGAAAATAGTAGATGTGGAGCTAGAAGGTTATTCTTCAAAGCCTCCATTTAATTTCTATATTTCTGATCATTTATTTGCCTTTATGGGTTTAAAAAAAAGTAGCCAGAGTACAATTCAGTGGAAGTGGGTCTTTGTCCCAGGGGCTTTGGCCTGTGCAGGCATTTAATCTAGACTGCCAGAACCCCTGGCCTTTGACTGAAGTTTGCAGGAGAAAGCTTAATATTACTGACTTATCTGCTGCACAGAACAGACAGAAATAAGTCTCAGACAGGTCTTTTCCACCCCAACAAAGGCTTATTTCTTTCCATCCTTTGCTTGAGCTCAAGCACTCCTGCCCTGCGTGCCGCCACTTTAAACATGATCAGATCTGTGCTTCATTGCAAATAACAACTGACCAACAATGGGCTCTGCTTCATAGATTTGGGAATGTTTGGCTTAAGCTGCCAATGACTGAAGGCCTTTAACTCCCACCGGCCAGTCACAGTCTGCTTTGTTGTTGTCTGTTGATGTGTCTGTGCTCATTATTCCTTGACATGCAACATCCCCCCTCCACCCTCCAACCATCCACAACCACACAGAAAGCTAGATTCAAATGGGAACAGCTGTAGTGGTTCAATGGGAAATGATGCCTCTGTGCAAAGGGGAGGGAGACAGAACAGGGAGAGGGCCTATTTGAGAAAGGCAACAGCTTTCAGAGAGTCTTGTATAAGAAATCTACTTTTGAATATACTTCAGTGAAATCACTGTTGAAATAGACTGACAATGGACATCTGCCCAGATTGAAAATGCCAGCCCTAATTCAAAAGACAATTCCTAGTTAATAGCTTGTTGCATTTTTTTAATTATTTCTAGACTTTGAGCTTTTGAATGAAACAGCTAGCTTGGAAATGTTACCATTTTCTATGTATGTTGTGGGTCTAAATGGGCACAGAGCTACACACAGCTTCAAGCAGAATTTTTTTCTAACACATTTCCAATTCATGATGTCTCTAAGAATTATGTCTTTAGGGGTCATCAAGATTTAAAGTAGGGTAGGTATGAACGTAACCATTGGTTCAGAGTGTTAGTCTAATAAGGAAACAAAATTTGTAACACCACACTATAAGGTTTAAAAGAAAATAGTATAATAAAGGAAATACAAAGGCTTTGGCATGGTTTTTACAATCAACAATGGTTAATTTTGATATGTAGTTGTGAACAACTTCAAAACACTTAAGTTTAAAACTCTTGCAAGCACTTTTAATTGATTAGAAATGAATTCTAGATGCACAAAATGATTGGACTGTGAACAGTAATACAACTATAGCTAAGAACAATTAACTTTTGCTGGCCAAAAAAGAAATGTAATGATTGCATGAAAATGTGTATAAAACATCTATAGAGTATTCTTGTCAAATATAAATGAAATTAACTTTATTATAGAAATCATTCTGAGGATTTCTAGGGAAGACAAATACTTACATTTTGACATAAAACAAATCGGATTATATCGAAGACACACTCTACCTTTTAGCTATCAACGTTTTTCTTCCTTCAATTTATATCTTACCCTTTTTTGCACATAAACTTCATCTGTTAACAACCTTTGGAAAACCAACAGATATTTCTTACATAAATCTAGTGCATGTCGTGCCAGGTTTCATTATATGCAAAGGAATGATACAAACTTGGAACCTCCTTCAGTCCATAAACTATGAACAGATGGGTAGGAGTAGTCAATATTTCTCGATAAAACTCTTAAAGTCATGGCAAAGCTTGTTGATCATGGTTTCCTTTTTTAAAAAAAACAACTTCATGACCAACAGAGATCAGACATCCATCCAGTCTACATTGTTCTTTTTTTCTTTATAACATACAAATGCCCTACAAATAATACACCGAAATGAATACAAGTTTGGATACCAAAATGAAGATTTGTTCCAACTGATATCGTGCCTTCCGTACGCAAAGGTCCTCGTTTCAAGTCCATTGCCCAGCAGTACAACACGGGACACAGTCGCAGAACCGAACCGAAGTGCCTCGGACAGCCACCTCCTTCCCCTCCCGAACACCCGGCTGTGGCGTCCACTTAGTCACTGAATGAATTAACACAATATATTCTTTCTCTCTTTCTATCTCTTTCTCTTTTTTCTTTTCTTTCTTTTTTTTTTTTTTTTTTTTTTTACTGTAATCTTGGCCAGTACTGAGACATATCAGGTTCACTTCCCGGAACTTGAACTGGAACTGACACACCAGGGGAAATGAGTCCTAGAAGTGGATGAAAAAAATAGCCATGTAGAGATTCCCGTCAAGAGACAGGCATGGAGTATGAATTCACATGTTAAAAGAAGAAACTCGAATGCTCTTAATATTTTAGCCATATTTTAAATATATATATTTTCAAGTGTTACAAACAAATGTAGCACCTTCAGAAACCAGAAAACATTTCCTGCACATGCCACTATTGAACCCAGAGTCCCTTGTGCAAAATGAAAAGGAAAAAGCTCCATTTGTCTGTACATTTGGAACTTTAGGGATAGAACTCCCTCTGGAAAACCAGTGACAGTTCTTCAATGGCAATGAGACGCGCAGGAGCTCAGAGGGCCAGGAGTCTTCCAGGGAGGACTTGCCACCCTGCAGGCCCAGAGCCCTCGCTACCAGCTTTGGCCAATAATCCCTCCTCAGAAACTGCACAGTCTCAGGCCTTGCCTCTGTAGACAACTTCTGTGACCAAATTCAGGAAAAACAACTCTGCTGTCTGTATGGTGTCAAGTTACTAACTAGCCTGGCCGAATGACCCTTTGCAATCAGTTTTCCCCAGAGAAGCGAAACAAAGCGTTAAACACATGGTCACACAAGGCCAGGAGGTCGGGGTTATTTTGGGTGGAGGGTTGTTCTGTTTTGTTTTGTTCTAGGTTAACTTTGAGCGAAGGGAGATCACCTGTCAAAAGAAGCTCTGAAGGCCACCTCTGTGCAGCCTACGGAGAGCAGCAGCTCACCTGTGGAAGTGGTGCCCGAGGTGCCCATTGGCTGACTGTTCATGTGTGTCTGCATATGTGGGGGGGTGTAGGTATCGTAACTCCGCCCGTTCACCGAAGGGCTGGTAGGCAGCATGCAGGAGTACGAGGAGGTCTGGCTGGGGACTGGGGGCTGAGAGGAGAAAGGCAAACCTGTGGTTACAGAGAAACACACAACACAGCCACCTCCCCAGGCGCCCTCCTCCCCAGGACCTCTGCCAACAAGCTTGATCATTAAAGGTGCCTTCATGGGAAGTATGGGAACTCCAGCCCTGACTTGTGTGGCACAGTGGGTTGGGCGGCTTCCCACCAAGCCAACAGTCATGGGTTCAATTCCCAGTCAGGGCACATGCCTGGGTTGCTGGCCAGGGGACTAAACAACAACAACAAAAAAAAACAAATAAATAAAAAAAATTTTTAAGTATTGGAATTCCATATAATAACTCTCAGATCAGGCCCCCAACCAGTCCTTCCATTGCCCACTGCTAGTTAAGCTGCCTACACACCAAACTTCTAAAAGTCCTACAACTTCAGATAACTGTCCAGGTAGACAGTTAACACTACCCACCAAATGGATAGTGTTTTTGTCCAAATGAAAATGGACATTTCCATTGGATATTGACTGGCATCTTTAGAGAAGCTGTATAGCATGAGGACTTTCATTAAAACTGGTCCCTTCTCCTGTAAATTCCATCTTTGGGAGTCCGGGGGCCCCACCCTTCACCTCCCGGCCCAATCCCACATCTCAGGCTCTGAGGTGGAGAGCAGAGGGGGAGGGAGGAGTTCTCTGTAAAGTTTGGTTTAGGGGCTTTGGAAGCCTCTCATCGTTGGACTCATGGGATTAGAGATTCTTGAAAAGAGACAGATCAGTAATGATCTCAGGTTAAAGTGGCCAGAAGTGTCGTAAACACTCCTCCCCATCCTGAGAATCACCTGACTTCCTTACAGGCCCACAAGCCCAGGTGGGGTTTTAGCTGTAAAATTTTGTTACTGTCCTCTACATGTGGGCAGTGATGGCATAGAGAAGATAAACCCTCCTCCTAATTAAGTAGAAAATACACAGAGCTGGGACAAAGCCCCTCATGAGCCCTCACGGGGCTACACCAGGGCAGAAACCTTGGGATGCAGTACCAGACGCGTGATGTCAGGAACAAGGCAGAGGATAGTACCCCTCTGCCCCGCACACTGCACGGATGTTTAACACTCCAACATCCACAGTCTCAGAGAGGGTCGGCGACACATTAGCGATGATCGGAGGAGGACACCCCCACTCTTTGTAAAAGGGTTAAAGGTTTTGGTCGCAGGATGCACCCGTGGGCAGACAGACTAGGTGCCCACACACACCAACACCCCTGCACTCACTCCAAAACTCAAAGAGGAATTTTGTCTGAACAGAGTCCTTGGTGACTTTTATTTCCTTTATGCTTAATGAATGCATGTACATTGTGAATTGTATGCGTCGTGTATGTAAATTTTTAAAGTCAGTCAAATCGACGGACCCCATACCCGTCTGTGTGTGGAAACAGCTCCACAGAAGAGCAGCATCTGTTCACCTCTTGTTGTTTTCTTGTGAATACATTTGGTTACCTTCACAGAGACCCAGATGTTGCTGCAAGTTAAAAACCGAATGAGACACGCACCGGCCTTCGCGCAGTCCGAGGACGACTGCTACCAGGTTCAGAAAGGCGAGCAGGCCCAGGGGGCCCTGCCAGAATTCCAGTTCGCATTTGTTGCTAATTCCTGGAGTCACTTCCTCCAGGCAATCTGACTTCTGGAAAACTCCGAGGCAGCTGGTAGCCACCTCAACTCATGGGCTGTCAATCCCTTAATTTACATTAATTGCACTACAGCCAATAATATCCAAGTGCAATAAAAATAAACAGGGGAATAATCCTCTGAAGTTGCTTCTCTAGCTGCTCCTACATTAGTTTGAAGACTGTGAAACATTTATTTTTGCTGTTACTTTGAATTAGAAATCCAGCCAAAGATGTTCGGTGGAGAATACACGTGCTGTGTAACCACACAGCGGTTTCCAGCAGAGGCTGGTGCTGGCCAGTCTCACGCCTCCCGGCGTCTCTGATCATTGCACAAAGGGGAATCCTGGTCAACTGGCTGCAGTGGGCCCACCAGAAGACAAATCCCCCCCGTCGAGAATCCACCCAGCTCCAAAGTTCTCGTATACTCCATTTGTGTTAGACAGCTTCCACCGCCAAGGGTTAACCTGGTACAGGGCCCAGCATGTGTAGGGTCTGATAAATATTTGGGACAGAACTGAGAGCAGGGGCAAGCTGTTATACCACGTGAACAGCATCAACCCCAGCAGCTCGGAGTGCCACAGACTCATCACATAATTCATGGCAGATACACTAAATTTCTATCAAATACCTTGTTTCTTTTTTTCACTGTAAGATGTAGAAATAAAACTAGCTGTTTCTCTACATTAAGTGTATCTCACTATGCAAGTATCAATCTCCTTTCTGATCCATTCTATCTTCCCCTCTAGTTTATTACATATACCCTAAATAATTTCCAAATGTATATCTATTAATAGTAACACATTAACATACCCAAATGTTATGTCTAACCCCTTCCTACCTGGTAGCATGCCGGCATTATTTCCCTTTTCCAGTACAAATTTCACTGATACCCCAAAACACATCCCACTATTAAGCTAACATTCTCTGTGAGCAAAAGGCAGATTAAGTTGACCAGTTTTTATTTTCTGAAGGGCGTGAATCAATTAATCAATTAATCAATCAACTGAAACACTGGGTTGAGTGTTTTCACCCCAGACTAGACTAGTCAAACCAAATGCTATAATGATACAGGCTCCCAGGGGGGCAGGCCTGGCCAAGGAGGTCTGCAGGCCCCGCCCCCACTACCCCACACCAGTCCCACACACCCACTCAGCAAGCAGCTGCAGGCCTCACTTACTTGCATAGGCAGGTTGTTTGCCATGGTGAAGCTAGGCATGGGTGGCAGAGCGCTGTACGTGTTGGTGAGGGCTGTGTCTGTCCGGCCCAACATGGAGCCAGAGGTGAAGGAGGAAACTGCAGGGGAAGACAACAGTTGTGGTGAGAGTCAGAGCCAAGGGCAAGCAGGTTTCGACACATTTCTTAGAAGTATGAAGATTTCAAATTACCAGGCGTGGTGGGTTGTGGGATTGGCTGGTAGACACTGGTGCTGAAACTACTACTGATGGGAATATGACTCGGTGTGTTGCTGGCCTGTCTTCTCTGATTCCTCAGTTTTTCTTCTCTTCTCCACTTGGCCCTTCGATTAGAAAACCATACCTGGAAATAGGACAGAACAGGTTGGCCCTGCGCCTCCTCCCAGCTCAGCCCCACCTCTGGCCCTTCCACCCTCCCACCCCACGGCGGCAGAGTATTTAGCACAATAAATCTGTTAATATTTACATACACAAATGACCGTTATTAGAAGCACCTTTATCCCTAGAACAGGCAAATGGTTTGAATCACAAAGTGTGAAACCACGTGGAAACTGAGTACCTGTATTCTCGCTTCAGGCAGGTCTATTTTGGCCGCTAGTCTTTCTCGGGCAAACACATCTGGATAATGGGTTCTCTCAAACTCTGAAAGAGTAAGTTGAGTTTTCTGTGTTGCTGAGAACATAATATGTCAACCACACCCTGGATCAAGCTGGTTCCCAACTCCCCCCTTCCAGCACCTTCAGAAACCAATTCCCTTTAAAATGCTACTACCACTGCCCTGACCAGTGTGGCTCAGTGGGTTGGGTATAGTGCCACAAATCCAAAGGTCACCAGTTCAACGTGCAGTTTGGACACATGTCTGGAATCCAGGCCAGGTCCCTGGTTGGGGCATGCAAGAGGCAACCAATCATTTCTCTCCCTCTCTTTCTCCCTTCCTTCCCTTCTCTCCAAAAATAACAAACAAAATCTTTTTTTTTTTTAATGCTACTACTGTTAGCATTGACTGTACTTGGAAGATCTATTCCACCAGAACCAAGTTAAATTTTCTGTGGAATGACACTCATTCAAGGATGCTTGTGCGGCCTGAATTAGCCAAATCACCATTGTTTCTTTATGAGAAGTCAGACTTTTAGTCTTTGAATTACTGGTACACGAAAAGAAGAAAGAAAACACACACACACACACGCACTGAAGAGATGCCCAGAAAAAATAAAGAGACAGAAAGAAAAAGGAAATCTTTTCAGTCCTCTATGCAAAGGGCCCTGGCTAAATTTAGCTCTTTGTGCTGAAGATGTGGCATTTACTTTGATTTACTGCTTCTCTACTTTGAAAAACTCCATCACCTTTCTCCAGGGCTTCAATTTGCTCTTGGGTAAAGGATGTTCTATTTCTCTGCAGCTTCCGCTTCAGCTGAAGTCGCATTTGGGCCTCATCGGAATCTTCTCCGTTGGAACTGATGGAGTTGGTATTCTCTCCCCCCCCTTCCTGCTGTTGGCAGCCATCTGGAACAAAAAGAACAGGACAGTAGGAGAGATTTGGAGTAACTCGGGGCCTCCAAAGGGGTCTGGTATAGCCATGAACTCCAAGAGCTGTATATTCACAGTCTTACAGAAACATTCCCAAGGTAACTGTCAGCCTTCTTTTAATAAAAGGCCTCTGCAACAAACACGACCTGACCACCATTTTTTCCTTTCTGTTTTTATCAGAGGAGCCCTCCATGCAGTACAGACACATATAGAGTAGTATTTCTCCAATGACAAAGTAAGTGCTGATGTGTCTAGTTAACGTGATCATTCCTAACTAACCTTGACTCCCCAGGTGCCTCAACCAGTTCCCTTTCCCTACAGAATTTATTTACCTATGGCTGTGTTGGGAAAATAGAAGAGTGATGTTCAAGGTTTCAGATGATCTATTATCAGTAATTCCTATCTAATCAATTAGATGTTGATAGGTTTGTAGAAAATGCTATTAAGAAACCAAACCAAGCTTGTAATCTTTTTTAAAAAATATTTATCTAGTTTTTATTTTAATTCTGCACAGTCAATTTCATTTTAAAGGTTGTGAATTTAGAAGTGCTTGCATTGTTCTGCAGTTTTATTCAACTATTGTATGAGTGCGCTTTGCCTTGACACCTATTACGAGCACAGCTGTAATTATATCATCACCAAGAACAGGCTATAATTGCTGAAAATCGAATTTTATATTTAGATAAAAGGACTGTCCATTCTTTGTAATGTGTTGCACCAGAAAAAAGTAAGATTTCTTTTAAATTTTTAACATGTAATTTTAAAAAAGAAATAGTAGAGAGTTCACTAACTAGCTAAATATGCTGCAGCTGAATCCTTGGCATATCATTTAAGTGGTACATTTTTAATTAGGGCATTTCCACCACTTTTAATGTAATTTCTATCATTAAAGAGGGAAAGTTTTATTGTTTTCCCTTGTTGCTTATAGGGCAAGATGTGTACTCGGGCTAGCTGTCTCTTGTCTTGTGCCTTGCTCACGAAGCCGCAGCCTGTCTGAAGGAAAGCGCTCGACCCTGACTGCGCCTGCAAGCTGGGTCCTGGGTCCTGGGTCTTGGGTCCTGCGGCCCCCAGAGATACCAACAGGGGCTGACCCCCATCCTAGAAACTTGGCCAGTGTGGGGGAGGGGCCTCTAGGGGGCCTTGGTGGGAATCGACTTAGCCAGGAATATCATTTATAACCAGGAGACAATAGGCATCGTCTTCAAAGAGTTCAGGGAATTGTGACAGGATCTAGTGGGATCTTTTCAGGAACTTTGAAATGTTTTAAAACCCCAACTTTCTCCCCCATTTAAACAGGCGGATTCATCGGCACTGGCCACCATATGGGCCCTTGGAGATCTATTGAGATGACCACCAACACTTGAATAGCAAGGGGCTGCTTTTCAGCGCCTCACAATGCCCCTCGAGTAAGGGAAACTATTAAACTCCTGGGGCAGGAGCGTTGGCAAACTTTCGTGGGCAGAATTTTGAGGCCACAATGAGCGCGGACAACAAAAGGATTCTCTTGAGGCGTGCAGCGGGCCACATTGTGTTACAAGAAGCCCAGTCAACAGACTTTTCAGTGAAGTGTGTTAACCCCTCTGCTCTGCTATCATTAATCACTGTCCGAAGAGCGGGCGCCTCCGTGCTATTTAGGGGCTTGGCTGGGGGGATGGAGGGCGGATAGGGGGCCAGGACAGGGGGTAGGGGGAGCAGGGAGGGTGGATGGGGACAAGCAGGCATGCGGGGTGAAGGTGTAGCAGTCAGGAAGGATGGAGGCCAGGACTGGGGGGTTATGGGAGGAAGCAGGGAGGGAAGATGAGGCCCCAGATGGGGGTGGGGAGGAGTGAAGGGGGGGGAAGATGGAGGAAGAAAGAGGGCTACCGAGAGAGAGAGGCCAGAAAGATATCATAAAGACAGAAGAGTGCAGAGAGGAAAAAGAGGCGAGAGGCTAGAATAAGAGGAAAGAAAGAGGAAAAGGAAGCTAAGGGGGAAAGAGAATATTAAAACATAGGCTGGGGCTTTACTCTGGGTGGTCTCGTGCTAGCTCAGAAAGGTGGGGGTCAGAGGGCTGCTTCGCTCAGGGGAGACGCTGGACTCACATGTGCCGGCACCCGTCTGCGCTAATTTACTGCCCGAGTTTCCGGGTGGCTTTGCAGAGTGTTTTTTAGAAAAGGGAATGAAGAGCCGCCCTTATTTTTGGATTTGGTGAATGAGGAAGACTTTAGAAATAGACACTAAGACAAGCTCCTGGGTTATTGCTTTAAGAAAACACGAACAAAACTCTGGGGTCGTTGGACCTCTAGGGACAGGGCGTGGAGGAGACCACGGTCCCATCTCACCCGGGGGGTCAGTCACGCCTTCGAGGAAGCCTCACCCCAGTATCTTTTCTGGCACATTCTATCTTGCCGATTAAACAAAGCCACCGGGGGTCTCCTTCAGAAGACCCCCCCCCCAGACAGCATTCTCTGCTCTCCTTTGCTTCTCTTAACATCCTCCTAATTTTAAAACATGGACATTTGCCCACACTTTCCCTCTCCTTTCCTTCCTCTCTTCCCCTGACCCCTGCACACACACACACATACACACACACGCACACGCACGCACGCACCAATGCAGGCAGAGAGCTGACTTGAGAACTGACATTTAAGGGAAGGAAAGTTAGGGGAGATGCGGAGAGCTCGGTTCTAAGTTTCTTTGGGGGGGAGTGGAATTAGAAGCAGGTCAGGAGAAACCGGGACCCCCAGAGTCAGCGTATACCCCTGAGATATTATTATTATTATTATCATTATTTTCAAAGTAGCGACTGTTAGCCAGGCGGTGACGGAGAAGTCACTCTTACATTGGCCCCGCTTTTTTTTTTTTCCTTCAGTGGCTTTACCTTCCACTCTTAAAGCTTTTAACAAAATAAAACTAGAAGTTGCATCTCGAATTCCCCACGTGATAAACGTAAGTGGCAGACAATTAAGATATCTTCTTTAAAAGGGCCCCCTCAGAGCGCAAAGAAGGGGCCTTCAGTGGGCGCCGTCCACCTTCCAGCCTAATCCGTGAGAAGGCGAGTGAAAGCGCCTCCCATTATCCCAGCCCCGGGACCATCTGACGCTGGGGATAGGATTTGTTTCCTGGAAGAAGGAGAAGAGAGAGAGAGAAGGAAAAAAAAAAAGGACGCTGGGAAATAAAATCATTCCTTAGTTTCTTAGGGTCTTAATCAGTGAGGCGGAAAACAAGCAAGAAAAGATAGCAACCCGGTTGCGGCACCTTTTCAGCTCGGGAGCACGGATCAAAACATTGTAGCATCTGTTGAAAAGGAGACGGACTAAATCCTGCAGAGGCCCGGGTATTCCGGGGGGCGGGGGGAGGGGGGAGATAGGAAAAAGTGCCTGCGCCATCTCCGAAAACACCGGCTCGCCGGAGGACGGGGGCCGGACACAGTTGTCTCTGGTTGTCAGCCCACGTCCTCACGACTTTATTCTCCACCGCGTGGCGTTGATCAGATGGAAACCAGATTTGTCTCCCTCTGAGACCTAACCTCGCCTTATGCTTTCGGAGTAATGGACTCTTTCAAGCCGCCCCCAGACGGCATCCCGGCCCGGGAAAGGGAGGGAGGGGGTCCTTGTTAATGCTTCAAGTCCTGGAGATTCCCCGGCTCGGGCCCTGGGCCCAAGCTCACCACCAGCGCGCCACGGTCCCCACGCCCGGGACTCTGCTCCCCACGCAGCCGGGCTGCAGCCCGCTCCCGAATACGCGGCGCGGGAGTGGGTGTTTGGGGTTTTTTTTTTTTCGGGAGCGGAGGGGGAATTGGCAGTTGGTGTGGCAAATTCTCTAGCAACTCCCCGCTAAAAGTTCAAAGCTCCTGAACGAGCGCCACCTCCCGCCCCGATCTCCACCACCAGGTCCGCGGAGCCGGGCTCTCGCTTCCTGCTCTCAAGCTCCGCTCAGCAGACGCTGCCCCAGTCGGTGCCGCCTCTGGTGGAGGCGGTGGGGCTCGCAAAGCTGCGCCCCTCGGCTTCTGTCGGGGTTCTGGAAAGCAGGAGGGGGTGTCCATGATTTTAGCCTCAAGCTTCCGGGAGCCAGTCCTCCAGCTGAGGGGCTAGGGCGAGGAAACTTGGGGCTCAGCCTTCCCAGGCCTGGCCACTGTGCCCTTCGCCTCTCCAAGACTTCTCGGACCCAGTCGGCCAGACTGGACCGAGGAGAGTGGTCACCGCGGCCATAGATTACAACGGGCTCGGCGGGCAGGCGCTAAGCAACTGCCAAGTGCATTTTCACTTGGGTGTGTCCAGTGTGTGCACGTGGAAACCCCAGTTTCAAAGGTCAGGTGACGGTGTGGTCTACACTCCCTCGTCCTCACCAGAGGCCACAATGGGCCTGGCCTGCAGCCCCCTCGGGGGCGACGCCTCCTCCAGTGCGCCTGCTGCGCGCGGTGGGAGACTGAGGGGTTCAGAGCCACTGGGCGAGCCGGCGGGCAGCGTCGCCCAGGGGAGCCGGGGTCCGGTGCATCGGGAGGCCTCGGCGGCCCGGGGCCGGGAGGCCACGGTGGGAATCCCAGAGCAAGCGCGTTGCTCCCTATCTTCCCAGTGTCCGTCCTATATTGTTTTCTGCTCTTAAAACTGACATGTCTAATTGGCAATTGGTGCCGAATCGTGTCCAGAGGTCTCTTGTGGAACATTTCTACAGCTGTCTCCTTCAACTAGACGCTTATTCATGTCGCCTTAATGAGAAACAAAACGTTCTCTAATGAGCAATTACGGAGCGACAGGATTGTTCCCATAACAAATTCTTGCGAATGACAGAAGCATCCTTTGTACCAGATATTTCGCATACTGTTACCGATTTTCCCTTCTCCAGTCCAAGGCGCGGGGCACCCGGAGCAGGTCGGAGTGCGCAGGGACGCGCGGGCAGCCCCGCCAGCATCCCTGCGCCGTTGCCCACGCCCCCCCCCCCCCCGGCCCCCGCGCCCGGAGCCCCCAGGCTCCGTCGTGCTCCGGGGAGTGAGACGCCACTTCCCATTATCCCGCATATTATCTCCTTGTCAGGAGGACAACAAATACCGATTAATCTTCCGGGTAAACTGTTTCCTATTCTTGACCAAACTACCTCTGTGCGTATAGGGGAGGGGAGACCCAACGGCCCCACCCCACCCCTATCTGCTCCTCTTTCTCCATCCCTTCTCACGGATGCTGGAATGGACCAGATCCTGTCTCTCCTCCCGGCCCCAAGGCACCCCGAAGTCTGGCTCACAGTACCCTCACTCCACCCTTCTAAGCAGTTGTCACCCACAGAGAGTGAGAACTCAGGGGCCCAGAAGGATGGAGAGGGAGGTGTGGGGGGTGTTTTATTTGGGAGACCACCATTTCCACTGCCCCATCCTACCAACATTTTGCCCCATCCTCAACTCAACATCTCTCTTGCTCACCTTCTCTTATATGCACCCTATTCATAGTCATATAATTTGTCAATTATGACAAAAAGCAAACTGATACAATTATGTTTACCTCACAGTCTGTCAGTGTTAACTTGTCACACTTCTAAGCAAAGGGTCTCTCCGTGCATTTTAATGGAAAATTTGAATAGGGAACCATGCAGCTAGTTCTTACACACACACACACACACACACACACACACACACACCTGCCCATAACACACATGCGCGCACACACCAGCCACTACTCCTGACATACACAGCCCAACCGCACATTCCCAGGCCAACCAGATACTTCAACAAACACCATCTGCACACAGTGCGAGCCAGTGTGTCCCAAGCCTTTGAAGAGGCCCCCACTCCATTCTCCCAGCAGAGGCCTGGAGAGAGAAGGGCTGGGGGAGAAGGGAATGGGCTGCACATACAGAGAGTTTAGAGGATGGGTGCTTGGGGTTTTACCTTGGGTAGGTTGCCCTGGCACTGAAGTCCCCGGATACCAACCCGGGCGGGTGCCCCAGCTTCCGGTCTGCCCGTTCAACATCCTTAGTTTATCATACATGCCGTCTGCACCCATCTGTTGCTTTTCGCTAGCCAGGTTGCGAAGAACTCTGTTTATTGATGACACCTGCAAATCAAACCAAAATCAAACCAAATGGTAGTGCCTCCTGAAGACAAGGTCTCCTTGCCTTAAATCCCCATCTCAGCACACCCACCCCCTTAAAGAAAAACCCTGAACACATCTAAAAACAAAACAAAACAAAACAAATAACCCTCTCGGCCACCCTGGGACACTGTAGGTGGATTTGCAGGGGCATGGTGGACAAAATGACAGCCATCACGTTAGGTATGGAACTGAGTTGGGTGAGAACGGGGGGATGGGAAGGGGTCCCTGACTGTTGTTCAGTGTCTCTGGTGACCTAACTCATATGGCTGCTTGGCTTTCTTAAAAGATTTCCAAACCACTTTAGATTTGGTTTAGAGCTTTTTTGACTTTATGTTATTTTAGAGCTGAGATGGATGTTTGATGCCTGAAGAAGGTTCAGGCAGGTGGATTTGGAGGAGGTTTGGAATCTGATTTTCATTTTCATTTTCCTTCTTGATTCACGTGCCTTTCCCCAGGTGCCTCAGCCCCCTACTTTGCAGCATGCAAAAGAGGTGACCGACTCCCCACACTTGACTCCCATTTCCCAGAAGGTCAAGAAAAGGTTTGGATGTTCCTTTCAACAGCCCCAGGTAAGGAGACAAATTCGAAGCAGGGGGGAGATAAGAGACAGACGGTGGTAAGGGGGAGAGTGGAAGGAGATGAAGAGAGACATGGTAAAGAGGGAAGAGCACAGAGCTGAGAGCAGGGAGGGGATGTTCTCAGTGAACTTACACTTGGTATATTATCGTTGGTACAGACCCCCTCGGACAGTAATCTGTCTCGGATTTCCCAAGCAAAGATGGACGGACACTCCCGCTTATACTGGGCTATTTTGCTTACAACTTCTGGAGTCGCTACTCTCGGTTTACTACCACCGATTGCCCTGGGTCTGATGGAGCCAGTCTCGTAATACCTGCCCAGAATTTTACTCACGCATCCGTTGGACACCTGCATAGGGGAAGTGGACAGAAAACCACATTATTAATAATTTCAAGACAAAAATAAAATTGTTTAAGTATGCATTAAACAATGACAAGCTTACGTTTTGATTGTCCAGCACTTGGACTTTTGCATCTGCATGGGTCTATAACACAAAAATATGCCTTCAATGGTACGAGAACGTACTGCAGAGAGCTTTTTCCTTAAAATTACACTTGTAGCCCTAAAAACTACAAATAGGACGACACTGCCAAACAGTTTGAACTTTAAAAAACTAATTTAAAAGTTTTTTTTTATTATTAAAAAACTGTTTTCTTGAACGCTGCCTGAAGATGCATCAAAACGGACCCAGAGGTTTTCGTGTGCGCTGACCTCGTGTAAAGGGGTGCCGGGTTTGAATGAACAAAAGGGGAAAATAAACTGGATTTAATCTTATTTTTCCTTAAAAAATATACCCAATTAAGTGAATGTGATTTATGGAGGAAGGTAAAGAGCATTTGTATTTTTAAATCCATAGATATTCTTCATGAATATGTAGAATGCAAACCAACATCTTAAAGCCTGAGGGAGGCATGGGGTGAGAGAGAAAGGAATGAAATTAGGCCGAATTTGTAAAACTCATCTTATTATAGTACATAAACTATAGTAAATTTAAAAACATAAATGTTTTTACCAAAGAAAAAAGAAAGGTGTTTTTTTCTTTAATTCACACTTTTTTTTTTTCTTAAGCAGATGAGTTATGTGACTGACCCAGGGTGAAAGAGATAGGGAAGGATGGTGGAAGGCAGGGGAGTGGGTGGGGACTGAGGTGGGTGGGTCAGGGTGGGGGGTCCGTCATTAGCAGCATTTGCAATAAGAAATGAAGAGAGGGCGTTGAAAGTGGAGGGCCGCGGGGGCGGCGAGTGGGGCGGCGCCGGGAGGATCACCTGCAGAATTCGGGAAATGTCGCACGGCCGGGCCCCGCTGTGCGCTAGCTCGACGATCTTCTGCCGGGTGGAGTCCGGCAGTGGCCGCCCGTTGACAAAGACACCACCGAGCTGATTCACTCCGCTGTGACCTGAAGAAAGGCAGAGGAGAGGAGAGGAAAAGAGAGGAGAGCAGAGAGAGAGAGAAGAGAGGAGGAAGAGTGAAGAAGAGGAGGAAGAATAGGAGGAGGAGGAGAAAACAACCACAATGCATCCTCAGCCCCCTGCCAACCCCTGCCAACGTCTGCGATCAGGTCCCTGCTATCGATCATAAACGGCTACAGGACCACTTAGCCAAGCGGGGCATAGGGCAGCCCAACCCCCCAAACAGCCATGCCCTCGCCTACCCAGCTACAGAAGCACCAGGCAGGCAGACACATGCCAAGGAGCAAGAACACACGCACCTCACTATTGCCACCACCCCAGCAGTGACCACAGCCCACCGCCTCTCTTCATAAATACCCCAGCCAGCCTCTGAATGCACAAGATTCAAACAATCAGCTCTAAAAATATCTTCTCAAAGATCCCTTCTGAATGTCATGGCAAGCTGTGGTTCTACAGAACCCACACTGACTCTCCAAGCTCCCTGCACTGTTGGAACTCTGAGAGCAAATCCTGCAGCCCTGCCGCGCTCCGGTGGAAGCTTGCGTCCAGAAACGTTTGCCCTCACGTTCCAAACTCTGGCAAAGGCACCGCACAAGCACCGGGGTTAAAAAATTACACGTAGAGGAGAAGAGAAGGGGAAGGAGCAGAGTAGAACCAGAACAGCAGCAAATCTGCAGCTAGTGAACCCAGCCTGGGTTTCTGCACCTCCACTGCAGGCATGAGAGAGATTCTGAGCCCCAAATCCACTCCAACCACAAGGTAGTTGGGCTGCTGCGGGCAGTGGGGCCAGAGCTTGGAGTCTGCTCACAGCGGCCACAGCTTGATTTACTTCCACTGCCAATCTCAGCCCTCCCCACAGCCAAGGACAGATACAGCCAGAAGAAAAGGAAAAGGCCACACGACAGCGTCCCCATCCCTCCCTTATCTTGTGTTTTCACAGCCTCACCCCATTGTCTAATCTTAGAGAACAGGGAGAAGAAGTTAGCACTTCTCTGTAACCCCCTTCCCAGAAACCACAGGCACACAAATAAAGCCAACTGACAATTTTCACTTCCTTCAAAATCTCCAACCTGCAGCCCCGACTCTAGAGAGCGGTGCTTCCAGAAGATGTGGCTCCCTGCTCAGCTGTCCTCTCCTCTCCTCTCCTCTCTTCTCTTTGGAGCCTCTGATAAATTGACTCCAGGAGCCTGAGCTTCTTAGCAATAAATAAGCTCCAAATATAGAAGAGGGGGGAAAATATGATGAGCCTCTCTGACATTTGTCTTTAAAATAAAACTAGCTGCACGTCAAGTTTGAGCTTAATTTCTGGAAATAGGCGGAAGTCGCTCCAGATCATGCATGGAAGGCTAATTGAAAAGATCAGTTGGGGCGCTTGTGGCAGCCTTGTCACTTTGTGACAGTGCTCCGCTCCAGGAAATTGCATCGTCACGACAAACGGGACCGTGATAAAACGACCCTTTCTGTCCCCATTTGCAGATCACTCAGATGAGACTGAACTGCACTCCTTTCTCCTTCGAGGGGAGCCGCGTTTTCAGGGTGGCCAAAGGCTTGGGGGCGAGAGGGCCCTTGTTGAGGGGGGAGGCTGGAGCCTAAACTCGATGAGAAGTGACAGGCGTTTGGGGGATCTGGGCTCTGGCAGGGCCCAGCACAAGCAGGGACATCGAGGGGACATCACTTCTCCAACAGAGCAAGGCCTAGTCGGTTTCTCCCAAGTTCCCTTTAATGCCTTCCTTTGCTTAGCAGGACCCATCTGCACCCCTCCCCCTTACCCCCAGCTACAGGCCCTCCCCTATGGGCAAAGAAAGCCTTCCCAGAAAGAAATGCTATCCCAGAAAGAGACCACGAAGACTTTCCAAACTTCATGCACAGCCTGGGCAATTCCCAATCTATGTATGCCAAGGCATGTGAGGCCACCTAGTCATAGACCTTCCTCCGTCTCCCCTCAATGCAAATAAATAAATAAATAAATAAATAATGAAGTGCCCACCACCTCCCCAGGGACCAAGGGCAGGTGCTCGCCAAGGAGATGCCAGGGCCAGGTCACCTCTGCCAGCATCGAAATGGCAGCGAGAAAGCGCTGCTCTCTAAGTTCCCCTACAGAGGTTAAGCCTCAATCATTGTGTCCCTTCCCTAGGGACGGCTGGCTCTCTCGCCCAGTGGCGATGATTATGCGCCTAGAATTTGACCGCGAAGCATCTAATAGGAAAACATATGGTGTCAATTTGGATGCTCTGCGCCTTGCGCACACCCGGGAGCAAGCGGCACAAAGCCCTGCAGGCCGGCCCGCGACCCCGCGCCCCTCAGGACCCGCCAGCCAGGCCGCAGCGGCAAACGCTCAGCGCTGTGCGCCCCAGCCGGGCAGCCCTGAGAGCCTCCGGCTGGGGAGACTGAGCTGCAGGGGGAGCGCCCAGCAGCAGGGAGTGGTGGGTAGAAGCCTTCCCCTTGCCAAGAAGGGTGCGTCCCAGGCCAAGCCTGGGGGCCTGGCAGGTTCTGCACAACTAACCCCCCTCCCCACTGTAAAGCTTGCCACCTTTGCACCCTCTCCTGAGCTTCAAGCCCACCAGCCACGGAAGCACCAGGAGGCAGCTAGCAATTCTAGGACAGATGTATCTGACACTAGACACTCTCCTAAGTCCGCATTTCTGGCAGGGGAAGGTTGCTAGAAGACTGGGGCCTTTCTGCACTCCAACAGCTGAGCCCTTAAACAGCGTCCAGACGCCACACCTCAACCAGGGTCTAGGTTTCACTGGGCCTGCAGTCTCCTAGGCCTGTAGCTCTGCTACGTACCAACACGCTTGGGCTGAGCAGGAAGGTGGACTGGGGGTCCAAGAAGCCCGGGCACAGGGGGTATAGGAGGCTCAAGAGCCGGGGAATCAAAGCTACTATGGGTCTAGAACAACCAGAACCCACACAGCTGCAGCTACCAGGGCAGGGCTTTTCCAACTCCTCGGCCTGACCTCCCCCCACTCTCTTACCAGACCCAAGAAATTTGCTCTGCCAGAGCCGGCTAACAGCCCACTTGGTCGAGTTTACCACCTGCGTCCCATTGCAGGCCTGGGTGTGGGCTCCTCTGGCCTTCCAGACCCTAACAGGGTGGATAGGAGAGGAGCTGCCCTGGGATTGACCGGGGGAGGGGTGTCCCCACACCCTGTCCAGACGGTGGAGACTTTCAGTCTTGGCTAAGCCTGAAGGGGCCCCCTTCTCCTCAAGCAACCAGGAGAAGCCTCCGCCCAGCCCTGCTCAGCCCAGCCCCTCTCTCTTCTCTCTGGGGTCAGAGCCCGGGCAGGGGCGGGGAGGGGGGTGTGAGTTACAGGATTTGGGGGGATGGGGTTTCTCTATCTCAGCTTCACAAACTCAAGAGAGACTTTTCCCTCACGCCCATGGCCTGGCCACCACTGACAGCAGGAACCTCTGTGCCTTCCCCTGACCCATTGGTCCTCACATCCCCAGCTCAGTCGGAGAAAGACCAGAGGAACTTACTGTTCTGCATGCTGGCGCTGGCTGGGGGCCGCCGGATCCCACGGGGCTCGAATATGAGACTCTGTTAGCAAGAATATAGGCGTTAATCCTGGGGCCCAGCCAGGTAGGCCTACCTTCCAACAGAGGCTGACCTAGAGCCAGGACAGGAGACTGACTACCTGTTCTTTAGGAAATGATGCACTCAATTGCTTAAGGCCATCTGAGGGTCATCCAGCTCATGCAAAATCTACAAATAAAATATTCCAGCATTCCCAACCTGTTTCTTCCAAATCCCCAAGGAATCAGGAGAAAGGATGACCCAATTTTGATTTTTTTCCCCCATATGAACAACAAACAATAAAGACGCCGTCTGATTCTTTAGGGTTTTGGAGCCCAAAGCAGCTTTCAAGCCACCACAGAACTTGCCTGAAATCTGTGATGTCTGTCCACTCTTACAATAAAAGGTCTCACACATCTGCACGCCCCTAGTTAGAGTCTTCCCCCTAATATAAAAAAGAAGGAAAGAAAGGTATATCAAACTGTGGCTCAAAAGCATAGGCCCATGGGCTCTCTGAGCTATACTCTCAGAGAACAGAACAAAACAGAACACGCATCTAGGGCTCAAAACCCATAAAACCCTAAATCTCAGAGTGGCACCCACATTTTCGGTGGCAGGTCCTGCAGAAATCACCACTTTTTTTTTAGAAGTGGCTGCTCTGGCCTGGTTTGAGAGAATTAGAGACTCTCCAAGTCAGGTCCCATTTTGCAAAAATATCAAGAACCAAGGAAAAGGGACAGGAAAAGGAAAGAACAAAAGAAACAGTGGAATAGGGGTGGAAGCTAAAGAATAATACCTGGAGTTTAGAGATGAGGGCAAGAGGACCTCTGAACTTCAGGGTGCCTGAGAGTGCAGGCAGGGAGGGGCTGCTCAGGGGCAGGGCTGCAAAGCCATACTTTCTCCTTAAGGAATTTCACCACTCCAGTTGCCAAAGTTGGGTTCTGGAATTTCCCCATTCCAGAACCCAGCTCTCTGATTACCCCTTTATCCTTTCCTCTCCCCTTCAAAGCTTCCCAGCCAGGCCCCCACGCCACCCATCTCCCAGCTTTTCTGGGACTTTGAATGTGGCAGCCCAACTTTTCCCCCCCAAACCTCACTTATTGTGATAAACTTTTCTTTTGGTGTTTAGATCTTCCCCCCTTTTACAGTACTGTGACACACGCTGCCTACCTCGCCTCACTGCTTTAAAAAGTACGAACAGGAGGGGGTGAGCATGGTCGACAAAGCCGACAGACAGCGAACAATGGCTTCTATTCTCCAGCTCTCCCCAAACCCAAAGAGCAAAACCGAGTCTCCCTAACCAGCAACACAGCTTCCAACCACACGCACCAACAACCCACCAACTCACAAAGGGAGAAGAGAGGCACTTCTAGCTTTGTAAATCCTGACCCGGTGCATGTCTCCCCAAGGTTCACCCTCCACCACCCCTCCCTGCCTTCTCCGAAGAAGAAAATTCGGGGGGAGGGGGCAGAAAATAGAAAAGTAATTTCTTGTTATAAATATCTGGAGGTAATTGTGTTACTGGTGTGAGTTGTTAGGGGCTGTAAAAAGATACAACAGCACCGTGGGGAGCTCAATTGGGAAGAGAGAATTACAATAAAGAGCCCATTCAGGAGGTTTGCAAAAGAAGAAGAAGAAGAAGAAGAAGAAGAAGAAGAAGAAGAAGAAGAAGAAGAAGAAGAAGAAGAATTATTAAATAGTTACAGCATCATTTCTCCCTGTTAAAAAAAAAACTAAAATGTTCATTCTTCTTTCTGTTTTGCCTATTGTGATTATTAATTTTGCCTGCCTGCAAGCAAGGAATTCCAAGAAGCACATTTTTCTCTCCAAGGCCATTCATGGTCTAATTTACCTAGCTGGAAGGCAGCTTAAATCTATAAAAAATAATCTTAAGAGGAGGACTGTTTCCCAGCTTCCAAATACGGCCTGGTAAATATTGGAGATGGCAGAGGGCTACCTAGTCACGCCTAGCTGGGGCGACTCTCCAGGCCTCCAGCCTGTCCCTCAGTCCGCATGACCACAGTTACGTCCCTGCCAGGCAGAAACCCCAACTTGGAACATAATGTGTTCCCTGCTCCAACCTTAAAGTGGGACTCCGAAACTGCAAAGTGGTAGCAGACAACGAGAAGGGTAGCGGAATTCTCCTAGAAGGGGTAAAACTTCCAGAACTACTCTCTGTAAGGCACTCTGTGCTCAACCACCACGGAATGCCCCCAACCCAGTCCGTACATTCTTCATGTCATTTTTTAAAAATTCAGTAGCTAATTTCAAAGAGACCTAACTGATTAATTTTCAAAGCGTCTGGAAAGGTGGAAGCATTTCCCGCTCCATTCTCCCCACACGCCCATCTTGGCTAAGAAACTATCTAATTACTTAAGTAATAGCTAACACTTAGTGCAAAAGCAACCTCAGATGCAGGGCACACGGATACCTGGAAGCAGTCCTTTGCAGAGAGGCAAGACTCTCCCCACCCCCCAGCCACAGCCAGAGACCCCCAGCTCAGCCCCGGGATTCCTAAAGCCCTAGCCAGGTCAGAGACCCACGCCTGGAACGAAGGAGTTTCCAGACTTCTGGAAATCACCAGGGCCTTGGGCCACTGGGCCACTGGGCCACTGCCTCCCTCAGCTTTCAAATACTCTTGTTTTAATTACTTCTCAAAATCCAACCCCAAAGTACTTAGCTGGGGTGAAGGGGAGAGATCACTTTCGACCCTGGCGGGCCCCAGTCAAAAAGTAATTAGCAATTACGATGACAAAGTTTTACTCTCTAGGGCCAAATAAGATAACAACTAATCAAATTGCCTTCAGCCATTTGCAAAGGTCACCAGCTATAAAAAATGTAATGTCAACGGCAACAGCTATTATTTCTCCTCAGTAAACTCACCAGGCTTTCAAGCTCTTTGCTTTTAATTTCATTTTCTGTTCCCACTCCCCCCTCAACCTTTCCAAGTTCAAGCTAAACATTCAAAATGACTTAGGGAGCTTTGTAGAGCAGGAGAGAAAAAGATAGCGCGTTCAACGTCCTTTTTAAACTTGGTAGAAATCACTCAAGATGGGAGGGCTGGGTTTTAGCACTCAAAACAATTTTTTGAAGCACTTCCACTTGAAATTCAACTCCATTCCCCCCCCCCCCAATTTCCCTTGCTAAAAACCAGGGCTATTGTGGGGTACAGAGACTGAGAAAATCTGCACAAGGAAAGAGGCAACAACTTTTGGAACTTTGAAAAGACACTTTTCCTCCTGGGGTCTCAGAATCAATCGAAAAGCTCTCAAATTATTCAGACTAATTAGCTGGGGCAGGACGTGATCGCACGAAGGGGGACGCCAGGGCTTTCATGGTGATTTTTTTTTTTTTAAGCCTCATGAAGAAAAATTCAGAGGCCTCGCACTTAAAAAAAAAAAAAAAAAGCAATCCACTTTTCCACCTCGAAACTTGTTGAAATGGTAACACCGGGTGCAGCTTTCTCAGGGTAAGACAAGGAAAAATACCCACCCATCGCTGGGGGCTGGAGGAGAGGGAAGACCCCCTCTTTCAGGGGGGTGGGCGAAGGTCGGGGGAAGCCTGGGGAGCAGAGAGTTTGCAAGTTCCGAGCTCTGCGCTCCAGTTGGGGGCAAGAGCTTGAGGGCTTGATGGAAGCTGACAATCCTGGGCCCGACTCTGAGCTCCCTCGGAGCGCGCGTTCGACCGCTTTGGCCTGGCGGCTTCCTTCCCGACTCCCGCTCGCACGCTCTTCCTCTCCCCCTGCAGCGTGCGGTGGCCGTGCCGGTGGACTGCGCTGCGGCGGACGGCGGGCTCGGCGCTCGAGCGCCAGCGGACTTCGTGCCCGGGCCGAGCGCGGCTCTAAGGCGGAGGGCGGGCGGGCGAGCCGGCCGCAGCGCAGCGCAGAGCCGGCTTCCTCGGCGCTCGCTCCGCGCGCCCGCTCCCTGCGCACTCGCCGGCCCTCGGCAGGACAAAGCGGCGGGCGGCTCCAGGTCCCGGCAGCCGTTCCCGGGCCTCGGGCACCGGAGAGCCTCGTCCTCCTCTCCCGCCGGCCGGGAGCCCTGGGCGACGCTGGGGCAGGGAGCCGCGGCTCCTGCTGCTCCCGGAGCCCGGGTTCTTCCTGCGAGCTCTGCCCGCGCTGGCGCTGGGGAGACGCCGGCCGCCCGCCCCGAGCCCGGCGCCGCTCCCGGTCGCCGGCCGCGGGGTTTCGCTGGAAGTACAAAGTTTGGGCTCCTGCGTGGAAACTTCTCCGGCCCGACTCACCCGGCGAAGCAATGGGGGAGGGCGCCGGTGAGAGGGGAGGAAGGGCGATACCTGCCTGAACACTGCAATAAAAAATGAAGCGAGAAGAAAGCAACGGACTCACCTTTGTGAGGCATCCTCTCCCGTCAAAGCTCCTGTCAAGAGTTTTGTTTGGTTGGGGTGTTTTGGCTGTTATGGCTGCTTAAAGACCACAACGGTTTGAAATGACGGTGTTTTAAAGGAGTTGCTGGCGAGAGTTTTCTCCACGGATGCTGCTGGTGTGGTGTGTGAGAGCAGTGCTCAGATCCCTGGGAAGAAGACAGAGATTGACAATAAAATGGGCTGTCAGCGGCTGGAGAGTGAGAGATAAAGAGTGTGGGTGAGGGAAGTGGCTGCAGCCAGCACACCTATGCTGATTGGTGATGGCTCAAGTGTGTTAATGTGTGTGTGCCGGCGCCCGGCCTCGCCTCCACCGCTCCTCACTGGCCCATTAGCGAAGCCTGACCTCTGTCATCATCCTCCAGCAAAACACTTCCTCCTGCGCCTGAACCAGAGCGGGAAATGGGGCCGAGCCACGGTTCGCTTTTCAAACCCACTAATCACTCCGCAACATGCAAATGCACCGCTCGCTCCCACACAAAATATTGCTTTATGCAAAGCAGCGGCGGGGCCTCGCGCCAGCCGATTGGATGCTCCCTCTCCCCGCCTGGTGCAATTGGTCCGTTTGTTTGAATATGAATACACTTGTTATCGGCTCCTCCGGTGGGTCCAGGCTCCTCTCCCCGGCACTGGGCCCCCGCTCCCGGGCTCTGGAGCTGGTGCTTGACGACATCTCTAGGCTCCGAGCGCTCCGGGAGTCAGCGCGGTCCGCATCGTGGCAGCAAACTTGCGGGGTCGATTGAAGGCCGCCGGGCTGAGGGTCGCGCGCCCCCCACCTCTCTAAGCTGGGCACGGAACTCCCAACTCAAGGGGGGGAAGCAAGTTTCTGCAGCTCCACAGAGCCCTTTCTGGCCCTCGTCCGCGCCGCTCGGCCGGCCGCCCCGCCTCCGCCCGCCCTCCGCTCCCGCCCCTACCAGGTCTTCCCTTGGGCGCTGGGAGAAGGAGCAAGGCAGTGGCCGCGCCCTAGCCCACCTGGCCGCTGGGAAGGAGAGAAAAGGGGCGGGAGCAACACTGGGTCTCGGCTGCAACACTCCGGCGGAGGCTGAAGCGAAGCCTAGGCCGAGAGGAGGCCTCCAGGCTGAAAACTCGGGGAGGCCCGGCCGCCTTCCCAGCCCAGGCCTCCCGAGCTTGCCCACTCCCCTCCCACCCCCCTCGCTCCCCCGACCCTTTCTTCTGTTCTTTTGCCTTTCGGAAGCCTCGGTGCGCAGCGGAGCGGAGACACAGCCGGGCTGGAGAGGCCCGAGCAAACACGCCACTTACTTTGTGTACAGACGGTTCTTGTGAAAAGCCCTGAAGAGTCCTCACCAAACACTCACCAACTTCTCCCACGTGCCATTTGTTGACTAAGTGCGACTGCTTTTCCAAGCGCCCAAGAGGAGGGGACACCAGAGGGGGATAAGAGGGGAGGGGGATGATCAAATGCTGGGAGAGATTGTGTGGTGTGTGTGTGTGTGTGTGTGTGTGTGTGTCCTCGCTGGAGACGTCGGTGTGTCAGCGTGTGTCCGTGTGTGCCACAGGTTATCTCTGTGTGGTGCAGGTGTGTCGGTACCACCATTCTTTCTCCTGGGTCTTCTCGGTCCACGGAGGCAGCTCCCCTTCAACGGTTGCCAGAAAACCCGGGGAGGAAAGTAAGTAAATGACTTTTCTCTTCTGACCACACACCAGAAGTCCATTTGTTGAATGCCGGACAATTAGGACACACCTCAGTACACTCCAAAGGCGCCCCTCGGAGCCGCAGTTAAGGTGACAGGAAGAGAGAGGCAGCCTAGTCCGGCGAAGACGTCTCGAGCTCTCGGGGAGTTTGCAGGCCGTAGCACGGGAGAAAGGGGAAGTCTGAGGTTGGGGGACACACCTCAAGACCCGGCAAAGTATGGGGTTGGAAGAGCTCAATCAAGCAGGGAGGCTGAAATGAAGCCACCACCGAGGACGCTTGACTCCTCTTATTAAAAGTGCCGAAAGTCAGAGCTCATCAATGAAGTCTGCACACTCTGAACTCGCCGCTCGCAGGCGGTAGGGCAGCCGCCCGCAGGAGCTGTAGCCGCCAGGACGCTGCAGGCTGCACTGAGCTGCGGGGCCTAGTGTGGGCCTCGCATCCTCGTCCCCAGCCCGGACCGAGTACCGCCGCGACTACGAAGCTTGGGCAGAGCTCGGGAAGAACGCGGGCAGCCCGAGCCCGGGCCAGCGTTGGGGCGGCACAACCGGCTGGCTCCCTCGGCCGGGGAACCGCCCTTGCTGCGGCCCAGGTGCACTGCGCGCCCGCAGAAAACCCAGGCCAGAAGCGAAGCAGGTGGCACCGAGCGCTCGGGCCCGCGGTCTCCTCAGCCAGATTTCGTAGGACCGCGACTTTTCCGGATCCCGGGGCCGGACCCGCGAGCGTCTGCGTCCTTTTCCCCTCCCTTTTTGCTCCTCAAACAAGTATTAAAGAAACTTGAATTCAAGTCCACTGGGCATAAGCGAGGGGCGGGGGAAGGCTCAGAGACTCTGTCCGAACTGGAGGCAAATATCATTTTTACAGCCTTTCAATTAGCGACCGAGTGGATTAGCACCTTTTCTGAAGCTTTGCCTCCGAAAGCGGCGGCCGCAGTCTGGTTGCTGCCTCCCCCCTGAGCACTGGCTCTTTGAATCCGCTCCTTCCCCCACCCTCCAGCCCCTATCTCACCTCCGAGAAAAGTTTTAACAACAAAAAATCATAAGGGGCGAGGAGCCGGGAGCGAATGCCACTGACGTCATCGGGTGGGGGTGGGGTGGGGGCTCCGGGAAGGACTCTTGGAAACCCCACTGCACAAACAACAAACAAAAAGGACTTAGCTGTTTCCAGTGTGTCAATATTTGGGATGGTGGGGGGGGGGGTCAGGCCCGAGGGAGGCAGAGTTTTCAAAGTTTAAGGAGAGAGAGTTGGACAGCGCGATTTCCTGCTGTCTCTAAGCCAGTTTCAAAGAGGATGGGAGCGCTGTTCTACCTCGGGGGGCGCCTTGCGCCCCCTGCAAAGTCCCGCGGCCCGGGACGCGGAGGCCGCGCGCGGGGGGCAGAGGTGGGAGCCAAACGGAGACCGCTCGCAGGTCGCCATTTTAACCGCGGCTCCCAACGCGAGCGAGCCCCTTGCAGGCCGGGGTGGGGGGCAGGGGGATCGCGCCTGCGGTTTCCGTCTCGCCTTTTCCCGCCTCTCCCCGAGTCTCCTCCCCTCCTTCCCGGAGCCCGCAGTGGACAGCTCCTCGGCTAGTTCCCGCAGGGGCCGCCGGGGTCATCCCACCCGGTAGGGGGAGGCTGCTGGCGCGGAGGCTCGCCGCACACCGGAGAGCACGGGGAGCCTCTGGCCAGTATTGGTTCGTGCATGTGAGGTCAGGCGGCATCTCGCCACCAGCGGTCCCAGGGATTCGCGGTTGCCTACTCCTCAGGTTTCCGGTCTGCAGGCGGCCTCTGGCGAGTCAAAGACGCGCCCAGCTCCGGGGAGATGTGCTTTTGGTTCCGCGCTTGGGAACCAAGAGTCTCCCACCCGGTGTTGCGGCACCTCTGAATCCCGCTTTCCAACGCCTAGCAGAGGCGCGGTGCTGGCGCGCTGGGAAGGGTGGACACGAGCTTTTCTTTGAAGGAGGAGAGTCTCCGCAGACACCTGCGACACTTTGCAGAGACTCAAAGGCTTTCTCTTTGCTAGCCCTGGCAGGTGGGTTCCCTCGATAGCAGAGCTGGCGAAAGGGGTTAAAGGAGCACGAAGGGCAAGGGAGTCCACCCCTGCTGCCCAGTTACAATTGCCGCCTCCACTCAAGGCCTTTCTCCCTCTCCTTTCTCCAACAACCTGCAGGTTTCCAGTTCACCCTGCAGCTGGGCAGAGCCTGGAGTGCCGGGCAAGCCGAAAAAATTCGGGAGCAGACCTGGTGGAGCCTCCATTCTGTGGTCAGGAATGGTTGGGGAAAGCCTCGGAGCCCTGGCCTGCCCTGGCCTGCACTGGCCTCCTACCAAATGGCAAATGGGTTAGGTCCTCTTCCATTCACATTAGGCGGCAACCATCTCTCTTTCTCTACCCCTCCTCCAAATACTTAAAAAAAAAAAATTGTCCAACCGGGTTTCCAAAAGGAGTCCCAATCCTTTGCTTCCTGGAACTTACATGCTGCTGTCCAGATAAGGACCAGGTTTTTAAAACTCCCGTTGTGTAGGACATTTTCGATCAGTGACACCCTCTGATTTTTTTTTCCAAATAGGGTTCCCAGGAAAGTTTGCTTTCAGTTTTGTCACCCAGGATGGTACCCCATCCCTCCTTCCTATAACCTCCACCTTCACCTTCGTTCAGCTTCAAACGAAAAGTAAGCCAAAGCCACCTCAGTCTCTTCTCCCTGAAGATCCCTTCTCCAAACAGCTGCCTATTTTAATGGCCAGGGACCGAGGCCTTAATTTGTCCTAGAGTGGAGCAGGGAACACTCGGGCTGGGAACTGGGGGCTTTGCAGAAGGATTTGAAGCTGGGGAAAGGGGAGGGAGCAAATGTCATGGCTGGTTCGCTTGAGCAGCCAGGGAGCCTGAGCTAAGCGTATCCTGACGGCTCTTAAAATGACATTGATTGGGACAAGCTGTTCCCCACCCCAGTAAGAGTTGATATGTCTGTTAATCAAGGCACTGAAAGGCTCAGTGCAAGTTTTATTAGCGATTGGAGAACAGAAGCGGCAGTGACGGATCAAAAGCCAGGATCCCAGATATTTGCCAGTGCGGTAACAACAACAACAACAAAAAAGTATTTTTCAATTACAGAATAATTCGGCGCTATTCATCATTTCCTAACTCAGTCTCACAGATGATGACTTACAAACCTCGCTAGCAAGGAAAACTCATGCCCAGGGGCAGCCCTGGGGCAAGACCGGGGAGAGGAGCTGCGGGCTGGCTGCTTGAGTTCGGCCTGGAAGAGTTTAAGAATCCTCGGCCTGGGGCGCTGAAGTCTCCCCCGGAGAGTAGAGAGAATGCAAACTAAAACAACAAATAACACAGCCAATAGAGGCATCCATCCCTCCTGGTCAGCTCCCCACCGTTCCGGCCAGGCTCTGGCGCCGGGTGGCGTCTGGGTCCGCGCGCCGCAGCCAGGAGGCCCGGAAAGTTTGCGCAGCGAGACTGTCCTTCCGTTTCTACCGCGCTGCCCCCTTCCGCCCTGGAGGGGCGTTAGGTTCCCTTCGGCTTTCCTTTCAAATTCTAAAATAAATAAATAAATAAATGCCTGGCCCTGGGGAAAATTTGAATAGTAGATCGTTCAATAATCCAAATTATACGAGCGAGTCCAAGGGGAAAAAAGATCAGCCAAGTACGTACGCCCTCCGAGGAAGGAGGGCACGGGAGGGAGAAGGCAACAGAGGAGGTCCCCAGCTCGCCCTGGGAGCGGGGCGAGCACTCTGGTCAGAGGTAATTATGTCACTGCGTTTTCTCGCCCTGACAGCCGAATAAACACAATCTCCAATAAACATCTCTAATGAGGGAGGAGGCCGGAGGATGGCTGGATTTGATTTATGACTAGAGGAGAAGGTCCACTTCCCACAGCGAAGTGGGCAACCTGCTAGCTCCTCAGCTCCAGAGAAAGGACCTCGAGGAGGAGAGGACCCCGGTTCAGGTAAGGTGCACTGCTCGGTGACCATTTCTTTAGTTCCCCTGATTTCCAGGGGAGGTGGGCAGGGGATGGCCGCCTCTCAGAATTGGGCCCTGGTCCCTAGTACCCGTCACAGGTGCCTGCGGTACCAACGTCCTCCAAAGATGACCCGCCCCAGAAGTTCTGGAGAGGGGGCGCCAGGAGCAGCAGTGGGAGTGGGGGAGAGAGCCTGGGCCTGACCTAGGCACCTCCCTAACCCCCTGGCGGGCGTTGCTGTGCCCTGCCTGAGCCTGCCCTGGCGTCTCCCGCCGCCTCTGGCTGGCCTCCCGGAACTTCCGCCCCGCGGAGCCACGAGTTAGTCTAAGTTCGGGGTCTTTTCCTTCCCTGGCCCACTTAGGAGAAACTCCCGGCACCCGGCTGGAACTGTCCGGGGGCGGGAGAGTCGCGGGCGCTGCCCTCCCCGGCGTGAAGCGCATGGGGTCCGGCGGTGCCCAGACTTCCCACCGAGGCAGCGAGCGCAGCGCCCGCCGTAACCCGAGCCCGCGTTCTAGCTCAGTGAGAATCGCTAATTATTAGGCCGTCCTAAGTGAAGCTCGAATCACACGCTGGGGGCTTTACGCGCTGCCCGGCTCCACCGATAGCATTCTTCAGTCCTCAGCTCCCTTTTGAGAAACGAACTCCCATTTCTATCACTTTGTTTTGGTCTGACAGTCTGTCTACACTTTGCAATCGCGGGAAACTTTTGCGGCACGCGCTGCAGGAGCGGGTGAGGACCTCGAGCGTGAATGCGGTGAACTGCGATTAGGGGGAGAGTTCTGGGAGCAAACTACCTCCCCCTCCTGCGTTTCTCACAGTAGCGAACGGCTTCTGCAGACAGCAGCGGCGGATCCCGGTCTGCACCTCCCCGCCCCCTCACCCCACCCAACGCCCTACGGTAAGTCCACTCTGGGGACTGGAACATTTTGCTACTTTTGTGGAAAAGCACGCTCGGCAAAGACAAGACACCCCCTCCTCCCCTGTCCAATTCCGCCTTCCATAACTCCTCTCCATCTTTGTATTTCTCCTTTTAAAGGCAACAATCAAGCCCCCGGGCTACTCGAGGTGGGCTCGGAATTGGGGGACACCCGTCGCGGGCAGCTGAGAGGCGGCGCGGGCCCCGGGTCCGGCCAGGGCCAGAGCCCGGGCGGTTACCTGGGAGCGGAGGGCGGGGAGGCAGGTGAGCCTGGCGGCGCCGGTTCCCACACTTCTCACCGCCGCTCGGCAGGGGAAGTGGCAGATCTGACAGCCGCCTTCTATGCGACGACCTGCCCCAGAGTTTAAATGTCAATGATAAGAAAAGAGGGTGCTCAGGCAGGCGCTAACTTTCCTTAATATCCTTGCCAGCGCGGTCCTCATTGGCTGCCTGCCCCGCGTGACGTCAGGGCGGCCGGAGTTGGGCTCGGCCCCGCGCCCACGAGCGCTAGGGCCGGGCTGTAGCCTCCTCCTTCCTTACCCGGAGTTTGGCCGGCTCTAAGCAATGCTGTGTCCTTCCTGGGCCAGCCTGTGGCTGCCGGTGCCCAGCCTGGCCTCGACCCGCCCGCCTGCCCTTAGGGCGTGGAGTCGGCCCAAGGACACTGTCCCTCCGGAGTGCGCTCCGCCTCCCCTCTTGGAACCAGGGGTCTCCCGTGCCAGCTACCTTCCCGGGTGCCCACCGCTTCCCCTCCTCCGATCCCGGAGGGAGTCACTTCAGAGGAACCCGAAAGTTGCACCGGGGTTAAAAAGGTCCTCTTGCAGGAATCGTTTTTCAGGAGGAGCTCGAGGAGCGATGGGCACCCCAACCATGCCCTCAAGCCTACGAGTCACCAGCTGGGCACAGACGGAGGCTCGGGGAGAGGACCAGCGATCCCCTCTCCCAGGCTAGGCCAAAGTCCTCTCCGGGCCCACTGGGTTCTCCTAAGGGGAGCCACCGCACCTGCTCGGGCTTCCTTCGCCTCCTTGAGCTGATAGGCTCCAGTCACATAGAAAATGTAGGTGATTTTTTATTAATCGTTGACTTTGGGGTTAACTGTTGACTTTGTGCCCTAGAGGAGGAAAATAAGAAAGTTCTAGAGTCTTAAGTCAAGAATCCCCTTCCCTGAGCTGAGGAAACCACAGAAATTGGGGCGGGGTCGGCGGGATAATGGCCTGCTGCTCTGTGCTGTTTTCCTCTCACACTCAGCGTGGACTGGGAGATGGCTTAGTCGAGCGGGACTACCTATCTTGGGATGGGGGCTTAAAGCCCGCCTTGTCATTCCCGGGTCTCTCCCCCCAACCCTCGGTAGAGAAGTGGCTTCGCAATGTCCAATCCTTTCATTCTCAGCCTGGGTCCGACTCTCCAACGTGGAAGGGACAGAGGTCCGGCCCGGAGGGGCAGGGTTTGCGTGACCGCGTGGCCTGGGAGCGGAAGTAGAAGGGGGCGTGGAGTTGTCTTTAGGCAGCTCGGGGGAGGCGTAGACCTGAGCACGTGTGTTAAAGCTGGGAAGGAGACGCTTAGGCCGGAGGAGGGCCGCAGGGTCAGTTCCTGTTCGCCATTCTAGGGTGGGGGCAGCAATGGGACAGGGAGCACAGATGGCGAGCGACAGGTCAAGCGGTTCCCGCTCCCGCCTCCAGCACACCTGGACGCGTGTGGGGCTTTGCAGCCTTCCAGGAGGCGGCTCTAGGCAGTCAGTCTGCCCGCTCCTCTTGGCCAGGCCAGCTCCCTGCCGAACTTGATTTTCTTTCCTCCGGACTTCGAGGCCCTGAGGGCAGGGTAGAGGTGGGGAGGAGAATGGGAGCCTCTTGGTGGAAAGATCTAGGTGTGGTTCTTATATACAGACGGTACCCGCAATTTTCTCCACCCAGCTCCCTGGACTTCCTGTGTCAGCGACAGGGAACATCCATCCCGGCCACCCCTGTCGCCACCAACCACTCATATCGGCACCGGAACGCTAATGTGGCCCTGGCACCCCCAAGTCCGCCCCACTGGGGAGAGACTCAGAGAGGCGTTTGTTCGGTTTCTCCGCCGCCACCAGCACTCTTCCCTGACCTAGTTTCTTGGCACACTCCCGAGCTCCCCTCAGGGCCAGATCCAGCTCCCGGCCCCAGACGTCCTGAGCTCTCTCCCAAGCTCCACGGCCTGCCTTACAGTTTGGACTGCGTGTAGGCCCCGGGCCTGAGCAGGCCTCCTTAGCTCCCTAGTTTGTGTCAGCGACTCGCTCACCACCCACCCCCTTTGTCCGGAAGGGAGGCCTCGGGGAAGGCTGCTCCCGGCTTGTTTGGAGTCCAGACCATTAAGAGTGCGCGGATCCCTGCAACGCAGCAGGGTGCTCGAGAGAGACGCTGGAAACGCCACGGTCCCGGCCTTCTTATCTGCCTGTCAATAAAGGGCGCGCTCGAGCGACGCGGGAGCGCCGGACGGTGGAGGCGAGGGTGGAGGCGAGGCCGAGCTAGGCCCTTCTGCGCTCCGGGCCAACGCACGAGCCGCTCTCCATTTGTCCTGGGCACAGAAGGCAGGGCGGGAGGAGGCTCACGCCGGGTCGCCACTGGGGAGGGCAAGTTTCGCCTCTGCCAAAGCTTAGTCCCAGTGTGGCTCTTGACCCCGGAAGGTTCCCCTGGCCTTGGGGGCAGCCCGGCCCGCCCACTTGTGCTGCCCAGCCCTTGAGGCCTGGCCTGGCCCTGCCTGGGCACGGGCAGACTGTCTAGGCCACTAGAGAGCACCGCGGGCGGCCCCGGGGCGTCATCGACGACTGAAACCTGGGATACGGAGTGCAATCTGTAGATGGGGGGCAAAGGGCCAGGAACAGAAATTCTGTGACACCCAGGGCAGTTCCAAAACAGCAGCAATGAGCGAGCCCGGCAGCCGCCGGGTCTGCGGGGCCTCCCTGGTCAGCCCCGGGCCTAAGACTGGCTGGAAGCCCAGAGCTTCCCCACTAGCCCGGAGAGGCGAGGCGGGGAGTGTGGAAGAGGGTGAGGGTCCCGAGGCAGAAGTAAGGGTGGAGGAAGGAAAGCTGAGGAATGGTTAGAGAGCGAGGCTTGCTTGAAAGGAGAGCGGGACAGGGGAAGACAGATCCATTCTTGACTTGAACTGTAGCTGAGATCTGTTGTTCGAGTCCAGGGCATCTTCGTTCTTTATTCCTTCCCCTTCCCCCATATTAGGCAAATAAAGCCGCTGCGATTGGAAGCCCCTCAAGCAGGATCTGTGCCTTAGGGCGATTTAGTATTTGTCTTGACAATGGCTATTGAGTCTGACAACAATTGAAAAGTAAAAATGGATTTTTCCACTTCGGTATTTAATTTCATTTTACTAAGTATGAATGATAATGTACCCTGTTAGTGTCTATACTTAGAATGATTGTTCCTGGGTGGGTGCAAAAATTATTAGGGGGGTTCATATAAAAATTAATAAAAGGAGAGGGAAAAGCCCCCCCAAGTAGTTGAGAAAAAAATACTGTGTATGTTGTGTGTCATTTCACATGGAGGAATGTTTTGTGAATCTGAGCACCAAGAAGGAAAATATTTAGTGAGAGTAATATGTGCCGTCTCTTCACTGAGGTCTAAAAGATTTCATAATGGTACAACTATATGCAGTACTGTGGTTCCTCTGTTACTTGATTATTTTCCTGATCTCATTCGAAGAAATACTTAGTTTATTCTCTCTTCTATTCATTTTAGCCCAACATAAAATTTTTCCTAGACATTTGGGAAAACCTGCAAATCCTTCCAGTTTTGCTTTCTCACTAAGAAAAATTTCAGTTACAACCGCTTTGAAGCAACTCTGCTTTTCCTTTCCTTCTAACCAGTTTGTGGCCCCATGTTGGATTTCTTTCTCTCCCTTGTCCGGGTGGAGATTGAGACATTAGCTGAATTCCCTGGGGGTGATTGGATGCAATTCGCTGAAAGTAGACAGGCACGTCCTGGATGTTAGAAATTCACTTTTTCTCAACGTGACAAGGCCGCCTTCGATCTACAATTGTATTTGAATGGGTAATGAGCGGAAAGATCTCTCATCATTAAGCCTGCCTCTACTTTAGCAAAATAACGAGAACCTCATTTGCACACAAATGCACATAAAACTGGGATTCCCCACAACTCTTTCTTTAATAAAAGGAGATGGCTGTATAATTTATACTGGAGTGAGAAGACAGAGAGAGAGAGAGAGGTAGGGGGGTTTAAAGACATCTCTTCCCTTCCCCCAAAAGGTCCATGTGATCCAGTTGACTTTTTTTTTTAACTTTAAATCTTAAATAAGATGTGAGTTGTAACAAGAGGATTGGCACTTACTCCGTGACCCTTATAATTGGATTAAATATAGACTGAGACATACAAAAACATACCAAGATTGACACCTGCCAACTGGACTTCCTTATGATTGATTGTGATGCTTCGTGCTGGCAACAATAATGAAATAAATTGTACGGATAAAACAGCACATTTGTCATTTCCGTGCCATGAGTGAGGAAGTCAACGAGTTAGGCAAGCTGTTAGCTGACAGGCGCGAGCGAAAGGCAAGCTAAAGAGATAAATAAGGATTCCAGGCATTGACAGGACAAATTATAACTTGTCACAACCTTTTTAAAATCAGAAGTTTTCAATTAACATATATATATATATATATATATATATATATATATATATATATATATTGCTGTTACATATAAGATAAGGGGGCACTGATCTAAACAGGCAAGATGTGCGAGACCCCCCACTGCCCCCAGTGACAAGGGTTTGGGCACCCAGGCCTCTCCCGGATGCCCTGGAGAGTGAGCTCCTGAGGGCACCTGCCTGCCACGTGTGCCCAGCCAGTCGTCCAGCAGCTCAACGAGGTGGGTGAGGGTGTATGAGGCTAAGACGTGGCTCCTTCTTTTGATCTAACCAGCAAACAGGTCATGGCTCTGGTACACTTCACAGAAGCAGAGCTCCCAGCCTAAGGGAGAACCTGTGTAAGGCTTGCACCCAGGTCTGCACCTCTCTCGGCCTCTCCACGACACCTGTGAGGAAGTAAGAGCCGGAGGGCAGAGGCCACCCATTCAGGCTCCAGAACCAAGCCCTCGGGAGGGCGTCTGAGTTTCTGGATTCTGGGCAATGGCCACATCCTGGGTCTGGGCCTAGGCCACTGAACCGTGGTGGGGTTTGAGGATGCTCCAGGCTACGGATTTCTCTTACTCCTGGGAGAGGCCACAAAACCAGCTCTTTTCGTGCCACCCAGGAAGAGGGGCTGCTTTTCACTATTCATTCCCTTCACTTTCACACACAACTTCTGGGTTTCTTTGTTGGCCCATGGATGGGGACAAGCCCACTGGAGGTCCCTGGGCGACCAGAGGCCATTCAAGTAAGGTTAGTGAGGCTTTAGAAGGAGCAAAGCCTCAGAATTGCCTGGCGGAGCTGTAAGTTAGGGGCTGCCATGGGATTTTCAATGGAGTCTAAGGTCTGTGGATGGAGACTAATGTGGGTCAAGTCTGACATGAGTTTGACAAGTGTGCAGGGAGTGTAAACTCCTTAACTATCTCCACCTCAGGGCAGGCTGACTTGTTAGTTTTAAACTTTATCCTCACTCCAAGGTAGAACCTGGACTTTGTGGTATCTCTCGGTTTTCCCAACCGTTTTCTATTTCCGCACGGAAGTCCCGACCTTTCAGCAAACCAGCTGGAACTTCGGAAAGTTCGGGATGGGGAGTGAGCGCCACTAGGTCGGAGGCTGCTGGGTCAGAAGTGCGGCCTGTGCGGGAGAGGAAGGTACAGAACTGGGCTTCGTCCTAGACCAGCTGGGCAGCTCCAGGTCGCTGTAAGCGGGTCAAATTCCGTTCCAGGCGGACGGAGGAGGCCAGAGCCTGAGAGGCCGCCCCGCTTCTCCCGGATGCCTTGGTCCGCCTCTGTTTTCTGCGCTCCGCTCCGGCCCGAGGCTCGCTGCGGCGTGTCCGCAGCCCGCGCCCTTGAATAGGTCCTCGTGGGGTAGAAAGAGCCCAGCCTTGCTGTCGGGGACACAGCCTGTCACCACGATCACTCTCAGAAAAAGCGTGTCAGCCCCAAACTCTAGCGTCCTCACTTCCAGGTACCTGCCACCAAATTAAACACCGCGAAGCTCTGAATCTTTCCAAACACGGAGCTCGAGAAGTGGAGGTAGGGGAAACGGGAGGTTAAAAAAAAAAAAGTTACATGGAATTAGGAGGAAGCAGCCGCATTCCCCAGCGACCACAGCCATTAACATTATAATCTCAAACGCCATTTTTTATGTAACACTATTGTTAGTAAATCAACTCCGCAGGTCCTCAGAGACGCTGACCCCTGGCAATTCAGTGAAAGTGTAATTATCTCCCCGAATCTTGGACAGATTTAAGAGATTACATTTCAACTAAATCTATATCAATGCTAATTCCCTCCCCCACCCCCAGCCTGCAGGTGCTAGGCACGGAAATGGCGTCAGGCCCCGGCAGAACGCTTCACAAAGAGGAGCGGGCTTGCGGCGTCCAGGGCCAAAAGAAATGAAACCCCACATAAAATTACACCTATTTTTTTTTTTTTTGCTACAAAACCTGGTTCTTATATAGCAAAGTTAAACAAAGCAGCTATGCTAAATTAGCGTTACATAAAGGCGCGTTTAATGCTCCGTTACAGTCAACTGATGTATCTCTGATGGCTAATTGTCTATCAAAATTAAAGAGAAAAGAACAAATGATTCGTTATAAGAAGGTGTTAAGAGCTTCCACAAAAGAACATTTCACAAATATAATATCCGTGGCTCTAGGATTACCCGCAGGGTTCAGGCCCCGGCCCTGCGCAGCTATGAAAAGTGGGGTGCGGGGTGCTATTTTCCTGGCAAGAGCTCATTTCCTCCCAAATGAGTATAATAAAAACCCAAGAGGCGATATTAGTGTAAAGATCGGGATTAGTCCTAATCAGAGCGATGGACGTGAGGCTTCAAAGTCGACCCCTACTTTCTCTGCTCTGTCTAGGGGCGGAGGGCGCTTTGCCGTCCCCTGAAGACACCACATCCACCTGACCACTGCCTCACGTTCAGGGACAAGAGGGAGCAGGCAGGGTTGGGGGGAGTTTCAGCAAAGGAGAGCAGACTCTGCTGGTCCCGGCTTTTCCCCGAGTTCTCCCCGCTTGAAGAAGACGGTCCCGGGCTCTCTCGGGGACCTTGGAGGCTCGGGCGCCGTCCAGCACGTGCCTTCTTGACGCACCGCGCTGGCCTCCGAGGGCGCAGGCTGCTGCAGCCAGCCCCCCCTCCTGGGCCGGGGAAGACGCCGAATGTAATACGTCGGTCCCCTTCCCCATGGCGACACCAGATCTAGAGCTCCAGGCGTATTTGTTGTTCAAAGTTAATTAAAGCTGAAAGCAACCAAAATGTGCGCGCCAGGCGCACGGAGGCAGTTCCCGACTCGGGTAGCCGGCCCACAGAGCTAGGGAAGCGGCGAGGGCTCGCTCAGTCCGCCGGAGTCTCTGTGAGAGGACGAGGCTGGGGAATAAAAGCCGAAACCAAATCAGGCAGCAAGAGCAACAAACCGTCTGGAAAATGGACCCACGGAGCAGCAAGAACGTACTTTTTAAAAAAAAATCTTTGACAACTCGTGTCTTAAAGAAAGTGTATTGAAGATAATTGAAGTGATTACAATTCATTGCTGCTTGACTTTGAATGTGAACAGTCACATAATGACATCCCCGCCGAACAACGACAGTTTAATTTTCATTATCCGACTTTGGGATCCTCGAGCCAGCCGCCGGGGCAACGCGGCGCTAATGCAGAAATCTTGGCTCCTGCCTGCATTATTCATTTCGGGGGATGTGGGGGCGGGACAGACTGGGTTCCCTCTTTCCCCCGCAAAAAAAAAAAAAAACCACCAAACTTGTTCTGAAAATCCCAGGGACTAGTGGACACCGAGGAGCCGACAGCCTAGACAATCGTCGTCAAGGGGCCACTTTGCCAGACCGGGCTGCGGGTGCTGGCGTTCTCCGACTTGCACCGGACAGGGCCCCGGCTCCCACCCTAGCCCCAGCCAGTCTAGGGAGAGCCTTGCCTGGGGCCCGGTCGCCAGGCCGCCTCCCTCTCAGAGGCAGCCGACCTTCCCTCTTCCTTTCCCCTTCTTCCAACCCTCGCAAACTTTCTGCTCCTTAGCTCTCGGGCTTGCGCGCAGGGCAGGGGGCCCCCTTCCGGATTTGGAACTTGATTCGGCCTTGAACTTGCACCCGCCTCCCCCGCAGCCAGCCTGTACCTCTGAGACCCCAAGGGAAGAGCGAGTGGACAACCGCGGTCTCCGCACCGCTGAGTCGCTGGAGCTCACCTTGGGGCGCGGCCTTGGCCGACCCTCTGGGCTCCAGCCAGAGGGAGAGGAGGTGGGCCCTGGGTCCGGGCCTCTGCGGAGAGACAGTGCCGCTGGGGCCCGCCGGCCCCTCCCCAGACGCGGGGTCCAGGGGACAGACCTTGCGCCCCTCTCCTCGAAACTACCGCCTTGGCGGGGGTGGGGGTGGGAGGAAGACCATCTGGTAATTGTCTTTCTTTAGATCTCCCCTTAATTATGCTTTTAATTAAAGATGGTTCAAGGCACCGGACCACATGAAGGGCAGTAATTACAAATTACATTACAAACCCGACAGATGTAGCGGGATCTGCTGGGAAAAAGGTACCGGAATAAAAATTTGACTAAACTTTGGGATAAATTAATCGGCGGCTTGGAGAACAGAAGCACGGTTCTGATTATGTAGGCTCCAGCCAGGATTTAAGTTTTGTGTCATGATTGTTTTCATATTTCTTTGACGTCTATTGATTTGGAGGCAGCTGCAAGCCTTTGTCACAGGAGAGAAGAGCAGTCACAATATATTAGCTTGATGGCATAACTCGAACCGGAGAGGCGAAGGGACCCGGAGTGACGGGGGCGCACGTGACCCTGCCCGGGGCCTGGCAGCCCAACCCTTACATCAGCTTGTTCTAACAGGAATAATGGAGTATCGCTATTAATCCTCGGTCAGAAGGTACTTTTCTGTCTAGAACTCAGGCGGAGGGAGCAGGGCAGTCGCGGCCGGGCAGGTGCAGGTGTCTCCGCGCCCCGCACCCGCCCCCACGCGCGTCGGCCTGGGTGGGGGCTGCAGGCCCCAATTCCGGACTGCCAGCTTTGCGCACACGTCGAGGGTCGCCGGGATGCCAGAAGTTCCGCGGGTCCCAGGCCTGGCCCGGCCAAACCAAGTCCCCAGTTCAGTCTCTCTTGGGTCTCGGTTCCCGCAGGTTTGGAGGAGCCCGGGCGGTGAAAGCGACCTTCGGGCGGCTGCTGGGCGGTGCGCTGGCCTGCCGCAGGCTCCGGGCGTGCAGAAGCGGGACGCAGACTGTGCTCACAGAAAGGAGGGAGCCCGGTCACTCCCTTCCTTCACCAATCGTCGCCCCCACCTGCTGCTTCCTCCTCCTCACCCCAACCCCACCCGGTCCTCGCCGCTGCCCAGGCTCGAACTCGCTTCTACGCCAGATTCTGACTCGCTTTGAGCCATTGGCTGCATTTTATGGGGAAAATATACGTACCCATCGCTCGCCCGTCTGTTGACAGTGAGGGTGCGGAACTTGGATAATTAAACACGCCCACTTACAGGTTTCTATTACCCACATGCTTTCAGAAATGGATACAATCCTAAGTTTGACACAAACTTCTCCTAAGGCACCTTGCCGTAGACGAACCCTCACCACTCACTGGGAAGGTGTGTCTCCCCCCCCCCCCCCCCCCCCCCATCTAAACGGAGAGAACAGGGCTATTGTTGCGGGAGACCCAGCGGCCTGACAGGACACCTCTTCTGGCTGCCTGGGGAAGGAAAGTTTTTCTTTTGATTCTTCCTCTCACTATGTTACTCTTTTCCTTGGTGTTACAGTTTCTGAGAGGAATGTAAATATTTTGACTAGTTCTCTGCAGGGGCCTTTTAAACACCAGGCACAATCATCTAGTGGAATACTGTAGTTTTTAGTTTCGAAACTTGGGTGTGAGAGTCTGTCTTGCTGAGGAAACCCATAGAATTTACCTTGACCTCTCACCCCCCTATTTATATGATGAAATTAAGTATTCTCCAGTGATTGTCCAACGCTGAAGGACTTTTTTCTGTCATGGCTCCTTTCCACTTTTTTTTTCTTCCAGGGAAGAAAAATCAATCTAACAGTCCTCTGATGGGCTTGTGGAAGATCAAATTTCACCCTGCCTCACTCCTACCTCCTCTCTGTTTCCTGCTGTGGGCACAGTACATGAAGTGTGCAAAAGCAGAAATAACATTTGAAAACATTAAAACCCTGTTTAGCTCTTCTGCATATTTGAGATAGGGATTTCTTTTTTTTTTTTTCTGTTTTCAGTATCTGATACAAAGCAGATATGTCCAGAGTGCCAAGTTCAGAGAAACTGAAATAAGGAGGAAAATAGTGCTAATATTTCCCTAGTTTCTGTACATAATGTATATAACAGAATGACTTTCTACCCAAAATGGAGCAAACACTACCAGGAGACATGGCACATCAATGAACGTGTTTTGCAAAAAAGATAGTCCAAGCCTTCCCTAATATTGATGTAGCTATTGTTTTATAATCTGAGAATACGTCTAAACACAAATATGGTATAAAAACATTGATTTCAACTCTGTTTTTGTTGCTCAGCTAGTAATATCTTACTGTTGACTTTAAAATGCTTGCACTGTTAATGTCGGTTGTGCCGACTTCAGGGCCGGGGTGCTCCAGGGACACCCCTTAGCGCACGTTCATTTCTCTGTCTGTTCTGCCACAGTATAAGGAGTATGTTACACACAGCACTTCTTGAACATCACATACTCTACATATGTGACAAGCGAGGCTGATTTTTTGTTTTGTTTATAGAAAATTCATTTGAATGAAATCCAGCTGGATACTGAGAATTTTATAGTCCTACACAAGGCTGACAAAAATGTTTGAGAGTGGAAATAAAGAAGATGTTGTTAGAATTGCTTATGTTGTAATATTATTTATGATACTTTTGGTGTCAGAAATCTGAGTTTCTCAGTTAATATTATTCTGTTATCTCCCTCTAAGATCCTATTAGAATACTCATCTACGCTCTGCCTTCCTATAAGTTATGTGTGCACTATGAATTTCTGTAATATAAATTATTGCTTAGAAGAGTAAAGAATGGTTATGTCTCATTGTTCTCCTTACAGTCTGCTCCAAAGTCTTTTTTACAAATCCTATTGCAGCGATTCCCCCTCAATTCCATGATGAAAGTGAATGGCAAATGCCATTCAATTTGGAGGAACTCAAGCACAGAGAGTATAAAGAGTTCGTTCAAAGCCTCCCTCAAATCTATTTTTGGACTCGGAGGCGGAACTAGGCTGGAGGCAACATCAGCACACATATGAGGCTCCTCGAAGCCTCAAGGTGGCTTTGGAGGCTCATTTTGGAAACAGAAGACCTACCTAGAAGTATGTGCCCCTGAGGGGCAGACAGGCTATGGTGGACCCAGGAGGAATGAAACAACTCAGGCTCTCACCTGCCTCTGAGTTGCAGACAAGGCCGCGTTTCCTCTCATTTTCTCTCCTGCATGACTTTTTCTGTAATTTGGCAGCTGAGCCAGAGAGCAGCCTGCACCATTTTGCCTTTGGGGACTTCCTACAGCTTTGCCGCATTCCCTGGAGAAACTCCGAATGCTGGAATGGATGGGGGGATTACGGAGAGCCACAAACATCATTCTCCCTCTAATCCATCTGGGGCTGATGTTGTATTGATAACAACCTTTCTTTTACTTGTCGGTTTTAGACCATTCAAATGAGAACAAATAATAGGAATTTAGTAGTGGAGGGGTGGGGGGATAAAGTGGGGGCAATTAGAATAGGCTTTTGGGTTGAAAGGATAGATTTCTATTCCAAGATTATGGGACCAAGTACAGAATTAAACACTTCCCTCTCGTTTCTTTCAGAGCAATTTCTTCTCCCTTTTGGTTATTAAAGTGCATTTGGATTGAGGCACTGACATGTTTATTTACCCATAAATCTCACATTGTCCCAGGCCAAGACAGTGCTCAGTTGCTTGAATTTTGTAGCTTCGGTTTGCTTGGCTCTCCTGTGTTAGGTAATAAGGAAGCCCATTTGCATTAGATAATAAGAATCAGGGACAAGACAGGCACAGTGCTGATTAAACAAGGGCTCATATTCCACTTTGAGAGCTCTCTGATAACCAGAGCCACAATCACATCAGTAGGTCAAGCAAAAATCCGAAGATAAAATCAATGTCAGTTTTCTGTCTTGGGGACAGAGACCCACCAGAATCATATCTAATAAACCTCACTGTCATCGATGAATTCGGTAATGTTGTGGGTCAGATCATGCCTCCGGCTTCATGATGGTGTTTACCGCATCCCTCACTTTGAGTTGACACTGATTTGCACAGAACAATATGCTAACAATTACAGCTGTCCAGCCACTGAATGGGTCCCTTTGTAAGGTAAGGCGAGTGGAGACAGCGAGAGTGTCCACGTGGAATCTGGAGGTGCAGTGAAGGCTAAATGTGCAAGAACATGTGGCTGGAAAAGTTGACCTACTCTCTAAACTCCTGTTCTGGGCTAGCAATATCAGAATCCTTCCAGGAACATTTATTTACCTATTGGTGAATATATGAAATAATTTTATTTTTTAATTTTTTTTCTAAAGATTTTATTTATTTATTTATTTGTTTATAGAGGGGAAGGAGAGAGGGAGAGAAACATCAATGTATGGTTGCCTCTAGTGCGTCCCCTGCTGGGAACTGGCCTTCAGGGAACTGGCTTGCAACCCAGGCATGTGCCCTGACTGGGAATCGAACGGCGATCCTTTGATTCGCAGGCCCTCGGAAATAATTTTAAATTGATGACTTTTTGAATATGATGATACATTCACGTGGTTCAGAATTTTAAAGATTCAACAAAATAACTCCTGAACCTTCTCCTTCCTACCCTGTCACCTAGCCGGCCATTTCTAAACCAGTGTAAGCAACCAATGTCACTAGTTCCTAATGTATAGGGGAGCTTAAAGAATCCTAAGGCCTACTGAATGAGACTTTTTGGAGACAGCAGCTTTGTAATTTGTGTTTTTAAAAGGTTTCAGATACTTCTGTTGAGCTGGACACCATAGGCTTAATCGACTTCTAGATTCCCTTAAACACTGAGATTTTTATGGAAACCTATAAGGTAATAGTATTCATTCCATACATACTGATAATAAATGTAAAGTACTTTCGATTTCAATATACATTTTTCATTTTCCTTGCAACCCTGTGAAATGAGTATTATTTTCCTGATCTGCCCCCATTTTATGGGGATAAATGAGTCTCAGAGTCTAAATGGCTTGACCAGGGCGCCTCAACCAGTAAATGGCAGAGACAGGTAGCATCATTTAAGGCCACCCCAGATTTTGAGGCCCTACTGCATATCATATCAATAAAATGTACTCATATTTCAATGTCATTGTTTGCTATAGATGTTTTTGAAAGAGTTCTGAAATTTTTAGAAATAAATTATTCATTATGTTTTCATTATCTAAAAATTATCAAATTTATATATAACAGATTATTTGAGGTGCAGCTGGGAGGTTGACAAAATGTTAACATTTTTATTTATGTGAACATTTATTAATGCTGAATTTACAGATTTTTTTCATATTTTGGAGCTAATAATTTTTTGGAAGGAGGCAGAATTGAAACATTTTTTAAATGAATAAATTAATTTGTTTGTTTGTTTGTTTGTTTGTTTTGCAGAGAGGGGAAGGGAGGCAGAAAACAGAGGGAGAGAAACATCGATGTGAAAGAGAAACATCTATCAGTTACCTCCTGTACACACCCCAACTGGGGACCAAACCTGCAACCTAGGTACATAACCAGCAACTTTTTGCTTTGTGGGATGATGCCCAACCAACTGAGCCACACTGGTCAGGGCTCAAACATCTTTTTAAGTCCTTGAAAAGCTCATACATTTTAGGTGCTATACCTGTATTAATCAGGATCAGCCTAAACATCTGTAAGCACTCAGTGGGTTAAAGAAGACAGAAGTTTATTCCTCTGTCCCCTGACAGCCTGTGGCCAGGGGAGACCTGTGGTGTGCTGTGTCAGGGCAGCAGACAACTCTTCTTTCGGTGATTAGTCAGACATTCAGGATCCTCTGTCTCCTAGGCAGCGATTTTCAACTTTTTTCATCTCATGGCACATGTGAACTAATTACTAAAATTCTGCAGCATATGAAAAAATATATTTTATACTGATTTTACAAAAAATATGTATAATTTTGATTCATTCACACTGGACAGCTATTGTTGTGTTGGCTGTTGTCATTTTTAATTTGATGATCTAAGGGAAAGGAGGTCAAAGATCTTGACTAAATAGTCAGGCATTGCATTTTTTAATTATTATATTTTATAGATTATGCTGTTATAGTTGTCCCACTTTTCCCCACTTTGCCCCCTCAGGCAATACCCACACCATTGTTCATGTCTGTGGGTCATGTGTATAAGTTCTTTGGCAACTCCATTTCCTATACTGTATTTACACCCCTACAGCTATTCTGTAACTACCTATTTGTACTTCTTAATCCCCTCACCCCTTCACTCATTCTCCTATACCCCACTTCCATCTGGCAACTATCAAATTGATTTCTATGTCCATGTCTCTGCTCTTCTTATTTGCTTAGTTTGTTTTTTAGATTTAATTGCTGATAGATATGTATTTATTGCCATTTTAATTACTCATAGTTTTGATCTTCTTTTCTTAAATAAGTCCCTTTAACATTTCATGTAATAATGGTTTGGTAATGGTGAACTTCTTTAATTTTTTTTTGTCTGGGAAGCTTTTTATTTGTCCTCCTATGCTAAAAGATAGCTTTACTGGGTAGAGCAATTTTAGCTGTAGGTCCTTGCTTTTTAGGACTTTGAATATTTTTTTACCAGCCCTTTCCAGCCCACAAAGTTTCTTTTGATTACTCAGCTAACAGTCTTATGGGAACTCCCCTGAAGGTAACTAACTGCTTTTCTCTTGCTGCTTTTAAGATTCTCTCTTTATCTTCAAACTTTGGCATTTTAATCATGATATGTCTTGGAGTGGGCCTCTTTGAATCCATCTTGTTTGGGACTCTCTGTGCTTCTTGGGCTTGCAAGTCTATTTCTTTCACCAAATTAGGGCAATTTTTCTTCATTATTTTTTCAAATAGATTTCCAATCTCTTGCTCTTTCTCTTCTCCTTTTTGTGCCCCTATGATATAAATGTTGAAATGCTTGAAGTTTTCCCAGAGGCTGCTTATATTACCCCTGGTTTTTCGGATTCTTTTTCCTTCTTGTTTGTCTGATTGGTTGTTTTCTTTTGCTTCCTTATGTTCCAAATCACTGATTTTTTTCATGGTTTTATTCACTCTACTATTGTTTCCGTGTAAATTATTCTTTATTTCAATTAGAGTATTCTTAATTTCTGACTGGATCTATTTTATACTGTTGAGGTCTTCACTAAGTTCCCTGAGCATCCTTATAAACAGTGTTTTGAACTTTGCCCCTAGTAGATTGCTTCTCTCCATTTTGTTTAGTTCTTTTTGTAGAGTTTTTTTATCTCTTCTTTCATTTGGCCTTTTTTCCTCTCTCTCTTCATTTTGGCAGCTTCCCTGTGTTTGTTTCTATGTATTAGATAGAGCTGCTTTGACTCCATGTTTTGAGTGTGGCTTGACGTTGTAGGTGTCTTTTAGGGCTCAGTGTCACAGCCTCCCTTATCACCCAGGCTGGATACTCAAGGTGCACCCTTCTTGTGGGCTGAGTATACCCTCCTCTTGTAGTGAAGCCTTGGTTGCTGTTGTCAGGTCAATGGGAGGGATTTGCCCAGGCCAGTCAGTTTTAAGGACTGGCCCTGACCACTGACCACCAACCTCTGCCCTCTGTGGAGAATCAGCTGTACAGGGGCAGGGTGGTGGTGCTCTGATGTAGTCTGTAGCTGTCCATTGTGAGTGTAGGCACTGGGACTTCCCAGGTGGTGCAGGCCAAGGTCAGCCCCCACCTGTATTTTGCCCAGGGTCGCCCTGCCTAAGCTGTAGAGCAATCTGAGATAGCTGCTAATTGTGCTGGCCTTGAAGATTCCCAGGTGAAGTCAAGTTGTGAATCTAGGCTGGCTGCTGCTAGTGCCAGGGCTGGGGCCATTTAGCAAGAAATATTGGGCCTAGGGGCTCACTGAAACCAGCTGTTTTTTTGTTTGAGAGGATTTAGGAAGTTGTGAAGCATGAGCCAAGGCCAGTGATTTCTGTGGAAAAGCTACTGTTAACAGGTGTAAGTTGGGTGGGATGGATCCTTAGGGGATCTCCAGGGTGGGGCAAACAGTATTAATTAGATATAGCACCCACCTGCTAGCTCTGTGGCTCTGCCTCCCTTTCTGTCTCAGAAAAAGCTGTCTCCCAGCTCTCACCTTGATGCCAGCCATTTCGGCTCCTCCCTGTAAGCCAATGTTGCCTTTCAAACTGCTACCCCAGTGCAGGAACTCAGAGGGAGTGAGTTTGAACAGGTGAGTCTGTGTGTGAGTTTTTTAAGTGGAACTGTGTGGGGCTTAAGTAGTTTCTTCCACCAACTCAACCCCTGCTGGGTTTTGCAGCCACAGGTTATGGGAACTTATATTCCTGGCATTGGTACCATGGGCTGGGGGGGTCTGGTGTGGGGCTGAGACTCCTTGCTCCCAAGATATATCCTCCCTCAATTTTTATCCACCACATGTGTATGTGGGACCAGCCTGTTTCACATCTGTGCCCCTCCCACCAGTCCGCATGGATGTGGTTTCTTTATTCCATAGTTGCCAGACTTCCACTGAACTCAGTTTCTGCCAGTTCTGAGTGGTGGTTGTTCACAATTTAGTTGTCACTTTGATGTGATTGTGTGAGGAGGTGAACCATGTTTACCTATGCTGCCATCTTAGGCACTGCAAGCTTTAAAACGTATTGTGGCACCGCAGTGTGCATGTCATGTTACGTAGGTTGAAAATCGCTGTCCTAGGCCATTGCCTTTGTCTACATGGCTCACAGGCCCCTCAGGCTGTGGCGCATAGACAATGAAAGGAGAAGGCAGAGGGCATGCTCATGGTCTTTAGTTCTACCTCGGAAGTGGCACACATCCCTTATTCTTGCTTTCCTTTGTCCAAATTATATCACATGTTCATAGCAAACTACAAGTAGAATGGGAAATGCATCAATCCAAATGCAATGGAAGAGAAATATAGTAGATTGTGGTGAACAACCAACTGTATCCACAACAATGTATAACACAGACAGAAGATTGTTATAACAATCTAGGTAATAGCTAATGATTGTAGCTGTGGAATTTGTGAGACGTGATTGGATTCCTGATGTATTTATTTATTTTTCTAATGGATTCGATACAGTTATGAGAAAAAGAGGAGCACAGATTTTGGCCTGAGAGGCTGGAAAAATGAATTTGCCATTTATAGAGAAAAGGAAAATGGGGGAAGGAGGAGATTTATGGAGAAAAAGGAAGAATTTGGTACTGGGTATACTGAGTTTCAGATGCCTACTAGACACCAAAGTAGAAATGGCAAATAAGGGTTGGATATAAGAGTCTGGAGGTCAGGGCATCTGTCCAGGCTGGTGAACTGGGGAAATGTTAACAAAGAGATAATTTTTTAAAACTATGAGACTGAATGAAATCAGCAAGGGAGTCAGTAAAGGCAGAGAACTGATCTGAGGACCAAGGTCTGGGGCACGTCGGTGTTTAGAGATCTGAGAGCTGAGGAGAAACCAGGGAGTAAAGGAGATTAAACAGAGCAGCCAGCAAAGCCAGAGGAGAACCAAGAATGAATGGTACCCAGGATTCCAGTGAGTGTTTTAGGAAAGAGAGGGAGATCAACTGGTGACCCACAATAGCGTCAAGTGCTGTAAATAGGTCAGGTTAAGTAAGGACTGAGGGTTGACTGTTGGATTTATCAGTGTTGATGTGATTGAGGACCTGGTCATGAACTGCTGGGTAAGTGAACAGTAGGAATAAAATCTTGGAGTGAGACTGAAGCCCAGTGAGAAGAGAGAAATTTGAGGCAGTTCAAGAGCATTACTGTATTTTTTGTTGTTGTTGTAAAAGGGGGCAGGAAAATGACACAGATAGAGGTCAAATTTGTTTTTAGAGATGAGAGAAAATGCCTTGCCGGTGTGGCTCAGTTGATTGTACATCATCCTGCAAAGAGAAAGTTTGCCAGTTCAATTCCTGGTCAGGGCGCATGCTTGGGTTCTGGGTTCAGTCCCCAGTTGGGGTGCTCATGAGAGGCAACCAATCCATGTTTCTCTCTCACAGGATGTTTCTCTCCCCCTCTTTCCCTCTCTCTAAAAATGAATAAATAAAATCTTTAAAAATAAGATGGAAGAAAATAATTAACTGGTATGGATTTTGATGGGAAATCCTGCACTAGAGAAGGAAAACTATGGCAATGCAGAGGAGAGAAGGGAATTACCTTATCAGTGTCTGCGAGAAGGCCAGAAGAACTAGGATACAGTGCGTCAGTGGGGGTGCTGGTCCAGTTGGAAGCACGGACAGTCTGTTTACAGTAATGGGTGAAATCAGAGGTGATGGCTCCGTTGCAGAGGGTGGATGTGGCAGAGATGGCACATGTTCTTTTCTGATTTTCTCAGTGAAACAATAAGTCAGGTCATCATTTTAGAGTATGATGGAGAAGGAAGCACTGTGGGTTTGAGGTGAGAAGAAGAAATTATGAAAGTCATCCAGAGAATGGGTGAGTGAAATGGTTGGAGACTTGCACAGAATTTTTGGGCACCTCTGGAGGCCCAGTCAGCCTCCTCAGTATTTGCTTTTCACTAGGCATAGTCAACTTAGGTGCAGAATGGGAGCTGGATTTTCGCTAGGACTGGGCTTTTGCAAGGACAGCATGATGAAGGAAGAGAGAGGAACAAGGGAGTTACTTCATGTGTGCAAGGGAGTGATTCCATGCAATCTAAATTGGATAGGAAAGGGAATGAAGATCTGAGTGGGTGAAGGCCAGTGAAGCGGTGGCAGTATTAAAGAATTTTAGATCTTAGTGGGTCAATGACTTATGGAAGTCATATGGAAAGGGCAGGAAAGACAGGAAGTGGTGGTTGGAAAGTAGGATGCAAAAGAAGTGGTGGAGGGATGAAATTAATGTCAGCATCTTGAGTATGATCCAAGGGAGTGAGTGGCTGGAGCAGAAGAGGCCAAGAAAATGAAAGGCCGGGGCACCAGAAGGATCATGGGTGTTGACATTCCCAGGGACTGTGGTGGGATCAATGCTAGAGAGAGGGATGGTGAGACAGGAGCTAAAGTCTTCAAAGAATGCGGGAGACAGAAGGGGCCTATAGACTTCAGCTACCAGTTTGGGATAGAGATGCTATAGCCTGATGAGGTGAATGTCAAAGCTGGGGGAATTTAGGGTTGGGAGAGGCAGAAGTATGAAAGTGTTGGAGAGAACAGGTCCATGAGGGGAATGGAGAAAAGCAGCTACCACCTGAAGGGCCCTCAGAGAAAGAGACAAGTGTTGGGGAAAGAAATTAGAGGGTTCCCTCAAAGGAGAGAATAGAGGTGATTGTACTGAGGACAGACCTGAGGGCATAATGGATGAGATGGGGGCGGATCAGGGCATGCACACAATCATATGGGACCTGACCTCCATATCCTAGTCTTTCATGGCTTCTGATTTACCCTCTCCCTCCAGGACCATCTTGTCTGGTCCTTCCTAGTTCTTCCTCTGTGCTCCCTGCCCTCTCTCTCACCCATCTTTCAGGTTTTCCATTTACCTTCTCATTCATTTCCTCTCTCCCTCATTCCCTCCCTCTCTTCCTTTATTTCTCTCTTACCCTTTCATCTTGTTCTCATTCCTTATTTAGAAAATAGGGTGTAAAACAACAGAAAGACAAAAAAAGAGAAAAATGCCATGTGACCCCATTAGTTGTTAGCACGTGGCAGAGAGAAGTAGTGGCATCTGTGGCAGCCAGAAACTGTGGCTTTGCCATCATGTTCTACCCACAGTGACAGAGCCAGATGAGGGCAGAGCCACGTGACCTTAGGAGAGCTTCATAGATGCCAATGACCACGTTCGTTCTAGAACACTCGGTACTTACTAGACACCCTTCTCTGCCCAAAGCCATAGGAGGAAGCTCTAGGAGGTCGTATCAAAGAGTGGGAGTGTACCGTGCTGTCCAGTCAGGGCATGACTCCCACCATCATCATCCTCTGACATGAAAACATGTTCCAAGTGCCCTTGCGACAGCCTCTCCCTGAGGGATCAGTCAAAGGTCACACATCATTCCCTTTTGGGAGAGAGGCTTTGGCTTAGGGGCTTATCAGTCTTTGTTTATATAGACTATAAGTGTTGAATCATAGACTTAGAAAAGACTTTGAGAGCATCTTTATAGAAACGTATTGTCCGAATAACTACATTGTCATTCAGGGGGTGTTTTGAGGCCGAGGAACTCAAGAGTAGGAGCATTGAGAGAAGGGCAGTGATTTTCTCAAGGCCACCCAGAAAGATGCTCCAGGACCTTTTCTTTAAAGTTCCTTTGGTTTTATTTATTTATTTATTTATTTATTTATTTATTTATTTATTTATATTGAATTTATTAGGGTGACATTGATGGATAAAATTATCTAGCTTGCAGGTGTATAATTCTATAATACAGCATCTGTATATCGTATTGTGTGTTCATCACCCCAGGTCGTCTCCTTCCATCACCATTTATCCTCTCTTTACCCTCTTCTGTTCCCCGACCCCCTTTCCCCACATTCTACCACATTTAGCTCCCCTCCCCCTACCACAGGCGGCCTCCCGTAAGCCAAAGACACTACAAGAATCAATCAGATTGTGAAATTTGCTCAGATCTCCAGAGAGATCTAGCGCTTGGATGCAGATCCAGTTTCCTGAGGCACTGCCTTCTCCGCCTTCTGCCCCTGGTACTTACATCCCTGTATTGCAGTCCACTTGCCCACCCCCCCCCCCCCCGCCACTGTGGCTCAGCCCCACCCCAGCCTTGGGGACCAAAATAGGCTCAGAGGCAGAGGAAGTATAACATCCCTGGGACCCAGGTAGACAGCTCAGCTGTGATCCTACTCTGACCCCGCCCTATCAAAGGTCAGTAACAAATAGCTGCTTACCTTGCTGTACTTTGATCAAGAAGGTGCCTCAGAACGCAGAATCTGAGGTCAGAGCCTTGACTCCTCCCCAGCATCACGTCCCCTGGGCTGGGAGGAGCTCAGGGGAAACAGAGATAGCGTCAGCGAACAGTACCTCTGCCTGAATTACTGCGTGCACAAAGGTCTACCCCTTAGAAATAACAGTGAACATAATAAGGAAAATTTTTAAATTTAAACAATACATAAATTCATAGAACAAAAAATAAGTTTCCCTTCTTATATTTCAATCATAACCACAATTTAAAAAAAAAAGATGATTAACTCTTTAGTGCAAAACCTTTTAAATGCTTTTCAGCACTAATTAGATAATTTACATACACATGTCTCTATGCTCATTTAAGGATTTTAAGGGGTTTTCCCCCAAGGGGGATCATTTAACAGACGTATCTTTCCAAGTCATTGCCACGGATTCTCCTTTTTAAAGGCCACACAGTATTCCATTGTCTGGATGTGACATACTATTTCAGTGGCCCCGTAGTGATGGACATGTAGGTGGTTGGGAACTTTTCTCCACCATAAGCACTGCTGCGCGCACCATGCTTCCTTGTACGTACATCCTTGTGCTAGAAATTTGGAAGCCAATCTCCTAGAAACAAAGTTGCTGCGCCACATTGCACATGCATTGGAAATTTTGATAGACACTGCCAAATTATCTCCTTCCCCAAATCATGTACCAATCTACACTCCCGCCAGCAGTCTATGCTTGTGCCTCTCTCCCCACATCCCTCCCAGCAATTGGCCTCCTTCCGGAGGTCTGCAAAGAAGCAATCTGCCGGACAGCGGAAGAGGCAAATGAGAATCTGCACACAATCAATACACCCGACACCCTGTTGAATCCCAGGACTCATTCTGCTGATCTGGCTGCGGAAAGGGTGATCCCCCCCTCTCTCAGCTCCACGGGGAGCCTGGCTGAGGAGTGGTTGATGAGGGGCACTGGGGCAATCTCCTTCACGTTGATTTAAATTCTGCTCCTCAGTCCACCGCTACTCAGAGACAACATATTCCGATGGCTGATAATATGTTCTATTTGTATTCTAGCTGAATGTAGGTATTAGCACCAAATGTTTATTCATTTCCATTAGGGAAAGTCTTCAGACTCCAGCTGCTCACCTTGACCTTTAATTGTCATCACAAAATCAAAGCCCTGTTGTCATCTCAAAGGCTCGTTCAGACTCCAAGCTTAGAAGGTCTAGAGGCCTGTGTTCCAAATGTGGAGGACACACAGATGCTTCCATGACAAGGCTCTGTCTCCATTGCTCTGTCCTCTGACTAGAAGTAAAGTGCAGCCCTGGTGGGTGTGGCTCAGCTGGTTGGAGCGTTTCCCATAAACTGAAAGGCAGCAGGTTTGGTTTCTGGTGAGACACATGCCTCGGTTCGGGCTGGGTCCCCAGACGGGGCAGGTAGGAAACCAGTGGATGGTCCTCCCCCTCTCTGTCTCCCTGCCTCTCCCTCTCTAAAATCAATAAGTGTGTCCTCGTGTGAGGATAAGGAAAAAACGCAAAAGCAGGGAAATCCGTGCTCCGCTATTGAAGTTCGGGACTTTTAAAGCACCAATAATTTGTGTGAGCAATGATACCCACTTTCATTTTTAAGACCACTTAAGACTTTGTTTCTTAGACCAAAACTGGACTGAGTCTTTCTGGACCAAGTCTTTTGGGAAGAGAACATCTATGGCTTTATTCAGAAAACTTCAAGCAGCAAAAATAATGTATAATTCATTTCAATGGGTCATAAAAGGCCCCCCCAAAATTAAGTTTTCATACGTAGTAGATGATTTTCAAAGAAGATTCACTTATTCCCTTACATTTTTTTAAAAAGAGCTTTTGTTTTTGTAAAATTGACACATTCACAGTAAAAAAATCAATGCAGAAAAATACAATGAAGACAGTTTTAAAAATAAAACATGACATCCTACAACCCAAGGAGAGTAACAGTAACATTTTGATGGCACATTTCTAGAAATACCCTGCATTCACAGGGACCAGACTCCTGTGCACTGCTTTCAGTCCACTTGAAGGTATGTACCTTCCATTTTCTCATTTATATTGCTTATATGATTGATAAAAATTTTATTCTCTGGCTGCATCACATGTTACTTCACCAGTTTTCTAACAATGGGTGGTTAGGATCTTTTCAATTCCTTTTACGATTACAAATAGTATTTCAGTGACCATCCCTGTGGCTAACTTTACATACCTCTTTACATATTCTCATGCAGGTAATACTTACATTCCAGAAACTAAAATTAGTGTATTGAGGAAACTTTTACTTTTTAAAGTTTTTGACCCAATTGCCCCATCACCTTTTAGATAGGTAATGAATTACCCTGTAGGATTACAACTGAAGAGCAAATTATGAGAGTGTTTATTTCTGCCCATGGTAGAGACATTGAGCAGTGTCATGAATGTTATCTTTGCTGACTTAGTAGGTGCAATGACACTGATTTTAATGTACAACTTTTGTTAGTGAAGTCTGACCTACTGTCATATAACAGGTGGGGGGAAAAAGTAGGTTTACAGTTGGAAGTGTGTGAAGCAGAGTTTATATCTATATTGTTGTTTGTTAGTTATTATATTATGTTTCCATATGAACAACTGTAAACCCACTTTTGCCCCACCCTGTAGGTAATGGCCAGTTCATGTTCTTTGCTTATAAGGAAAGTTGGGGTATTTTTGTGTTCAGAAAAGTAAACATTTGTCACATATATGTTACATATTTTTCCCCATTAGTTTTTAAATTTTGTTGTTATTTTAATTAAATGTTATCCATCATTATTTTGCATTTCCTTTAAAAAGTGGAACATTCCCTTTGAAGGGGAAATGACACCTGGTCAGGGACGATGCTGAGAGCTCTGACTGGAGGAGACGTGGGGGTCAGTGGTGAAGTGGGGCCGGCGAAGTGGGGCCGAGGGCATCTCTGATGGAGGAAGTGGAAGGACCTGCCTGGCAGTTACTCTGCCAGGGGCTTTGATGATATGCAACTGCTGTTTGCCTCTGTGTTTTCCAAAAAGGAAGGAAAGAGGACCCTGTTGAAAACATCTAGGGATGACATACCCTTGTTTTTCTTTGCTTCTCCCAAGTTCAATTCTTTGCTCCTCCCAAGTTCAATTTCTTTGCTTCTCCCTGGAATGAACTGCTCAGGCCACTTAAGGCTGGGGTCGTTTTGAGGGCAATCTTTGGGTGGTTATAGCCCCAGAGCTGCTGAAACAAAATCCTAATTGCAGATGTTGTCTTTTTCTATTACTGGGTTTCTTTTTCCTCCCTCTCAGAAGACATCATGTCTAAAACTGGCCCGAAGATCAAATGTAGTCTCCTTTGCAAAAGGGATCATCCTAGAATTAGCTTTACTTGACAATTAGAGATTAAATACAAGGAACCCAAGAAAAATAAAACAACCATAGAAAGCATTATTTCAGGTTTTAGTGTGCTTGATTTATAGTGCTTAACTGATAATAGTGTTTAAATAGGATGTCTTCATTTACCTGGGTTCCAGTTACTTTCAAAATGGTAAGGAGAGATATGTCACCTACTCAAAAGGATGCTCTACTTTAAAGGATCTTAACGATTTTAACTTTCTACAAGGCAAAAATTATTGTATAAAATTTGGGGGACATTTACTATGGCCCAGTGTTCTTTGTGCTTTACAAGAGATAATAGACGTATATGTCTGTCTATCTATCTATCTATCTATATATATATCTATATACCTATATATATGCTTAATTTGCTTGGCATGCCCTGCCTGCTCCAGAAATTGCTGCCTTTTCTTCACCCCAGGCTCGAAAGGGCAGAATGAGGAAATTTTAGAGCAGACTGAGAGTTCCATGTCAGGAGAGGTGTGATCTTTTGCATAAATACTTCAGCTTCTTCTCAGGAGGGTTGGAATAATCCTGGTGACTTTGAGGCATAGTCACCCGAACTCCATGGGGGTCAATGAATGACTCCTCCTTAGGTCAGTATCAAAGCAAAGCTGTGCTCTTAATTCTCAATCTTATTCATTGAAAGAATAATCTCAGTGCAAAAAAAGTTTTCCTTTTACTTTTAAATAAGTGATCCATGCCCATGGTAGAAAATTTACTTTGTACCAAATGGCATATACTGAAAGATGGTCTCCTCCCCTTCCCGGTCCCCCCCCCCCCCAATTCCCTGAGAACAGTCTATGTACTCACACAATTATGGATGTATACACAGTTTCTCTGCACTATGTCCACATGGAACTGGAAACATATGGTAACACTGTCTCAGTTTTCTCACTCACTGTTGTACCTTGCAGACCCCTTATTTAATCCACTGTATTGATGCACCAAATTTATTTAATCAGTTAAGATATGTTTTTTGCTATTACAAACCAAAGTAACAAGGAGTGTTCTTAAATACACATTACTTTGCATGAGCATGTGTATCTCCGGTAGACAATTTACCAAGGAGTGGAATTGCTCAGTCACAAGGCCCACACGCTTTTTCACTTTGAAAGATAATCAGGATGTTCGTTTCGGCAGGACTATGAATGAGTAGTCCTTATTTAATAAGATTATTCTGCTAAGTTAGTAGTGTCTTGGTTAGAAGGAACCCCAAATTTCCTTTCTAGAAATGGGTTGACTACGTGCGATGTATCTGGAATGTATTAAAAAGGTATCAGCTTTGGGGATGTGGGGCCCAGCTGCCAAAAGCGAGTCCTTCAAACTCCACTGGGCAGTGTGAGTGACCTTAGGGGTCTTGACTTGTAACCTACTGGCTGCTGCCAATGTCGCTACTGTGGGCGGGGCTGCCTGCTATTAATTATGCTGCACTATGTGAAATTGTAGATGTCAGATCACTGTCGACCTACAAAAATTGCAACTTTTATTTTTATTTTATTAGTAGTTCGATTAATATTTTCGGTATCTTGGGAAAATTCCTTGGGGAACTGGGGAAGTTTTCATAGGGAAGGTGGGTTTGGAGCCTGGGAAGTGGGGAGATAAGAGTGAGGGTCAGGAAAGTGGACAAGAGCATCACAAATCGAGGGCATAGGAGGCCCCTGGGGAGGAGCCTGCATAGAAGACAAAAGGGTCAATCAAAGGCCTGATGCCGCATTTTGACAAATACTCATGAACTGAATGAAGCTGACAGCCCCGCTCCCTGTGCGGAGCAGAGAACCGCAGTATAGCACGTACAGCGTAGCACAGCAGCGGTCAGGGCAGCGGTGGCTCACGCACCCAGAAAGGTCTTAACCGTACAACAGATTAAAATGTTGGTTCATTTTGGGATTTGGCAGTGAAAACTCCAGCTCAACATTGCGGTCAATATCTTCCCTGCCAACATAGGCTTCAAAGTAACCCTGAAATTCATTATCTTAAGTGGCTGCTAAGGGCACGATTATAGGGACTTTTTCACACTTGGAGAAAAGTCATCCTGGACACTGGGATAACAGTGAGGGGAAGTGTGTTTCATTTTAAAACCATAGATACAGTATAACAAGGTTGGAGTTTAGAAATGGAGGGGGAAACCCCACCTAGAATCAACCTCCTGACAAAACAGCACTTAGTTTCTATAATCCTTTCTACTTTTTGACCATTTGCTTTCAGATTTTTACACTGTTGCAATCAGAAGCTTTTCTCATTTTGCAGCTCAGTTTTGCTAATTATTGTTTTCAATGTACTAGTCTCTTGAGTGGTTGTACCATAACTTCCCTGTTTTCTTGCTCTGAAAGAAAAGTGCCTTTTGGCTCTGTGGGCCTGAGAAACAGGCTTCTGTCCACACTTCAGTATTGTTTCTTTTTAAAAAAAAATATTTTACTTATTTATTTTTAGAGAGGGGAAAGGAGGGAGAAAGAGAGAGATAGAAACATTAATGTGTGGTTGCCTCTCACATGGCCCCCACTGGGGAGCTGGCCTGCAACCTAGGCATGTGCCCTGACTGGGAATCAAACCTGCGACCCTTTGGTTTGCAGCCCACGCTCAATCCACTGAGCTACGCCAGCCAGGCCAGTAATTTTTATTATTAAAATAAATGATTCTATGACACAGCTTCCCTCTGCTGGCACAGAAATCCATGTGTCTATTTTACTACCATTAAAGGGGGTAATGTGTATAGCAAAGCACTTAGAACATTGTTTGGCAAATAATGAATGCTATATAAATGTGAACTATTATTATTACTAGTCATTATCTTTCATCACCAGTGTCAGAAGAAGGCTTGCAAGTAACAAAATTATTGAGAAGATATTGGACTGCCCACAGAGAATTAGAATCAACAAATGGGGAGCAGCCGAGGGAGACTGAGACTCAACACTTCTGAGACTCTACACTTCTGAGACGTGGTAATTAGCTATTCTGTACAATGTTTCTCAGTTTGGGTTTATGGGTTTGGACTTATGGATTTGGGATAACCTATATGTACCACAGAGGTCCTGTGCCTCTCTCATGTCATTATATTAAGGGATACAAAATGTTGATATATCTTATTGCAGTGATGTTAACCTTGATCACTTAGTCAAGGTGGTGTCTACCAGATTTTGCTCTATAAACCTCACAATTGTTTTCCTTTCCGCATTCTGTTCAGTGGTTAAGGTGAGCTCACATTCAAAGGGAAGGGAAGGGAAGGGAGTCCCACCTCGGGGAGAAAGGAGAATCAAGTAATTTGCAGACATATGTTAAAACGACTCCAGTAATTTATTTAGGGGGAGATACTTTGAGTCTATGCTACTCTTCAGTTCGTTCTTACAATTTTACCCATTAATTTAAGCATTCATCAGGGATTTTGACTGCCCTGTAGCGGTTATATTATGGTGTTCATACAAAGATTTCTGTTTGTACAGATTCTTACACTTAAAATCATTTGACGTTTGAAGTGAGTTTGCCTAGCAAAGAAAGCGCTGTTCCCGTGACAGAGAATTCATCCTGGAGGAATGAGAAGGCAGAATTTGTTTTGTTTTGTTTTGTATTGTTTCTCTTTCTAGCCTTGCGATGAAAAACAAACCATACTCTTTAATTTGTAACAACAGTTCTCAGTTTCCAGCTCACATACTTCTCGTGAACATTAAGACTGGAGTTAAAAGAACTGGAAGAGGTGCTATCAACAAAGGGCATGTTAAATACTTCAGCAGAAATTACTAAGACACAGAGAAACTTGTTGAGTTTTCAGTTTCATCAGCAAATCTTATAACTTCTGGAGTCTTGGGTGTCGCTTAAAACATACAGTCCTCATCCTTCACCCACTGTCCTTCTGGTAGCACGAGGCACATTTCAGAGTTAATTCTCCCAAGAGAAACAAGGATTGTGAGAGAATGGTAATGCTCCAACAAAGCAGGGGAGAGGCTGGTATGATGATTATTATTCCAATGACTCAGTAAGAAAAAGCAAAGACTGGGTGACACCACATTGCCTTGTTTCTTGGAACAAAAGTGGAGAATAACTTTGTCTCCATCTGCTAGGGACGCCGGAAACAGGCCTGCTCTTTGCTGAGCGTGTAATCTCCACGGGGAAGTGGGGTGGAATGAGGTGGCAGCCACACCAGAAAGAATCCCGAGTGTTCTGTATTTTAAAAAATGGCAGGGGTTCTGGAAGAGCTTCAAATCAAGAGAAGGGAAAAAAACCACCCCAACCCCACGATGGCATCTGACTGCTGAACTGGGATTATTAAATATTCAGAGAAAGAAACACATGCAGATAGGAAACCAATCAAAAGATCAGGAGAAAGGTTATTCTGTGACTAAAAAATTTTTAAAAACCGATACCCTCCTGTAACAAATACTTCTAACAGTATGGTGGAACCTTGACTCTTGATTCTGGGCTGCACCTTGTGTTCCAGATGACTTGTAAGGCAATGATTTATCGGTCCTGGAGTCAGGAAGCTTGGGAGCCGTTCAATAAGACAGTGTGGTCTGTGGGTCCTGAATCATTCCTCTGCCTGGCAATCTTATGACAGCTGCTGCATCTTGGAGGGGGCCAGGAGGGAATGATGTTGATTTATAGAGGGAGTAGAAACGTTTGTCAGTGGAGATGTAATTGTGCTTCTTGCTAGCTCAGACATCTGTGGAAACCTAATCAGCTTTCACTGACAATTTAACAGAGACTACAATTTGGAACAGGGAGCACTGCCTTGCATTTTCCTAAGATCTTGTACTTTTTGTTAAAGGTTTCACTATAGTTCTATTAATATACTTTCTATAAGATAATCAGGGCACACTTCTCCTTTACACGCATCTTTGCCATAATGTTAGTAAAGTGTTGTTCTGAAGGAGCATAATGCAGTATAACACACATCTTTAAAGGAATAAGTTTATAGTTTGCAAGTAATCATAATACCTATGTATGTAAATACATGTGACATGCACAATTTCATTTGCTCTTTATAACGACCATGTGTTTAGTACATTTTGAAGGATGAGGAAACGAGGACTCAGAGACTATAAGTAACTTGGGGAATGTTCCCCAGATAATATCAGAGCTAGTGGCTGAAGATTAGAACGTGGCGCCCACCCAGTCTTCCCAGTCTTTCCACGGCACTGGTCCCTCTGCATAGAGAGTCTTGTGCTGCTGGCCTCTTATAACCCAATGAACAGTAAAAGAAGTACATGCTTCATGGAGTTCAGCAGGATCAATCAGAAGCAATTGTATTTTCTCTACATTCAGCATCAAAAAATTAAAAGCCATCCAGGCTTGAACCTTAGATAGACAGGTAATAAGCTGCCATTGCTCTTAGGTGCAGCTCCCAGGAAGTTGCTCTCCACTCTGGGTGACAGACACATGAATAAATAGTCAAATCTTATCACAAAAATAATTCTGCCCAGGATTGGGAATCGGGCTGCTTGGAGAAAGAGGGGACAGTGCTCCAATGAAGTCCAGAGGTTCAAAGCCAGAGCTGGGAGAGCCCTGTGTGAGGCACAGGACCCACAAAGGAGATTTGAACCAGCAGAGAATGTAATTACCTGAGTAGGACCTGCCATTTACCTTCTTCAAGGGTGCACGTCCTTTGGTTACTAAAAAGGCATTTACTTTCCATACAATACATGAATCTTCTCATACTTGTAGTGGATTTTAAGATACAAATGTTGCGACTTGGTCTACTATTTTTTGAATCCTGCTAATAAGGATATATATATTATGAATTACAAACTAATAGCTTTATATCCGGTAATTTAATTTTGGATAGAATACCTGTTCAAAGCACCAATTTCATTCTAATTAGGCATAAAGTCTGAAGTTACTTGTGGAGGAAATGATCACTGAAGATTTAACCAGACATGGCCCTTATGGAGAATAGAATGTGGTAGAAAGAGTGAATGATGTAATCAAACCTCAGGGATTATTTATATCCACACATTCAACATGTGTAATGCTAGTCTGCTAAATATTTCCAAATATGCAAAAGAACTTTTATTTATTGAAGGCTTTTATTGAAGATGACTTTAAGATATTACTATATGGCACATAAGTTGTTTTAAAAATGTGAATATTTGATATTTAATATTAGTAAATAATCTTTACCTAAGCTGACTCCTTTACCTAAGGAGTCAGCTAAATGAGTTTCAGGGGCCTGGGCAGTAGTCCTGGGGTCTGAAAGTCAGTGTCTCACCCTCTGCCCTGTGTCTAGGAAGTGTTTGGTCACAGAGCCTGGCTTTTGATTCCTCCCCATTAGAGAGCTACCATTCCCTAGGAGATTGCCTGGGAAATCATTCAGGGCCAGTCCCAGGCTTGCTGACTCTCTTAACTGGACTTCCTGAGGAAGCAGGAGAGCTGAGGTGGGCTAACCCCTCTGTTAGGACTTAGGGGTGCTCAGGTTCCCCTCCCCTCTAGACTAGGAGAAATTGGAACCGGTCACAATGCCTCTGAGTCCTTGCTTTCTCCTCTTGCACAAAGCATGCATTGAAATATTTAAGAAGGTAGGCAGTCTTGGGAGGAAAAATCTTACATCAACTGTTGCTGAGAACTTCGATTAGTTCCAAAACAAGTGTGGATGAGATTTTCCGTGTAAATGGAAAATACATCTTACAGTATTTATATTATTTCCACCAGAGCCCTTCGTGGATTCCCCTTCACCAGGACTTATGGAGTGTCCATGGTCAGCTTTATGTGAGGCATGAACTGAGGCCTGCAGAACACTTGCTGACCAGCAGTCCTGGGGATGGTCTGTACAGACTTGCACTGTGCCCAGTGGTGTGAGACCACTCACATCATCCGCTTGTTCTAGAATGCCATTTGGGGCAGGCAGCACTTTATGTTGTTGGCCTAAGTGCATTTGGAAGAAGGGGAAATGGGGCTCAGATATAAACAAAGATTCTCATTTAACCAAATTTTATGCCAATAACTCCAGATAATCTCATTTTGAGCAAGGTTATACATTAAGGCCCATCCCTCTTCCTGAGGCTTTCCCAACTCAATGTCAGAAGACTTGGAGAGATTTTTGCCTATTGCCCTAATATAGGAGAACATCATTTTTCTCCTTGTCCTTTGCAAATAATGACAGATGAGCTAGCTGCCCAATAGGCTCTGATTCTGCATTTTCCACAGCATAAAGAAAAAACATCTCATTCCTTTTATAGATATGCAGTCTCCTGAGGTTGGCCCTTAAAAGCTGTTTTGATCTATGGCTGTTTTTGCTGCCAAATTCTCCAACTCCCAAACTACCATTATGCATTTTCTCTCAGACAGGGAATTTTAGGATCATCCCTCCTGACCCCGTAATAAAGCCATTTATTTCTCCCTGAGATGGAAGATTCATTTATTTTTTCCTTGTTTCTCCTTGGTAATTATCTCTATTACTACCCATAATCTGGCCAATCTCTCTCAATAACATCCTATGATTAAAGCCAATTGGCTCATGTTGGAAACTCAAGGGAAGTTAACCAAGCACGGAAATACCACCCTTGGAAAAGAGAAGGCCAACTTTCAGTAGGCTGGTGCTTGAGGGATTTTTGATAGGGAAGGGTGGGTGTTCATCTGACATTAACATTCGGTAAAAAGAAAAAAAGTCAGTGCTCAAAATAAGACTGAGAAACATATGGTAATTCCTGACACAGACCAAAAGACGGAACTGTCTACAAATGAGGTCAAAAGATGTCTTGTTGATTTCCAAATATTGTCCCAATTATTATGCTGGGCAGCCTTTCAGAAAACAAGGAAAACCAAGGAGTCTTTATAATGATGGTGGTAATTATAGTAATAATAATAGTAGTAGTAGCTACTACTTATTTAGCTGAGTCATTTGCACTTATTAATTCACTTTATTCTTTCAATAACCCCTTAGTATAGGGATTATTACATTCGTTTTTTTTTAGAGAAGCTTCCTGATTTGCTCAAGGTCACCCAGCTAGTAAGTAACAGAGGAAGGATTTGAACTTGGGTTTGAATGTGCAAGTTGTTTTATCCCCAATACTGTACTTGGCATTGGTGGGAAATATGAGAGAAGCAGAGACACTTCTTGCCCTTGGGTTAACAGTCTGTCTTGGAATAGATAATACACTGGGGACTCTGAAAAAGCAATGAACAGTCATGTACGATTAAATCCCTCACTACTTAATTCCCTGTTAGTAGGTAATAATTTTTTTTATTAGATAGTCCCTGTTCAAATTACTAGTGTGGCTTCTGTCTCTGGAAATGGATTCATGCCACGAGGCAGACATACCCCTAGGGGCTCCGAGATGATGCCAGGCGTTTTGGGGAAGTGGTGAACCCTGGAGCCACTGCTTTTTAGCTGGGTAACCTTGGCAATCATTCTCTTTGTCTTTTTTCTCATCTAAAAGATGGGAATAATACTTACCTCCAAGGAGTGCTGGAGAAAAACTCAAATAGTATGAGGAAGGTAGTTAGCACACAAGAAAGTCTTCTGTGACAACAACAAAAGCACCGTCAGTGTGACATAAAGGCTAAGAAATAGTGCCATTGAGAAGGGATCCAAGATAGTGGAGGACTGGGTGAAAGCTACTCTAACCTCCTCCCAGGACCAATCTAGAATTGAAACTAAATTGTAGATGCAACAGAACATCCTGAATAACCAATTGAACACTAGCTGGAGAGAAGCCTTGCAATCATGGACAGACATAAGAAACTACTTCACCACAATGAGACTGGTAGGGAGTAGGGAGGAAGTGTGTGAGGGCTGTCTGGGCTCCCATGGGTGGCTGCTAAAGTTTGGGAGGGATATTTCAGCAGCTTGGGGGTTTCCCTGAGGAAGATGGGGTCTAAACCCTAAGCTGGGCCCCCTGGCCTATAGCACCAGATCTGGGAAAGAATCCAGGAAACACCCAGCTGTGAAAAGCAGCAGGATTTCTGTCCCAGGGAGAAATGGCTGGAGACTCAGAGAGCCTCCTAAAGGGCCAGTGCACAAAATTTTGTTTGCAGCCACTTACCCTGGGCTCCAGCAGAGGGAGAACAGAGTGAACTAGAGACACTTGAAGAGAGTCTGGGTTTGGTGGCTCTGGGGAGAGAGCTGAAGGAACAGCTGCCAGGATTTCTGTTCTGAGTCATTCTCCATACTGCAGAAGCCATCTCTCTCAGGCAGAACACTCCTCTCATGTAGGCACTAGCCTGAAGAGAAGCAATAGCTCTGCCTGCAGGAATTACTCTGCCCCACCCTGTGGTGCTTATCCTACGCTGCTGAACATGACTTGACTAGATCAACAGTTTATCAGCTTAGCAGTTGAGTAGCTTAACAACTAAGCTGGAAAATCCAAAGAAGCCCCCAAAATGGGAAGACAAAGAAACAGACCACAAATGAAAGGACAGAATTCTCCAGAAGAAAAACTAGATGAACTGGAGGCAATCAATTTATCAGATAGAGAGTTCAGAGTAATGATTATAAGGATACTCAAAGGCATGAAAAAAGACATAAAAGCCATAAAAAAGACCAGTCAGAAATAAAGAATGCCCAATATCTGAAATAAATAATACACTGGAAGGAATAAACAGTAGGTTAGGTGAAATAGAGGATCGCATCAGTGATGTGGAAGACAACGTAGAAAAAAAACACTCAGAGCACTAAAAAGAAAAAAGAATTTTAAAAAAATGAAGAGAGCTTAAGAAACATTTTGGACAACATAAAGCAGAACAACATCAGCATCATGGGAATACCAGAAGGAGAAGAGAGTGAACAAGGGATCAAGAACCTATTTGAAGAAATAATGACTAAAACGTTCCCTAATCTGGTGAAGGAAAAATATACACAAGTCCAGAAAGTTCAGAGAGTCACAAACAAGTTGGACCCAAAGAGGCCTACTCTGAGATGCATCATAATTAAAATGACAAGGCTTAAAGACAAAGAGAGAATCCTAAAAGCTCCAAGAGAAAAGCAGGTAGTTACCTACAAGGGAGCACCAATTAGGCTGTAATCTGTTTACTCATCCTAAACATTTCAGGCTAGAAGGTAATGGCATGGAATATTCAAGGTGATGAAAAGCAAGGTTCTACAACAAAGGCTAATTTACCCACCAAGGCAATAATTTAAAATCGAAGGAGAAATAAGGAGCTTTCCAGACAAGAAAAAGCTAAAGGAGTTTGTTAATATCAAACCAGTACTACAACAAATATTAAAGAGCTTGCTGGAAGAAGAAGAAGAAGAAGAAGAAGAAGAAGAAGAAGGAGGAGGAGGAGGAGGAGGAGGAGGAGGAGGAGGAGGAGGAGGAGAAGGAGGAGGAGAAGAAGGAGGAGAAGAAGAAGAGAAAGAAAACAAAAAACAGAGAGAAACAGTCTAACAATAAAATGGTGCTATATATGTATTTATCAATAATCACCTTAAATGGAAGCAGCTTAAGTGCTCCAACCAAAAGATAAGAAGAAGAAATGAAAGGTATCCAAATTGGAAAGGAAGCAGTAAAACGATCTTATTTTTAGATAACATGATTCTGTGTAGAATCCCAAAAATTCTACCAAGAAACTACTAGAACTGATAAATAAATTCAGCAAAATAGCAGGATACAAAATTAATATCCAGAAATCGGTTGCATTTTATATGGCGATAATGAACTAACAGAAAAAAGAATCAAGAAAACAATTCACAATTGCTCCAAAAAGAATAAAATACCTAGGAATAAACCTTACCAAGTATGTAAAAGACCTGTATTTGGAAAATTGTAAGACACTGAAGAAATTAAAGAAGATATAAATAAGTGGAAGCACATACCATGTTCATGGATAGGAAGAATTAGCATCATTAAAATGTCCATACTACCCAAAGCAATTTATAGAATTAATGCAATTCCTATCAAGATTCCAATGATGTATTTCACAGAACTAGGACAAATATTTCAAGAATTTATATGAAACCATGAAATGTCCCAGATAGCAACAGTGATCTGGAGAAAGAACAAAGTTGGAGGAATCCTGTTACCTGATGTCAAACTATACTACAAGGCCATAGTAATCAAAACAGGATGGTACTGGCATAAAAACAGACACATAGATCAATGGAACAGAATAGGGAGCCAGAAATAAACCTATTTATTTACGGTCAATTAATATTCAACAGAGGAAGCAAGGACATGCAATGGGTTAGAGAGAGTTTATTTAATAAGTGGTATTGGAAAAATTGGACAGATAAGTGCAAAAAATGAAACTAGACCACCTTCTTGTACCACACACAAAAATAAATTCAAAATGGATTGAAGACTTAAATGTTAGACCTGCAACCATAAAAATCCTAGAAGAAAGCATAGGCAGCAAAATCTTGGACATTGCTCATAGCAATTTTTTTTATCAGTTATATCTCCCCAGGCAAGAAAAACAAAAGAAAAAAGTAAACAAATGGGACTACATCAAACTAAAAAGTTTTTGCAGAGCAAAAGTAATCATAAGAAAAAAGATAACCTGCAGAATGGGAGAACATATTTGTAATCTTATACAAATATCTGATAACTACATCTGATAAAGGGTTAATATCCAAACTTTACAAAGTATTTACAAACCCCAACACCAAAAAAACCAAACAACCCAATTAAAAAAATGGACAAAGGACTTGAATAGGCATTTCTACAGAGAGAACATACAGATAACCAATAGATATATGGAAAGATGCTCAATGTCACTAATCATCAGAGAAATGCAAATTAAAGCCACAATGAGATACTATCTCATATCCATGAGAATGGCTATCATCAATAAATCAACAAACAATGAGTGCTGGTGACAATGTGGAGAAAGGAAAACCATTTTGCACTGTTGGTGTGAAAGCAGTATAGATAGATATACCTAAAAAAATTAAAAATGGATCTGCCTGTTGACCCAGTGATCCCACTTCTGGGTAGTTATCTAAAGAAGCCCAAAACACTAATTCAAAAGAACAAAAGCACCCCTATATTCATTGCAGCATTATTTACAATTGCCAAGATATTAAAGTAGCCCACGCGTCCATCAATAGATGACTGGATAAAACAACTGTGGGACATTAACACAATGGAATACTATTTGGCCCTAAAAAAAGAAGAAAATTTTACCCTTTGCAAAAGTATGGATGGACCAGAAGAACATTATGCTAAATGAAATAAGCCAGTCAGAGAAAGACAAATACCATATGGTTTCACTCATATATGGAATCTAACGAACAAACTAAACTAACAAGGAAAATGGGGCAGACTCATAGATGGAGAGCAGGATGATAGCTAGTTGGGGAGAAGGTAGGTCAGAGGATGGAGGGATTGAGCAAAAAGGAAAAATGACTCATGGGCACGGACGACAGTGTGGCGATTGCTGGAGGAAAGGGGATATAAGGAGGCTGAAAGGTAATGTAAAAATACAATAAAAAGTGAAAAAAAAATACCGCCATTGGCATTCAAATCCATTACAAAAAGAGGCAAACCACCACCACTTATTTTCAGCACAAATGTTTTTATTTGGCCTGGTGTTGGGGTTGTTTCAACTCTTTAGTGAGTCCTTCCATATTTCTAGATGAACTTCTGAAGGAAGGGAACAACAAATCTTATTTCTTAGCTGTCCTTGATATCAGTCATAGTGCCTCGCACACATCAATTCACAGGCAGCGAGTGATTTTTATTAATAGTATCATTTTCTGTTTAAGGATCCGTTTCTCAGATAACTCCCACATTAACACACCACCGTGAGTAAAGCCCACCATCTTCATGTTTTTGGGTAAATACTACTCCCTTTACATATTCTTTTAAAAATTGATTTGTTCCTCTGAGGACCAGTACATGAAAGTTCCATTAATCATTCTTACTGTAGTGCAAATTAGTCTACCAGGTAATCTTGAAACAGGAAGTGGCCAGACAGCATGGAACACCTGGAGAGAAAAAGAATGTGTTGAAAGTTCAGGGAGGAGGGGGACCGAGGGGGAACAGGCAAAGAGCAACCTAAGTTCTCTAATTCCGGTCCGAGCCAGCGCTGCACATTTGATATGCACAGTAAATATTTTCTCACTCTGCAGATCTAGGCATTATAGCAGAAAACAATCAGCAAATTTGGGAGATGTAATAACATAGAAGTTTAAATGACAGGCTCTGTAACTAGCTAGATCTAGATCTGAGTTTTCTACCTCTGTCATTAACTAGCTGTATGATGGTAGGCAAATGGTTTTTGTCTCTCTGATTCTCAGCTTCCTCATCTATGAAATGGGGATGATAATGGTACCTACACATAAAATTGCTTGAGGATTTGAAGAGATAGTGCGTGTATGTGTTTAGCACAGAACCTGGCACACAGTCAATGCCATTAACTGTGTTCATTGTTAACGTTAAGTATCCCTCACAGTTAGGTCAGTGGAAAAATTATCTCATTCTGGTATTCTGAATGCCGTGACAGCCACAGGTTACAAACGCCAGTGGTCAGCCTCTAATGATGGGATTAGATATGAAAAATTTCCTTAGAGATCTGAGGTCACCAAAATATTTTTAAATAATTTTTTTCCATTTTGCAATAATTTTAAATGTACAGGAAAGTTGCCAAGGTAGCATGGAGACTTCCCACAAACCTTTAACCAACATCCCTAATGTGAACCACTGAAAATGTGTCTAGGTATAACAAAATTCACACCACTCTAAAAGATCTAGTTCTTTTCTTGTGTTCATGTTTCTTTCCAGTTTTTGTTCCCCTAGAATGCTAGATGGAATGGTTGTTTTCATTCCTTCACTCCCAATAGTATTTTCAACATTCATGCCTTCGCCATGGCCTCCTACTATAAGCATGAATGTATATTTGCACTATCCACTGATACAGAATGAGGTTGTTTTCCTTTTATTGACTCCTTTGTGTAGACACTGGTTCTCAATCCTGGCTATGCATAGATCATCTAATGCTGAGACCCCACCCACAGAAATAACAATTTAATCATCTGCATTGCGGCCCAGTCGCCAGTTTTCGTTTTTGTTTTTTAAGCCCCCAAGGTAGCTCTGATGTGTAAGCCATGTTTGAGAACCACTACTGTAAGGTATATTTAGAAATTTAAAATATGTTCTTTTACACCAAGTCTCTCTTTCTGCATCAACTTGTCCCATGAGTCCATCCATTTTCACATGCAATGCTGATGGCCCTGTTATTACAAAGACTGGTAACTGTAATATCGCCTGCACTGTACAAAACCCTTAGGTAATGCTGCGAAAGTTGAAAAACAGGAAATGCAGTCCATTTGGAAATTGACACCGTCTTGGAAGAGGAGGGAATTACAGTATGAAAAAGGAGCTCAGTAATACACTCATGGGGCACGTTTATTCTATACACTATCCCTTATATTATTATAAATATTTACATTCAATGTACTCAACACAGTTCTCACTGCCTGATTCACCTATGTGTTCCACTTCCTTGAGGAAATATTTCTGGGGGAAACCAAGGGCAGTTGATTGCCCCTGTCATGCTGAGAAACCTGTCACCTGCTCAGATACTTGCCCAGGTGAAAGGATGTGGTTTAGAGGAAGAACTAGTGAATGAGGTTGTGCACACCCTTTCCTGAAACAAGTGCAGCCCAAGGAAGGATTCAGTAGAGATGGGTGTGCATGCATCAAATCACCGACTCCTGGGGACCTCATTATCCTCTATTTCTAATTAGGGGCTAACAGGAGGTTGATTTGGGATTTTGACTTCATTTCATATCACCTGCCTTTCTTCCTTCAGACTTTTCCAGGCATAGATTTTCAGGTGACCCACAGGTCACCTTTGTTCTGTCACCTTCCTCCATTCTTGTCCATTCCGCCTTACTAGCGACGTCATTAAGAGTCAAGATACCTGAGTTCCAATCCAGCTCTGCTTTTGACCCTCTCTGTTTCACTCTCTGAGTCTTTAAGTTTCTTGTCGTATCATTTTCCATATCTAGAAAGTGGGGCTCCTGATACCTGTCCCTCTCATGGGATTATTAGGAAGAGTAAATGGATAATGTCTGTAGAAGGGCTTTGTAAGCATACATCTGGGAGCCAAACTCTAGAGCCTGCATGTTTAACCAGGAAGCTGACCTGCGACAGTCCATGATCATAGCTCTGGTGAATGCTGACTCAGTGGGTGTTCCTGCTGAGATCACACATGGTGTCATTGTTGTCTTCTTAAATACAGTCATTTTTGAAGACTTTGGGACACAGAAGGGTTCGCACCTCTGCTTTGAAAACGTTCAGCGTTTGGGTCCTGGAAAAATCGAATCACTACCCATTTCCCTCCCTACACCTTCGGTTTCCAGCTAAGCCTTTAGGAGTCTCTACACATTCAGAATGAGGAGTGTTTGTTGGGGGAGTGACACTGGATCCTGAGTTGGCAGAAATTCACACTTCTGGTTACACTGCTGGATTAGATTACAATTTATTGTTGAGAACTGTAATTACTTATAAACAAGGGTCTGAATCATCTCTTGGCCTAAAGTACCACTCCAGTTTCTCCTGAGGTGAGAAGGATGGTGCAGCTGGCCTGTGCACATGTATGTGTGTTTAACGTATATTATGTATGTCAGCGTATTCTGTATACCTAGATGTTTTATAGGCATACTCATTGTGGCTCATGGAAGATCCTAGTAATAGTGACTACCTATTTAGAGACCACAATTACTGAGCATCTTTTTTGTGCTAGGTTCTTTATACATATTTAATTCTCATAATCATCTTGTGAAATAGTTATTATCTCTCTTTTATGGATTTGAAATTTTCCAAGCTCACCAGAGGAGGAGCTATTTAAACTTAGATTTGTCTTGCAAAACTTGCTAACCTTACACTTCTAACCACTCAGTGTCTCTGTATTTCTCTTTTTCTTGCTTACACAAGATGTTTGTTGGAGGCTGCACGCATGAGTGTAGGTGTCTAAGGGGTGAAGAAGGCTGCCATGTGATTACTCTAAAGAAAGGAAAGGTGGAAACTTTGGTTTATTATTATGATTTAGTGGAAAGCTTTGATATGTTACTTGATATTTTCTGTGTTTTCAGAAAGTGGATAACATAGCCTCAATTTCAAAAATAAAGATTTCTGGAGATCAAATATAATTCTAATCAAGAAAACTTTACCTAGTTAAAACTTTGGAGAGATTTTTCAGGTTCTTTACCATACAGAAATGGCTTTGAAATCCCAAGAAAGAAAATAACGCATTACCTCATCATGAATAACAATGTGGAATTGCCTTAGAAAGGATTCTCTTCTTTCAGGGAATAGACACCCACTGGCCAGCTGAAACCAGGAGAGAGCGAATGAGGAAGCACAGCAGTCTCACTGAGCCCTGATGATGCAGTGGGGGAAAATGTGTCCACGGTATCTCCAGCTCTTAGAACAATGCCTACTTCAAAGTTAAGGTTCAATGAATAGTTGATGAATGGAAGAATGAATAAATTTCCACCTTTCTAAGGGACAGAATCCAACTTACTCAGCTTCAGTCAGGTGTCCCTAAGCTGTTCCAATCAATTTTGCTGGGGGCTGGGGGGCTGATGATAGAGGGCTCTGGTGGAAGGAGGGAGTGTGGTTCCCAGAGAAGGAAGCCTGTGGGTGGAGAAGACACCCCAACAAGTGTCTGTTAAAACAGTGAGTACCTTGCCTTGATGGAGCTGCAGAGCCCTTTTCTGTGAGTGAAACTACAGGGCCCTGTTAGGGAAAGCACCACAAAATTGGTGCAAGGTGCAGGTGGCTGAGCAAAAGTATCGTCTTGATCATACTTGATCTCACTTTAGAATATTGGAGCAATGGAAGTATTTTGAAAATATAGAGGAGACCCTTTGTTTATAGAACTACCCAACCCTCTTGTAAGTGGTTTCTTTACTCTTCAGTAGGGGCAACGTGATTATGGAGCTACTTACAAGGCAAAGATTGAATTGAGGGTCAGCGTTTGGTGCCAAAATACCTGATCGACAATTTGAAGGCTTTGGTCAGATCTGTAGAAACCACGTGAATCTAGACTTGAGCAGGGAAAAGCCAAGCTTTTGAGAGCAGAAGATCCCTCCCAGTTTGGCCACTACCTACTGTCTCCACTCACCTGTCTCTGTTCGCCTGCTGTGCCCTCCCAGTTCTCAGCACATTCATCATTGCTGTAGCCACACTAAATTCTCATCTTTCCCCAAATGTGCCTTTTCTTTCACATCCCTTAGCTCAAACTTAGCTCAAACTTTTCCCTCTGCCTAGGTTTTCTGTTTCTGACCCCTTGGGCGAACACCTACTTACCTTCAAGGTTTCACATTTAGTCAGCTATAAAGTCTCCTCTGACCTTCTCTCCATGTCCTCAACTCTCCTTCCCCCTTTATTCTTTCCCTTACTCTGGAGGATAGAAAGAGAAAAGGACATGCCCAGAAACTCTCATGGTCCATCAACTGGTTTTCCTCACCTGACAGATGAAAGTAAAAGTGAGCAACAAAGAGAGGCCACATATGGGAAGATCGTTCTGGCAAGCACGTGGTAGAAGCATTGGGTTCTTCTGGTTCTTCTAGTGTTCAGTCTCTGGTATCATAGTTGCCAGCAATAGGAGGTTCAAGAGTGACAGTACCTCTAGAACAGTCCTATGGTGTGGGAGACACAGTATTTTGTTTAGGATGTATAGGATCGGGGCTGACCCTCCTAGAAATTCTTTAATCTGCCTAATATCCTCTACAAATCCCCTTGTACTTTAAGTGCAACTAAAAACCTTTGCTAATGTTGCACCCTGGCACAGATTCTAGATCTTAATAAGCTTTGGGTTGCCAGTGTCTTGGATGAGGTATATAGTTAGGAAATGGGTGGATGGGGGCGGGGGGAGAATGAATGGATGTGTCTCAAAGGCAAGTCTCCAATTCTCTAGGTTCTGAGGTAGGAATGGGAAGAGTCTTGGTGACAGGGACATGAATTGCATTTGAAGACACACAGGCTGAGTGGTAAGGGCACAAAGGAACCAGGAAGAAGCTGAGACGAAATAGCCTTCCCTCCTGCCAGACAGAGCACAGGGGCAGCTTTCATTACAGAGTAAGGTCATGCTGTGCCTACATACATCCTATCGACTCAATATCTTCAGCAAAAATAAAAAAAATCTGGTGAATTTCAAAGAACATAGTTGAACCTGACGCTTGGCAGTGTGCTGACTAAACAGGCAGTGGGCTGACACAATCGTATCGAATGGCTGGGTTGGTAGCATGTCAATAGAGAGTGCCAGAGACCCAGCCAAGTAGAAGGGTGTGAATTGGAGATGAGATTTGGTCTGAGGGGTGCACTTCAGGGCCAGAGGTGCTGTGCAAGTCTTGAGGTGATGGGAGAAAATAAAAGGAAATGTGGTTTTCACATTTTATTGTGATTTTTTTCTTTTCAATTTTTTTGTGGCAAGAAGATTGATAGCCAATGTTGTTGTACGTTGTAGCTAATATGTACAGATGTAACCACCCGATTGTTTGACATGAGTCATTTAATTCTCTGCCCCATCCCTTCCCAGGCCGCAGGTGGGCCTCAGGTGGGCCTCAGGACAGGAGGACAGTGAGGGGCCCCTGAGCACCAGTGGTCAGCAGAGTGGCTCAGACCACCTGTAGCTACTACCAATTATTTCTTTCTATAGTTCTTCAGTTGGCACTTTAATTTTTTGAAGGTTATTTTTGAGAATACATTCTTCTTACCATGGAAAAATATCTAATCTTAATAAAAGCTAAGTTTTGCACAAAATGCTGAGCAGGTGATATTGGGGTTATCATTCACTCCCCTCCCATACTATCACAGCTCTGGAAGACTCGGGGGAAAGGTGCATTGGCGCTCTGATACCGTAGCAGGGAGGTGAAGAAGGAATCGGCTGCTTGGGAGTGGGGAGAACTAAGCTGGCTACAGAATCCGTCCCTAGCTCATCGCATGGTGTCTTGCGCAGGAGTTCTTCATCTAGGGAGCATAGTAGAATTATCTATACAACTTTTAAAAAAATACACATACCCTTGGACCCCTTTCCCAAGAGATCCAGTAGGTTTAGGTGGGGTCTGGTCACCTGGATTTTGAAAAGGCTCCATAGGTAGTTCTGATGTGTCCATTGGCTGAGAACCATTGATGGGTGCAGTGATATTAGGCCTGATCCTGATGACCATCCTTATGGGGAGGTCATGGAGACAGGAATGTGGGGAGTTCAGCTGGCCAGTCAATTCAGAGAGATAGTTGTATTATGAGGTCAGTCTGTGGGTGATGGGACCCCCCAGGAGCAGGTCAGGACACTAGAGAGCTGAGTCCATCTTTATGGAAGGACACTGATCCCTAGTCCCTGCTGGGATTCAGGTTGAGGCTTTTGGTCTTTGGTAGAAATCGAAACCATTGGTAGGCAACCCTGAGACTCGAGGCCCTTCATTCAAGTCATTCCTCATACACAGGATGTAGCTAATTGCATAGAAAATTAACCATACAGCATCTGTAATTAGATTTGAGGAGTTGTCATTCCAGAATTGAGGCATGGGGAAGCCATCAATATCCACTCTGATCCTATCAGAAATGGCTGGGGAGCTCACCAGGGTTTGTGGGACTGTCCCACCTGGAGAAGGTAAATGAGAAAGAAATAAGGGAAGGGTTGAGATAGGTTGGAAATGGCTGGTGCAGGATGGCTCAGTTATCAGAGAGCCGGTGCCTCCCCTGTGGAGCCCTACAAACCAACTCTATAGCTTGGGCTTTGAGCTAGACATTCATTTAGGGATTCCTGTCCTTCCAGGGGTTCATCACCAGAAAGATGCAGAAACCTGCCTGTTACTCTGTCATGGGGGCTCTGCTGCTTTGCAGGAAATCTTCATGGCTTGCTCTCTCACTCGCCTGCATTCATGCATTTCTGCAATTCACTTATTTTCCCTGGAGAATGTGCTAATGGCTTCCACCACGTTGCACACTGCCTACACTTCTGCCACTCCATGGTTCATTCCAACTCCTGACTCTTCTCTAGGGGAGGGACTATTCATTTCACTGGAGAAACCCCATCATGTAGGAGGAGAATGAACGGGCTTCTTGGCATAGAACTGCTACAAAGACCTACTTTCTACCCTGTGGAATGAAAAACACATGTTTACTTCTTGGCATCTCAATTTCTCACCTCTGACTACATAGGGTTTCTAGACTTAGCAAATGAAAATGCAGGACACCCAGTTAAATCTGAATATTTAGGACACGCACGAAGGAATTATTTGTTGTTTATCAAAGAATATAACTGAGTATCCCATATTTTATGGCAAACCTATGATGGCAGCAAAGCAACTGAACTTAATGTAGTCAAAAGAATACTGACGTACTGAGTTACACACACACACACACACACACACACACACACGAAAAGACTGCTACTTATCATCCAACGTGCATTTTTCTCTTTCTTTTAGTAATAGAACTTGCATTTTTATTTTGAGCCCAGGGAAAGAGAGAAAGAGGCATATTCTCCCTTGTAGCTAGAAGTTACCAGAGAAGTATGAATGGACGTGGTGTGTGAAATTCAAGGTCATGCCCTTAAAGGGAAGGGGCATACTGTCCACTCCCCTTCCTTTCTCATCGACTGGAACAGCGTCTGCTGTTGATGGTGGTGTTTAGCAATCTAGAAACAGTGCCTTGGAAATGAATCGTTGGAAATACTTGATGGGACACGCAGTGAGAGGCAGATATTTAGAAAGTTACAAAGCTTTACTCTGGATGGCCTGTAAATTCCACATACATGCACTAATTAAGTAACTAGACATAATTAAACTATCTGGAGTGATGACTGAAAAATAAATATTTTTAAGGGGCAAGAGGGCAAAATTTAAACAGGCTCATTTCTTTAGTTTGCAATGTTGACTGAGGAGTCAGAATAATCACAAGTGGTAATAATACTTGATAATTATATATTTGCCTGTGTTGACATTGGACATGAAATCAGGGAACTTACCTCCTGAGTGAGCTCTCATCGATGTCCTTTCCCAGAAAGGCATCCGAGAACGAAGTTCATATCACAGCCACCTCTATATTCATCTTCTAAGGATAAAGCTGTGGTTGACAGCCGAGGGGGAGAAGTGACATGATATAACTCATGTGTTTCGGAAAACCCACTCTGGCAGCTTGGGGGTTGGGTAGATGGTGGCTCGCAGGCCTACAGCGGGAGACCAGTGAGGGACTGTCGCGTGGTTCTGCTGCACATTATGCTGGGCCTGGAACAATGTGACTGGGGAGGCAGGGGCAGCCACTCCAGTGGGACCCAGGGGCTGAGCCTGGCAGAGAGGGGGTGGGGGTGGGGGAACAGGCTGCAGCGGGTTCTCTGGGTAGGGAGGGGTGACCACCAGCATCCTCTTGCTGTTTTAGCTAGTTGCTCTCCAGCCGGGTGTGAGTTTAACATGAGCAGCTGATGCCCAGATGTCTCTGTGGGAAAATGGTCAGCCCTGCAGACAGTGGCACACAGAGGGACAAGCACAGAGGAGCACATCCAGTCCTGTTTGATGGCACTGGAAGTGCCCACAGGAACTGTGGCGCTAAGGCTCCTTCAGCACTGCCCAGACAGCTCCTCCAAGGCCAGCCAGCTCATCTGTCTCCTCCCTTTCCAGAGGGGCCAACGGGAGTCTAGGAGACCCACAGCAGCCTGGCTGGCAAGGGCCTGACCTGGGGTGAAACCTGGACATTTCTGGCTCCACAGCCAGGGTTCCTAACCAGTAGCCACAGTCTTCATGCTGGTCCCGCTGTTCTCCCCACTGCTAGTCCCCCAACACTTTCTTCTCTTCCTGACATGCTTCTCCTTCCTCCTGGCCACATTCACAGCCCATAACCACCAAAAATATGTTTTTTTACATGACTGGGACCTTCAATCTTATATCCAGCCATTAGAAAAAGCAGGGAGGTGTTTTCCCTTGGAGCACATCTTTCCTCCAGGGAGGGGAGAGGCATTTTATTCCCTGCATTTTATACACGATAGCAGGTCCCCCTCGCCAGACTAGAAGCGTACTCCTTTTTGGAGGGAGTTCAAGTGGCTTGTCCAATGTCACACAGCTAAAGGGTAGAAATTACTCTGAGTCCCACCTTAACAGCTCTGATGTTTTTGGTCTTTTATCAGCAACCCATGCTGTTCTGCACTCTTACCCAAAACATCTCTCTTCTTCTCTTATAACGCTGGCTGTAAAACTTGGCCCTTCTTGCCTTGCTCCCATCTAGGTCCCGCCTTAGGGACACATATCTCCCTCTCTCCTATGCCTCCCGCCCATATACAGGAAGCTTTTGTGGCTCCCAGTGCCTCTCGACCTCTTGCATGCTCTGGCCTTCAGCTTCTATGACAAGTTCAAGGACAGACCATTGGGTTCCATGCTTTGCACCTGTGAGAGCAGGTCTACAGTATTAAAAGAAACATATGAACAAACTACCCCTGTCTGTTTGAAATGTTGCATTGTAAACGACATCAAACTGAGTTCTACAAAACACCAGCCATACTATTATATTCATGAGTTCTGCGGGTCAAGAATTTGGATAGGGCACAGAGGGGGAAGACCTGCCTTTACTCCATGATTACCCGGGGCCTCAGTGGGGAAGATGAATGACTGGAGGAAATTTGAACAGCTGGGGGCTGAAATCATCTGGATCTGGGATGGGCTTAGCTGGGGCTGTTGACTGGAAGGGCTTACCTGCGGTCACTCCAGGTGGTGTAGTCCTCCGTACAATATGACCTCCGGTTAGCCAGATCTCTTACTCGCAGACCCAAGGCTCCAGAAGCAAATGTCCCAGAGGATGAGGTGTTAACGGCATGGACTCTCGTGACGTACACTCAAACACAGCGTCACCCCTGACACACTCCGTTCTTTGCAGCAGCCTCAAGTCTGCTCTGGTGTGAGTAGCAGTGACACGGACTCCACACTGCAGTAGAAGGAGTGCTGAAAAACTTATGGACCTAGTTTCAATCAGACATGCAAATAAACAAAAAAACTTCTTAATTTTTAACTCCTCGGAAAAGTCCCCAAACCCTGGGACAGGAGTCTCTAACTTTTCCACATAGAGAATTTGCCTACTTAAAAGAAAACAGAAACTCCCCGAAGACAAACACTTAATTTGGCAAATAATTCAAGACAAACTCATGGCAAATAATTCAAGACAGCTAAACACAAAGAATTCAGAAGAGTACAAATAATGTAAAGTAGTCTTGAAAGTTTACCACCTAGAGATAACTTCTAACTGTTGAAGAAGAATATTCTTTCATATATTTCTCTACATGTATACATACATAAATATGTGAACAGTTTTATATAAATAGGGTCTTACTTTTGAGCTCTTTTGAAAGGTATTCTCTTTTATCCACTCAACAGTATGTTCATGTTTCTATGTTGCAACAGAAACTGTTGGTTTCTTACCCAGGATCTATTGGTCCTTTCTTCCCTCCTTAACAGGTTCCTATGTTAATTCATTCAGGCATCCACCCTTCTATGATGGGTTTCCAGGAAGGCAGGCTCTATCTCCAGTCTCCAGGGTAAAAGACAATTGGGCTTAGTTAAAGCAGCAGTCCATTCCCCTGGCCAGAGACTGGAATAGTGATGGAATGAGACTCAATTCTGGCTAATGGGAGGGAAAGTCTGAGGCCGGGGTTTGGGGAGAGGATTTTTGTGATGACAGAAAGAGGCGCTCTGCGGCACCCTCTCTGCTTCTGCCATAGGTTGTCACTCCTGCCTGTGCTATCTAAACCTCTGCAGCTTCATATGGTGTTTGTGTGTTTTCAGAGAATAAATTACTGTGTAATTTAAATAAGTTGATTTGTGTCTTTCTGTTAGTTGTAGCCAAAAGTATTCTAACTGATCCATGTCTACAAAAAAACTCATACAAAAGTACTTTGAATGGCTGACTGCCTACGTTATTTGTATGATTTTGCCAGAACCAACTCTGGAAAAATTCCCATGTGTTTGATCGACATTTAGGCTATTTTCTAAATTTGTTGTTGCTGTTTGTTATTTTTGCCATAGTCAGTAACACTGATGAGTATCAGCACTTCCATGAATTCAAAGTTTAGGTGCTCGTTGGTATGGCTATGCACCTTCCACCTCTGATGACCGGTCTGTGACCTACTGGATTGACCCCACTGACACAGGCTCTTAGGTCTGTCCAAGGCAAAAGTTGGGAGCTTTCAGTCACCCCCATGTTTTTCCTCTAGCATACAGAACATGGACTTTGGAACCAAATGGAAGTGGTTAGAACCTCCTGCCATTCCCTAGACGGAGAGTCTCATGCGCTTCAGCTCTGTTGAAGGGAATGGAAATGCCAGCTTTCAGAGTTGTCAGGATTAAAAGGGATGATGTATACTCAGCAACCCGCTCTAAGTTACCTCCTGTCTGGAGCCCGACACATCTACCACAAGTGCTGCAATGGTCATTATTTTTACACGTCATTATTTGCCACCTGGAGGAATGTGTGCGGAAGAGCAGGAGTAGGGCCATTGCTCTCAAAATGTCAGGAGATGCTGTTTGCATTCTTTCCAGAAGGGTCAAGACTTCCTGCCATTTTTTTAACTTTTAATTTTGAAATAATTTTGGATTTACAGAAGAATGGCCAACAAAGGTAGCCTAGAGAGCTCCCATATGCCCTTCCCCCAGCTTCCCCCAGTGTTAACATCTTACATAACCAAGGCACATTTATCAGAACTGACAAATACCAGTGGTGATACCATTCCACTAAACCACAGACTTTATTTGGATTTAACCAGTTTTTCCACAAATGTGCTTTTTCTTTTTTTTATTGATTATGCCATTACAGTTGTTCTATTCCCCCCTTCATTCCCCTCCACCCTACCCCTCGTCCCCACCATTACCCCCCCTTTAGTTTACGACCATGTGTCTCAAATTCTTTAGATTCTATATTTTCCATACTATTCTTGCCCCCCATCTATTTTCTATCTACCATCTGTGCTACTTATTTTCTGTACCTTCTCCCCCCTTCTCCTTCTCCCACTCCCCTGTTGCTAACTCTCCTTGAGATCTTCATTTCTATGTCTCCACTCCTGATCTAGCTGTCCTTTTAGTTTGCTTTTGTTTTAGGTGTGGCTGTTAATAACTGTGAGTTTGCTGTCCTTTCACTGTTCATGTTTTTTTTTGCCTTAAAAAAAGATTATTTATTTATTTATATTCTTATAGTAATTTTCTTTCTTTTTTTAATTGTCATTCAAGTACAGTCTTTCCCCTTATTCACTTTTATTTTTTTAAATTGATTATGCTGTTACAGTTGTTCTATTCCCCCCCTTCATTCCCCTCCACCCTACCCCCCATCCCCACCATTACCCCCCCTTTAATTTATGTCCATGTGTCTCAAGTTCTTTAGATTCTATATTTCCCATGCTATTCTTGCCCCATCTATTTTCTATCTACTGTCTATGCTACTTATTTTCTGTACCTTCTCCCCCCTTCTACTCCTCCCACTCCGCTGTTGCTAACCCTCCTTGAGATCTTCATTTCTGTTTCCACTCCTGATCTAGCTGTCCTTTTAGTTTGCTTTTGTTTTAGGTGTGGTTGTTAATAACTGTGAGTTGGTTGTCCTTTCACTGTTCATGTTTCTTTAACTTCTTTTTCTTAGATAAGTCCCTTTAACATTTCATATAATAAGGGCTTGGTGATGATGAACTCCTTGAATTTGGTCTTATCTGAGAAGCACTTTATCTGTCCTTCCATTCTAAATGAAAGTTTTGCTGGATAGAGTAATCTTGGTTGTAGGTCTTTAGATTTCATGACTTGGAATACCTCTTTCCAGCCCCTTCTTGCCTGTAAGGTCTCTTTTGAGAAATCCGCTGACAGTTTGATGGGGACTCCTTTGTAGGTGACTGTCCCCTTAGCTCTTGCTGCTTCTAGGATTCTCTCCTTCATTTTAATCTTGGCTAATGTCATTATGATGTGCCTTGGTGTGTTTCTTCTTGGGTCCAACTTCTTTGGGACTCTCTGAGCTTCCTGGATTTCCTGGAAGTCTATTTCCTTTGCCAGATTGGGGAAATTCTCCTTTATTATTTGTTCAAATAAGTTTTCCACTGGTGGCTGTGCCTTTCCCCCTTCTGGTACCCCTATAATTCGGATGTTGGAGCATTTAAAGATGTCCTGGAGCTTCCTAAGACTCTCCTCATTTCTTTGAATTCTTGCTTCTTGACTCTTTTCTGTTTGGCCATTATTTGCTGGAGTGTTTAAAGATGTCCTGGAGGTTCCTAAGACTGTCCTCATTTCTTTGAATTCTTGCTTCTTGACTCTTTTCTGTTTGGCCATTATTTGCTTTCTTCTGGTCCACTCCTTTGATTTGAGTCCCAGTTTCCTTTTCATTGCTATTGGTTTCCTGTGCAATTCCATTCATTTCAATTAGTTTCGCCTTCATATATTTGTCTAATTTATGGCTATAATTAGCCAGTTCTGTGAGGATCCTGATCACCAGTGTTTTAAAATGTGCGTCTGAGAGTTTTGCTATTTCTTCATCACTTAGATCTATAGGCTCTGGGGCTTTGAGATCTTCTTGAGCCATTTTTGGTCTGTTCGTGCCCTTTAAGTGTGAGGAGGGGAGCCTTGGACTACCAGGTCGCTGGGTTGTGATGCTGTATGTGGGGGCGTGGTCAGAGCGGGTAAATGGCGGCACCCTCTGCTGTTTCTCACAGCTGGGTGAGGAGCAGAGGCTTAGGTGGTTCACCTGGGCCGGGCCACTCAGAGTCGCTGGGTTATGACGCTATATGTGGAGGTGGGGTCAGAGCAGGGAAATGGCAGTGCCCTCCTTGTCGCTTGCCGAGGGGACCGGCTGGGTCCCAGTCCAATCGCCCACTCCCTTGCTTGTCTATCTGCGCACAAATGCACGACCACAGTCAACCCGCAGCCCTGCTCCCTCGCTGTTTTCCCGCGGTTGCTCGCTTGGTTGCTGGCTTGGTTGCTCGCTCGGTCGCTCACTAGGTCCAACCCTGCACCTGGATTCCGCGCGCCTGAGTCCTCTGACCGAGTTTTCCTGTGCAACCCCGCTCCACCAGCTGCTGGTTTCGTCCCTTACCGGTCAGGCTGAAGAATTTGTTGTTAACAGACTTCCGAAAAGTTCAGTTTTCTGTGTTCTGGCTGTGTTTTCTGTTGCTAATATTTAGTTGTCTCTAAACTTGGTTGTGTGAGAAGGCACGGTTTATCCACCTATGCCTCCATCTTGGCGGAAGTCCCCCTTATTCACTGGCCTGCGTCTCCTCCAGGCTTTGGTAGGTGATGCCCGTGATCTGCTGCAGGATGTCGCCCAAGTCCATGGCCGGCAGGGCACGGACTGTTCATGTTTTTTTAACTTCTTTTTCTTAGATAAGTCCCTTTAACATTTCATATAATAAGGGCTTGGTGATGATGAACTCCTTGAATTTGATCTTATCTGAGAAGCACTTTATTTGTCCTTCCATTCTAAGTGAAAGTTTTGCTGGATAGAGTAATCTTGGTTGTAGGTCTTTGGATTTCATGACTTGGTATACTTCTTTCCAGCCCCTTCTTGCCTGTAAGGTCTCTTTTGAGAAATCCGCTCACAGTCTGATGGGAACTCCTTTGTAGGTGACTGTCCCCTTATCTCTTGCTGCTTCTAGGATTCTCTCCTTCATTTTAATCTTGGCTAATGTCATTATGATGTGCCTTGGTGTGTTCCTTCTTGGGTCCAACTTCTTTGGGACTCTCTGAGCTTCCTGGATTTCCTGGAAGTCTATTTCCTTTGCCAGATTGGGGAAATTCTCCTTTATTATTTGTTCAAATAAGTTTTCCACTGGTGGCTGTGCCTTTCCCCCTTCTGGTACCCCTATAATTCGGATGTTGGAGCATTTAAAGATGTCCTGGAGCATCTCCTCGTTTTTTTGAATTTTTGCTTCTTCATTCTTATCTGGTTGGTCATTTTTTTCCTCCTTCTGGTCCACTCCTTTGATTTGAATCCCAGTTTCCTTTTGATCGCTATTGGTTTCCTGTGCAATTCCATTCATTTCAATTAGTTTCGCCTTCATATGTTTCTCTAATTTGTGGCCATAATCAACCAGATCTGTGAGCATCCTGATCACCAGTGTTTTAAACTGTGCGTCTGAGAGTTTTACTATTTCTTCATCACTTAGATCTATAGGCTCTGGGGCTTTGAGATCTTCTTGGGCCATTTTTGGTCTGTTTGCACCCGTTATGTATAAGGAGTGGAGTCTTGGACTCCCAGGTCACTGTGTTATGACGCTGTATGTGGAGGTGGGGTCAGAGCAGGGAAATGGCGGCGCCCCCTGCTGTCGCTTGCCGCTGGGGCCTGCTGGGTCCCATCTAACTGCCCACTCCCTCGCTGGTATATCTGTGCAGGAATGCGCGACCAAATCTCGGCCCTGCTCCCTGGCTGGTTCCCCGCGGTCGCTCACTAGGTCCACCAGTTGCAACCCTGTGCCTGGGTTCTGCGCACCCGAGTCCATCTGACCGAGTTTTCCTGTGCAACCCGACTCCACCAGCTGCTGGCTTCGCCCCTCTTACCGGTCAGGCTGAAGAATTTGTTGTTATCAGACTTATGAAAAGTTCAATTTTCTGTGTTCTGGCTGTGTTTTCTGTTGCTAATATTTAGTTGACTCTAAACTTGGTTGTGTGAGAAAGCAAGGCATCTCCACCTATGCCTCCATCTTGGTGGAAGTCAAATGTGCTTTTTCTATTCTAGCACACAATCCAGGATACCATATTGCTTGCTGGTTTTTAGCAGACTTGAACCCATTTCCTCAAAGAGCTGAGCCAAACACACTTCTGCTGGAAAAATATCTAGGCGCCATTTACCGGGTGCTATTGATTTGGCATCTTAACAGCTTTATGGGGTAGGTGTTCCTGTCTTCATTGCACAGAGGGATAAAACGAGACTTGGAGAAGTTGAGAGGCTCCATCTAAGTCACCGAGAGGCAGAGCAGAATTCAGACCTGGCAGCCTGGCTCCTGCTTGGCTGCCTTTCCCAGAGTATGCAGTCTCCTGGCCCTCTCCCCAGAGCCTGTGCTCAGTGGGAGGGCAGAGGCGGTTCTAGAGTAGGGGCCCCTTGCCTGTGGGCAGAGTCCACTCTGACCACACCTCCTCATGCTGGATTACCTCCTGGCTCTGTGGGCCAGACCCTTTCAAGCCCCCTTCTCCCATTCCTTCCCCATCAGCTCTGGCACAGTTGCTGCTTGTCAATCTTATCATTCAGTGCTTGGCTACAATGCAAAGGCGCCTCCTGGTGTTTGCATTTGAATAGGGACCGGAGCCTGAAGTCAAACAATGAGGCTCGCTGAGAGTTGGGGGGTGAATTTGGGCAAAGGACATTCCCGGCCCTTCCAGGTCCCAGTGAAAGCATGAAGGCAGTTCTCCTCCACTTACTCAGAAGACTTGTTTCTCCACTTGAAATACCACAGACCGAACCCTTCTTCCTCCCATTCTGCTGGAACTGCCTCCACTCCAGGGACAGGGAAATGATTTGCTTTTTTATCAGCACAGCCTAGAATCTTCCTGATTTCTCTTCCAGAGGTGCTGTCCAAGAGGAAAGCCCACAGCCAGGAGTTTGCCTTGCTCTCTGAGCTCTCAGCTTTGTCACCACTGCCACCCCCTCAGAGGGGGTCACAGTGTGTGCTACAGGTCACCTCACAGCAATGCAGCCAGGAGTTATATGTATCACTTTTTTGAAAAGGAAATGGAGGCATGAGCTACCCAGTTACTCAAATGTGTATCTGGCTGGCTCTACAGTATATAATCCTTCCATGATACTACATGCTTTTATGATGACTGTTCTGAAAAAGGACCATTGCCCAAACCAGTCTCGGATTCCTGGGGCCAGGAGAGCCCCATGCAGACCCCAGACTCTGGAGGACCAGGCTGGGGACAAAGCCCCCTTCTGAGGTGCCATCCTGCAGGCGGGAGAGGGCTCTGCTTGGTGGGCAGACAAATGGAGGTAAGGGCTTGCGTCCTGTCCGGGAGCGGGCATATCCTCATTCAGGTGACACAGTTTAAAGAACGCTGATCCTGAACGTTGTCTCTGTTTATCCAGCAAACGTGGCCTGGCAGAGGCCTGGAGCAGCTTTAATCCTTTTGTTTACATTAAGGGAGTTCAGTGAATCTGGCATTGTCTTAAGCTGGAACGGCATTTCAGCCGCAGGTTTGCTCTCAGTGCTGACATAGAAACCAGCTTTGGGAGAAAAATAGTCATAACATCCAGAGCTGCAACACAGAGGGACTCTGGACTCTGAGAGAGAGTCTTTGCTGAAGGGTGTGAGTAAGAACAGCTGAGCTGTCCTGAGCTCGCCCTATGCATCAAGCACTTCACATGTATTAATATGGTTAATCCTCGAAGCAGCAGGGAGGTAGGCAGGATGATTACCTGCACTTTATAGATGAAGAAACTGAGGCACAGAGCACGACTGGAGCTGGTGTGTGAGGTCCAGAGGGACAGGGTCTGAAGGCCTCTTGCTGGCTGTCCACAGGGGGTTCTCTAACTTTTTCAATTGTCTGTCTTAATTTTCTACAATATACAGTTTCTGGGGACAGACAGAAACAATGAAAGGATTTATACTGTTAAAAAAAAGAGAGGGAGAGAAGCCCGTTGGTGAGTACACCAGCACAGGGCCCCTTCCCAGGGGTGTGCACAGAAAACCAGTCCGAGAGGCTCCTGCGGTTCAGGCGGGCAGATGGCAGACAAATCATGGACAAAAAATGAGGGGTTTTCTTTTTTACACATTCTTGTATTGATTCCATTATTCATCCATTCTTTCAAAAATGCACGGAGCTCCTGCCCTGCCCAGGCACTGGGGTGGGTGCAGGGAGTACAACTGTGTCTGAGAGCAGGCCCCACCCTCCAGGGGACTGCAGTCGGGGTGGGGCTAGGGAAAGATGGGCTTGAGCACCTCGTAATGTGTTAGGGCATACGAGAGTTTGCAAGTCTGTCTTCCTGTGCCAGAGTTGCATTCTTGAGTTCAAAGACTAGAACCTGCCACATATTCCAGCCCTTTGTTCATTTGTGCACGTTTGCATTAGTTCATAGTGGTTGAACATACAGGGCTTTCAGCAAAGGCAAAGCCCAAGTGGTCATGTCTCCAGGATGAAGAAGACAGAGATGAGGATGGTTAGAAAAGTCCCCAGAGAGACTGAAACAGGGGTATAAACTGAGAAAGTTTTGGACAATTGGGGAAGGTGCTTCCAGGTAGAGGGAACAGCATGTGAAAAATGACAGGTGGGAAGCTGCCAGTGCATTTGAGAAACTGCTGGTAGTTCATTATGGCTGCAGCATAGGGTGTGTGTGGGAGGGAGTGAGGATGCAGGGGAGGATGGGACAGGGGAGTGCAGGGTCCAGGTCCTGGTGGCCTTTGTCATGCTAAGGAGCTTGGAGTCAATATAGTTAAGTGACAGGGAGAGAGAATCAAAGGATGGAATAAAGGGTATATGGGCAGATGGAGGCTGGGGCATATGAAAGACTTCTCCTCCTCTTCTTCCTCTCTGTCTCCTCCTCCTTTTTCTGTTTTATAAGCCCTCTCCTCCCCTTTTATAAAGGAGTGAAAGGGTGGGAAGCAAATATCTTTCAGCATCTACTATAGGCCAGGCCTTGGTGAGTGCTTTGCTGCCTTTAATCCTCACTCTGGTGCACATCACCAGCCCCATTATCCAGGTGCGTGTGTGGCAAACTGAGGCTCAGAGCGGTTAACCCCAGAGCTGAGGTTTCCACCAAGTGCATCCAACTCCGAAAGCAGCACTCTTTACACTGGGCCAAACACAACAACATAAAGTAGAACTCAGCTTTGCAAAGTGTTTCATGTAACTAGGCTCATTGGACTCTTAGCATGACATCGGGTGGCAAATTGGGCAAGAATCGTCACCCGAGTTTTCAGGAGGAAACAGTCACACAGAGAGAGGTTCATTGACTACGTGACAGTGAGTTGAGCATTTCAAGATCAGAAACATCCAGAGTACCAAACAGATACTCATCTGAAAACCACACATGGAAACAAAAATAACCCCAAGACAGCTTCTCAGTGCAAAGGGGCAGTTGCAGACGTGCCACCTGTGTGCAGGAGAAGCTCCGCATGTTAGGGGTTTGCAGCTGGAATAGCTGGAGGGCCCAATTCAAGTGGCTGAGCTAATCCCTTCCTCTGCCTTCTGCCTGCTTCCTCTGTCACCTTGGCAGGGGCAGGCAGGGGAGGGGGGTTCGTCTGGAGGGGGCACCTACGATTCTCCACGGGATCCCTCATTTAGCTCCCAAGACCTAGCACAAGCTTGGGTGCAGAATGTTGGTGCAGTTTTGACAAGATGCTCACAGAGGTTCAATGACTAGTTTTAATTAGGCTATCTTTGTTTATGTTTGATGTTTATCAGCTAATTGGCATGGCAAGGTGTGAGTCACACAGCTTTCCCCTGGCATGGAATCAGTTTGTCAGAGAAAAAACCAGGAGAACAAATGATCCCAATTATGAGAGAACCCACTGGGCTAATTATCGTCCCACTAAGGATGGAACCTCCCCCTCCTGCTGCTGCTGCTGCTGCTGCTCCTGAGGCTGCAGCACGTACCCTGGGATCCTCCCACCCCTTCCCCCAGCTCCAGAAACCCGGGATCCAGGACCCCAGCTGTCTGCCTGAAGATTCATTCTCTTGAATTAAAAATCCACATGTCCCCTCAACTCAGACACATCAGGGCAACATTGCCCCTTTGGTCAAGATCCCTGTAGTCCCCTTCGCGGATGACAGCTAATGTATGGTGGGCCACTTTTCCTGCGTGCCAGGCGCCATCAGAAGCACTTACAATTCTTTATTCCAATAACACAGTGAGGTCCCATTATTATCTCCATTTTACAGATGAAGAAACTGAGGTAGGCGGAGATTAAATAACTTGTTCAAGGCTCAACAACATGAGTGGGATCAGAAGCCACACGGTCTATCACCATTGCACATGCTCTTGACCATCAGTAATTCTTGAAGGGCCAGAGAGCTCTGAAATCAACCAATCAGGATTCTTCAGGCAGACTTCTGGGTGAGACTCTCCCTCTCTGTAGGTACAACTACTTTCTAGAACATTGCTGTTCCGAACTTTTGGCGACAATGCAAATGTCCCACTGAGCTGTCCAACACAGTAGCCACTACCTACATGTGGCTAGTGGGACTGAGGAACTAAATTTTAGATTTTTATTTAATTTTAATTGAAAGAACCACAGCTAGTCATTACCATGTTGGAAAGCAGTTCTAGCTGGTCAGCCCTTGTTCCCCAATCAACCCTGTATTTTTGTTGTTAACCAGCTCCCCCCACCCCCCTTCTCCAGCCTTCCAGCCTCCTGTTGGGCTCTCTGGACGTGAACAGGACCAAGACACAGGTCTCTTCATTTTCTGCATTCTCCCCCCCCCCCCCCCCATTTTATAAGGCCTCCTCCAGCCGAGGGGCTTGTGTGGAGGAATGCAGTTTGGCTGCCCTTGAGTTGAATGATGATCCTGGACCTTTGGAATGTCCACAAAGCCCCACGCCCTCAGCCTTCCCAGTCTCCCTCCTTCGCCGGGGTGACAGATGGCCCCAGCTTTTACCAGCAGGACCTGAGCACATTGTCGCTCCCAGCTGAAAGTGAGATATTCAGTGGCATTTAAATTAAATAGACTCTAATGCTTCAGTAATATTAATTACGTTTTCATTCATCCCTGGCCTAATAAATCAATGCGTAAAGAGGGATGCTCGGGAGGCTGGCCGGTGAGTGGGGCCACTGGGCCTTTGTGTGAGCCCGCACACAATGCCCCCATTCTTACCAGGCTGCGCTTGCCCCTGCAAACATCTGTGCTCAGCGCCTCTTGAGGAGGAGCCAAAGTGGTAACATTTACACTCTGCTCATCCAATTTGTCCCTGCTCCGGGGCCCGAGTCAATGAGAAATGTGAAGGCTGCACTGAAATAGCATGCAGGGTTGGGTTGTGTTCACAGCTGGGGGCTTGCAAAATTTGGGAGCAGAGGGTTAGGGGACGGTGCAGGGAGGAATACGGTGCTGAGACTTCTCTCCTAGCTTCCGGATCCTGATAGCTTTTCCCATGGGAGGAAGGAGAAAAGGGGAAGGAAGGAAGGGAGGGAGGGAGGAAGGAAGGAAGGAAGGAAGGAAGGAAGGAAGGAAGGAAGGAAGGAAGGAAGGAAGGAAGGAAGGAAAGGAGAAAATGAGGACAGTTACCATAGAATGAGTGCATATTAGGTGCCAGGAACTATTCGTGACATGACACCAACTGCCACTGTTCCAATTTACAGATGAGAAATTTATCTGTGGTTTGGGGAAATTAACTAACTTGCTATGCTTTCAGCCCATGTCTTTCTGACTCCAAAGTCCACTATTCTCACCTTCAAGATCTACTTCTCTCAGAAGAAAATCTAGGAGACAAGGGTCTCTAGGGGTGGCATTTAGGTGGAGGGCAAGGGCCAACGTTTGAGGAGTTTGCCACTTTCCCCTTGGTTTCTGAGCTTCTTTGGCTTTGGGGAGGTCCATCCCCGCCGAGCGGTGCCCCCACCCCACTCTGGGACTATACATATGTAAAAGAAGCCAATAAAACAGTCCAGAGAGCCTGCCCTCCTAAATCTTCAGGGGACAAAACCTCCCACTTGCGATGCTTCAAAGCCGCCCAGAACTACCAGTTTACCCCCAGAAGTCCCGACTCAATGCCTCTGATTGGAAAATAAATAGCCTTGCACATAAAAACCGCAGGCCAATTGTGACCCGGGGAACGGGAAGGTGCCGTGCGCCGGCCCTGCACACCAGCCCCAGAGCCTGCCTCTGCTCGGCAGTCCCTCCTGACCACACCGGGCGGAGCTGGGGCCAGGGCCCCGTGGGCACACGTGTGGGTTCCACAGTGGCTCCGCGGAAAGATTTCTTTTAAAAGGAGAGAAAATTGACATGTGAGTCAACATAATGAGTCACTACAGGTATGTATTGTGAAATGGTTTTTTTTAAAAGCCATATTTTAAAAAAATGTTCAATTCCACATGAAATGACACGTTTGTTGTAGAAAAGCTAGAAGACACATATAAGCAGAGGAAGGGAAAACAGCTCAGGCTGCCCGTCAGAGCTAACATTTGGTGCTTTTTCTTCTAAAGAGCTTTTTCTACCGCCGCTCAGCAAAAGCTGAACCGTAAGAGGCGAACTGCGTTGCAGCTGCTCCTCCCCCACCCCAGGACTATGGCAGGCAAGTTTCCCACCACATTAAATACACGTTTTCACCACTGTATTGGGATACTAGTTTTACAACGTATGAATACAACACACTTTATTTCATTAATCCCCCACTGTTGGAAATTTGTCTTGTTTCTATTTTTTCTCCTCTCACACAGAATACTATAATGAATTTTCTTGTGGCTGAACTGGGGTGCACTCGAGTTCCTGAAAGGTCTCCTTAGGAAAAGTTTCTCAAAGAGAAATTGCTGAGTCTGAGTGAATACGCATGTGTCATTTGAGGGTGGGTATACTGAGTGTGTGTTAGGATTTTAAAAAATGATTTGGGAACCTGTGTCTCAACCCCAGACCCAGTTTCTGGGCAGTGTGATTATCCTCACCGTCCATCATTTAAGCCCGATGCTTACGGAAGGTTTGACTGTGCAAATCCCAGCTTTGGGACCTTCCACTTATCTTGTTGGTGATAACGGCTCTGCCCCATGGGCATCCCTCAGTCACTGAGTAGTAGTCCCAGGCTGTGCTCCTGTAGCCACATAGATTCTGCATCAGCTCCACCTGGGACTGGCTGTGTGCCCTAAACAAATCCACCGACCTCTCTGAACCAAGTTTCTTATCTGCAAATCATCGGGTGATGCTTGTGTCTACCTTATTTCTGTTGCTATTAAACATATGTAAAATGTTTAGCACAGTGCCTAATACCTGGTAATGTAACAGTGGAAAATTGTATCGGTGGGAAATTGTAACCCACCCCACCATTCTTTTCACATTGTTTCTGTAAGTGCTGACTCTGACTAACATGTAGCTTGTAGATGAACAGCAAGTTCCTGTAAAAATCCTAGGAACAAACTTCAAAAGATTCAGACTCCAACCTTCTGGCATCCCAGCTCCCATGGATGCCAGAGATTTGCTGACCACCATCCCATGGAGTCAGAATGACGTGAAGCTGGAAAGACGTGAGTCCAGGATGATTAAACCAGGATGATGCGCACACTGGACCATCACTTGCCTAATTGGAATGGTCTTTGTTAGTCTGCACATGAAGAACTTTTCAACCCGCTCCCTTGGTCTCTGTTCTATTCCCCTTGCCCTCCTTATAAGAGCCTCTGCCACCACTGAGAGGTAGAAATGCCTTTTGAGACATGAGTCCCCCATCTTCCAGTTTGCCAGCACCGGAATAAACCACTTTCCCTTACATCATGCCTGCATCATAGCGGCAGGCAACCAGAACAATGTTCTGTTACAGTAACTGTTCACTCAACATTTGCTACTATACTGTTATTATAGTGACCCACTCGTATGCTATTTAACAAAACTATTATTTATTCCTATCTTGGGGTTTTGTTGGATGCAGCAAGAGAAATCATGAACTGCACCCTATTTAAATCTGCCTCCATTACACAGAAGGTGATTTAACTCAAATGAGTATCGGTTGAAACCCTGCCACTAGCTGGACTCTGTCTTATGCACTATGGAGGAAGCAGACACAAACGTGCCTCCAGGAGCTCATTGGCTGGCTGTAAAGCTGGAAACACGCATCAGTGACTCAGGTCTAAGGTAGCGTGTTGCCAACGACATAATGAGAGGTGCAGATAAGGTGCAGATGAGGCACCTTGAGCAGCATCTTATGGGAGAAGGGAGTTGCAGTGGAGCTCACAGAGGTCCAGCAACTTGTCCAAAGCCTCACAGTCACTAAGATTTGTAGCTGAGATTAGATGTAAGGTCTGTCTGGTGAAAAACTCACATGTGTTTATTCCATACTAATAAGCAAATAAAGGTCAAAGCCACCATAACGTTGACTAATGCCGCCCAACAGAAAAAGGACAGCAATGCTTTGCATCTGTGCTGTCCAGTGTGATGGCCACTAGCCACATGTGGCCACTGAACACCTGAAATGTGGTGAGTTTGAGGGAGGAACTGAATTTTAGTTTTTATTTCAATGTAGCTCGCAGCTACCGTGTTGGACAGAGCAGCTCCAGAGTGAGGAGCTGATGTGAGTGAAGGGGTGATGCGGAAGGTCACAGTCTTCCATGACTAAGACAGTAAGAGATTTAAAAAAAAAAAAAGTGAAAAGGAAATGGACTCTGATCTGAGAGGCACTGTTAATAGTAATTGTTTAAAAATCGTTTTTGTTGAGGTCAAATGTTTTTCCACCCCTGGCTCAAGGCATCCCTTTGGTTGACGCGCTCTGACCATGCCGTCTTTGTGGCTCTTTGTCAACTGCTTGGGGCCTGGCCAAAGCCCATGGGGAGGGCTCCCTTTGGCAAATGCATTCCCCCTTCTTCTCTGTTTTGTATTTGGCATTAAACCGAGTAACTGTCTCATGCTGAAACCACTGCATGTATCTAATTCCCATTTTGTTCTCTGTCAGATTCAGGCAGAGAGCTGATAGAATAGCTGACCCTATCAAGTCAGAGAAAACTTCCCAACTGTAGTTCTTAATGATTGGAGCTGCGCAAAGATGCACTAGACCATGTCGGGGGGAGGTGAGCCTCCCATCAGGAGAAGTGTTCAAGCAGGGGCTGCACAATCGTGGGTATGTTGTATCGAGGTTGTGAATATCAGACTAGAGTGGAGAGGTTGTTGGAATAAAGGCCTTTTATCTTATTTCTAACTCCCAAAGTTAGGCTCTTTGTAAAGCAGGCACCTTTGCTCTATAAAAATCCTCACTTATTCATATCCTATGGTCCAATGAGTCAAGTGCAGACTGGGAACTCCCTGAGTTCAGGGCTATGTCATGTCCCTCCCCTGTGTTATTGGGTCAGGTGTGGTACTTGGCATGTGGAAGATGTTCAGAACATCCTGAGATTTAGAGATCATTCAGACCTTGATGTCTTAACTTAAACATAGAGGGGCAGTCTTCATTTGCTTTGATGAGAACAAATGCACTAAGCAAATTCAATGCAAATTTGAGTTAATCTCCATAAGAATCAATCGGTTCTCCTATATAAGTTTATTAAGCACCTCATGTGCCCAGCTCTGTATATATAAAAGGGAGGAGGGAACTCACAATTACAGCATGTGTACCATGGGCCGAGCACTGTGTAGGTGCATTGTTGTGCATTTTGTAGCATAATATCTACTTGGAAGAAGATATTATGGAAGCTCCACTTGGATCTTGGAGGAGGGATTAATATCTCCATTTTATAGATGACAAAGCTGAGTTTTGACAAGGAAGCAATTCAAAACCACATAGTAAGTGACTGGGGTAACAGTCAACAGCCTTCAGTCCTAGCCTAGCCTGGTTAATGGGGCAGGTGGACTTAAATTTATATGAGAGGTCACTGTTGGTAAGGACAGGATATGGGGGGGGGTCATCCTGGGAAGCACCATGGACATCTCAACACTGGAGGGGGGGCTAGGTCTTCTGAAACCACCACACCCTGGTGGGTCACAGAGTAGATAACATCACCTCCTCATCTCGGCCCTTCTCAGCTGAATTCTTAACAACTCTTAGCTGACAATGAGGACCCCAAAATGACTTCAATGGGAGATCCTTTCTTTCCCCAGCTCCCTTCCATTGGCCAACATTCGAAGTGGTTTAATTTACAGAAGTGGCTCATGAAGCTGGAAGGGCAAGATTTCAGGCGTGGCTGCTGTAGGTGCCCAATGATGGTATCGGAAATGTCCCCCATGTATCTGCTGGCTCTTCTGCTGTTTTAGCTCCATTATTAGGGATGACCCCCAGTGACTCCAGAGTCACTGCCTACCTGCTTAGCATCTTCAGCAGGGACAGTGCAACCTCTCCCCAATAGTTCCAGAATCTAAAGAAATGTAGTACAATAAATAATGTTGCAACTGTGAGCTGCCTCAAGCTGGAGATTTGCATTGGGTCCGACAGATGTCGAGTACGGCTGTGTTTGCCTTGAAATTTTAAAGTACCCCGAGGCAGCCCTGAGGGTTCTCTGTGGTGCTCCAGGGTACTTGTGTGGTTTGGGACAGAAGGTTGTTGGGTCCCCTTCTCCCCTTGACTTGCTGCTTCTCTCCCTTTCCTAATTCCTGGCCTCATCCCTTCCTGTTATAAAGTTTTGAGTTCCATCTTTGACATTTATTAATGTATCATTTTAAGCAGATTACTTATTCTTTCTAACTCATAGTTTTCTCTTAGGTAAGCAGTGATTATGGCATCTCCCACTCACCTAAGTGGTATGTCAGGACTAAATGAGAGTCTATATTTAACAAGCTGAGCATGGTGCCTGGAAGATAATGTGTTCAAAGTTGTGACTATTGTTTTCTTCTTATTATTATCAATATTAATGCACGGGGCAAATACGTTAGCATTAAGCTCATCTGTGAATGGCAGGAAAACAAAATAAGTGGCTTAAATAAAATGGAAGTTTACTTCTCTCTCATGCAAAAGTCAAGAATAATGAACCAGGGCTGATGTGATGTTATCCAATGCTAGGAATTCAGGCTCTTTCTATCTTATTTCTCTATAATGGATAGCTGCATTTTCAAGGCTGCCTCATGACTCAAAAGGGCTGCTTCAGCACCAGTCATCATGTCCCATGCCAGCCAGAAGGAAAAAGGCAAGAGAAGTTCTTGTGCTCTTTCTTCCTAGAAGTCACATACCCCAGTACTGCACAAATCTCAGTGCTAGAATTTAAATCACACTTACCTGTAAGGGTAAGTGTGAAGAAATAAAATTCTGGGAGGCCAAGGTGCCCAGCTAAAAATTCAGTTACTATGGGGGAGGAGGAGGCTCTGCCATAGCAGAGCAGTTGGAAAGGACCCTAGAAACCAGGCCCCTCCTGGATAATGGAGTTCAGAGAAACCATGAACTGCTTAGAGGGAGACACTGCACACTTTAGCCACCTGGGGAGAAAGTAAGACTGAATCCAGAATTTTTAAGAAAGCTGGAAGTCTGATGCTCTCTCTTCCCTGAGCCAAGGAGCTTAGCTCCCTGTCTTTTCCCTCTCACTGCCAGCCTGGGCTGGGACGAGGAAGAGCACTGGCCCCAGACAAACTTGGTTTGAGGCCAAATTCCAGGGCTCTTGGGGCTGACTGGCAGCCACTCTGTCTGAGCAACCTGGGGGATCCTGAGAAAAGAATGAACATCCGAATCCCAGAACAAAATCAGCAGCAAGGATGCTCCTGCTGCCCGGGTCTGGCCGGGAGGCCTCGCAGTGGGGAGGATGAGGTCATGGTGACAAATGAGAGAAGGGGGAGGGCTCTAGAGTGCAGCAAACATGCCCACGAGGAGCCAGAGCAAAGCCGCCGGTAGGGGCTCCATCCCTGCTCCTGCCGCTGCTCTGCTCGGCTGTGATTTCGGATTCCAGTCTCTCCAGCTAGAAGATGGGAAACACATCTGTTGTCCTCCCTGCTTTACAAGCCTGCTGTCAGCAGCAGCTAGGGCTAAGGATGTCCAGAAAGTGAATCGAGTTTCTAAAGAAAAAGGGGAGGGTAAAGAGGCAGAACAAAGAGGATTTTTAGGGTAGGGAAACGGTTCTGTATGATACTGATGGTGGGGACAAGACATTACGTGTTTGCTCGAACTCAGGGAATGCACTACACTGAGAGCAAACCATCATGTGGACTATGGACTTCAGGGGATAATGAAGTATCAGTGTCGGTCATTGATTGTAGCAAATGCACCACACTGGTGCCGGATGTTGGTGGTGGAAGAGGCTGTGGGAAGGTCACTGGGGCTACGTGGAGGGGGTATGAGGGAACTCTACTTCCCGCTCGATTTTCCTGTGAACTTAAAATTGTTCTAAAAAATTGTCTACAATTTTTTTTAAATGATAGTAAAAAAAACTTGATCTTGGGAGTAATGTTGCCAACTCAGGGCTGAGTAAATAGTTATCGAACAGCTGTTAAAAAGAAATCAACCAGGCGTCTTCATCATCTGGTCCAAAAGCCAACTGTAGGGCTTTAAGGACAAGTAATCAGATAGCAGGTAAGTAGTGGTTACATACCGAGGTAAATGTAGTAAAAGAGATCAAGAAGACCCCAAACAGCCACACAACACAAAGTCGCTCACGTCTTGGTGCAGAGTGGTCTGTCTGATGGGGGCGGTAGTTTGGAGGCAGGGAGCAGGTAATTGGTGGCCACCGCATCGTCTACATCTTATAGTTGTGCCTCCTGGTGATTCTGTGGTCATTGCCCTTAACCCCTGCATTTGGGAGATAGTTACTTTTGATGTTCTGCACTCTGTTCCGCATTCAGGTTTTTCCGCTCTTTGAAGAAAACCAGGATTGTACACTGCCCTGAGGAAAATACAGCAGGGAGCCTGTCCTGTCCCATAGAGCTGTCCGCCTTGGCAGAAATGTTCTAACCTGCACTGCCTAGCGTGGTAGCCACCAGCTACCTGTGGCTGCTGAGCACTTGAAATGACACTAGTGTAACTGAGGAACTAAATTGTTTTGTTATTTTAATAAACTATAATTTTAGCCACATCTGGCTCGTGGCCACTGTACGGAACAGTGTAGGTACAGGGTCATATTTCCCAGTGTGTTTTTTTCTACTCACCTGAGGTCTCTCTGACATTTGTTTCCTATATATGTGCATGTGAGTATATGTGTACATGTGTGGGGGAGTGGTGCATGCATTAATGAGCATTTGAAAATGCTGTAGAATTTCCCATCGATTTAGTTAACTCACAAATATTTCAGACCCCAGATGACGGAGCGTCATCCTACACATCTAGAAGAACTTTGACCCGAACAAAGCAGAAGATGCATCAAGTCCAGGAAACAAGGCAGGGATTTCACAGAAACCCCTTTGTTGCTGAACAGCTTGTGTATATTTTTATATTAAAAGATAGGTCATAGCCCTTATTTTATGTAGAATGGGTCAGGTTATCAGATGGAGGTCCAAGGCTGGCCCTGGCTCTGCCACCAACTTGCTGTGTGTGTGTGGCATGTGACATCCTTCTGTGGGTCTCAGTTTCCCCATGGTTACTATAGGGTCTACGCGAAATGTATACATTTTTGGTTGAAAAACATAAAATTGGAAAATTTACTTCAGACTGGTCCAAATCTACAGCACATTAGGTTAAATCGGGCATCCTGTCTGCAGGATGCTGTGAAGGAAAAAGGGGCCCTGTGGACCAATCAGCTTGGGCTACACCGGCTTGAGGTTAAGCAGGTCTCTTACCTTCAGGATGGTTCAGGACCTTCACTGTGCTCATGGGCGGTGTGACTCTCCAGGTCAGGGATCCAATGGCTGCCTTTCCTATACTTTCCAAAATTGACATCTGTTTGAGGAGCACCTTGTAGGAAGGACTAAAGTTTTGTGGAACACACTTAGGGAAGCGCTGATTTGGAGGCAGTATGAGTAGTTTACTGAGTCTTAGTTCTCTTCCCAACTTTCACTCCACCCTTACCCCAACCCACCAGGCTTGCAGGGATGGGGTCCTGCACTCAGCAAAGACCTGAATCCTGCTTTCCTTTGCACCGGTGCGGCTCCCCACAGCCCCAGCCATGTGGCTGTCCCCTGTTTTGTTCTGAGCATGGACCCAGAACATGCTCCCGTTGGAGGGACAATGTTGCCTGAGACCCCCAGCAGTGTCGTGACCTCGGCGGGAGCTGGCAGCCCCTCACAGAGGGCAGGCTTTGGCTCTGCACTTGTACAATCAGTTGTGAATTCTGCTGAGCTGTATGGATCCATCTGGCTGAAAAGGTCTGTATAAATGCAAGATCATTATCATCATCAGCTGTCCCAGTTGGAGCCCAGGCGATTCACAAGCCCACACTCACTGGGGCTTTTCCAACAACCCCATTCTACCCAGCCTGGAAAAGGTGTAATTACATGGAGCTGCACATCCTCTGGAGAGACAGAGGGCGTGTCTGTCCCCGTGCCCGTCCCCCGTGTGAGGGAGAGAGGAATCTCCCAGTCCCCTGACTGGGCACACAGACAGAGGGTCAGGGACAGTAAGAAACTGCATGCCACCGCCCCCAACTTTGTCCTGGTAGACATGAGAGGGTAGCGTTTCCTTTGCCCTTCTGCAGCTCAGGTGCTCTCAGGGGGCCCTGTAGGGGCTGTGTGAGACTCTCCTACTTTTTACTCTCCCTGCTTTTGTCCAGGATGAGGAAAAACTTGGACTCAGAGAATCTTCCTTTCAGAAGCTGCCTGCCCACAGCACACAGAGACCAGGAGAGGCTTCCTGGCTCCTGAGCCAGAGAATGTAAGCCCCACTCTCTTTCCCTACAAATCTCTGACACTTCTAGCTGTGTGACCTTGGGGAAGTTCCTCACCTCTCGGAGCTCTCTGAAATAGGGATGCCAGCTCTAACCTGCCTGAATGCAGGGGACCAGGAACAATTGTTTTTTGGGCCCTGTAGCCAATTAGGATTAGAAAAGTTATTCTAAGACAAAGATTTTTAGTGCCATAGAAGGGAAAAATGAAGAGACACACTTCATTTCAAAAACTTATTTCTTCTGCTTCTTATATCCAAAACAGAAACCTGGAACTCCTTCAGGGGGCTTGAAGGGCAGCTTGGGGTCCCAGAAACTCAATGAGTTAGGCTCTTAGGAAGTTCACCAAGTCTGACGTTTCTGCTTCTCATTGTCTGACTGCAGCCTCCCATCAGTCTTTGGGGCCTGTACCCTCCAAACGTGGGAGGGATGAGACAGTGTGGTCCCCCTGCCTTGCCCCTAAGCTCTGGTGCCTGATCTCTAATGAAGCAAGAGGCTTCTCCCTGTCTCCACATATGCTTTACATGCAATGGCTGCGTCACGTCCCCACTCCCTAGACACCCCCGCCCCACCTCACTCTGTTCCCTTGGGAAAATGACCAGGGAGCGTCTGAGAAGAGAGATGTGGCTAGAAGGACACCTAAAGCAGGAGAGTAAAAATGTCCTTCCCCTGTCAGTGCAAGAGACACAGAGTCCAGGCCACTTTCATCCCCAAACAGTCAATTCTGTCCCCAGGATAATGAATCCTTTGCTGGGGTTCATTTTTAACCATTAACAAATGGCCTCTGTGACCCAGAAGGGTGAGACTTAGCCCTTTTTGTGTGTGACACACACAAAATCCCCCATGACCCTGGGCCACATCTCTGAGAGACAGACTGGCCAGGTGAGGAGTCCAGCCCACTGACCTCTCAGGTGGCCAGAGCTCTCTTCAGGACCATGGCTGACTAGGCATTCAAGAGCACCAAGGGACAGCCCTTGTCACGTCTGGGGGAACAGAATCCAGACAAGCTCGGAGAGCACCTCAGTCTGAGATCTGGTGCCATTGGGAGCACGTGTGGCACAAACATCCTGGGCAGATGCTCGTGTTCCCCAAACCACGTCTCTCTTTGGGGCAGTGAGAACTCTATAGCCTCTTGTTTATGGCCAAAGGCTAAGTAAGGGCTGTGTCCCAGCCAGCTCCCTTGTCCGGGATCAGTCTCCAGGACTGTGTCTCCCAGTCCCCCTGCAGTAAAAGAGCATGTCCTGGTGGGCCTTGCAGATTTACCAGTGCACTTGGCCCTGTTTATGAGAAGCCTTAATATTTGATGCTTTATGATCCTTATAATAACACATTAACTCTACCTCCTGTCATTCTTAAAAACGAGCCTGATTTATCCCTTTTTTTAGGCTTTTATGTCTTTGAGACCAGGTATCAGATCTTTATAACCTAAGGAACGTTTACAGAGTATGGAAGAAAACGTAAAAAACACCCAGGGCTGTCCTAAAAAATCATAAAGAAATAAATAGGCTGCCCCAGGTTTACTAGCTCATATTTTACAAGCTGTGCTTAGCAAATACAATCCTCATGAGCATCGCCTTTTATTTAGCAGTAAACCCTCCCCTGATTCCACTTATAAACTCGATACTTAGAATGTGAAACATCGCATTAGCTAATGTAGACTGAGAGCTCTCCCATGGTGCTAATTTTTACTAGTATCCAAGAGGAAGGAGAGTGCACACAAAGAGAGGTTCGAGAAAGGGAAGGAACAATGTTTTCTTTCTGAGTCTGGTAGACAATGGAGGAGGTGCACTCACGTGTTCTTCCACTTAAGCCTCACAACCAATCCTGGAAGTGGATTTCATTACTCTGGTTTTGCAGACAAGAAACCTGACATTCTGAGGCATTAAGTAAAGTATGCGGGGTTCCATAACCTCGGAGCTAGGGTTAATGCCGGGAGGTTTGGGCTCCATCCTCTGTTTTTCTGAGGACACCACGTGCTTTCTCTTTGCCTTATTGCCTTCCTGGTGCTATCGCTCCTAACTGCGGGAGCTAGGAGAGTAGTTTGCTCATTTCTCCAAACCTCAGCATTCTGCCCTGGTAAATGGCAACGAACATGTTGTCCCACTTCCTTCCCTGGGCTGTTGTGTGGACAAAATGAGATGATGCATGAAAAGAGGGAAGCGAGGGTCTTTCCCTGCCTTGTCTTTAGGTCTTTAAGGCCTTGTCTTTAAGGCCAGTCCTACCCAACCTGATGCAGGGGAGGAACCTGACTCCTGGTGTGAACCTAGAGTAATAAACCAGCTTTTGAACTCCATGTGAGCACATCTCAAGGCATAGGAGTTTCAAAAAGTCCACACCTTAGGATGTAATTCTGTCCCATTTAGACCCCACAGAGAAGAAAATAGCAAGTGCCAGCCACCTTCCTTCAAGCTTCCTCACCTGACTTAGGAAAGTAACGTGGCGGAAGGGAGACAAGAAGTGTGCAGCACAGGGGCAGAGGGTGCTGAGGCTTGTGTGAGTTTTTCACTGGGCCAGCTCGTGGCCCATGTGACAGTGGGGAAAAATGGTTAAAACATCCCCAAGCCTTAGCAGCCAGGGGCAATGCTCAGTTACGACCTATAGGACATTTCACAGAGTTTGTGTTTTTGTCCACTATGGGAATTTTTTTCAGATTGAAACTGAATCCAGAGCTATTAAACCACTGTAAAGAGGGAGATGACATGGGACAGACATTGGACAGAACCACAGTGCCACATAACACAGGGGCAGTGGGCCCAGACCCACTGTGTGCAGGTTGGAGAGAAGCAGAAGCCACAGAGCCAACAAATGGAGAGAGACGCTGCCAGAGGAGCAAGGGAGAAGGTGCGCATGTGACAAAATGCATCAAAGAGAAGGGATGGCCTTAGTGTTACTTTTAGCAAAGCCCATGCAATTTTTTTTAATTTTCTCCTTTTTAAGGAGATTTTAAATACGCAGAAAAATTGCAAAAATATCTAAAGAACTCCCAAGTACATACTCTCTACCCAGACTCACCAGTTGTTAACATTTTGCCATATTTATTTTATTATTCCCTTCCCCCACCCCACCTCATCCTTTCCTTAAACATTTGAGAGCAAGTTGCAGACCTGACGCCACTTTACCCCTAAATACTTTAGTGTAGATTTCCCTAGAACAAAGTCTTTCTTTTATATAACCTCAATGAAGATATGAAAATTAGGACATTTAGCAAAACTTTTCATTTAATTCAGGGGTAGGCAAATGTTTTCTGTAGAGGGTCACAGAGTAAATATTTTCTGCATATAAGCCCTGTAGTTCCTGTTGCAAGTGTTCATTCCCTGTGCCTGCAGTGCAAAAGCAGCTGTAGACAGTATATCAATGAGTGGGCTTGGCTGGGTTCCAATAAAACTTTATTTGCAAAAATGGTGGCAGGAGGTTTGGTGTGAGGGCTGTAGTTTGCTCACTTCTAATCCATTCTAAAGTCCATATTCAATTTCACCAATTGTTTTAACAATAATGCCCTTTATAGTAGGGTTTTTTTTTTCCTGGCTCAGGATTCAATCTAGGAGGGCACACTTCATTTACTTGTCATGTCCCCTTAATGTTCTTTAATGTAAATGGTTCTTCAGCCTTTTTTTAAACGTTTCATGATTGACATTGTTGAAGAGTTCAGGCTGGTTATATTGTAGGATCTCCTCTATGGTTTTTTCTGACGTTTCTTCATGATTAAGTTCAGTTTATGTAATTTTGGCAGGAAATATCACAGAAGAGATGTTGTGCCCTTTCTTAGTGCATCTCATCCAGAGATTCCCTGGTGCCGGTTGGTCCCATCACTGGCGTTGAAGCACGTGTTATTCAAGATCTGAGAAGTTTCTGCAGATAGTTCTGAAGACAGTAGCAACAGCATCAGCCCATAAAATCAATGTATTAGAAGGGGAGAACATGGGCAAGGCAGAGAGGCATCCAAGCTGGACTAGAGCACAAAATGCATAACAATAAAAGTAGATATTATTAATAATAATAATGACATATTGCATATTGAACATCTATGTGCCAGGCACTGGGAAGAGTATTTAACATACAGCATCTTTCTAATCTTCCAGTGATGCTATAGGTGTGATTGATCATTGTTCCATTTTGGGAGAAAGAGGTGCAGAGCATGGGAAATTGCAGCAATGACTCCAGTTCTTCTCTCCTTTCTATGTCTACTATCTTTGCAATATAACTTTGCTTTTTTCTTCCACAAAACAGACAGGGTTTATTTCCTTACCCCTTCACACTGAGTTTGGCTATATGACTTCTTTTGGCCAATGGCATGAGGCAAAGGGACAGTGTGCTAGCCCGGACCATAGGTCCAAGAGACGGGATGTTCGGCTGGCTCTCTTGTGCCTCTGCCATTGCCAAGAGGACATATGTGGGTAGCTCTCTGGTCTCAAGAAGAAGATGAGAGACGTGTAGGGCAGAGCTGTCAGCAGCCCAGCTCAGCCTCAATTGGCCAGACCCCAGTCGACTTTTAGACTAGTGAATAACAAAAAATGATGATTTTTCCCTGGCCTGTGTGGCTCAGTTGTTGAAGCACCGTCCTGTAACTGACAGGTGGTGAGTGTGATTCCTGGTCAGGGAACACACCTAGGTTGCATGTTTCATGCCCAGGTGTGGGTTCATGGACCCCCCGGTCCCGGTGCCGATCCCAGTCCAAATGCATCCAGGAGACAACCAATAGATGTTTTTCTCTTTATCTCTCTTCCCCTCTCTCTAGAAGCAATGAAAAAAAATGGCCTCAGTAAGGATTAAAACAAAGAAAAATGAGTATTTTCAGTCATTGAATTGTGGTGTGGTTTGTTAGGCAGCCATAAATAACAGATAAACCCTTAAGGGTTTAACCAACTTGTCCATGGTCACACAACTACTGTGTTGTTTCTCCAGTTTTGAAGCGAAGCTAAGGATTCCAGAAACTTCCATTTTATTACCATGCTCTAGTTGTGTATTATCACTGCATAATTTGTTCTTAAGCTCACAATAAGGTGAGTGGAACATAGTTCTCATTTCACAATGTGGATATTTCCCAACAATTCTTTTACTGACTTTATAAAATCTGTATTCTTAGAGAATGCAGGGTTCTTAACATGTTGGGGTCACAGATCATTTAGAGAATCTGATAATAGCTTTGAGCTCCATTTCTTTCTGCTTCCTCTCATGAAAAGATCATACCAATACACAGAATTGTGCACACAGTTTTGGATGGTTCATAGGTCCCTCAAGGCTTTCTCATGAAGTACCCAGGAGTTTAGGGACCCTAGGTGGAGAACCCTGGTTTTAGGTTGAATTCTGATCTGAGGAGACACTCCTTAATGGTTGCCATCAATATGCTTTTTATTATAAAAATACAGGTAGACACACCTGATTGCCACATTCTTTGCTTTCATTTGTGCAGCATTTTCTTTATTTAATGCCAGGCTACCTTGTCCAGCCTCACTGTGTGTGCCCTGTCTTCCCACCCCAAAACCCCTTGGCTACACTCTAAGAACCAAAACCATCTTTGCGGAGGCTTAGAAGCAAGTAGGTTTTGTCAGAAATGCTCTTCTGCCCCATTTCCCCTGCCTTTGCCATAACCACTACCATCCTCTTCTTTGCTCATGTTCCCAGAAGAAACTAGACCAGAGCAAGATAAATGTAGACTACTCCAGCCAGCGCCCTCATTCTTTTTTAAAGAATTATTTTATTGTTGTTCAAGTACAGCTGTCTGCATTTACCCTGCACCACTCTACCCTACCCCAGCCATCCCCACTTCCCTCTCCTGATTCCACCCAGACTTGGTTTTGTCCAGGTGTCCTTTATAGTTCCGTAAAACCCTTCCCTGCTTTCCCTCCATTATCCCCTCCCACCTCCCCACTGGGTACTGTCAGTTTGTTCTTAATTTCAATGTCTCTGGTTATATTTTGCTTGCTTGTTTGTTTTGTTGATTAGGTTCCACTTATAGGTGAGATCATATGGGATTTGTCTTTCACTGCCTGGCTTGTTTCACTTAGCATAATGCTGTCCAGTTCCATCCATGCTGTCAGAAAAGGTAGGAGCTTCTTCTTTCTTTCTGCTGTGTAGTATTCCATCATGTAAACGTATCACAGTTTTTTGATCCATTCATTTACTTATAGCTGCCTCATTCTTCCTTTCTGGTAAGGCTTGATGTTAGTTTATATCCCAGGCCCAGGATCCATTTAGCCACTACCAATCATGAATGGTCATTGAACATATACTCTGCGCCAGGTACAATGCTATGAGGTAGAAAAATAGTAACAGCAAACATGAATTGAATGTTTAATATATGCTAAACATGAAGAAAAGTGCCTTTTACCTACCACCTTACTGAAACCTTAGCACAGCCCAGGAAAGCAGGTTGCATTATTATCTCTGTTTTGCAGTTATGGATGCTGTGGCTTAGATCTATAGATGCTAGACGCTGGTAAGAGGTAGTGTCAGGACCTGAACCCAGACTCTGGAGCCCATGTTCTTACCTACTGGCCTTCTTTAGCCTGTGGCTGCTCTCTGGACTCCTGTATTGTTCTTTGGATAACCATTTATGCTAACTGAACCCAAGATCCTATGTGTATCCTATCCTAGGATGATCTCTTGGCTTGAGTTGCTTCATAAAGTATAGCTCCACTTCTGTGGACTTCTATGTGCAGAGATACATTTTTATTTTCACTCCCACTATCCTTGTTTTATTCTTGCCACAAAATTGAGGTGGATCTCACCTCAATTCTCAGGATTGGGCCCTTGTTCTGCACATGAAAAGTTGGCCCTGCAGAGACTTTCTGGTTGATAGCTGGCTGCCACCTGACTCCCAAATTACTGCAACCCTGGATTCACCACTGATGAGTGCTTGAGACCTGGCAGGTCCCTTTGGAAGTCGCCGTGTGGAAAGCTATCTACTCTTCATAGAGCTGTCCATGCCTTTTCTCTGGAACAACCAGAAAATGTTTCCTGGAGATGTGGACTATCGGCCTTGTAAGCTGGTAATATGAAAGGTGTGGTTAAAAACTATCAACTCATGAATGAAGAGAGAATCTCTAAAGAGATTGTTTCCAGGAATATAAACTAATGTGGACTCAGCCACACGGTGATTTTTTGTGTCTACCATTTTGGTGGAATCTGTCCTTCTTGAAATAGCTGGCTTCATACTAGAACCTGAGAAAGAGGCCCAGTTTCCTAGACTCTTATTGGTAATAGAAGACTGACTTATAAAGAGCTGATAAAGAAACACATCTCCCCTTCATTGGAGGCCAAGGAGAAGTTGGTAACTAAGAGGTCCCACAAAAAAGTCAAGGCTTCTTCTAAGATTTTGTTTTGTTGTATTTTAATCCTTTTCTCTGGTCAAATAATGACAACTATTATCTAAATGCCTCCAAGGCAGTGCATGGGACAAAAAGACCAGGAGTCAGATAGCATTAGAGAAATCAGTGGTTCCTTCACTGGGGAAGACAGAAGGTATTCTAACTCAGGGGCATGAGATTTGCAGTTTTGAATGCAGTCAAAGGTGGCAAGGAAGAACCCATTGGTTGTACTGACAGACTGTGGGAGACTGAGGAACTTGCCAGTTTTCAAGGAAAACAATAACCCTCATCATTTGGATCATTACCATCAAGTCAGGGAGCTCTCTGGTCACCTAAAATAATATGGACTGATCTTTAAGACCAACATGATAATCATATTGTTAGGAAGGAGAGGCTGGAGGGGAAATAAAGCAGGGCTACTGAGGGACTTAGAACAGGAGGCTGGAAACCAAAGGGAGACATGGCTTACTGCTTAACTCAGCAGTCCTGAGCCTGGTCTGGTAAGATTGCCAAGTGTTCCAAGTAGTGCAAGTAAATCCATGAGAGCACAGGAGGAGGGGAGCCCTTGGAATCCTGTATGTATCATTTCCACTACCTGGGAAAGAAAGCCTTTGAAACTGTACATTAATCCCAAAGTCTAGAAGGGGGAGGAGGAAGGGCAAACTAAAAGCTGATTACAAGTGTAAAACCCCTAAAATTCTAATAGTCGGGGCACACTAGCTAGGTACCTGCTTGCGGCTTTGTGCTCAAGTGTATATAAATAAACTTGCTACTCATTTCCATTATACATGTTTTCTCTTGCCTGAATTCTTCTCTTGTGAGGAGACAAGACTGAAGGAAGGAGAGACCCCTAACTCACATCTCCCTGGTAACCCTATAAGCAACCTGGGTGTGTTATACAGGTTGAATTGCCGGTGACCTGGGAGATGGTCAGCCAATTTGTGATAACTTCATGGTCCCTGACTTTGCCAGCTACATTGAGGTAGGGGTGGAACACAAGAGAAGTAGCAGGATGCAGAGTTTGTTAAGTGTGCAAAATGTAACCAGTCTTTCATCCCCATATCTTAGGGGACCCTACACTTGATGGGTGACAATATTTCTTTGAAGGGAATAGAGGTCAAGGTGGGATGGGGAGGGAATTGTTATTCCTTTTCTTTTCATATCTACCAAGTAACATCAGTTTCCTATTGGAGGTAAGAAGCTATTTTTAAGTCTTGCTTCTTTTTTCTCAAGTCATAAGTTTTAAAATTTATCCAACTTCTGAGGGAAAAAAGTGCTTGAATATGGTCTTTTTAAAAATTGTTCAATCTGTTCTTAAGGTCCAGAATTTCCTTTGCTTTCCGACCAGGCTTTGTTTGAAAGCTAAGAATAACAAGTAGGGTTCTTAAAGCAAAGTTAGGAATAGCAGAACTCATTTCTTGACTCAAGAGGCTTATGGACAGCAAGATGCAAATGAATGCTAAACTGATCATTGGTATGCTGGGAAACCTTCAGCCCAAGGCATCTCTTGGTAGTTTTTCTTTGACCTACTAGGTTCTTCACTGTGGTCCACAAAATAATTAATGTCTGCCCCATCTTTATCTCAATGTACTGTGTATATGGGGGTGTAGACAGCATTTATCACTATCAGTTATGACCTCCTTCAGAAGAGAGACTATGCTTCTCTTCATTTTTGGGTACATGGAACACTAAATGTTCAGAAATTAATTACTGGTTGACTTTTTAAAGTATACTTTATTGATTATGCTATTACAGTTTCCCCAATTTTTTTTCTCCTCCTTAATTCCCTCTCTGCATCATACCCACTACCCTCCAGCATTCTCCTCTCCCTTAGTTCATGTCCATGGGTTGTACATATAAGTTATTTGGCTTCTCTCTTTCCTATACTATTCTTCACCTTTCCCCATCTATTTTGTGCCTACCAATTATGCTTCTTATTCCCTGTACCTTTCTGCCCCCGTTCTTCCCCTCCCCCTCCCTGCTGATGACCCTCCATGTGACTTCCATTTCTCTGGTTCTGTTTCTGTTCTAGTTGTTTGCTTAGTTTTTGTTTCTGTTTTTTAGGTTCAGTTGTTGATAGTTGTGAGTTTGCTGTCATTTTACTGTTCATATTTTAGATCTTCTCCTATTTCTTAGATAAGTCCCTTTAACATTTTATATAAGGGCCTTGTAATGAGGAACTCCTTTAACTTGACCTTATCTGGGAAGCACTTTATCTGTCCTTCCATTCTAAATGAAAGCTTTGCTGGATAGAGTAATCTTGGATATAGGTCCTTGCCTTTCATGACTTTAAATACTTCTTTCCAGCCCCTACTTACGTACAAGGCTTCTTTTGAGAAATCACCTGGTAATCTTAGGGTCACTACTTTGTAGGTAGCTCTCTCCTTTCCTCTTGCTACTTTTAAGATTCTCTCTTTATCTTTAATCTTGAGTAACTTAATTATGATGTGCCTTGGTTTGTTCCTCCTTGGTTCCAATTTCTTTGGGACTCTCTGGGCTTCCTGGAAGTCTATTTCCTTCACCGGATTGGGGAACTTTTTCTTCATTATTTGTTCAAATAAGTTTTCAATTTCTTGCTCTTGTTCTTCTCCTTCTGGTACCCCTATGATTTGGATATTGGAGCATTTAAAGTTGTTCCATTGGTTCCTAAGCCTCACCTTATTTTTTAAATTTTTGTTTTTTCATTCTATTCCAATTGGATGTTTATTTCTTCTTTTTGTTCTAAATCATTGATTTGAGTCCAGATTTCCTTCCCTTCACTCTTTCTTGGTTTCCTGTGCCTTTGCTTTATTTCACTTTGGGTAGCCTTCATTTTCTCATTCATTTTGCAGCTGAGCTCAATCAATTCTGTGAGCATCCTAATTAGCAGTGTTTTGAACTCTGCTCAGATAGGTTGTCTCTCAGCTGGTCACTTAGCTCTTTTTCTGGAATTTAGATCTGTTGTTTCATTGGGGTCATATTTCTTTGTCTCAGCACACCTGTTATGTTGTAGGGCATGGAGCCTTAGGTATTCACCTGGGCGGGGCAACGCTCCTTGCTCCATCGTGGCCCTGTCTTGTGGGGAGGAGTCTGAGAGGGAAAAGTGCCACTCGCTTGCTCTGCTCTAGCTCCACTTTCCAGTGAACCCTTCTGTGAGACTGGGAGTTTTTCCTGCTGTGGCAGCCCCTGAAGTAGTTTACAGCTAGAGGCATGGAGTTTTTACCTTCCCATTCAGCCAGCCCTGCCTCGCCTGTGCAGTCCCACTGCCTTGCTTGGCATCCTCTCCATTCAGCTGCCCTCCTCTTTCTCCTTCTCTCCTACCAGTCTGGATGAATGCTTCTTTAACTCCTTGGTTGTCGGACTTATGCAATTTGGTTTTCTGGCACTTCTGGTTGTTTATTGCTTTTAAATTGGTTATTAGCCTTCTTTTGAGTGTGTGAGGAAGCAAAGCATTTCTACCTACATCTCCATCTTGGCTGAAACTCTCACTGGTTGACTTAAATTACATTTTCATGTACCTACCCAAAACAAACTTCTTTAGAAGGGAATATACAAAATATAAACTTTCATAAAGACTTTCCTCTCTCTCTCTCTCTCTTTCTGTTCAAGATTGCATTGAAGTCACCTCATCTTGTTCTCCAACAGACCACTTTGCTTTCCCTGGGCAAACCTCTCTTATTCCTGTAAAAGATGAATTCCCTTCTTTGAAACATAGCACAGAAATTTAAAAATTATTTTCAAAACACAGTAACCTCCTCTAACATATCAGACATAGCTGCCATTATTACTAGATTCAAAACTCACAAGTAATGTGGTATTGGCCAGAGATTCTATTTTCGAAGCAGAATTCAGTTCATTGAAGCAGCCCTCTGCAGAGGTGGTTTTTCCCTCCTCAGTGGATTTTATCTCATACTTTTTTTCAGAAGGTTAATTGATGTGATGAGAACAGCTTTTGACCTCAGAGTTAGTATGGACTCTTGAGCCCTTCTTGGTTTTTGGTTTAGTATGCGTTGGTGTTACAGAATTAATCACACTTGTGCCTTGTCCGAGGCTCTAGGGATCAACATATAGGGAAGTTGTGTACACTTCCCAAGAACAGAGACATCTCATCTAGGGATTAAGAGTATGTGACAGATTAAGGAAGTTTATCCTTTTAAGCATGAAAACTTTTCTATTATTTTAACAATCTTCGTTGGAAATCTCTTTCAAATGCATTACACGCTCACCCATCTTCCTGTTTCGTCTTTTCCCTCCTGATTTCTTAAGTTCTCAGTGTGGCACAGGGTTTGCTCTTTTCCCCGGGAGCTCGGGGCAACAGGACAGCGGAGGCTTCCTGTTCTGCAAGGAAGCCTCAAGGCCCTTCATTTCTGCATAACCGCCCAAGGTTGCCCAGCTCCACCTGCTATGTCCCTTCCACCTCCAAAATGGAAATACTTTTTTTTTTGCTGATTATAAGAGCAAGAGGTATTTGTTGAAATTTTTGAACAATGCAGAGCTAAATAAAACAGGAAGATAACAATTTGGAATGTATCCTTTCAGAATTTACAAATGCATAAAAATTGGTACCATTTATTAGCTATATGACCTTGGGCAAGCTTGTTAACTTTTATAAGCCACAATTCCCTAGTCTATAAAATGGTGATAAAAGCTACATTCTGGAATTGTTGTCAGGGTCAACAGAGCATTCAGCAAAGTGTCTGGTGTATCACAGGTATTCAATAGGTATTCATTCTCTCCCCTAACTTTCCCTTTGATGAACTGGCTTAGGGGATTGCATGGTTTTAAATATTAGTTCCATGGGCTTTACTTTCATTGCCACCAGTGAATATTTATTGAGATATGACCATGTGTAATAATGGCAATTAACTGAATACTTTTCATGTGTCAAGTCTATTTTAATCCTCACAACTCTGAGGCAACTACTATTGTATCCCCCACTTCACAGATGAAAAAACTCCAGCTTAGAGAGGTTAGGTAACTTGCCAGGGTCACACAGTTAGAGCCAGTGCTGGGTAGAACCATGTCTTGTGGAGGAAGTCTGATACCAGACCCTATGTCTTTAACTGCTATGTCATTTTGCCTCCCAGCAGTCTGGGAGGATACGAGCAGGAAGTATGTCATAGGGCTTAGGGGAAACAAAATAAATAGATGGGTACAGATCACTAATTCCTACGTGTGAGCTATCCAGTCCCCCTTGGGCATATCCTGCCCCATGGCTTCACATGGCTGACTCCCACTTCTCCATGTCTGACCTTGACCCTCTCCTGCTCTTAGAGGTTCCACTCATACTATAACCGATCCACTCTAACTGAACTCTTCTCTACCGATGTCCTCTTCATGCCCCTACCAGGTAGTACCCCCCCATGACTGCTCTTCTCCTCTTAGCACTGGAATCTTGGTGTCATGCTTCTCTTTCTTGGCTCCTGTTCTCCTTCATTGTCACACTGTCCTTTTTTTTTCCTTTGAAAGCTCTCCTATTCTGCAGTCAGACTTCATCTCTAGCCAATTCTTTTGGTCAAGTCTTTATCACCTCATGTCTGGAAAATGACAAAAACTTCACCCCCACTTTTTGCCCACCATCTCTGGCAGTCTACCCCTACCACACAACTGTCATCGTGCCGCCCTAATCCCTATGACATTGAACAAGCTCGGTTCTGATGTTCCTTTCTGCGGCTCGCCACCTGAAATGTCTCCCCTAGACCTTGTCTTTCATCATCTGCCCTCCCAGCCATGCGTGCTCTTGCCTCCAAGACATTGCATTCATCTCCTCTTTAGAGCTGGGCTGCCACATCCAAAGTGTGCCCCACCCCACCCTATTCTTCCTTCTCTGGAGGAAAATTCAGTTTCTTAATACTTACAGAAATACAAACTTTTTATAAAAGATTTTATTTATCTGTATGTTTGTTTATTTTAGAGAAGGGATGGGGGGGAAGAAACATCATTGTCTGGTTGCCTCTGTCATGCTCCCCACTTGGGACCTGGCCTGCAACCCAGGCATGTGCCCTGACTGGGAATCAAACCAGCAACCCTTTGGTTCACAGGCCGGCACTCAATCCACTGAGCCACACACCAGGATGAAATACAGATTTTTAGAACTAGAATACTTTTAGGAAAAAGACCATTCTCTCAGATTTCCCAAAAATGTGTCCCCAGAAGCTGCCTTTTAAATTTGAGACTCAACTCAAGAGGCGCTCTCTCCATGTCATTGACTCTGACCCCTTAAAGAACTTGATGTCCTTCTGGGCTCTGAGTAATATTTGTTCTGTTTGCTCATTTGGATGTCAGCTTCCTGAGTGTAGGGACCACGTGCTCTTGTTTCACATGCCCCACGGCACCCAGCACTGGGCTTTGCACACAGAATTTGCTCCATAGAGAGTTATTAATTGATGAATCAGTGAGGCAGACAATTATATAAATTAAGAAGGTCCCTTAGGGACTGCAGTAATTAGGAAAGATTTCATGAAAAATTAAGATTGGTGATGGGCCTTGAAGGATGAGCATTCTGATTTATTTGGCCAGAAACAAAAATTTGACCTGCAAAAAGGTTTTTACATTGCTTCTAGGTATAAAAGGTGGTTTGGGAGACCTGGGGAGTAGCATCCTTCCCACGGCTTTACATGGGATGCACGTGCTGCTGATTCTGAAATGTATCTCTCTGGCCTGAATCCCCTGAACTTCAGACTTGTCTGTGCAGTGGCCTGCTGGACAGCTCCATCTTATTAGACATCTCAGATTTCTCAGGTCCCAGATGGAATTCCTGACTGTCACAACTCTTCTTTTTTCCCCACTTGCTCCATCCAAAATCTTTCCTATCTTTCCCATCCAGTGAATGTACTTCTATCCTCTTAGTTGCTCAGGCCTCATACCCCAGAATCATCCCAGGTTTTTCTCTCATACACTTGACATCCAATTCAGGGAATTTTTTAATAGTGCTCACTTTTATGCTCCAAGTGTCTTGGTTTGCATGATATATTATAAGGTCACACTCTTTGTAAGGGATATCAAATAACGTGACAGGTCATGGTTTCAATATCTGCCTTCACTGAGGGGATGCAGACAGGTTATTGATATGACCTCTGGAAAGACCAAGGCCTTGAGGATGAGTTGGGTTCCTTTGAGAATGGAGACATTCTTTGAGAGGTACATAGTTTCATACTTGCTCAGAAGCAACTAGAATTTGGGGAAGTTTCCACTGTTGAGCAGTCCCTCTATCATCTGGCTCTTGATACTTGCGTGATATCAAGACTCATGTTTACTAAAAATTTCTATAACAGAGAACCTCTTCATGGCTCATTTGCTCATCCTGGGCTTTTGAAAGTGGCTAGTGAGGTCAGCTGGAGAGTTTTTATTGAATCTCTTTGGGGCTCTGGGGAAGCTTTTATGCCTGCTGCTTCCTAAATAGTTTTGTGGGTCTTTTTAATGGGACTGAGAGCATGTCCCCTCCCATCCACTAACAAGATCTCTTTTCAGGGAACAATAAAATCCAGACCATCATGTACTATATTTTCCATGAAAAGTCAAATGCTTCACTTGACAACATTCAAACCGATAGTACCTAAAAACAACAAAAAGCCATTTGACTCAACTTGAGACATTTCTAAAAATTCAGTCTGACAATATTGTCTGGGTTTGCAGCACTTATACAATTCTCAGCTGGAGTGGAGACACCTGGTTGTCTGTGTGTTTTTAAGTGGTGTGACCTTGGGTAAGTCCTTTTACCTCTCTGAGCCTTGTTTCCTCAGGTGGAAGGAGAGGAGATGGAGGATATGGACTCCTGAAGCTGTAGTGATAAAATTCTCCTGGACGGCTGAGAGGTTTGTTCACAAGCTGCAACCTGAACACAGGTGCTCAGTACCAGGAGCTCCTTTGGGCTCAGCCAGCCAGGACCAGCCTGAGGCCTGATTAGAAGGTAGTAAAAGTTCAACTACTTCCTTGCTCCTTCCTTCCCACCTTATCACTCTCCTTTTCCTTGGCTCAGGAGGGGTCCTTCAACATGACCAGGTAAGTCAGAACTAGGGTCCTATGCCACTCCAAACCTCAAGAGTTTGGATCTAAACCACATCTCTCTCTCCATCCATTAGTAAAAATGAATATAATATATATTCATTACAAAAATGTAATCTTGAATACATTACAAAAATATATTACATTTTTTGCAGCACTGACCACGTCTTGTGCATGGTACTGAATGTTTTGTGACATATAATTCTCACAGGGGCCCCATGAGATGGATAAGATAATTAATTGTCTCCATTTTGTAAGTGAGGGCCTGCGTCCTAGGGAGGAGAAAAGACTTGCAAAAGGCCACACAGCTAGGATGTAGCAATGCACAACCCAGGTCTGTGTGCTCGGAAGCTCACATGTTTAAGCAATGGAAGGTACCCCGTTAGATCCATGGTCTGTTTTCTAGACAGCAGCCATTAATGTAATCCAGTAAGCACGTGTGGAAGGGAGCAGACACCATTAATTTACCATTTCTTCTAACCTAGCGTGACCAATGAGGTGATTTCAAGCCAGTTAGACGGGGAGGGAAAGAAGAGCCACCCTTCAGGACTGTAGTGCTCACAGGGCACCCACGCGGGCCTGGGGCACAGGGGCCACTGTGGAAAAGGAACCTGACTCTCTGCCCCTCAGAGTGGGCAGGGGCTGAGCTGTGAGGATGAGCCTGACACCTTGTTTTCTCACCTCAGCTCCCAGGTTACTTCCTGTTTGAAAACCACTGAAGTGGATGCAGAAGGCAACTAGAGCCTGAAGCCTTGGCACTTCCCCCCACCTGGAAAGGTCAGACTGTCTTATCTGCAATACAGCAGAGAAGCAATTTCCCCAAACACTCTGGGCTGGGAGACGAGTCGCTCCTTTTTCTCCCTTCCCACGGAGCTCCAGCGCCTGTGCCAATGAGGAGGGGATGGGGCCTGAGATGCCAGGAGGAAAGGAGGGTGGGGAGGCAGCAGGGCTGTGTCTGGTCTTTCCCCACCACCCACAGAAGGCTCCTCCTTCACTTGGAAGCCTCCTAACCTGAAGTACAAATGAGGCCCCCTGGGGTCCCAAAATAGCTCCCCTCACAGCTGCACAGCCTCCATTTATAGCCCAGCCTCTCTGCAGCCTCAGGCTACTTCTGAGATGGCACTTCTGAGGTCAGCGCCCGTGAACACCAGGCTCAATGTCGTCTGAGAACAGAAAGTCATAAAAGACCTATTATGATCTTGTCATTGTTTTCCAGGATTCGCCCCGAGCCTTAGACACTTTAAAGGGCCAAATTTGTTTTGACCCAGAGCCAGACCACTTTATGTCCAACAATAACCCAGGAGCACATCAGGTCCCTTCCCCTGTGCCCAGCAGCAGATGCGATTGTTCAGTGTGGTGGCAGCAGGGACACACAGTACCGTATTCATGCTTGGGCCTCGGGCTGAGTAACTCAGATGTACATCCATCAGCAGGCCTTAGGTATCTGATGTTCTTTTATTAGCAATGAGAATTGAGTCCATTCATTGACTTCATGCACTCAGGTTACTTGTACCGATTCTGAATGTCAAATTACAGAGCAAAGACACAGCCCTGCCCCGGGTGGGCTGTGTCTGTACTTCCTTCTCATACCCCATCTAAAAACAAATGAACTTGGACGCACTTTCTCACTGTGGTTTAGAGAGGGACCGAACCGTGTCCCTTGTTGATGGTCAAGTGTATTTTGTGTTTTCACTCGACTCTGAGCAGAGCGTCAAGGTTGGCGTGATCCTGTCTGACCCCTTGCGGTTTAGTTAGCCTCTCGCCTTCTGTGACAGCCACTGGCACTTGTCTTCATGAAACAAACATTTTTTTGTTAAAGCAAACTCAGGCCTCGCCCGGAGCTGGGCCGGAGCTGTTCGCTGAAGGTGGGTCTTCCCTTTTAAAGTTGCTGAGAGGGAGCAAGTCTTTGCTGATCTATCCTTCTAAAGAGTGGAGGCCTGGAGTGAGCTTGCTAGAGTTGGGCCACTGATTGGACACCGTTAGAGCCACAGAGGCCTTAGAGCAAGGTGGCCAGGAACCTATGTCCTGCAGCCACACTGCCTGGGTTGCTGCTGAATCCCTACTCAGTGCTGGGGTTTGGCTCCAGATAAGCTGCTTTGGTTTCGGAACGTCAGTGCTTCTGTTTGTGGAGGAGGTACGGTGACAGTATTTTGACACGGGGTACGCACATACAGCACTCGGCCCGTGTGAGCCACTCAGGTTAACCAACCACTGTTATTATGACTCAGAAACAAACCCTATCACTCACTATCTCTGTTATATCTTATTTTATGGCCTATGCATGAAAAACATTAAACATATATTTAATAGTTCTCATAGTTTAACAAATGATAAAATGTCCCTCTCCCTCTTCATTTTCCTCCGAGTGTCCTTCACTCAGGACCCTTTTTGTTGTAATTGTCATGAAAGGCATGTGGCACAGAATGAATGCCAGGGTGGATCAGAGGACGTGGCTGTAAGAAAGACGGTAAATGGAAACTTGATGAGCACAAACTTAGGTGAATGTGAAACCGAACTTTATTTTCCTGCAAATAAACTCTATCTATCTATCTATCTATCTATCTATCTATCTATCTATCTATCTATCTATCTATCTATTACTTTGAGCTCTCATCCTGCCACATAATAATCATGATCTCAGTCAGCACAGGACCTGGGGTGTTCACTCTGGGGACAAGTGGAGGTAAGGAAATGGGCTCCGCCAGTCTTCAGTTAGCACCGTGCAGGTCCCTCCAGTATCTACTGTGAGGTTTTGTTTCCTCTGGGCTCTAAAAGTTGGTTCCCAGAGGTCACTTCTGCAAGCTTCTCATTTGACGTCAAGGGCTCTCCTGGTCTGGTTCTTTTTTAGTCACTTCCATGCCACACTGGGGCTGTGGGGAATGTGGGGAGCACTCTGGGGTCCTATATATCTCCATGCCACTCTGGGGCTCTCCGGAACTCACCTCGCACCCCCACAGCCCATGCCATCCTGTGACCTGTGGGAACCCTACCAGGAGGCTGTCTTAGACTTGCTTGTCTAGACACCACCTGTAGCTATTCCAGCCACCACCACACTGGCACAGGTATGGCAGGAGGAAACGCTGAGACTTGGCATTTTCAGAATATTAACAACGATGCCACCTGCCATGTCCAGCCTGTTGCTTGTTGCCAGCACCCCATGATCTAGAGATTGGATGAGATGATTTTCCTTTGCTGTATTTTCTTGTCTTCCAGATTCAGAGGAAAATGGTTGTTCTGTTCTCACTATGTTGGTTCACTGTTCCCCACAATGTCCTGCCCGGGTTTTTAGCCCAAAAGGAAGATGTATAAGCCAGATTTGCCCATAAATGGCAGCTGGTGATAGAAGACTGCGTGGCCTGGGTGAGGAAATGCTGAAACAGGCCAAACCAAACTCATTCCTGTCTGAGTTCTGCCGGAGGGATCATGGCCTTGGCAAGGCTTTCAACAGGTTCTTCATCAGTAAAATGGACAGAACTGCCTTGGTGCCTGCATCCTCCTGGACGCAGGAGTCCCAAGCACTGAGCCAGAAGGCCCAGATGCTACTATTGCTGAACATGTAAAATACACAGACATCAAATAGTGCTCACTTAAAGCTGGGCACTGAAGGCAGTGAGAACCTCATTCACCTTTTCTAATATTACTAATAGTCAAGGACACTGCTTGACTACTTTCTCTTTGCCTGGGTCTGTGCAAAGCCCTTTGCTTCCAGAATCTCTTTGGATCCCTATGGTTACCCTGTGAGGGGGTTACCCAGTGATCGTTCCCCTGTTTCAGATGAGGGCACAGAGGCTCAGAGAAGGTAAATTACTTCCTCCCAAGGTCATACAGCTACTGGGTGGCCCAGCAGAGATTTGAAACTGTCTCCATAGTTCAGGTGGTCGGCACTGGGAGGCCTCCTGGTCTCTGCATTCAGCTGTGCGTTTCCTGGAATAGCAGCGTTGGCTTCAGAGACTGATGCTCCAGTTTCGAGGCTGCTTGTGGACAGGAGAACAGACATTGCTAACACAATTCAGCTTATATGTGAATTATCCGTTTGGGCTACAACATCATTTGGTCTCTCTCCTTCATCCTTGCTTTTTTATTTGGTTTCACTCCTCTCCCAGGAATCATGGAGTCTGCTCTCCTCAAGTTCCTGAACCCCTGACTCAACACAACTGCCTTCTGCTGTTCCCCCAAGAGGCAATTTGGTTGTACTCCAAGCTCTACCATAAAATCGCTCCTTGCCACATCCCCTTCCTGGAAGGAAAGGGGAAGGGCTATGGCCCAGGAGTTTCTTGACGGTGAAAAGAAGAAAGGAAAGCACACGCTGAGCTTCGGAACTCTCCAGCCAGTTTTGAGGTCACTTTTTCCCAGCCTCACCTACGAATGGGGGGGGGGGGTGCTGCCTGCCTGCCCCCTAGAAAAGGGCAATCCGATTGTAAATATTATCTGTGCTTCTGAGAACATTTGAATGGTAGTACCCAAGCAATTACTTTTCTTTCAAGATCATTAAACACAAATCAGACTTGTATCTTAATGGGCTGCCAATGTCAGTTAACGGTCGGGAGGGTGGCATACAGGGTGAGCCGTTCCCTGTAATGGCTGAATGTTTGCATTAGTGCCTTTTCTGAGAAGCTTCATTGGGGGGAGGTTGCTCAATGCTCCAGACACATTTCTTGGCTTTCTTGTGCCCCGAGTTCCACCTTCTTTTGCCACATGTCCCTTTGGAGCATTTGGAGGAATGGCAATGGTGACGTGGGCCATGACAGCCCCCCACATCTCCCCTACACCCACAGTCTTCCTCACCCAGCACCTCCCTGTAAATACAGCAGGGGCTCCGGGCAGACAGTGGTCTCTAGAAAGGATGAACAGTGTGTTTTACACAGGAGGCTCTATTCTCACAACTGGGATCCTAGCTTTCCTCGATCTTCCTATTTTAGGGAACAGATGCTAAAGAAAAGGTGCCAGAAGGCCTGGGTCCTGCGTTCACCTTCCAGGAGAGGGATGGGTCCTCTACGAGGAGGGCCCTGTAAGGGGTTGTCGTCCTCTCTCCCCTGGCTCCCTGGTCTCCTGGTGGCACCTCTGAGACCACAGAGAGACACACCGCTGCCCAGTAGGAACTGGGCACTGAAGTCTGTGAAGGGGCTCCTGGAGGGCACGCCCACCAGAGGCACTGACCCCAGGCGTGGGGTGGACCATACCTCCCCCAGCCCCGTGGAGCCTTTGCGGGTCACTTTGCTGGTGGATCACACAGCGTGTCCTAGGGTCCTCCCTCGGCTCCCTGTGAAAAGGACCTGAACGGATGCCTGTGGTATGGGGTCCCCAAACATTTCTCCTGTCTAGTGGCTTGGGTCTGAGAGTCTCTTGCTGGGGTCTGGCACCCTTCACTGCTCATTGAGAAACTGGACTGCAAACTGATGTTCTGAGTACTGGGTGGGCCAGAGGGTGCTGTGGGGCCCGTGCTTTCCTTCGGACTTGTGGTTTAGTGTTTTATTTTTCTTTTCAAAAACTTCATTGAGGAATAATTGACAAATGTAATCATATATATATACTTAAAGTGCACAGCGTGATGATTTGATATACACATATACATTGTTGTGTGACTTGTGGTTTTGCTTTGACCTGTACTTCTAGAGCACGGAAAATAGAACATGTGTAGGCTGTCATCTCTAGAGAGCAAAGCAGTTTAGGGGCCCAGGTTTGGAATCAGATTGCTCCGCGTTTTAATCAGCTCTGTTATTTCTAACTAGGTGACCCAGAGCAACTTGTTTCCAGTCTCCAGGCCTTGATTTCTTCATCTATAAAATGGAGGCAAGAGCCCAGGAGCTAATACTATTTTTTTCAGAGAGCTGTTATGAGGACTAGGTGTGTGTAAAGTTGTTCACGGTAAGTGCTGAATTATCATCTTTCTCTTCTGGAATCGGCTGCCTTTGCATGCTCCAGACACTTCAAACACAAAATATATAGACACAGCCAAGTGGTACAGTTATCACCAAGCTGGGTGTGACTGCTGCCACAGCCGTTCTTAATATCGGCTTTGGATGGGAGAGGGGAGACCGAGCAACAAGCCCTGTTGAGTTCACAGCTCCGCAGAGAAGTCGCTACTTCTCCGTTTGCTCCAGGAAAGTGCAGGAGTGTGAGGGAGCCAACTCTCCCCTGTTTTTGTTCTTCTCTGCAACAAATACTCATTTCACCTTTTTTTTTTTTTGCTTGCAGGTCTCATCCAAGTAATTCCACAGAGATGATCATATTTGTATCTATTCAGTACACTATTCTAGCAAGGGGGCCCAGAATCAATGCCTTCTATTCATTGATCCAGAAACAAAATGGCCAAAATAACTGGCTTTCCATTGGGCGCAGAGTGATAGGGAGTCTGGCGTTTGGGAGGGCGGTGTTTGCGCAGGGGTCCCTGTTCAGGTCTGTGGTTCTGGACGCATCTTTTGTACTCAGACCAGCTAATTTCATCAGTGAAATTTCATGGCCGCTGATTTCGTCAGTGTGTCCCCTAACTTCTGCTGCTCTGGCCTGGTCCAATTACTTTTCCGATTCTTTTCGACAAGGACAAGATCACACTCTGGGGTACCGTCCATGCCTAGCCTCCTGGTTTAGTCAAGAGAAGTGAGTGCTCTGGGAACAGGACCCTCAACATTCTGCCCTAGAACCTCCATTCGTGCCCCTGGAATACAGAAGTACCTGAAGAACATTATTTTTAAAAATACTTATTTAAGGGTTTGCCTTGAATCCTCCTCACTAGGAAGGCTAGTAATGAAATGATATTCCTGACAACAGCTATTGCTGCTAAGCCCTGTGGACGTAATAGTGGACCAGTGATGAAAGCTTTTAATGTGTTCTCGTTTTGAGCTCGTGGAATGGGTGACTGACACATGCACAGAGTTCAATGCTGTGAGGGGTTCGTGGCCGTGGCTCCGAGCTTTTGTGTGTGTTCATGAGCTTCCATGGTCTAAGGAGGGAGGCTTGACACATCCCAGTCAAGGCTGCCTGACTTCTGCCAGGGAGCTGGAAGGGAAAACTATTCTAAAAGTTTAATGACATCCTTTCCTCTATAAAATAAGGTCTGTTGATTACAGAAAATTTGGAGTCTTATTCATAAATAAGTAGAAAAAAAGAGAGGAAAATCACCCCTACCACACCACTTAAAGATAACCAGCGTTAGTACTAAGAAATACTTCTTTCCATTTTTTTCTACTCGTGGCTTTTTTTGGTACTGTGGGGTTATACAATCCATATGACTTTTCTTCTCTTTCCAGTTAACATTATTCTACCAACATGTTAGTGAAAACTTGTAACATATGCCATTTTAATAACTGTATAACATTTTGTTGTAAAATTTATCTGACCATTTCTATATATTGGAGATTTAGGTTAGGTTGTTTTTTATTTCATGTAATTATAAACAATGCTGAAAAATATCTATTAGTATAGAACCTTTTTTATTATTTAAGATTGTTTTCTCAGGCTAGATTCCCAGAATTGGAAGTACTGGCTCAGAAGGTAAACAATTTATAGCTCTTAATCCATAATGGGAAGTAGAAATTATGACATTGGTAAAGAGGGTGAACTTGTTAGCTATGTTATGTTCCTGAGGTTTTCTTTTTTCCTGTGTTTATGTGCCTACCAAGGCACTTCAGGGCTGAGGCTGACTAGACGATAATTCTCAATATCAAACATTTGAGGTAGTGCATGATTTTCATTTTTCAAAAGGGTGGTATTTGTAAATATTAGAACCCTAATCAAATATGCTTAAGCAGAAGAGGCCATTTATTTACTGGCTCATCTAATTAAACTCCAGAAGTTATATGCATTCAGGAATGGTTGGATCCAGGGCTTTGGTTTTCTTCTCCCACCCTTTGGCTTTTATTCTCTACTGGCTTAATTCTTAGGTGTGGTCTTTTCATTTTGCTCATATTATTATGCTAGAAACTCCACCTGCATTCTCCCTTCCCAGAAACCCTAGTGAGAAGAGCTTACCTCTTTCTCTCTAGTTATAGCAAAATTCCAGGATTGAGACTTATGGGCTCTGAATGACCTCAACTGATTCATGTGACTGGTCAGAGGGATTTTACACTGTTGGGCCCAGCCTGGCTTACATACTTTTCCTAGAACTGGACAAGGAATTGTCTCTACCTAGACCGACACTGAGTGAGATTGGGGAGAGAATGGGAGGCGTTACTTGAGGATGAATGTCAGCCCAGCCAGAACACGTGTCCATTAGAAAGCACTCCTCTTTTATGGTGCTCCCAGAGCTCTTCCTCTGAGGTGCAAACCTCAAACAATGTTATTATTGCCTCGATAAAGGAGCTGAGCCCTCATGACCCTCGATAGGAATCACCTGATCGTTAACATCAGGTAAACAGGCCACCCTGGGAGCCATTTCTAGGAAACCGAACCCATTTCTTTGCTTTCTTGTTTGGCAAATATTTGTTTTAGCACCTACCATGTATCAGTTCAGCATTTATTTAGCTGCCAGTGTTCTAGGTGCTGGGGACACAATGATTCCTACCCAATCTTACCTTCCAGTTTAACCTTTTGAAGGCTCTAATGAATTGCCTGACATGTGTCTGATGCACACTGGCGGTCCACCGGCCACGCACGTGTTTATTTACAATTGGAATGGCTCATTGCCGCTCTGGCTGGCTGGGCTGTAATTTGCTCAGGCACTTAAGCTTACTATTTAAAAAAAAACAAAACCCACTACTTCTTCACTATCCTTAATTTGGCTGTTATGTTTGTACTGGAGATGGTCTGGATGGAGCATTCAACTGAAATGCAGCAGAAATGTAAAATCAGGCATGTGAAAGAAGACAGGTAGGAATTGCTAATAAATCCCCACAAATGAATATAGCCTCTCATGTGGCCTTTGGAGGTATTTGCATAACCTAATTTCCCACACCAGGATTGCTGTTATCCATTCACATATTGAAATCTTTCTAAAATTGAGAGTAGTCATTTGCATTTTCACGTGAATAATAGTCACTGGTAATTTTACCTGAATATCCCACCACATGGTATCATGAAACCTTGTGTCCAAAGGATGTATTGAAATGAATGAATGAGTGTTCATTCATTCAGTAAATATTGCTTGAGCCCTGTGCCAGGCACTGTTCTGAGAGCATGTTTGAGCCAAACAAAGATACTAAAGTCAATGAATCTTTCAAGCAAAGAGGGCAAGGCACTGTGGATGAGGAATCAGAAGACAAGTTAAAGCCCTGGCTGGTGTGGCTGAGTGGATTTTGGGCCAGATCCTCGGTCAGGGGGGCCACTATGTGAGAGGCACCGATGTTTCTCTCCCTCTCTTTCTCCTTCCCTTCCTCTCTCTCCAGAAATAAATAAGTAAAATCTCTATTAAAAATAAGAAAGGAGCCGAGTTAGAAACTCTTTGCTGACACACGGACTGTGTGAGCCTGGAAGTCAGTTGTCTTTCTGACTTAATTTTGCTAATTGTGTAATCTGAGAGGCAGGGTCAGGTAAGGTGAGGAGAAGGCCAAAGTGTGAGGAGGGTAGGAGCTCACGTGATAAACTCTCTGAGGCTTGCCTTTAATTCCTAGTTCTACTCACTTGCATGTGACTAGGGTGAGTTTTTTTCCTCTAATCTTAGTGTTCACAACTTGAATGGGGTGGGAGGTGATAAGAGATCTACTCAGAAGATTGCAGTGAGAAACACCCAAGATACTGCATTTTTTTTTAATATTAAATTTTATTTACTTTTCAAGTACATTTTTTTCCAAGATACTGCATTTAAGCACCCAGCTTAGCCTTGACTGATGTGGCTCAGTGGGTTCGGTATCCTCCTATAAACCAAAAGGTTGCTGGTTCAATTCCCAGTCAGGGCACATGCCTGGGTTGTAGGTTCTGTTCCCAGTTAGGGGCATACAAGAAGTAACTGGTCAATGTTTCTCTCTCTCTCTTTCTCCTCTCTGTCGCCCTATTTCTAAATAAATAAATAACTTAAAGCCCTTAGCTTAGGGCCAGGCACGTAATGAGACCTTGGTAAGTGTGAGCTGCTACTTCTCCATTTCTACTACTATTGCAGTTATTGTTGTTATTGCTACCTCGGCTGACAACTTTAGTTATTAGAGTAGGTGCAGAAGTCATTCACTTATTTGATATAGACTGAGTGAGGCCTATTGTACACCAGGCACACTCCGATGATGGGGACACAGCTGTGAACAAAGGGAAAGGTTCCTGCTGGCAAGAAGCTTAAATCCTAGTGGAGAGAGACACATAAAAAACTAGCAAATGAACATACACATGCACAATATAAGTTCAGAGAGTGAAATGTGTTCGGAAGGAAATGAAATGGAAAGATGTAAGGAAGCGACTGAAGGTAGGGGAAGCTTCAGATAGAGAGACCCCTTGGTTAAGACATGAATGCTGAGAAGACAGCTGTTAAGTCAAAGTCCTGAAGGAGAGCTCCGGCTGATGCTGAAACTTCACTCATTCTGTGTTCATCTGCAACGAATAATAAGCAAACATCCTTTTGGAGAATGGCAACTGAGGTTCAAGAAAGAAAGCTGGTCAAAGTCCACTTGACTTGGAACACAGTCAGAAAAGTATCTGATGTTAATGCGATTCTCTCTCTCTCTCACACACACACACACACACACACACACACACACACACACATTTCTTTTGAGATCTTAGGATTCATTTTTACAAGTACTTGAGTTTGTAGATTAGTAAGTAACACAGCTAACCTGAGCAGAGCCTGCAGCTTTACTTCCATGTGGAATTGAGCACAAAAATAATCTCTAGACACTCTCACATCATCTTCTTTGTCCTAAGGCACAGAGCTGCCAGTGCTGGCTATTCCTGTATTCCACTGGATCCTGGACCCTGGAAGTTGTTATCCCGGTGTTCCAGGCCCCCCAGCCTCCTCTCTCTTAACTCTTCCATGGCACCCTATTTCCAAAAGACTTGCCATTCCCTGCTTTATCTTCTCTTTGAGCCTTTGAACTTTTGGTTCCCTCTCTCTGGATCTCCTACCGCCTCTGAGGTCCCCCCTTTTCCGCATGGCTAATATCTTACTCTTTTTCCAAGACTCAGAGGTAGCGATGCTCTGTGACACTTTCCTATTTCTGCTTTCCTCACCCTGTATCCCCTTCATCTTCCACTAAACTGGGTTAGAACCTCTTCCATCTGCCCACATTGTCCTACAGGGCCACAGCTGTTAGTTTGCATGCCACTCTCTCTCCTGGACAGTGAGCTCCCACTGGGCAGGTGCTCGGTGCTGTTTACATGCATGTCCAGGCAGCGGCCAACTGCCCAACTTTTTCTGATGAGGAAAATGCCCTAGGTCTGCGCTGTCAAGCCCAGTAGCCACAAGTGGCTTTTGAACACTTGAAAGGTGGCTAGTGCAACGGAGGAAGTGGATTTTGTTTAAATATTTAAAATTTTTAAGTTATAGTTTATATACAATATTCTATTAGTTACAGGTGATTAGACACTTATTTAACTTATGAAGTGATGATCATTTTGATAAATCTCATACCTGTCTGATACCATGTGTAGTTGCGGTTTTAAATTTTATTTAATTTTAAGGAAAATGAAATGCCCCCATGTGGCTGGCTAATGGCTGCCATATTAGTGGGTAGTGTGGGTTAGCCCTTTAAGCAGCACACAGTAGGCGTCAAATAAGTGGCTCTTGAGGGAGCACAGCTCTCTATTTTTTATATGGTGTTAAGGTCTGAAAGATCCGTTAGTGCCTTTTATTTTTAGTGACTTTGATCCCTGAAATCCATTAAGACTCTTGTCTGAATGCACGGGGCCAAAACAGCAAGTTTATCAATTCGTTATCCTGTTGTGGCTAAGCGTGTAAGTTCTGGGCTCAGGTACCACCCGTCTGAGTGAGTTTGGCCACTTAGCAGACTGTTAGCCATGTGCCCACTCCGAGGTTACTCAGCCTGCCTGGGACTCAGTTCCTTTTTTCCAAAATGGGAATGTTAATAATGCCCCGATCTGGGTTCTTCGTGTTGCTTAAGTAAGACATCACATGTGGAATATTTAGCACACAGCTTAGCACATTACACTCAATCAACATTAAGCAATGGTTATTTACTCTTTTACTCATGTAAATCACACTTATTGGGCACCTACTATGTTCCAGATTCTATGCTAAGGGATAGAAGTAAAAACGTCTTCCAGCCAATGAGAACAAAAAAGGGACTATGAGAAAAATTATGCATCAGGAAGGGCATGTTATCATGATATAAGCATCAGCACCTTGAGTTTTCACTGAAAAAAGATCATACTACAGTATTTTCTTTTCAAAGGGATAAGTTTATCCCAAATAATTTTTTTTAAACCTAGAGGCCCAAAATTTGCACCCATACCACTAAACACTTAATATGTGCTTGGTAAATCATGCTCAGTGTAGATCAACCTTTTTTTTCATCATTAAGTAATAAATTTGTGTGTAGTATTAAGCTTTTATATTGTGAAATCTAGTTTTTTTTAAAGATGTTTCTGCTCCTCAGAGCACTGTGCTGGCTGACTTTGATATATCATTTATGCATCTCATCCATTATTGATGCGTTACAGCTTTTACACGAGGCACCGACCTTTGGAAAGAAAAATGAAACGACATCATCCTGATCTCTTTCTTGTTGATACTGATTTTCAAGTACAAGAGACCCTCGTGTTCTGTGGAATTCACTTTGAAGCTCGCTGTCTTTGAAAACAAATGGCGAGAAGGCCCCAAACAACCCAGACTTTTCTATTTTGTGGAAGAGCTGCCTGCATGTGTCTGCTTTTAAATTCCAAAGTGCAAATGTCATGTAATGAAAGTATCAGCAGTTATTTAAACATGGTTAAATATGGAAACTCAGCATAAAGTCGATGTTTATTTGCAGCCGGTGACAGTGATAAGGGCAGAAGTCCCCCTGATAAGTGGCTTTCAGCCACTGTTAATCGGCTGATGGATGGATTGGTGTGAAGCTGGTCACAAGGAAGCATCTCCTCCTCTGTAATGGAACGTGTTTATCCGTCTGGTGGAGGCGGGAGAGAGAGACCACGTGCTCTGTCGATTCCATTATTCTGTTCTGAGCAACCTCTGCTGCAGCCGAGAGGAGGCAAATATCAGGAGACTTTGACCTGAATCAGAGTGGAAACCCAGAGATTCACAGAATGTCACGACTGGAAGAGATCCTGGCGATCATCTAATGCAACCTTTGTATTTTTAGACGAGGAAATTTCCATGTGAAAAAATACACCAACATTTGTTAATCAATGCACGTGTATTTACTCCCTGCTTAAAACTTACAGCTGACTGCACACTGCCCATAAGGCAATCCCTTAATGAGACATCAAGGCCCTTTATGAACTGGCTTCTGCTGCTTCTCTCTCTTCCCCGCCCCCAAGCCCTCCTCTTGCCATGCTACGCTTCAGTGGGAAAGTTCTAGCACTTAGAGCTTCTTGCTTGGGCAACTCCTATTGAAGCTTCAGAGGCCTGCTTGGGTGTCACCTCCTCAAAGGCTTCCCTGACTCCTCAAGAAATGACCCTCTGTCATTTCTGTTTTCTTTTCCTTCTTAGCCATGGCCTATCACATTTGTCTGTTTACTGTCTATCTCTCCTACTTGACCAGGAAGTCCCAGGACATTGTCTCATCCATAATTTTATCCCCATGGCTTGCAAGTTGCTTGGCACATAGTAGGTGCTCATTGAATATCTGTTGACTGAACAAATGGCTCATATTATATGCTAAGAACTGCCGTGGGTACTGGGAGTACAAAACTGAGTGAGGTACAGTTTTTGTACTGGATGAAACAGGTTAATTTATTCAATTTATTCATGGATTTTCCTACATATGACATTTTGCCAAGTTTACTAAATTTGAACCAGTCAGATTTCTCACTTTGGGGAAAAATATAGAGAGACAAGTGAGATTCCCAAATTTTCAAACAATGCTTACCAATTTCACCACCATAAGAAATCAGACAAATACAATCTCAAATATACCACTTCACATCAGTCAGAATGGTCATCATAAACAAATCAGCAAATGAGTGCTGGTGAGGTTGTGGAGAAAAGGGAACCCTAGTGCACTGTTGGTGGGAATGCAGACTGGGGCAACCGCTATGGAAAACAGTATGGGACTTCCTCAGAAAACTAAAAATGGAACTGCCTTTTGACCTGGCAATTCCACTGCTGGGACCACACCCTAAGAATTCTGAAACACTGATTCAAAAGAATCTATGTACCCCAATGTTCATAGCAGCACAATTTATAACAGCCAAGTGCTAGAAGCAACCTAAGTGCCCATCAGTAAATGAATGGATCAAAAATCTATGGTAGATTTACATGATGGGATACTATGCAGCAGAAAGAAAGAAGGAGCTCCTACCCTTTGCAACAGCATGGATAGAACTAGAGAGCATTATGCTAACTGAAATAAGCTAGGTGGTGAAAGACAAATTCCATTTGATCTCACCTATAAGTGGAACATAATCAACAAAACAAAAGAGCAAGCAAAATATAACCAGAGACATTGAAATAAAGAACAAACTGACAGTAACCAGAGGGGAGCAGGGAGAGGATAATAGGGGGGGAAAGAGGAAGGGTGGCCAAGTAACATGTATAAAGGACACATGGACAAAGGCAAAGGTGGGTAGTATCAAGGGTGGGAGGTAGGGTTGGCTGGGGTGGGGGGGAAATGGAGACAACTGCACGTGAACAACATTAAAAATTTTTTTAATAAAAATAAAAGTATTTTAAAAAATTTTAAAAACAATCTCAAATAACTTGACCCCAATTAAGTAACAAGTGACAGGAAACAAGCTCATATTAGTTGTTCAAAAGAACTGTTGCCAGGGTAACCCCAGGGCTGGTAATTATTCTCCCTCCTACCTGTTCAGGTGACAGGCAAGAATGAGAAATAAGAGCCCTGTAGAATGTTAGGACTTGAAGGGTTTTTGTGAAAACCTCACCTAGCTTCCTTCTTTTACAGAAGAGAAAATGGCAGACCAACAAGAAGAAGTGATTGGCTCAAGGTCAAGTAGCAAGTGAGCAGCCACACTGAGCCTTGAGTTCCACTGGACTGTGCTCCTTCTCTGATGAGTCACCATTCAACCATGACCCCAAATCTCCCACCCTAAATTACTCATCTTCAGAAACACATCTGGTGGTGGCAGTAGCTTTTGGCTCTTTGGGGCTGCCCAGCACACCTGCTACCTGGTAACAGTACTCTAATTTCCACTTGTAAGCCTGTCCCTCCCACACATGGGGGAGCTGACCCCTCTCCGGCTTTGGGTGTGCGTCCCCACAGATTGGAGTTAATCACAACATTCCACCCAGCACTGTGGTTTTCAGTCTCAGTTGAAAGTCAGAGGAGTTCCCTATTGATTCAGACTTAACAGGGACAGTGATTTTCAGCTCAGTCTAGTTAGGCAGGCTGAGGCTCCTAATAAGCCCTCCAAAGCTCCTGACTCATTAGGGATTTCCGATAGTGAGAAAAAGGTGGAATTTATGAACAGAGGCTGTTCTTATAATATAGAAATGACTTATAAGTATTGACAAGGCCCCTCAGTGACTGCTGGACAGTCATTTTCACCAAAGACAGGTAGCAAAGTCGGGTAGAGACTCTCCTCATTCTAGGCATCAGCACCAGGACCCTCACTTTGTTTCTCTCATAGTCCAGGGAAGTCCATTCACTGTTGCGTTTCAGCTGGCACGGTGCGTTGTTTCATTTCCATTTGCAAGTAATCAGTGTTCCCAAACCTCCAGTCAACCAACTGATTAATTAATTCACCTATATGCAATTTATTTGTTCATGGTGCCAGGTACCATGTAAAGATGTAAAAAGCTGATGCTGACCCTCCAATGGCTCTCTGGACGTACTTGTAGGCACTGGACATCAGGCATTTTTCTGGGGCAATTGATTCCAGCTCAGGAAGCTTACACTGAGCATTTATACTCTCTACCAGGACTGCATGAGGGATGCAGAAATGAGTCAGATCTCTTCCCGGTCCTGAGGGGTTCACCTTGTCCAACTGGACAGTCGTGCGGGTAGAAGAACAACTGACCTTTCATCACAGCCTTCCTGAAGCCAGTGTTCTGGGGTCAAAGCTAACGAAGAAACTTCCCTGTCCAAGGCTGCTCTGGCTTCAGCCTACATGTGTTCAATTTTCAAGTGTAGAAGAATTTTTAAAAATTGTTCGGAAAAAGAAAATTCCCCCTGGAGGTGAAGCACTGAAGACCACTGCTCTGACTTCTTGCTAATGAGAGGGACAATTCCAGGTGCCCATTGTGTAGTTTTAAAATAAGACTAAATGATAGGCTGGGGCACCTTTCAGTACAGCCGCAGCGATGCTAACGAGAGAGAAATCCTTCTGGTGAACCTGGAAAACTGAAGCTGCAGGGCCTGGTGGCAGCCACGGCTCCGCACATAAGGCCCGTCATCACCCCCCCCCCCCACACGCTCCCCCCCACCCACCCCCAAATCTCCTGGACAAGGAGGGCTCTGTGGGAGAGCTGCCAGTTGGTTGGTATCCATATAGTCAGGAAAAGAGTAGTTGAAAGGGTGGTTAATCAAGTGAAAAGGAAAAAGGACTGATGGACATGGACCGCAGTGTGGCGACTGCAGGAAGGAGGGGTAAGTGGTAATGGGAAAAAATTAAAATAATGGAAAAAATAAAGTTTCTGGGCACCCTAGGGTTGCCACTTTTTCAAAAACTACCATCTATCGAAAGAAAGATGGTAGTTAGGTATTCTGTGTGTTAGGTATTTGATATGTCAGTTACTTTATTTAATGCTTACTTACTGTCCGATTCCCAGCTTGGAAATTTAGGCAGCGCGCTGGGCGGCGGACACTGAGGGCGCAGAGGCTGTACCAGGCCTGGCCCTCTGACGCTGGGCCGCAGACGGAAACGAGGTGAACTCCCAACCTCACGCGTAATTGCCATCAGTATTTTGTGTTCATAGATTTTTTTTAAATCGTGAAACACATCAAATGTAAAAATGCATATTATGTATTTGCAGTTTAGAGAGGAATGATAAAAGATTCATATATTTACCACCCATTTTGTTTGAGGCCTCTTGCTTTTTTTACTTTATTATCGTTATATGTATTACTTACTTTTGCCTGTTTTGTATAATGGGATAATTCATTATATACTGTCTGGTGGCATAATTCTTTAACATGATGTCTTAGCGATTCACCCAAATGGATTCACGTAGCTGTGGTTCATTCAATTTTCCTGCTACATGGTTTTCCAATGTATGAATATGTCACAATTTATTTATCCATTCTGTTGCTGATGGGAATTTGGTTTGTTTCTGGCTCTGTTAATGTCGCTACGAACATCCTTGTGTATATCTGTTGGCACACACGTGTGAGAGCTTTTCTAGGGCAAATACCTCCAGTGGAATTGCAGGCTTCCAGTGAAGGCGTGTGTTATGCTTGATAATGCTGAAGTGTTTACCAAAGGGACTGTACGAATTTTAATCCCGCACCCAGTGGATGAGAGTTTCCATTGTCCTCCAACCTCTCCATCTTGATGCTTACCAATTTGTAAATGTTTGCCATTCTGGTGAGTGTAACATGGTATTTTATTATGACAGTAGTTTGCATTCACTGATGACTAATGTGTTTAGGCATCTTTTCATCTATTTATGGGCCATTTGTACTTCCTTATTCTGTGAAATGTTTGTTAGACCATTTTGTCTATTTTCCTTTGGATTTTTTTCATATTTGGAAGAGTGCTTTCTTTATATTGTCAGTTACATGTGTTGTAAATATATTTTCAGTTTCAAACTTTCTCTTATTCTCTTTGGGAAAATTTTTTTTTGATAGAAGTTTTTATTTTAAAGCTTTTTATTTTAAATTGTTTCAAACTTAGAGAAAGGCTATAAAATTAGTACAAAAAACTTCTTTGCCCCAAGAATTCCAAATGTTAATATTTTATATTTGCTGGATCATTCTATTCATCTATTTTATGTTTCTTGTTATTATAATGGGATCTTTAAAAATCACATATTCCAACTTGTTGGTGTTTAAAGATACAGTTGACTCTTAATATTGTTTTTTGCATCCAGAAACCCTGCTAAACTCTCAAATTCTAAAATATCTGTAAGTTACCATGTTTTTTTAGTAATTAAGTCATCTGCGTGCGATATGACAGTTTTTGCTTGGTTTCCAGTCTTCATTGTGCCGGTCCTCTGTTGAGAGATGCCTTCAAGTTCAGTAGATGTGCTGACAATGACCCTCCTTGTCTTGTTCTTCAACCTAAAGGGAATGTTTTCAGGAGTTCACTATTAAGAATGATATTTGTGGTAACTTTTCCTTCTTTTTCAAGGCGTTCATTATCAAATTATGGAAGTTTCCTTTTATTACTAGTTTAAGAAGCTTTTTGTTTTTTTAAAATTCTAAATAGACATTAATTTTTATTGATTTTTCCCCCTGCAGCCACTGAAATTATCATATGATTTTTCTTCTTTAAACTGTTGTTAGTGGGGAGCATTTTGTTAATCAAAGTTCTAATAATGCATTACTGGGATAAATCCAACGTGGCCATATGTTTTATCTTTGTTTATACATGACTCAATTCAGTTTGTCAGTATTTTTATTTAGGACTTTTATCATTTCTCTTTTTCTTCTTTATACTATTTGGGTATTTGGTTTATTACTTTAGTTTTGTTGCATAAGAATCTGTTCTGATTTTTTATTGCTACATAACAAATTATGTTAAATTTAGTGATTACTCTTTTTTTTCACTTTTATTTATTTTTTTTACAGTTTTTATATTAAATTTTATTTAGTTACTTTTCAAGTACATCTTTTTTTTTTTATCTATTTCTCCCATCCCACCCCCCCCCCCGCCCGGTCTCCCCCCTCCCTCCCTAGTGATTACTCTTAATTGTTTATATAGTTTCTCTCTCTCATTAATCTTCAAAGATTTGACAAATCTGTCAAAGATTTGTCTGGTCTAATTTATTAGTTTTTTCAAAGCCTCAGTTTTTGCTTTTTAAAAAATTTGTCTTGTTTATCTATTTATTTAAACTGAATTTGTTGGGGTGACATTGGTTAATAAAATTATATAGGTTTCAGGCGCACAATTCTATAATACATCATCTGAATATTGCAGTGTGTGTTCACCACCCCAAATCAAGTCTCCTTCCATCACCAATTACACTTCCTTTACCCTCTTCTACCTCCCTCACCACACTATTGTCTGCGTCTATGAGTTTCTTTTCTTTTTCTCTTTTTTGCTTAATCCCTTCACCTTTTTTGCCCAGCCCCCCAACCCCTCCCCTCTGACAGCTATGAATCTCTCTCTGTTTTGTTAGTTTATTTTGTTCACTAGATTCCACATTTAAGTGAAATCATATGATATTTGTCTTTCTCTGGCTTATTTACTTAGTATAATACTCTTCAGGTCCATCCATGGTGTCACGAAATGTAAGATTTCCTTTTTTATGGCCAAGTAGTATTCCATTGTAGAAATGTATCACTGCTTTTTTATCCATTCATCCACTGATGGGCCCTTGGGCTGCTTCCAAACCTTGGCTGTTGTAAATAACACTGCAATGAACATAGGGGTGCACATATTCTTTCAAATTAGTGTTTTAGGTTTCTTCAGATATGTTCCCAGAAGTGGAATCACAGGGTCATAAGGCAGTTCTCTGTTTAATCTTTTGAAGTTAACTCTATACTGCTTTCCATAGTGGCTGCATTGCCACCAACATTGAACAAAGATTCCCTTTTCTCCACATCCTCAGCAGCACTTGTTTGCTGATTTGTTGATGATAGCCATTCTGACAGGTATGAGGTGGTATCTCACTGTGGTTTTAATTTGCGTTTCTCTGATGATTAGAAACACTGAGCATCTTTTCATAGGTCTATTGCCCATCTGTGTGTCCTCTTTGAAGAAGTGTCTATTCAGATCCTTTGCTCATTTTTAATTGGATTGTTTATTTTTTGGTGTTGACTTATAAGTTCTTTATATATTTTGAATATTAACCCCTTATTAGATGTATCATGGGTGAGTATGTTCTCCCATTCAGTGGGGTATCTTTTCATTTTGCAGATATGAGTTCCTTTGCTGTGCAAAAACTTTTGAGCTTAATGTTATCTCATTTGTTTATTTTTTCTTTTGTTTCCTTTGCCCAACGAGATATATCAGAAAAAGCATTGCTATGAGAAGTGCCCAAAGTTTTACTGCTTATGTTTTCTTCCAGAATTTTTATGGTTTTGAGTCTCATGTTTAAGTGTTTAATCCGTTTTGAGTTTATTCTTGTGTATGGTGTAAGAAGATAGTAAAAATTATAACTATTTTTCCCAACACCTTATATTGAATAGATTATCTTCACCCCATTATATATTTTTGCTTCCTTTGTCAAATATTAATTGACTATAAAAGCATGGGTTTATTTCTGGGCTCTCTATTATTTTTTATTGATCTATGTGTCTGTTTTTAAGTCAGTACCATGCTGTTTTGATTACTATGGCCTTGTTACATAGTTTGATATCAGGTAGCATGATTCTTCTAACTTTGTTCTTCTTTCTCAAGATTGCTATGGCTATTCTGGGTCTTTTGTGGTTCTATATAAATTTTTAGAATATGTGTTCTAGTTCTGTGAAATATGCCATTGGTATCTTGATAGGAGCTACATCAAATCTATAGATTACTTTGGGTAGTATAGACATTTTAATTCTTCTTATTCATGAACAAGATATACACTTCTACTTACTTGTATCTTCTTTAGTTTCTTCCTTCAGTGTCTTATAGTTTTCCAAGTACAGATCTTTTACATCTTTGATTAAATTTATTCCTAGGGTTTTTTAATGCAATTATAAGAGGAATTGTTTTCTTAGTTTCTCTTTCTGATAGTTCACTGTTGGTGTATTAAAAAGCAACTGGTTTTTTAATATTAATTTTGCATCCTGCTACTTTGCTGAGCTCATTTATTGGTTCTAGCAGTTTCTTGGTGGAATCTTTGGGGTTCTCTATATACAGTATCATGTCATTTGAAAATAAGGACAGTTTTACTTCTTCCTTTCCAATTTGGATGCCTTTTATTTCTTCTGGATGCCTGTCATCTGATTGTTGTGGCTAGGATTTCCAGTACTATGTTGAATAAGAGTGGTGAAAGCAACTTCCCTGTTTTGTTCCTGATCATAAGGGAAACACTTTTAGTTTTTGCCTGTTGAGTAGGAAGCTTTCAGAAGGCTTGTCGTATATGGCCTTTATTATGTTTAAGTATGACCCCTCTATTCCCACTTTGCTTAGAGTTTTTATCATAAATGGGTGCTGGATTTTATCAAATGGTTTTTCTGCATCTATTGATATGATCATGTGGTTTTTATCTTTCATTTTGTTTACGTGGTGTATCACGTTTATTGATTTGCAGATATTGTACCAACCTTGCATCCCTGGAATAAATCCCACTTGATCATGGTATATGATCTTTTTAATGTGTTGCTGGATTCTATTTGATAATATTTTGTTGAGGATTTCAGCCCTTATGTTCATCAGGGATAGTGACCTGTGGTTTTCTTTCTTTGTAGTTTCTTTACCGGTTTTGGAGTTAGAATAATGCTGGCCTTGTCAAATGAGCTTGGGAGTCTTTCTTCCTCTTGAATTTTTGGGGACAGCTTGAGAAGCAGAAGTGTTAGTTCTTCTTTGAATGTTTGGTAAAATCTATCTGTGAAGGACTCTGACCCGGGGCTTTTGTTTGTTGGGAGTTTTTTTGACTGAAATTCTATCAAGCATCTTCTCTGACCACAGTGGTATGAAACTAGAAATCAATCACAAGAAAACAATTGAAAAACACAGAAGGACGTGGAGGCTATACAAAACGCTACTAAACAATGAATGGGTTAACAATGCGATCAAGGGAGAAATCAAAAGTACCTTGAAACAAAACTGCCAAAGCAGTCCCAAGAAGGCAGCTCAGAGCATTATAGGCCTTCCTGAAGAAGCAAGAAAAATCTCAAATAAACAATCTAATTTTACACTTAACAGAACTAGAACAACAACAACAACAACAAAAAAGCCCAAAGTGAGTAGAAGAAAGGAAATAATAAAGATCAGAGTAGAAATAAATAATATAGAGTCTAAAAAAATTAATAAAACCAAGAGCTGGTTCTTTGATTAATAAATCTTTGGTTAAACAAGATTGACAACCCTTTCATCAAGAAAAAAAGAGAGGACCCAAATAAATAAAATCATAAGTGAAAGAGGAGACAACTGACACCAAAGAAACAGAAAGGATTGTAGGAAAATATTACAAGCAACTATGTGCCAGCAAATTGGACAATCTGAATGAAATGGGCAAATTCCTAGAAGTATACAATCTTCTAAATCTGAATCAGGAGGAATAAAAAAAATTGAATAGATAGATCACAACTAATTAAATTGAAGCATTAATGCAGCTAGTCATTTTCAATCTGCTTCCTCAGACTGTGAGCTCCTTGAAGCCAGGAACTGCTGATAGTTTATCTCTGTATCCATGTGCCTGGCACCATGCCTGGCTCATTATGGGCCTCTTGCTGAATGCAGGTGATAAAGAAATGTGTGGTCAGGCCTGCCAGGACAGGCAATCAGGTGGAAGGTTTAACAGAGGAAGCAACATTTGAACTGTACTTGAAACATGATCTGGTGGTAGCCAGGCAGGAAAGTGGAAGGAGAGACATTGGGAAGAGCATGGGTGAAGGTGCAGAGATGTGAAGCAACCTGGGGTACTTGGAGGGCTGCTGGTCAGTGTCTCTGGAGCCACTAGAGATGGAACATTGAAACCCTAACCCCCACTGTGATGATGTTGGAGGTGGGGCTTTTGGGAGGTAACTGGAGTTAGATTAGGTCATGGGATGAAGTTCTCATGATGAAATTAATGGTCTGATAAAAAGAAAATCACATGAGAGCTTTCTCCATATCCATGCACCTAGGAAAGGCCATGTGAGCACACATGGTGAGCCTGGCTGTCCACAAGCTAGGAAGCAGATTCTCACTAGGAAGCAAATTTGTTGGCCAAGAACCTTGATCTTGTACTTCCAAGCCTGTGAAACTATGAGAAAGTAAATGTCTGCCATTAGAGCCACCCTATGATATTTTGTTACAACAGCCCAAGCTAAGACCAGAGCTTAGCAGAGAGCTTGGCTCACAGTGGGTACTCAATCATTGTTTGTGGATGAATGAATGAATGAATGAATGCATGAATGCAATATTATCCTTCACTTTTTTCACTGTAGGGGAATTTCTGTCTTTCTGGAGGCAGTTTCATTTCTCATAATGGAAGATTTGCTTTTAATCGAAGGGAAAGACTTTCCTCAATCTGAGAGCTCTTTCTTCCTTCCTTCCTTCCTTCCTTCCTTCCTTCCTTCCTTCCTTCCTTCCTTCCTTCCCTCCCTCCTTCCTCCCTCCCTTCCTTCCTCCCTTCCTTCCTTTTGTGACTTTCAAAGGTAAAACACAGATCAACAGTTTAATAACAACACTCTCAGAGACAAGGCTGTGACTTTAAAAAGTGCGAAGACCCCAGTGGCTGGACTCACAAGGACAACCTGAATATTGATCACAAATTTTCAAATTACCTCGGAGAGTGCAGCATGATTTTAGGGGACTTTTCCAGTTAACTTGGGGTGTTCAAAGCAGTTCTCTATGCCTGGCAAAGAATGCATTAGAATTTTCCAAAGGGCTTTATCTCCTCAAGGAAAATAATCAAAGTTACTGAATATGGAAATCACCACTTTGGGGTCTATGAAAACCATACCCTGCTAACTCCCTGCTATGCAAAAGAGCCTTTAGAGGTAATGAGGCAAGTTCCAGACCATCAAATGTCTGCCTTGCTTTATATTTATGTGAACTCTCATCCTGGTCCTCCTGCTGCTGGGATACATGCTCAGCCTAGGCAGAGACAGCATCTGACACCTCCTTCCAGCCCCCTGGGAAGAACCTCATGCAGAGCAGGCACTTAATGCACTCTGTTGGGATTGAACTGAAAAAAAAAAGACTCCCCAGGATGGCAGGGCGATGCATAGAGGTCTCCTGTTATCCGTTACTATACTCTGAGTTGGAGGCAGAGTGGCCTGTTTGAGGCTAGGGCTCAGGCTTGTTTCCATTATATGGAAAGAGGAAACAAGCTTCTACTCATCCCTCACCATGTGCCTGACACTGCAATAGGCACTGCACAGCACAATCTCATTAACCCTCCCAATAACCCTTTGTGAATTATATTCTTGCCCCATTTTACAGATGGAAAAATGAAGGCACTGGAGAATATGTTCTCCTGAGTGGTTTTTCATTTCAAAGGTTTCCGAGATTCCCATCTGACCACTCTACCAGCCTGAGACAGACATCTTTACTGAGGTATTGGACAGACATGCAGGGCACTGCACTCAGAAAAGCGTTGATTTTGTCAAGCAGACTAAAAAGGGAGAGACCTCCCAGTCCATCAGCCCAGGGATTCATTTGTCAGCTTGGCTAACTGATTCCTTGGAGAGTGTAGAACGAATCTTAAGGGTTGTAACCATCACCCGCCCCCAACCCTTCTCCACTGGCAGAGACCACCATCACTTATGGTTGAGGCGAAGAAATTCCTACAACTCACCTTCTTGTATCTAGGGGTAACCATGTGACCAGCTTGGGTCAATGAGATGTAAACAAAGATCTCCTAAGGGATTTCTGAATATATTTTCCTCCATGATAAAGAGAGTGACCCTCAACAGAAGCTTTCTCCCTTCATTTCCTTTATGCTTTGGCTGATATCATGTGATGGTGGGACAGCTTGACTATTTTTGTAATTCTGAGCAATCGAATATAGTGGTTGGCAGAGAGGGTGGGTGGATGGAGCATGGGCTCTTAGTGACATTATCTACAGACTTTTTTTTTGGTGAGATGATGAAATGTCTTTACTGTTTAAGGCATTGTTTGTTGAGTATTCTGAATGAAGTCTTCTATTCAGCATTCTCTGAAAACATTTACTAACTCTTAAAATTGTGGAGGAGGAAGTACAGACAGTGACAAGTCCCGAGGAATAGCGTTGTTGGCTGTGGGGCTTGAGGGTGGGGAGAGGCTTGCAAGGCCAAGGTCAAGATCAGAGGCCCGGGGCACTGAAGCAGAGGGTGTCTCAAAAGAAATCCACACTTAGGTTAGCAGAGACACTTGTAAAGACAATAGCAATAAGGGAGGTAGGCTATTGCAATAAGGAGAATGCTGTGACCATGAGGTTAGCGAGTGTCCCAATAGCCAGGCAGAAAGAAACTTGGTTGTACAGGAAGGAGTAAATAAAACTAGAGAGAACCAGTGTTGGGGAATGGGATGAGTGATTTGTGTCATGTGACAGTTGATCAGGGAATGTTTTCCCCGAGGTCAGCAGACTCTCTGGTGGGGTCCTCAAATTACAGAAGAGTTGTTCAACATTCTGACGCTCAAGGGTGACCAAAGTTCAGGAGGAAGAAGAGAACCCTGATTAAATGTGGCCAAGTCAAGTTAGTGGGCATTTTGTGCAGAGTGGTCAGTGGGGACAAACAGTTCAGCTAATCACGTACGAGACAAAGAGAGGATGTGGAGAGTCTGCGTCTGGCCTTGTCGAAGATGAACAAGGGCATTGTCTGTGAGTCTTATGTAAGTCACATGGGGAAGAATGGTTCTCAGCCATTTCCTGGCATGCAGAAGAGAGGTAGGAGGAGCTCTCTTAACTGTCTTGGTTTTCCAGGAGCACAAAGCTCAGTAAAGCTCAACACTGTCAAGGAAGAAACTAAAAAAGTAAAATCAGACCTCAAGGCAGAGTTAAAGAGGCCGCTGATGCATCCAGCACCATCAGTCCCTTTCTATGCGCCAGGCACTGTGTGTTAGGGGACCCAAGGGACACAGAGACAGTTCAGACATGGTCCTGGTAAGGAGCACAGCAGAGTAGAAAGTAGATGAACACAGATACCTGCAGGAGCCCCCAACACCTGTGGTCTGCTCTCATATCACTTTCCACACACTCAGATTCTGTTGTCCTGGGTGACCACCTGAGCCTGCACAATGCCAACCCCGCTGCAGACCCGCGTGTCCTGGGAATGTCTGCAAAACCCAGGAGAATCAAAAGCAGAAAAGGGAGCAGTTTTCCAGAACTTGAGCCTCTGGTCTGATGGCTCAAAATTGTCAGAGGATTAAGTAATTCAATAGCAAACCCCCGAAGAACGCCTCTCAGAGATGCTGAATCTTGATTTTGCTTTCTTCCTTTGAAGAGTATCTGGAACTTTCACCTGAGTCCTTACACTTCAGGATAGATGGGGGCAGGTATAGAGGTTCTCATCATTCAGGCAGGAAATAGGATGCCCTGGGAGGTGCGGTCCCCTTAATTAGGTAACACCTCAAGTCACTCCTGAGACTCAAGAAGGTTGCATGGCCTCTTATTCTGGTCTCTGTTTCACCGGGTCTTTAACTAATGCCCCAATTACAACCTCTGTGAATGTGGCTAGAAGCTGGGGCTGGGATGCAGGTGGGCAGAAAACACAAAGCCAAATGCTGCTCCCCAGAAGATAGATGGGCAATAACATAAAATTTATAGTTCAACTTATTCCACAAACCTAAAGTTAAAGCACGGGAGTTGCCTGCCCAGTCAATTGTCCCCACAGGGCAATGACATTTGCAGTCCTGAGCAATTCGGTCTGAAGGTGGGATCACATATCAGAAATCCTGGACCCCATGCAGCCAGAAGAAAACCCTCTGAACATCTCATTTAAAATAATTTTTAAAGAAGTTATCATCAGAAACTTCCTAAATTATGCAGACTTATTAGGGTGATACAGGTATTTGACTTGAAGAGGACACAGCTGATTATAATTCTTCTCCTTGCACTAGACTTTCCCACAAGGTTGTGTGGCTGCCTTTACATCCCACATCTGCCTTCTCTCCTCCTTTCAATTCACATTTCTTCCTCTAGCTCCAGCACCTCGGGCATCATGGTAGAGATGGCGAATGAGTTCCCAATATGCATTCTCCTCTTTTCCTTCAGGAGTACTCTCCAATTTTTGCTGGGGATATAGCTGCTCAGCTAAAAACTACATTTCCCAGCCTTCCTTGCAGCTAGTGTGGCCACATGATTCTTCTTGCCAATGGTATGTGAGTGAAAGTGATATGTTCCATATATGGGAGTACAGTTAAGGGAAAGAAGCATCCCTATCCTTCTTCCTCTTCCTCCTTCCTTCCCTCTGTTTGGAGCATGGATACGAGGCAAGGAATTGGAACAGCCACTCTGGGTCATGTTTTTCTTTTGTTTGTTTGTTTTTCTTCTTTTTTTAATCCTCATCCAAGGAAATGTTTACTGATTTTAGGTAGAGAGGAAGGGATTAGAGAGAGAGAGGAAAAAAAGAAAGAGAGAGAGATGGATGTGAGAAACATCAATTAGTTGACTGCTGTGTGCCCTGACCAGGGATCAAACCCACAACTTTCTGGTGCACAGTACAGGCCTACCAACTGAGCCACCCAGCCAGGGCCTGGGCCATGTTTTGAGCAGAGAAAGAGCAGAAGGAGTCCATGTCCCTGATGTTACTGAGTCAGCTTAAAAACCTAGACTCTGTACCCAAACTTTAAATAGAGAAAAATAAAAATCATTATTATTTCAGCCACTGTATTGGTGGGTGTGGTCTCTATTATAGCAACTTAGCATATTTTCTCATTTAAATCATGGACACATCTTTAAAACTAGCTGCAGGCAATAGTCAGAATGGAGAATTAATGAGCAACAGTCTAGAAATCAACAAAGAAATGCACCCATCTTTGACTTTCACTGGTCAAGACTCTTTAGGAACTGAAAAGCCAGAGAAGAGCATGTGTCCCTGGGGACAACTGTTAGCCAAAGAAATGCTGAGTGGAGATGTTTTGATGGAATGGAAGGATCTGGAAGTAAGACAGACCTGACTCTGATGTAATTCGCTCCACACCTGGCTTCAGGTAATTCTTAACACTTTTATCATTTTCCCTTCATATTAGATAGATACAATAATTCTTGCCTGGTTATTTAGAGAATCACATAAAACCACATTCTTAAAGATAACCATGGGAGGAATAAAAAAGCCAGAAGGTCTGGATGAATCCCATCTGCCATGATCTTGCTGGGTTGCCTTGGAGAAGTCATCGCACTTCTCTGGGCCTATTGCTTCCTTGGTCAAAAGAGGAAATTTAGACTAGATTATTTCTGAGGTCTTTTCCTGCTCAGACATTCTATGGTTCAAAAAAGCAGGCTACAATATTATGAAGAAGGAGTCAAATTTAAAGCAGCACTTCACTGGAGAAAACTTGGCGGGCTACAGAACCTGAGCTGATTGTGTGGATCACTTCTCAACTCTGTAGTGGAAAAGGTCATAACGGCAGCTTGAACTAGGCCATGGTGGGAGTATTTACACCACAGAAATTGGCAAGTGCTATAAAACAGAGCCTCCCTGTCTCAGCAGTGAGCCGGGTGTTAAACATTTACCAGCATATCACTTACTACAAAAAAAGTAAAATGAAGTGTTTGTAGATCTTGGCACTCAAAGTAGTAAATATAACTAATAAAGCTTAAGATGAGAATGTACAAGTGTGTGTTTATAGTGTACAGAGGACTAAGGGGGAAGGATTAGAAGTTACCCAACTCTTGGATCCCAGGTGCCCTGGTCCAGCTCCAGGTTGCAATAAATGGGCCCCTTGTGGTATGAAGGAGTTAATCTCCCTCCCTCAGTGACCAACTTACCTGGCCACCTGCTGTTACCTCGGATGTTCCATTTTATAATTTAATTAAAACCAGAGGCTTGAGTTAATAGGCTGGTGGTTCCTGTGGCCCCACCCTGGTTGGAAGCCCAGCCCCCGGGGGCAGGAGAAAAGGTCTTCCAAGACACCAACTCATCAGGAGTAGTCCTTACATTATTCCAGTTACTCCAAACAGAGCAGTTACCTAAGGCCCTGATTCATCTAGCCAAGTGGGACCTGGGACCTGGGAAATGTGTGGAGATTCTGGACCCAGGACTTACCCATTCGCCATTCTCACCTTTTAGGGTACCTTCTCCAGTTCCTTGGTATGCTGGTAGCACCCCCTTCCCCACCCCACAAGAAGTTCATAGTTAAACAAGTTTGGAAAATATTGGATTTAACAAAGTAAATGGTTCTTTATGGCAGTACTTGTCAGAGGTTTTTATAGGCTAAAGCACTATTTCTCAAACTGTCTGTGGTGATACATCAGATTTTTAAGTTTCTAATCAATACCTGGTCCTAATGCTCCATGTGTGACTTACCATGTAAGTTTGCCAAAACCCAGCCTGGATCCACCCAGTTCAATGAGATGAGTTCAAGGTCATGCACTCACATGTCCTAGCAATGTCCAGTTGTAACAACAGTCTCTCGCAGTTTAACATCGGTTTTGGTACTTGTCACTTGCGGTCCAGTAACAGTCTGTGGCCCAGTGTGAGTGGGTCTTACTCCGAGTAGCACTAGCTCAGTGCCTGGCTGTCCTCTGAATGGGGCATGTTCCTGTCCCAGTGAGTCCTTTCTCTTCTCACTGGGATTCCCAGGTTCGAGCTGGTCATTGAGAAGTGTGTCCAGCTCTGTCCGAGCCCAACAACTGCTCTGTGCCAGGGGGAATTTCCTGGCTTACCCCGGTATGGGAAGAGTTGACTCTCCAGACTCTAGGCAGGATTTCGGTATAAACGGCCAACTCTCTTCTGGGAAATGGCATTGTCTCTGGAGAAGGACAAATGAGAACCGGAGGGGAACCAAGTGCACCCAGAGCTTCCTTCCAGTCCTCCACAGGCCTGTGAATTCAGAGAAGGTATAGCAGCCTTCAGGTTGGACTTTCACGGAGGCCTCTGAAATAAGATTATCCAAAGACTATCTCATTTGGTCTCTGAGGAGCAATAGACCCATTCCCATCCAAGGCCACTGACCCACAGGTTAAGGGTCACCCGTGTCTGTAAGACTCGGGCATCCCTCAGCCAGAGCGGAGGCAGCAAGGCCCAGATCCATCTCTGGGCTGCGGGACTTTCTCCACAGCTTGACAGGTGGGGGCCAGTGCAAGGCGACTCTCCCCTCCCTCTTCTTCCCTTCGCCTTCTTTCCCTTGTGCTGATTCTTGTCATGCATCCTCATTGGAAGTCAAGTGTAAATAGAAGGCTCTGACCACCAGGTCAGGCTGCTGTCAGGGTTCCCCCCCCTCCCTGAAATGTTCGCTGTCCCTGCCAAACCTCTGTTCTGCGCCTGTCGGAGCTGGCTCCCTGCAATCTCTCTACGGACAGATTCCCTCCTCGGTGAGTGCTACCGGTGACCCGAGACGTTCCTGGTATCGGCTGTCTCCTTCCCAACAGAGTTTTGGTTGGATGTTTTTCCTTACCCGTTCACCAGTTATTCTCTATAGTGAGGAACGATTTGTTCATGAGGTCAGCCCAGGTTCAGTAATGGAGGCCGGGGGGAATCTCAATGAAGGACTCTGTCAGGTAAAGGATGCGAGGACCGCCCCCAGCGCCATGTCTCTTGGTGCATTCCTGCATGACCTCAGTCCTGGTCCAGAGAGAGTGAGGCCCCGGGAGGTTAGGTGTTAGGCAGAGTCGGGTTTTGGAGTCTCCCTCATGTTGAGTGGGGGTGTCCAGCCAGAACGTGAAGAGGGAAGAGGCAGGCCATTTGTGCAGAAATGACGGTTGATACCCTGGGAGTCTGGGTGGAGGTCGCTGTGGCAGGCTGTGAGGAGGCAACAGAGAGCCTGGGAGAACACTCACAGTTAGTGAGAGGAAGTAGCCAGAAGAATTAGGAAAGGGGGCCGGGAAGGGGACACTGGAGAGGTAGGAAGGAAACTGGAGGGAGATAGCACCTCATCAAGCCAGAGAGGTGAGAACCAACAGTGTTGGGTTGCCAAGGGAACAAGATGGTTGAGGACTGACTAAAGGGAATGGCTGGTAGTTCGGTGGCTGCTGAGCAAGGCAGCCGGGTACCTCCAAGCCGCACGCCTCCAGGGGCAGCCATCCACTCCTGTCTGTGGGAATGGTGGCCCTGGAGTTACGTAGGGCACTCCCTGCGTGGCTCCTGGGGACAGCCCTGCTGGTGAGAATGTCATCGGCCAAGGGGGGAAGGCAGAGGGTCCATATAAGCTGGTGAGGCAGGACCTGGGCCAGAGAAGGGGGCCCCTGAAAGGGGTCTGGAAGGCTTGAGGGGAAACAACATATTTTCTGTTTGAATTAAAGTTGGGGCTTAGAGATGAGAGTGTATTTTAGGCAAAGTAGAAAAAACAACAAGTGGGTGAGATATCAGATGAGGGAGAGTGAAGAAAGGGAGGCCAGTGTATCCGTTCAGGTCACTGCGAGCCTCCGGAGCATGTTTCATCTTTGTTTGCTGGAAGGCAGTTTGGAGGGAGAGCAGCTCCCGCCGCGGGTAGCTGCGGACACACGCAGTGTAAGTGGTGCGACAGAGGGGACCGGCCTGGGGACGGGCTTAGAGTTAGAGGTCAGGGTAGGCGTCTCCGAGGAGGTGACCTTAGAGCTGAGACCTGCGTGATGCGAAGGGGCCCACCCTGCGGAGACCAGGGGGAAGAGCGTCCCTGGTGGAGAGGGCCACCAGCACTGTGGCTCCAAAGCGGAAGCTGAGCTTACGGTGTTTGGGAGGCAGGACCGGGCCAGCGTGGCTGCAGTGCGGAGGTGCAAAGGGACGTGAGGAGAGACTGGAGTGGCGGGGTTGGGGTGGCGGGGGAGCGAGGAGCAGGTTCTGTACGGCCTCTTAGACGATGGGAGGAAAGTGTCCATGTGCGAGCACAGGTGACATGTATGTATCATTTACCTTCTGTAGCCTAGGATCCTTTTGGGGGATCTTAATTCATCTCCCTAGGCTGACATAGAGTAAAAAGCTGTGGATGGAGTGAAAGTCTCCTTCCAAGTCAGCCCCTGGGAACATACCTTACCTGAGTCAAGGAAGTTCAAGTTCATGGCTTCTTGGGAAAATCTCTGAGTCAGATCTAAGGGCTGGGCATTTCACCTGCATCGAAGGTGAGATAGAGTTAATTGCTGTCTGCCTGCCTTTGTTTCCTGATCCTGGCCCTTCCTTATGGGGTTCCTTCTTCCCCATTGTTCTTGAGCTACCTCTTGCTGTTTAAACTTCTTCTTGCATCATCTCAAAACTGCACCTCTTGTTTTCCAGCCTTTTTTCCTTATCCTCATGAAAAAGCCTAGCTCCCTAATGCAAATATTAGCAAGAAAGCAATCTGATAGAAAAAATTCATACTAAAGTGCTAGTGACTGATAGCACAACACATTCATGAGGGTATCTGATTTCGTGCAAAGGAAAGATCTGCACTACAATTAGAGCATTTGTTCAGAGCATTTAGGACTTGCAGCTGCCAGGGGATATATCTTAGAAAGATAGGAAAATGGTTTTGGAATGGTGAGCCTTCCCAGTCTCCCTAATACCTGCTATGTGGATGTCTGTATATGTCTACAGCTGGCTTGGTTTCCAGATCTAAAGGACAGAGGAGACAATTCTCCGCTTTAACAAGTCAACATTTAAGTAGCCTGTGGCCTGAGGGAAGGTTATGAAGCACAGGGCTCACCACTGTGTCAGCCCAATGCTAAGCGAGACTCTCTGACTGGGGTTTAAAATAACACCAAAAAAAATGAAGAAACATATGTTGGATACTGCCTATCTGTATGTTGTCTCATTTTTTTCTTCACCACAACCCATGACATAGATGCTATTATTGTTCCCATTTTCCAGATGAAACTGAGGGTCAGGGGTGTTTAGTGACTTTCCCAGGGTCACCAGATAGTAACTTAAAGAGCTGGGATGCAAACCTAGGCCTGTCTGAATCTGAAGCTCTAAGGTCTCTACTATGCCTCAGGGGTAAAACTTTATCCTACCTAAGTGGCCATCCTCCTGGCCAGGGCATGCTGGGAACTAGCTGCCTCCACTCTCCCTCTTACCACCTTTGCCAGTTACTTCCTCTTTCTGGGCCTCAGTTTTCTTACCTGGAAGCCAGGGAGGCCCCAGTTATTTTCCATGGCTCCTCCCTCCCTGAAGCATCACGATGCTGAGGGATCCTTCCTGTGATACGTGGCTCATTTGGTCTGCAAATGCCAGCAACGTCCTGGGCCCTCTAGAACTCAGCTCTTTGGAAAGAGAAGGGAAAGAGGTGGGCCACCGTGGACCAGCATCAGACAAGCCCACGAGCCCGGGAGATGTGACGCTCTGGGGTGCATTCAGCTAAGCCTGGCGGATGGACAGGCTGTGCACCTCCTTGTGAACAGAGCCCGAGCCCATGGCTCAGTGAGCACCAGAGTCTTCTTCACCACCCTCTGGAAGCCTCTTCTAAGGTGGCTGAGAGTGTGGGTGTTTTTCTTTCCTGCTTTTGAAAGCCAGAGGTCAGCGCGAGTGTAACTCTGACAGATGACATCTGCTCCTTGTTTGGAAACACCCTTTTCAAATCCAACCTGAGATGGGATTAGGAGAACTGCTTGGCTCGGTTTCAGGACTGTCATTCGATGAACATCTCCAAGTTCATTTGAAGGAAGTGACAGAAGAGAGTGAGGTTTCGAATCAGGGAAACTGGCCATGGGCTCTGCTCAAAATCAGCGTCCCCACCTCCAGCCTGCAGCCGGCAGATAACAAAAGCGCCGGAGTAGGGAAGTGACACAGCGCCACCTCCCGGCAGCTCGGCCGGTGGAAGCCTCTGGCTGAAGCGCGGCCTCCCCAGTTTCAGGGCCCGCCCAAGGCTTGGGAAGGTTAGCCCTGTCACTTGGCTCCTAGGAGATGGGCGTTGTGAGGGCTACATGAGCTCTCAGTTCACAATGTGTGTATTCATGTGTCACTCACGTATGCAGTCAATTTGGACTCTGAGCAGGATTCACTTGTCCTATGAGGGGTAACTCCCTCCTTCCTTTACTCTTAGACAGTTTTTAGGGCAAGATCATAGTGGTTAGAATATGGCAAGATCATAGTGGTTAGAATATGGCAAGATCATAGTGGTTTGGCTCCAGAGTCAAACCACTGGAGCCAAAGAGCCTGGTTCAAAGCTCAGTTTTGTCACCCAATAGCTGTGCAAGCTTGAGCAAGTTACTTAGCCTCTCTGTGCCTCTGTTTTCTTTCCTATAAAATAAAGATCATAGGACTGTCGACCACAGGGTTACTGCAAGAACTGAAGAGATGACACATGTGAAGTCCTTAGCATGGTGCTGGACCCATGATAAGCACTCAATACATATCAGCTATTATTATTTTATCAATAATTATACTAAATAATTACTAGTTAATTAAAGATAGCTCATACATATTCCTTCTTTACACCCACCTGTTAGGCCCATTGCTAATTTCTTATTGGCTCATATGTTTCATGCTGATGTTTCCAGCACAAAGGAGATAATACTAAATCTACAATTTTGTCAAAGTAATTGACCCTACCGAAACCCACACCTTAACTTCGTATAGACTCCCTGGCAGGATCTGAGCAGGAGTCGTGTGTTTTGTTTTGTAAATCAGCCTGCCTGGGAAGGTAGCTGGACAGCGGATGCTTCAGAGTCAACCTAGGAAAGCTGGATGAACCTGGGGATGGCACATAGCCTCTTCACATGTTGAACTGAGATTCCGCTCCTGGGGGCACCTTAGCCCTGGATTTCCCACAGCTGTCTGCGGAGCGCCCCTAGGATGCTGCTGAAAGAGGAAGGGGCCCTGTTTCCAGCTTTCCTGCTCCACTTGCACCAGAAGGGCCTCTCAGAAGTTCTGTGTTGGGATCAGGCTGGGCTCATCCATCCTGAAGGGAAGTCCTCCCAACCTAGAGAGAAGGTGGCAAGGCGACAGGCTGCCAGGATCAGAGGCTGGCCTTTCTGAAAGTCAACCATAAATCAAAAGCTCCAAGGTGACCACGTGTCACAGACACCAGCGCTGGTGTCTCTGGGGAGTGCTGGGCTGCATGACAGGAGACCACCTCTTTCCCAGCCCGTCTGCTGCGGGGAAGACCAGTGTGCGGGCTGTCCATTGCCACCGAGGAAGTTGTCCTGCTGTTTAATGAGGGTTAGCTATTCCTCAAAAAGAGGACCCGGCCCAAGCATCTGTCTCATCAAAGGGGTTGGCGTCTCGGACACACAAAAGCTTCTCTTAGTGCCTCCATTCTCTGGCCTTTATTGCTCCCAGAATCCCTCCCATTAATGTGCTGGAACAGCCGTGACTTTGCTGCTGTGCACACATGTGGGGCGCACAGCCAGACTGCAGGCTGAGAAAGGAAGGAGAGATGGAAAGCCCCTTGAACCGCCTCAGACTTTGAGCTTGGCCTGCTCATAGGCAACTCAGCCGTGACTCACCTGCTTTAGAATGTTTTCTTAGCCAGTCCCTGATTTGCTTGAAACCTCTGCAGCGTCAGGAGGACACTTCAGCCCAAGGGAACTGGGAGGACAGTCCTGACGAATCGTCAGCCTGTGGGGGACAAAAGGTGACCAAAAGAGCAAATCCCAAACTAGAGGTTTGCCAGCTGGTGCCCAAGCACCTGACAGTCGTGAGGGTTGTTGCAGAAAACGACGAAGCATTAACATTTAAAGTTTAGAGGTTTAAATCTATAGTTGGTGACTACATCTGGCCATGGAGTCCTAGAGAGCCCTGGCCAGATTCTGCCAATTTATTAGCTGTTTGACTTTGAACAAGTTACTTCACATCTCTGTGTCTCTGCTTCCACTTCTGTAAAAGAGACTATTAATCCTGATGTAAAGACTAAATGACAAAAAATGATGTATTTCATTTTACCTAATGCTTCGCACACTGTAGATGCTTGATCAATAGTAGCCAAGTAAGAAAATCTTACGAAAAATGTATCAGAGAAAAAGCTAAATTGAGCTACAGGGGTTGGCAAATATAGGTGTATAATTGTGAGTTTATTCTTGTGTTATTATTCATTAATTATTAATTATTGTATTGTTTTCCACATGAACAACTGTAAACCTGCTTTTGCTCACACCTGTATGCCTTTTCATTCAAGTTCTGAAAAAGTTTTCCTCCTCCTCCTCCTCCATCTTCTTCTTCTTTTGTAACCTGGGAGAAGACTGCCACCCCTTGATGACAGTGGCAGGATATGGTGGCCCGTCAGCTCAGCAGTGTTGCCTAAGGCCTTCTCTGGGTGTGACAACATGCCTGACTAATAGCATGAGGATGCCCCATGCACTGACATGCTTACAAGCTGTGTCCTATAAATGACAAGTTCAAAGCCTGGCTTCATCACTCCACCAGCTTCATGACCTTGGGCAAGTGATTTAAACTCCCAAGTCTGAGAACCAGCAATATTAACAGTATTCACCTGAAAGGTTTGCAGGTGTGGAGGTGAGTGTGAGTTGTACATACCACACTGAGCACAGTGCTGAGCCCAAAGTAACTGCACCGTTGCAAAGAAACTCAAGGCAGCTATGACTTACGCATGACTTTCAGTCCCACCTGTAACTCCACCCCGCCTTTTTTTCACCCATTCAGGGAAGCGATTTAGATGATCTTGAAACTGTTCCAAAAATATTTAAACTCATTCACACATATTGCTTTCATCATTACCAGTCAGAAATTATTATTAAACAACTTTGTAACTGATACGATCGCAAGTCCTCAGATGCAGGAAGGTACCAACTTTTCTGCAGGCTGCCTGAAATCTGTATTAGTTTCTTATGGCTGCTGTCACAAGTTATCATAGACAACACGAATTTATTATCTGACGGTGCTGCAGGCCAGAGGTCCAAACGGATCTCAGTGGACAAAAATCAGGGTGTTGATAGAGCTGGGTTCCCTCTACAAGCCCTACGGGAGACTCATTCCTTGACTGTTGTAGCTTTAAAAGGCTGCCCTCTTCCTTGGCCTGTGGCCACCTTCCACCTTCAAAGCCAACAGTGGTCAGCTGAGCGCCACCTTCCTCACGACACCACTGCCCTGGCTCAGACTCTCCTCCCCGATCTTCCCCATTTAATGCCCCTGGTGATTATACCAGGCCGGCTCCGATAACGCAGGATAATCTCCCTATTTTAAGATCAGGTGATTAGCAACTTTAATTCCATTTGCAACTTTAATTCCTCCTTATCATTTAATATAACACATTCCTCGGTTCTGGGAATTAGGATGTGGGCATTTTGGGGAGGGCATTATTTCACCAATTACATAGGATAACCTTCAATCTTAAATTAATTAAAATTTTTTCACAGTGTTTTTGGTTTTATCATTATCAGTTACAAATACTGTGAATAACTTTACAACTGATATTGATCAAAAGTCCTCAAATGATGATGGCTGCTATACATTTCTTCAGGCTTCCTGGAAATGTAAAAACGTAGAAAAATATGAAATGTTTTCATAAAGCTAAATTTCTTCTGTTTAAAGGATTGTCCTGTTGGCATTACTGCAGTGGCAGTGGGTGATAGTTGGCTGTTTCGTTAAGTCTTTGAGGCAGGGGCTTCTGCTGGTCTGGGTAATGCAAAGGCTGGGAGCCATCCCAACACTTCCAGCCCAGGGTGCCTGGGGCCACAGGGCTGCCCAGGTCTTTCAGAGCCTCCTCCCCTTCTCTGCCCCTTTGTCCACACTTCCCAGGGCTTATCGGGGCCATCCCTGGTGAGTTCAAAGACAAAGGACTAGGTCTGAGCGCCAACTCTGACAGGGGACAAGTCACTCACCCCTCAGGTGACATCCACAGAATTAGAATGACAGAAAATGCACCCTGCTCTTCTCCCAGGATTGCAAGTTGAACCAAATGAGAAAAGAGCAGTAAACTGCATGAGGTGATGCACTAATAGGAACAATTGTGTTTATAGTTGAAATTTGGGCCCTGAGTTTCTGGATCCTTCTATAGTGTTTTCTGAGTGGCTGAGAGAAAGTGGGAAGGCCCCAGGGAATACAATTAAGCACTTAGGGGATAGCAGTAGGAAGATGACATGTTTTTTCTCCCTAAAAACAAACTCCTAGTTTGTTTGTTTTATAATTGTGGCAAAACAGATATAACATACAACTTACTTTTTTAACTGCTTTCAACCGCACAATTTACGAGTGTTAATTTTATTTACATTGTTGTGCAACCAATCTCCAGAACTCTTCCTTCTTGCAAAACAGAAACTGCATATCCATTAAGCAATAACTCCCCATTTCTCTCCCTCCACAACCCCTGGCAACTACCATTCTATTTTCTGTCTCCATGAACTTACTGTTCTGGGTACCTCCTACAAGGGGAATCATACAGTATTTGTCTTTTTTGTGACTGGCTTATCTTACTTCACATAACGTCCTTAAGGTTCATCCATGATGTAGCGTGAGTCAAAATCCCATTCCTTTTTAAGACGGAATGATCTTTCACTGCACGTATGTGCCACGTTTTGTTTATCCATTCACCGGTCTGTGGACACTTTGGGGGCTTCCACCTTTTGGCTGTTGCCAGCAATGCTGCTATACATGTGGGTGTACAAATATTTCTTCGAGACCCTGCTTTCAATTCTTTTAGGTGTATGTGGAATTGCTGGATGACAGGATAATTCTATTTGTATTTTTTTTAGGAATCGCCATGCTATTTTCTATAGTGCTATACCATTTTATATTCCCACCAGCGGTGCACAAGTGTTCCAAATTTCCCACATCCTCTCCGACACTTGCTTGTTTGATAGTAGCCATCCTAAGGAGTGTGGGGTGGTCCTGTTTTTTCTTATAACAAAAGTAATATCTATTCATAGTAAAAATATTCAGAAGGTCTGGAAAGGTAAAACTCACCTCCTTGGCCTTTACTTCTGCTTATATCCCAGAGGTAATGACAATCACATTTCTTTGCAGGTATGTCAAGAGAATTCCATGCAAATCCATTTATGTCATGTATTTTTTTAATTACACAAGCAAACTTATACTGTACATACCGCTTCACACTTTATTTTACTTAGTCCTATATCTTGGAAGTCTTTTCCTGGCGTACCTGTACGTTGACTGCCTGAGTCTTTTTCATAATCACGTACTATTCCATTGTATGAATGAACTTCAAATTACTTATTTTTTTTTAGAAAGAAGGGAAGGGTGGTAGAGACAGGGAGAGAAACATCAATGTGTGGTTGCCTCTTGAGTGCCTCCTACAGGGGACCTGGCCCGCAACCCAGGCATCTGCCTTGAGCGGGACTCAAACTGGCGACCCTTTGGTTCACAGGCCAGCACTCAGTCCACTGAGCCACACCAGCCAGGGCTATGAACTAAAATTTAAGTGATTTAACTACCAGTGGAAACCTTATTGATTTCCAGAGCTCCCCCCACCCCAGAGTTTTATTTTTAATTTAAAAATGCCAATGCTGAGAAACAACAGCATGTGAGGATGCAAGCAGACTCCACAGCCTGGATGCCTAGGTTCCAGTCCTGGCCCGGGAACGCTGGATGAGAGCCTTAACCCCCGTGTCTCCACCTCTTCATCTCAAAGATGGGAATAGCAGTAATAGCACCTACCACCTAAGGTTTTTGTCAGGGTTAAATAGATGAACATATGTAAAGTTCCTAAAACATCAGGTGTGGTGTGTGTGTTAGCTGTTATTCTGCTTCATCTTTGGATAGTTTTCTGAGTATTTATGTAACAAATTGTTAGAAGTCCAAGTGCTAGGCCAAAGGATATAATTTTCTTCTCTCCACAGACATTCTTTAGAAGAAATCGTTATTAGCAGGGAGAACAAAATCATTCATATAATGCGTGGTATGAAGATTTGGATATGGCTAAAAGTGCCGAATTGTCTTCCAAGAGGGTTGGACCAGCACACTGAGCTGCTCATAAGGCCTCTGGGCTCTGATACTTCATGCACCCCATTATTTTACTCCATTTCCTGAGGTGTCTCTGTCTTCTCTTCCCCCGACACCAGCCACGCCCCTGCCCTCTTTCTGCCTGAAGGGAAGGAGTAGGCAGAGATGAACATGCCTAACTCTGCCCTGGGGACCTTATTTAGACACGAGCATTTGCTGGGCACTTCCCACTCCATCACTGAGGGTTTCTCTGTGTGGTACCCAGTTCTGCCCCCTCCCCATGTACACCCCCTCTTACAGCAAAAGGTCTCCCTCCATCCCCGCCCCCAGTACCTTCCTCTCTCTCCAGTCTTGATCTGATGTTCCTGGAGACCACGTAACGGGACTGAGCTAAATATGATAACACACGAGAGCTTATCAAGTCAACCTCCTTTTCCCAGGTCCCACTGGTCTGGTGTCTTCTCCGGAAATACATCTTCATCATTTTTGTCTATTGTAAAGCAATACCTGCTCCCTGTAAAAAAAGAACACAGCAAGCAACACAAAGGTATGAACCAAGGTCCAAGAGAAAGTTTTCCCATTATCTTATGTCCCCAGAAATAATTATTATTAATCATTTATTAAATATTCCCTTAGACTTTTAAACATGCGTGTATTTTTTCAATGTAATTCTATCACACACATTATGTAACCTGCTTTTTTTCACTCAACAGTGAGCATCTTTCCGGGGCCAATGCAGATCTACTTTAATGGCTGCACAATGTTCCAGAAGCCTTTTTATTGAAGACACACTTCTTGACCTTGGTTCTCCAAAATTCAAAGGGGGAATTCCCTTTCCAAAAGGAGTGTGACGTGGTAGGAGAAGACCTAGACCCGGAGTTGGGAGATTGGTTCTCGACTCAGCTCATTGTGAGTCTGGACTATGCCTACACTGAAGCATGCAGAAGTATTCTTTTCATGAGACCAAAATAAAGCCTTGAGTAACGGGACTAAATATTATACAGGGCGCCAGGCACTTCCACGGTAGCCGGGGCCTGTGGCATCCTCCCCAGGAGGCCCGCTTCTATCTTCCCCACACGATGGAGCTTTTGGGAACCCAGACCCACGAGCTCACAGCCAGCTGAGCTAGAAGGACAGCAGAGCTAATCTGTCCTAAGTCTTAGTTCTAAAATAAGGGTGGTGACCTGCCGGAAGTCAAGGCAGGTCCAGAAACCAGATCACTCTCCTGGTTCGGTGCTCTCCAGTGCCCCCACGCAGCCGGCCCTCCCACAGAAAGAGAGGACAGATTCTGGCCAGAGCTGGGGCTGTGAGCAGAAGGGGCTGTGGGCAGAGGGGCTGGAGGCTTTCTTGGGAAAGCTTTCAAGGCTCGAGGATGAGGATGCCCTCCAGTGTGAGTGTGCAGAGGGTGATAGCTTGGGACTCTAGAGATTTGGAATCTGGTCACTCTTCTGTTACTAACTTCAGTTAAGTCTCATCTGAAAAATGAGGAGTTTGGGGAGTCTGATGTCTAGGGACTTTTGTTCATTTGCTCCATGACTATATTAAAAGCTTGCCACTTGGTACGCACTGTCCAACCCTGAAGGTATAATAATTGAAAAAATGAGGAAGGCTCATGTAGCACTTGCCCTGCCAGATGCTATTCTGAGAATTTTATACATATGAATCTATTTAATATTTAGAACAGTTATGTGAGGTAGATACTATTAGAACTCCTATTTTACAGATGAGGAAACTGAGAGAAGTTGGGTTCCTTGCCCCAGTTTACAGAGCAAATAAGGATTAGAGTGAGAATTTGAACCCAGCACTCCGGTTCAAATCTGTACACCAGGCACTTTACAGTCTTCCTTTATTTAATGCTCACAACGACTCATAAAGAACAAAGTAATATTTCACTTTACAGATGAGAACATTAAGGCTTCAAGAGACACATAGTAGCTTGTAAGTGGCAAAGAAGGAACTTGGATCGGGCTCTGTTTAACTCCCAAGTCTGGACTATGAAGCACGGTGCGTTTCTGTCTAATCCCAAATTTGGACACAGTTGGAATTGAGACAAGACGTGGAGGTCTGGGTCTGGTAGCCACAGTCTGCCTGGTCACCCAGCGAGGCCTTCCGGGGATTTTATTCTGTGGCCTGGGTTCTCCCTCTCGCTGGTTCTGGGGTGGCAGCCTAGCAGCCAGCTGGCACGTGGGGTTGGTAGGCCGTAGAGAACAAAGCCCTCTCTCAGCCTCCCCACCATCTCTGGATCAACTTCTGGCTGCAGCAGCCTCAAGTGGACATGGAGCAGGAGCTACCCTCATGCTGTGGCTCCAGAGACCCCAGAAAGCCTCCCCTATAGGCTAACTGGTGTGGTCAGTGTTTTACACAGCAACAGCACCTGCTAGAGAGGTTGCACCCTACCTCTTCAGTAAACACACCACCCAGACCTGAGAGCATGTTCTGATGGAGGGACTGGGGTTGAGACCCTGTGAGTCCTGCAGACAGACTCACAGGGGAAATTGAAAAACCAGGAGCCCCATAGATGGATTTGAGCTCTCATTTCATTGAGGGTTCAACAAATGGATGCACACCAGTGGATAAATAATCTAACAGACTCATGGACAAATGAATGGATGAACGTGAACTGAGAAATGAAGGACTAAAGAATGAATCCATCAGCCAGTGAAGGAATGAAGGCATGAGCCTTTGGCTTCAGCCTCAGTCTGGGTCCTGGGGCCAGTCGTGGGTGAAGGGCAGGAGTTTAAGTGTAAGACAAATGATAGCGTCCAGAGCTACCCCAGCTGAGATGCCAAAGAGGGGAGCCTGGCTGGCCTTGCATGGGCATTTCTCCTCTGGAATCCTTCTGGCCTAAGTGTCACTCATTGTCCCTTCGCCTCCAGGACCAGATTAGAGGGAAGACCAGAGCCCCTCCCACTGGTGCCCAGGAGGAGAGCGGAGCCAGCCCCAAGTGAGGGAAGGGTCCTAACTCACTCCCTTCCCCCTCTGGGAAGCCACACAGAACTTCAAGTTAATTAAAGCCTCCACTCTGAGAAGAAGGGAATGTTCCATTTGGTAAATTTAGAAACAGCTGGTTAGTTTTACCCATTACTTTTGTGCTAACATCAGTGGAGCTCATTCAACTCTGTCTTTTTATGAAGCTGTCCTTCCAATGCTACCTGATAGCTACTAATTGCTGCAACTACATTTCTGAATTGCAAATTTTCTGCACTGATAAAAACTTTGATTGCCTGTCAGCTACACATAAGGAAAAGATCAGCAGTGCTAAATGAGGGGTTCCACGCTTGGATAATAATGCCTAATGAATTATTCAGGAAAGAATGCTTGAATGAAGCAAACAATTTGAAGGGTTACTAGCAGCCGTAACAGTTCAACAGGCAAAAGAACAAAAGTATCATCCTGAACATTACACTAATGATTAAAAAATGCGTATTAATTCTAGATTTGGAGAAAAAAGAAATGCCAATCTGATTTTAAAGGTTAATCATTATTTTCTCAGTAATGCTCTGATCTCTGGTTGGCGGGGAGGTGATGAAGGGGGAGAACCCTTTACCAATATTTTGGGATGTATAATATTATGACATAATACAGTCATATAATTTCACACACATCATTGAAAAATTGTAAATTTCAAATTTCATTGGGAAAGATAACACAAAAACTAATAGCGTGCCAGCAGAATGCTCGCTCCAGAGAACTTTGCTGAGTGCACAGCGGTACCAGTGCCAAGGACCCCCCCACCACGTGAGGGGCCCTGCAGAAATAGCAAACTGAAATAAGATATATGTGATTAAACATATGCAAATACATATCATAATTAGTGACTCTTTCTGGTGGAATTTGAATGTGTTTTACATATTTTGCAAGTGCACTGGTGATGCAAATGGAAAATTCTTGCAAAAGCTTCTGCCTATCGGGTCTGAAACCCAAGAAAACAAACCAATAAATCAGGTTTACGCTTCTGTCCAATACTGACACATTTGCTGCTTTCATAAAAAAATATATTTCTACCACCCAAAGTGCTAATTTGTTTTGACAGATGCTGTGGAGTTGCCAAATATGAGGGGGGTTGGGGAGATCCTGGAAACCATAATGCAAAATAGTATAATTAAAGATGTTAAAAAGTGAGGATGTAACTACTATGATATTATGATATAGGCGAATATTTTTAAATAGCTCTTCAGGGCTGAACTTAAAAATCTCGGTGCGATCAAGATCACCTGGAGAGCATCCAAAGTGGTCCTGGTACAGCCCCTGTGCAAATTCAAGAGGAGTTTTTATTATGAAATATGCAGTCCATCACTTAATGACCTGCACAAGATTTTTTTTTTTTTGCTCAAAAACCTGTGGTTTTAGTCACCACTTCGTAATTTTATTACGAAGATGTTCAATGTCAAGACGAGACTCTTCGTTTGCGGCAGTGACGCTGCACGGTGGCTGGGCAGTGTGACTTCGGGAGAAGAGCCGACCCTCTGCCAGGGCCTGCACACTCACAGATGACTAGTGCTTTCCTGGAGGACAGCTGCTCCCTGTGTTTCTGTGACTGTCTTCTCGATGTCACAAAACAAGGTTGACAAACACGTTCAAGTCACCATTAGAAAACATTTTCGCTGACCAGTTACCACTGATGATATCATCAGACAGCTCGGTCGTTGCAAGAACGCATTTAATAGTGTGGATGTGCGGGCAAGATGAAGCTTCCTTTTATCTGGTCCTTACCTAGCTTCATGATTCTTTAATAACACTTCCAGTCTGGCAAGGAAATGCCATTTGGCATAAATCAGGCAGAAGGCTGGGTTTTCAGGCTAAGGCCACAGGCCGGAGGGTCCATCTAAGTTGGAACTCACAGAGCCAAGGACTCAGTAGGGGGTTCAAACTAAAGCCAATCAGTGAGCTAGTCCATCCTTGTGTTGTTAACAAATCCAAGCTAGAATGAAAGGCAGAGTTCTCCGCTTTTCCCTAGTCCTCAAATCAGACAGTTCCCCTGCAACTCCTATAAGCTTTATATGAAGGTAGCTTTATATGACACGTTAGCTTAAAAAGCAGGAATCATCTAACTGGGCTTCAGACCTTTGTTCTGGATGATGAAAAAGGTGGTAGGCAGAGCAATTACTCACATTTATTTATCTCTAGGCTGAATACTCTTGAGATATTATGCCACTGAATCTCTGCAGCGGCCTTTTAAAGTACAATTTTTCTCTATTTTACAGGTGAAACTGTTGATGCTTAAAGAAGTTAAGTCACCTGCCTAAGACCACATGACGGTGGAACTAAAATTTGAACCCGAGTCTTTTCAATGGCAAAGCCCAGGCACTTTGTCACTTAACACTGTCAGGTCCCTAAGGGAGGCTGCTGGAGCTGGAAGAGGACTCGGAGATCGCCCGTCACTGCAGAGGAAACTGAGACTCGAAGATGTGAAGAGCCCAGTCGCCTTGAAGGCTGGCGGCAGGGCTGGGACTCGGTCCCCGCTTCTGCTGTGCCACGCCATGCTTCGTGAAGTGGAACACACACAAACTGGATCCTGCGGGGTCCTGCCCATGTGCAGGCTCAGGATTTCCTGAGCTTTGTCCAGCCCTGCCTGGGACTCCACACCTCCCTCCATGGTCCCAGCATCTGGGGGACTCTCTGAGTCTTGGGACCTTGTATCATACTCTTAGATTGAATAGGAACAATATCCACCACAAGGTAAACTGGAAGTGTTCTGTAGAGAGCAAATGGCCTTAACTTCTGAGTGGGCAGGGCTCATGGATGCGTCTCTGAGGGTGGAGCCCCCACGGTCTTTCCTTTCAGAACAAAATGAGAATAAATGTGCAAATGGGTAATGGGAGGATTTGGGTTTGATAAGACCGCCTGGAGGCAGCTTGGTCTGCAGTTGAGAGCTCAGCAGAGTTCAGAAGTTGCACTGTGTAAACAGAGCACTGCATTTCAGTCTGGAGGCCTGTCCTGTCACTAAATGACTGCGTGATTTTAGGCAAGTCACCTAGCTCCTCTGAGCTCTAGCTTACCCCTCTAAAACAAGTTGCTGATTGGCTAAACCACCTCTAGTTATCTACATTTTGTTCAAGATAATTCAGACCTAGAAGCCCGGGAACAAGATCTTTCAAGACCTCTCCAGTGGAAGATTCTGTTTTAAGTTTCCATTTGTGGTACTGGGGGGTCAGTCTTCCTGTCAATTGGAAAATCCAGAGAGAAAAGCAAACTGTGACCTTCTCCAAAGCCTAAGAAACAGCTCTGGGATTCTTGAAGAGCTTTCAAACCATTCTTATTTCTTGTTTCTTTCTATTGAGGTGAATTAATCTAGGGCTGTTTGCTTTGGAGCTCCATGCTGGAACATAAGGATCTCAAAAGCAAACTTAAACAGTGGTCAGCACTTTCTGGGAAAATTGAGCCAAATAAAACACCAATCTCTTAGTATTCAACTTAAAAATATGTTTTATTCAAGGCAAATTTCGTTGTTGACACACAGTTGGTGGTAGTGGTGGAGGTGTGCGGGGCTATGGGGTAGGTTGGGGAGACAGCGACAAAAAGAGGCCAAAAGAATCAAGGGAGAAACGAGAAGCTGAAGCCCAAGGCACAGAGGGATCCTTACTTTCTCCAAATTTCTGCCTTCTATGTAAATATATGATTGCACCAAACTGCCATGAATAGTAGCTACCATTTACCGTGACCCTATCGCATGCCTGACATACGCTAAACACTTTGCACGTATTAACTATTTTATCCTCACGACAACCTATTGCGTCAGGAAATGTTATGAACCTTCCTTCTGCAACGGAGGGAAGAGGAGCACAGAGACACTGATAAACACTCTCAAATTCACATGGTAGGTGGCAGAGGAAGAATGTGCACTCGGTGGTTTGGCTCTAGAACTAGATTGTAACCATTAAACTCTACTGCCTTCAATAGAGTGACAGCCACATGGCCCGATTACTTATTCTGGTGTGGAATCCCTTTCATCACACACACACACACACACACACACACACACACACACACACACACACACACACACACACAGCAAGTCCTCAGCTGTATTCAAGGCCCAGTGACAACCAGGCTCAGAGAATGGAAGGTCAGTCCCCTTTCAATGACAACAGAATTTGTGTCCCAGAGGGCTGCTGGTTCTTCAGGTAGGTCAGTTTGTGGTTGGTTGGATGGGACCCACCAGTGCGACTGAGTTGCTTTGCTCTGTGGAGTGATATGTTTCATCTCTCTACAGGAAAGGAGAGCCCCTGGGAAGGAGTTTTAAAAGCTCCTTAATTCAGGAGCACAGTTTAGCTACTGGGTTCTGCATTGCTCTAACCCCCTGATGCCCCTGGCTCTCTGCGGGCAGACATCCTGTGAAGCCATGAGGCTTTGGGGGATTGGGGGGGTGAGCAGCACTGTGTTAAAATGCTAAATTGACTGCCACCCACCCAGTCCATTTCTGCGCGTAGAGGGGTTTGAACCTAAGCTGGGCGAGTGAATTAACCCCGCGCCCTCTTGGCCCCTCAGCCCTTAGGCAAACCATGAATCAAATGGAATCACACTCATGATAAGAGGCTGCAGAGCTGTCGTTCCATTGTGCTTCACTCAGGGTAAGAGGTCCCTGGAGACAATATAACAAATAAGCAAGGGCTCCAAGGGCTGGGGGGGAGCCCTATTACCCAGTATCCTCAGCAACATGGCCACCACGGAGGCCACACATGTACTGGCATGTTTCTGGGAAAATAACAAGATTTTTTTTATTTGTGTAATAAGGGATTATGTCTAAACTCACCAGTGACTAGCAGGAAATTGTTGACACCCAGGTGGCCACTTTTCTGAGAAGCTGAGTGAGCCCTTCTGCTGTCAAGTGCACAGGGGGGATTTTCCAAGTGGAGATGTTGCCTCAGAACTGCCCTGTCGCAGAAAATAGACAGGGGAGGAGCTCAGGATCAGCTGAGGCTTCTACTAAAGGACCATGGAGAACTCACTTGACACCTTCTGATTGTGACCCCACAAGGAGAAGGGAAAAAAGAAAAAGAAACCACCTTCTTACCTAGAGAAAACTCGTGGGCTAGATGTTAATCTCCGAGCTTCGTGGCTGATCTGGAGAGAATGTCTAGGTCTCTTACCCCTCAAGGTGTCAGCCCCTGAGCAGAGAGGACTAGTTAGAAACTAACAAGCCCCATTCTCTGGGGGATGGAAGGGCCAGATAGGGGATCTCTTGGGATTTTTCTCTGCTTCGCTGCCTCCCAGTCTGCCCTCCCTTTCAATGACCTCATTCATTCATTCAGCAAATATTGAGTGCTTGCTCTGCGTTGGCTCTCTGTTAAGCACAAAGGGTAAAATGGTTAAAAAACCCACCGACACAATTCTCAAAAGTGGTAGAGCTGTAAATTCTCAAGAAATGTACCTATCTTTGTGAAGCCTCAGTTTCCTCATCTATATCATAAAGCAGTATTTATTTTAATAAAAATGAAAGAACTATTTCTAAGATCACTCCTCATTTGTCATGTTGCCGAAGATACCCAGCAGTAAAATATGAGCCACTCGTAAGACATCCATTGATCCCTGTCAGATAGAAGGGTCCAGAAATGAGAATGGAAGCAGATATGAGGAAAGAGATTTAGGATGCCAAGCTGCAAAATCACATTCCCGAGATCTCACTCCTGAATTGTACAAATTTTGCCAATAGCCTCTGAGGCTGCCAACATTTGTTTTCAAGACAAAAATGTCTGGGCCTCAGATTAAATGCTATTCCTATAAGTTGCAAACATGTGATCCCTTTCAAGCAATTTATACTGTAGAGTTAGGACTGATTATTGATTACCTTAAGCTGAACCAAGACCAGCCATAAAATTAAGCCCTTGCAAAAGAGGCAATAAAAGACCTTTATGCACGTATATACACACACTCTCTTTTTAAACCTGATGTTATTAGAGCTAAGAAACCAGAAATATCTAAATTTTGCCATGTCAGTTACCTTTCCTCTTATCAACCAGGGGCCTCTCTTCAAGAAAAAAACAGTTACATGGGGAGGGAAAGTCCAGTATAACCCCCACGTAATGGTTAAAATAAGGTTAAAAAATCTAGTCACATAAAATGTGGGGATGCGTATTGTGAGGCTGGAAGTAACTGGGATGAATTTGCTGCAGAGGAAACCAGTAGTGCTACCATATACCCAAATGCACCTCATGCATTGGGCATGCTATCTCATTATTTAATAACAGGTAAGCCCTCACACAGGAGTTCTCAGATATGAGCTAGGTACCAGAAATGGGTGTTTTGGGCCTTAACACCTCAAATGGGTCTATCCCTCAAAACCTAAACTTTGTGTTTAAGAGCTTAACACTGTGACCATTGAACTCACTTGGCAAATTCGCTATTAAAATATTGTTGCTGTTGTTGATTCAGTAAGTCATCCATAAAAGTTGGATTGAGCCATATGTTCTCAGCAAGACTTGCAAAATCTAAACCAAAACTGCTGTAATGTACAAATCAACAAGTTTATGTCATGGGTCAGAATCTGGGGCAGCGCTCCGGGAGATCAAGGTAAAGGTTTTTTCTCTCTCTCTCTCAGATGTCCGCACACCTTCGGCAGGACCTCTCTCTACCTGGGGGTCGACAGCTCTTTGGTTTGTTCTCCAAAAGGAGCCCGAGCCACGTGGGGCTAATGTTGACACGAGAGACAGAACCAAAGGCCCTCTTCACTCACTCTGCTGCTCCAGGGAACCAGGAATGCTCTCTCTCTTTCTCTCTCTCATTTTGAAATTCCCCCACAGTCTAGGGAGCCAGTGGGCCAACAAGGCAGGCCCAGGCATCATGGCCACCTCTCTGTCCTGCTGCCAGGCTTTTGACAATATCCTGTTTGCTACTAACTCATTTCCAGACTGCCCCTTTTGCCCAAATCTGAACAAGCACAGTTTGCCCCCCTTATGTTGATAATCTCAGGAATGGATAGTCTTAGACTGACCCATGTGAAATTGCCATTTCTGTCGGTCTAAATGGTTGAATAGTAGTAATTTCATGTGGTCGACCTAATGATATATTTTATGTATGGGTAGCACTTTACGGTTTGTGAGGTACATTTACACCCATTATTGCATTAATCCTTGTAATAAACATGTGAGATTGGGGTTATTGGCTCTACTTGACAGATGAGAAATTTCTGAGGCTCACAAAACTCCCTGTGAATTTACGTTTATTCTTTTTGAAGGGCCTCATTTATGAAGTTAGAGGCAGAAAGAACCCACCATACTTAAGGACTGTGGCAGAGACTTAAAAGCTGCGGGAAGGCAGGCAGCAGAGATGGTCTGGCACTTGGGGTATTGGTAATATTATCCCATTTTACTGACGTCACCTGAGCATGCCGGGCAGTAAGTAGTTTACCCATCAATAGGACAGGCACTTGTGCACAGGTGTTTGGGTGCTGATCCAGCGCCACGTTGTGGCTCCTCTTTCTATTTCCTGCCCTCTGGCCATTGCCAATCAGTCACAGATTCATCTAAGTCCCCAGAGCACTTTGTCTGGGTCTACACTCTCCCACCAGATGGCGGCTCCAGGGCCAAGGTGTCAACACATCGAAAATGGTGTGAGCTGTCCAAGTAGCACACAACTGCGCATAAAAAAGAACAACAACAATAAGAGCAAAACAATGTTCCTCTGTTCCTTTCTCACCTATAAATTTAGGGGACTTCTACCCCCTCTCAAATTCTTCCCATTCAGCCCAGAGTTCCAAGGGCTTCCCCACACTTGATCTCAAATGCCATAGTGTCTGTCACCCACGATCTCCTCCTCTGAAGCTGAGACACTGGTGCAGAGCCTCCCGAGGAGGCTGGTGGGCTCCGGCAGGGTCACTGTGCTGTTGAGCTGCTTCTCTCCTGGCCTGGGCTGGGAGGAGGGCGGGAATAGAAATATGACTGGTACAGCCTTTTCCATTGTTCTCAGCCAAGCTCATTTCTCTCTTTTCCTGTGTAACCCAGACATGCTCAGAGATATAGGAATTGGACCATAGCTATCTCTACGGCCTGTGATGCTGTCAAGTTCTTGGCACAAGGTCCGCTAATTCCAAGGGCTTCTGTTCGGTGCTTCAGTTCCTCAGTCCGCACATGCTGTTTGTATTCTGCATGTGAATTTCATCTTCCACCCCACTCCCACCGTCATGCAGGCCTCAACCTCGGTGCCTTCATGTGTCTCCAGGAGGAGATCTGATTCAAACACAGTGGCTATAGGGGGGGAAGGAGGATGCCGTCGTGAAACACACTGCATTCTCTCTTCCCTCCTCCCCTCTATGCCTCACCGTCTTCTCCAATTGACCTCTGGAGAATCCAAATTCCTCTCCTCTAGCACACTCAAGCCTTGATGCCAGCCAGCGTACCCACCTGGGGCTTCACCCCAAGAGAGCTCATCAAGCCATTCCTTCTAACAGATTCTGTGATTTTCCTTAGAGGAATCCTGAAGAACAAAAGTTCTCCATCTCACACTCAGAATGAGGTCTTCCCTCATGAGGGGCCTTGGTTGCTCCTACAAGTGGTCCCCAGGAGATGCCCCGCACCCCTTGCTGGGGCCTGCAGTCTGCCTGGTCACACCTGAGTCTACAGCTGATCCTCACACAGCTTAGCCAGCCCTGCGACCTCACTCTGGAAACAGGTGGATTTGTGAGGATATTTGGGGAAGGTAAGGAGGCTTTAAAAAAGTTTTACTGGAAAAACAAAAAACTCCCACAATGGTGTATTGATGAATATTCACTCTAAAAAGAAACAGGCTCTTAAAAGCCCCTATTATACAGGGTGTCGAGGTCTGCCCCTAGTCCCAACCATGCCCCCAGCCATACCTGATTTTATTTAATTAATTAATTAATTTTATAGTGGAGTCAGGGACTACAGTAAGGAATCAAATGTACTATTAGGCTCTGACTAGGAATCATGAGGTCTAGTCCTTTCCAAGCCACTAGCCAGACAGTGCGGCTTATAGGAGATCAGAATTCCCCCAGCTTCTGAGGATAGCCACGGGTCCACATACACAACCATTGTTCACATCGTTTCTGCCCCTCGGACAAGACCTCGGTCCTCTGTACGCCATTCTCCCCCCGGCCCCACTACCCAGTGTTCCTGGGATTTCCCAGAGGGTGTCATATATGTATGACATAAGTTGGCTGTGTTTAGGGTCTTGGGACACTGTTCCCACTTCTGATGTTTTCCATAAGGTGTCACGGTGTCCCCCACGGGGGTTCCATCCTCTTACTGGTGTAACAGGCCCGGCCACAGAGAAGCCATAGTTTTATGCCAAGAATTCCAAGTGGTCCACCTGGAAGGGCTGCTTTTCCCGTGGCTCACATTCGTGAGCAGTTTCTGAAAGACATGCTTTGTCAACTGTTGTCGACAGCTCTGTCTGAGGTGAAATGCCAGGACAGAGGGTTCACCCCACTGGGGACCAAGGATGGGCTCCTGGGTTGGCTTGGGATGCTTGGCTCCTTCCACGGGGTGAGACCTCTTCCAGGAGACCCTCAGCTTGACACGGAATTGGCAGATGACCCCCTCCCTGCCAGGCTTGCTCACACAGGCCTGCACCCAGGGCTGGGCGCACCGAGTGAGAGGCCTGCTCCAGCACAGAGATGCAGAGAATGGCCTGGGAAATGGATGCGTCATTGACCCCTCTGGATCTCAGTTTCTTCACACACAGAATGACTGGGCTAAATCAACAAGTTTTTTAAACACTAGGGCTTCATTACTAAGGTTTTTTTAAGTCCATTTCATATAATAAAGTGCATCCATTTCAGTATAGAGTTTGGTAAGTTTTGACAGTCATTGGCCACCACCGTACATGAGATAAAGAGCGATTCCATGACCCCAAAGTTTGCTTGTACCTCTTTGTGATGCATCCCCTCCTCCCTCCCCAGACCTGGCATCCGCCAATCAGTTCCGGTCTCCAATGTCTCGCTGTCCCAGAATGTCACACAACGGGATCTGGAGTTATTACTGGCTATAGGAGCTCTTTGTACACTCTGGGTTCAAACCCTCTATCAGTTATGTGTTTTGTGAGAGACTTTTAATGCAAATACCAAACATTACATTTCAAGGACTCCCATGTGGTCACAGTGTATGGTACTAAAGTATCCTTCAACTAAGAAAAGATACAATAACAAAAACTACTTTTTTTAAATCAATGTTTTAAATGAATTTATAGTTTATTAATTACAACAAAATCTAATATGTTTTAGAAAGGGCCATACATGGTACTTACTCAGGTGGGAAGCTTCTTTTGGGACGCTGATAAAACGTAGCTGTTTTTTTCTTCCAGGAAAAATCGCCAAATGTACATACATAGAAAAATATTTGCATTCCGTTTAGAGGGTTCATAGAAGCCTAAAATCCACCACAAACTACCTAGGGATGGATCCACGATCCTGAGACTCAACCTCACTGGTTGGCCCACAGACAGGCGTGATGTCAGCGTGGGTTCGAGCACCCCTTGCATAGCTCCGAGGTTCCCCAGATGTTCCTAATCCACTATTGGGGATCCCAGCACTGCTGACTGCTGAGGCCCTTTCTAGCTCCACAAAATCTACAATTCTCAGTTCACAGGACTAAAGGGTTCAACTGCTCCAAAGGACACATTCGCCCAGTGCTGAGAGGGAAAAAACGCCTCGGAAAAATCAGGACAACTGACAATGCTTATGCTGATATGAGAGAGGACGGGGTAAGCATCCCTGCCTGGGGCCCGTGGAGCCACGCTTCTCTTTTCAACCCCTCCTTTCAAGAGGAGCCACGCTTTTCTTTATCTGTTCACCTTTTAGGAGCTGAGATTCTCTCTCCAGGTGAGCTGATCGGGTTCGGTTCCAAATCAGCTGGCCCGTGCCTGCCTTCTTTCTGTGGGCTTCGCTGCAGACTTCTCTGGTGCTTCCCATGAACACACTTAATTGGCTATGTGTCAGCTCAATTGCTGAGCTATCGGAGTCATGATGAATCTTTCCTGCTCTTTGCCCCTGGCCCCAGCTTGCCACATAATTCTGTATCATCAGCACTCACCATGCATTTACATTCGTTCTTTTTTTCTGGGTCATTTATAAAACTAGAGGCAGAAAGAGCCTGAGATATTGATGTGGAGGAACTATGTTTTAGCCTTCCTCTTTGGTGTTGAATATTCATAACAACAGCAGACATATCTTTGTGGGATTTGTGGGTGGAAAAGGGGGGGTCACAGTCAGGAGATACTTTGGATACAGATTTGGTGATTTGATAGGGAAGTTGTTAAGAGAAAGAAATCTCTGATGATTGTTGGCTGAACAACAGCTGCAGGAAAATTCCATCGACTGCGATGGCGGGGATCAGGTAGAAATAGAGAAAGAGAGATCATGAGTTCAGTTTCAACAATGTTTATTTTTGAGAGGTCAGCAGAGATATTTAGGAAGAAGGTGGATAACGGGTCTGAAGCTCAGATGCAAACACCGGGCTGGACACAGGAGTCTGAGTCATCGGACGCAGCCACGTGAGTGAAGGAACTCGTCCAGGTTTTGTGAATGGTGCTCAGGGATGTGAGTGGCACGTGGTCTCCATCCTGTCCCGCTGTAGAAGTGGCTGAGATGTGCTGACATAATTTCCTGTCCCCCAGGAGCAAGAAGCCTGTTTACTCCGTGATGTGTATGTCAGAGGGCGCACACTTGTACATATTCTTAATTCCCTCCAAAAGAACATCCACTATGCAGCACATTTGCAAGCAATGGGGATTAATATAATGGTGATTGAGAGCTGCAAGAGAGGGCTTACATGTACCCTACTCAGCAAAATTGTCCAGACATCTCATCCGGATGTCGGCGTCCTTCATGGTCGCCTTTTCTCCCACCATCTCCAGTGACCAATCTCCATGGCCACCCTTCCACCATAAAATGCTCTGTTGGTCCTTCGTTGTCCTAAGCAATTCAGCTCTATCTTCTGGTCTGCACATCCCTTTCGGTAAAACGAAACCCCTGCAGTCAACCAGGACCACTTTCTTATGAGGACATGTGTTGTGACACCAATAGTGTGGGTGCAGCATGCCTCTCGGGGGGGACTCCCACACACACTAACCAGTAGGAGGCGGAGTGTGGGATTACAAGCAGGATTTCTCCACCGTGGCACGTTTGCAGCTGGATAATTCATTGGGGGAGGCTGGCCAGTGCACTGTAGGACATGTAGCAGCATCCCTGGTCTCTGCCCACTAGGTGCCGGTATCACACACCACCCTCCGTTCCTAGGTGATTTCTTGACTCCCTGAAATGAAGTTCCAGGTCCACCGCTCACTCATTTCGTGACTTTGAGCAAATTGTTCAACCTCTATGTATCTCAGTTTTGTCGTCTACTAAGCAGGGATGATAATAGTATCTACTTCATAGAGTTCTAGTGAAAATGAAATAATTTAATACTTGCAAAACACTCAGAACAGGGCCTGCCCTATTTGAAATACTCAGAAAATGTTACCTTTTATTATTGTAAAGGGCATAGTAAATCTTCCTTCTAACTCCACATAGAATGCTCTTTAAGAGGTGCTCTGGTTAATATAATTTTCTTTTTCCAATGTAACCTAATAATTTTATTCTTAACCAACTCTGAAAGCCTTAGAACAAGTAAATTTTAGCATTTTCAAAAAAAAGTTTTAATTTTTAATTAAAGTAACTTAATTAATTTAAGTTTTAATTCAACTCAATGAACAAAGATCAGTGATTTTAATTAGGTTATTCCATTGACTCTCATCTACCTGAGGGTGAGAACTTGTACTTAAAACAATAATAACAACAACAACAACCAAAAAACAAACAAACACAAACAAAACCCAGCTTGAATACCCATGGCACATGCAAGGGGAAACCTGGCATCCTCCCCCCACTCTGGGGACCTGTGTGCATGGTTATGTTTCTTCCAGATGCCTTTGCTCCAATTCTTCTACAAAATTCTTGATCTTCTTGCCTGGCATGGTTCTTCACCTATTCCCTTAGCCCTGCATCTCACTTGGGAGATGACTGGTTGTGTCTTTGATGTCTCCAGCAAGAAGTTGTTGTAGGAAAAAATTTACACTGGTGGTTTAGCAGGTCAGGAATAGCAAACCACGTCAAGCTAAACATTAGGCATGCCTATATTTAAAAGTGTCTTGGCAGTACCCATCCTCAAGGACTTCTCCCTGGCCCTCCCCCGCCCCAGGTCCCACCCCCTTTTCATCTGTCAGAACCCTCTTTTTGCTTCCTCCTTCCTCTTCTTCCCCAGCCTTTGTTCCTGAGCTCCTCATCTACTTCCTCACGTTCTCCACTCGGCAGAACAATTTGGTTCTATTTGCCCCACTCCTACCCACAGGGCAGTATTTAAAGATCTGAAGATCTGTTACACAAAGCAGTGAGAATGGCTTTTGTCTCCTCTGGCTGTTCATAACTCTCCCCATAGAACCCTAACTCACTTCTTGACTCTCCCAAACCTGCAGTGGACAAAATTCTTCCCCGCCGAGAAGAAAGCAATCAACTACAAGTTTGAGAGGGTCTGCGGAAGCTCATCTAAACAGCAAATAAAAACTCACAAACTTCCTTCAACTCACACATTCTCCATGCCTCAGAAGAAGAAGAGTTCCTCTTCCTCTCCACCCTATGACCTTAATTTCATCACCTCTCAGTCCCTCTATAAAAGTTAGAACCAGAACCCATGGTTTCATGGGAGTGAATGAACTGGCTTTCAGTCCTCTGCATGGAGAGGTTACAATCTCCATCCCTCAGATGGCAAACTGAGGCTCAGAGAGTATAAAATGATGGCTCAAGTTCACATCAGTGAAAAGGGAGGGCGTGGGGCTCTGGACAGGCCTGACCCCACATCTCCACAGTCTCCTTCAGGTGGAAAGCACCCATACTTAAAGGGCTCATTCTTTATCTTTTCTGCTGTTGCCCAACAGCATTATCATCTGTGTGCTGCTACAATCATTTATGTTGACCTGGCTGGGATGCTCCTTGGCAAGATGCCCATCTGAAAGTCTGTTTACCTGCTTACTATTGTAATTTGTTAAGCTCTTGGCTTGTATCAGGCTCTCTTCAATCACTGACTTGAACTTTTTAAATCCTAATGTCAGCTATACAAAAGAATTCACAGTTATTGTATCCTTCAGATAAAGTTCAAAAACATGCACAATGAAATAGTACGTATCTGCACTAAAACTGTGAAGAAAGACTTTGTAACTTAGCAATTGCCATAAAAATGTCTAATAAGGAACCACATAAAACCCAGTGTCTTGAAGCCACAGTTGTTTATTTTCATGGGTCTGGGGGTTGACAGATCTGGGCTGGGCTCAGGGGGGTGACTCTGCTCTGCTCCACGCCTTTCATCCTTCTCCTCCACTGGCCTGTTGTTAGCCTAGGCACGTTCTTCTCTTGGCGATGGTGCGGATGAACAAGGGCCACACGCTAAACCTGAGGAGCTCAGGAGAGGCCAGCATGGCAGTCAGAGTCTGAAAGTAACCACATATGATCGTCTGACATTAAACCTTTCTAACGAAAAGCAAGTCATAGTGTGTAGCCTTGTCCTAGGCTGGTTCCTTGACAAAGGCCAATCTTTACCTTCACTGAGCCCGTCCAGTGTCTTTTTGCATCTACGATGATAAGCCTTTGGAGTGTCAGAGGAAGTCCCTTTTTTCCCCAGATCCCTCGGGGCACAACCTCCGAGCCCTTCATTGTTATCTTGTTGCCCAAATACTATCTCTCTGTGCTGTAAAAGTTCATTGTTAACTACTCTGTACCCACCAGTGAAAAAGAAGTGTGTGACTCTTTATTTAACTCCTTATCCAGTCTCAGAGATTCCCCTGCTTTGTTTTCTCCTGCCTCCCTAATCCACCACCAGTGAATTTTCTGTAACCCTTCTCCTGCCTCCTCCTTTGATCCTAATGTTGGAAATAAGCTGCAAAACTGCCAGTCTCTGGAGCATTTTCTCCATCCATTGAGATTTTGCTTCCCAGCAATTATCTTTGGTTTGGCTCAAATAAACTCATACAAATCTCTAAGGTTCTTACCTCAACAATAGAAAGGGTGCAAAAACGCAAGTGGGAACACGGAAGGACTACGGAGGCGTAGGCTCGGAACTGACATAATTCTGCTTCCTTCCATTAGCCAAAGAAATTTATGTGGCAATTTTTTTTGGAAATAAAAAATGGTGGTCACACCACAGTGGGAGGTAGCCTCTGCGAAGTTACATAGAAAAAGGTGTGGATACAGTGAGGGGCAAAGAATTGAGTCTGGCAATATAATCTATCACAATAGACAAAATTCAGGATAGTGTTTACCACTGGGGTGGGGGGTGAGGTCAGGGATTCTGACAACCAGGATGTGACCCACAAAACTGCAACGAGTATGTGAATGTTACGGTCTGTAAGCTGGCTTGTAAATTCGCGGCTGTTTATCATCTTGTTCTTAATGACATATATAGTAATATTGTTTAGTAACTTTTTCAAGTTACTGGGATCGGTTAAATAAATATTAAAAGTTACAATATTGGCAGTCTCAGATTTGATGCTATTTCAGCCTCACTTTTTTTTATTATTGTTCAAGTACATCAGTTTCCCCTTTTCAATTTGTGCTTCTCCTTCCTAATTTCTGATTTTCTCATTGTGTTTACTCTCACTTGCCAATATAAATAATGATTTCGTTATCTGACATCCGAACATTGATATAATCTATGTACATATTTATAATCTGAGTATGCTGCTCACACTTCTTTTAAAAAATGCAGTCTTTACATTCAAACAGAGTTCATTTTCCTTAGTTCCTTTCAATGTAAACTCATCTAAAACCACAAATTGTTGTCCTGGAAGTTATTAGTCTGGATTGATTAGGTTTGATCTCTGGGTTAATTTCACATGTAATATTATAGTTAGTCACACCTAGTGGCTCTATTAATTCAGATGTATTTGCACTCCCTTACCTATTAATTACAACCACCTCTGAAGACTGATTGGGTCTCCAGTACCAAAGAAAAGCAATCCCCATATATCAGGGAACAAATTACTGCCTCCCACATCAGGAGAACTTGGTTGACTTGGAGGCTGTATAGGAATATTATTGATGACATCTTTATTCTCTTCCTTCCTTGCAGATGAATGGTGCACCTGCTAAATGAACCAGAAATAGCCAGGCCAAATCTGAACAGACCGGTAGAACTCACTTGGACCACGATTTGGGAAAAAAAGCAGTAGGAGAGGTGCCTAGATAACATCAATGCAGTGTTATTTGTAAGAATTTTAAAAAGTATGTATTTGGTTGAGTTCCACTTCATGTAAGTTATGCATCCTTCTCTGGATTTGAAGAACATTCACTGAGTAACTGAATTTGGGAATAGATTGGATAGAAAGTCTGAGGCTGGAACTGCACTTAATCAGCAAAACACAGCACCCACACTCCAAGCGTGGACTGCCTACTGCCCACATCCCAGCTAAAGCCCTGCTGAGAGAAGCACTGTTTGGGGAGGACTATTTGAAGATCTTGTGGTTCCATCTATTTCTCCCTGAAATTTATCTTTAATATCTGCATTCAGGGACCATCAGAACTGTATCTACATGGCCCTTTAAAGCACTGTTTTCACCAAGGTTCAATTTTGTGTTAAGTTGTCATCTGGTATTGTGAAATGAAAACTGCTCATTGAATTTTCTGTACAAAGCATTTTGTACAAGATATTGCAATCTACATTTCTTAGTAGATGAGGCCCTGCACAAGAAAATTCCGTTTAAGTCCTGAGAATAGCTCAGCATCTCCTGAGCAATTCAGCACATCCTAATAGAAAATCCATTATATGTTGAAGATAAACACACACACACACACACACACACACACGGATTGTATTTCCCTTTTAACTCTGGTCACTGGGAAGCTCAAAGTTAGTTTTGAAACTCAACTTTAGTAATTGTTCAGGATGTTACCATGTGCACACCTGCATCTTAACTCTCTTCTCTATCTTCATCATTTATTTTAATTTCTATGCTCATCTGATTGTAGTTAGTTTTTGTTAATGGTTTTTAGTTTTTGCTGATACTTAGTTTTATTATACATCTAACACTGGAGAACACAATGGGGTGTGAATAAGTGAGAAACATAAGAGTAACCTGGAAGATACTAAGTACAAAAATTTGTAAGTGAGGATAAAGAGAGGCATGGATAGGAAGTTAGGGTGGGCACCCAGCAGCCCGATTGGATGTATAGGAGTGCCTCAGTCTTCAACATCAAGTGAAGGCAGACATTGTCTTCTCAACAGGTAACAAAGCCTTCTTCCCCTGCCTCCAAAGCCTGAGGCTTTTATTTCCTCTATCCTGAGGCTGTTGCTATTTCTTACCCACTTACTCCAGGAAATGCCTGGGGACAAATTTCAGCCACAGCATCAAGTTACTCTCTGTGCTTGCTCTCAGGTCACCTTCACCAAGTCTCTTCTCTGACCTGCACAAAGTTCTTCTCTGTGACCACTGCCTGCTGGTAGATCTGCCAGGGTCTTTTCTACATGGCTGCAGGTGCCCCCAGAAGCTTTAGAAGGAGCAGAGGATAAAATGTAGTGGAATAGCTACCCCAATATGCTCTGATATATTTCATTTAATGCAGTTTGCATTTGCTGAGACACAGACTGGGCGCTGTGGGGTGATGCACAGAGGAGACGAGGGAGGCCTTCCTGGAGCTGCTTTTTAAAACACTTTTTTTAGCAATGGAATCTCTTTGTTCAATAAAATCTTACAAATCCACCTTATAGGATAAGGAAAGAGCTACCCTGGTTGGATGGACTAGACTTTCACACCTGCCCAACCAGATGTCCCTTTGCATCCATCTCTCACCTCTGGTGGAACCCTGGGATTCCTCGAAGAACCCTCTGAAAAAAAAACATTAATATAGCAGCACCTAGTAGTTAACTGTCTGGGCTCGAATCCTGTCTCTGTAACTCACTAGCACTTAATCCTTCGGGAAGTTACTTAACTTCTTGGACCCTCAGTTTCTTCATGCATAAAATGGAGACAAATGTGCCTCCTTCAATGGACTTGTTGTGAGGTTTAAGTGAGCTAATGTATAAAAAGCATTACGATGACACATTAACTTAATAGTGCCACTTAGCCAGTAAGTGATGAGTACACACAGGCTGTAGCTATTAGTCCTGTTAAGGGATTATTGCCGCCGCTCACTTCAATGAACTGCAAGAGTTACTGAGTTCAGTAACCGAGAAAGCCCAGGCTCTGTCAGTCAGACCCCCCAGTGAGGATGTAGTGTATCAACCTACAAGTCAAGTACCCACAGATTTATGAGATTTTTACAAAATCACCCAAAAATTACATTTGGGTTTTTCAAAAAGTCATGAAACCCACTTCTGGATAAAACTGTGTCAGAGATCTTGGGCAGCCCACCCGACCCCATGAGCCACTGCCCCCTTTTCTGAAGAATGGGCTTTCGGGGAGGTTCAGTCGAGACCTCGAGGGCGCCAAGCATCCTTCGAGCTGCTTGTCAAAAAGCCCCCGGAGCCCTTGGCACCTAGTGGGTGTCAGTAAATATTTGTTGCATCTGAATTCTTTCCATCTGGGAAGCTCTCCAAAGTCCTGGAATCCCCAGCTCTCCCACCAAGCAGGTCAGAAAAGCAACTTAGAGGCTTCATTTTACTGTCCATTTTTCTACTTTCCCCCAGAAAAACCACTTACAAAGCTGCCAACTCTCTCATTTGGCTCTTTCTGGCCTGGTTGCATCTTATTAAGGGTCACTTCATTCATCAGCATAAGGACGACTCCATTCTGTCAACAGGAGAGAAAGGGCTGGGTCTCCAGTCACAAGGCAGAGGGAGGAGATGAGGAGAAGGAAGGGAATCAGCCACAGGACATATTTAATTAATAAAACGCTGCGGTTGAGGAGGCCCAGAATTTCCAAGCAACCTTTCATTCTTGTATGACCCACCCTCCCTCCACCCACAACCAGCAGATCATTGGATGGTGAGGAAGTAGGTGCTAGTTCATAAAGCCTGTTCATTCATTCATTCATTCATTTACTCAGCCACTCATTCATCATTGTTCCTTGAGTGCCTATTGTGTACTGGGAATAAAACACTGAGCAAAAAATTACACCTGCTCCCTGCCTTCCTAGAGCTTAGAGGTTGGGGCGGAGGTGGGGTAGCCATGGTTAGGGCTCTGGTGCTGTTCAGGGAAGGCTTCACTTAGTAAGTGGCTCCAGCCCAGATCTGAAGGAGCCATTAGAGGAAGTGGGGGGAGGGTAGGAAGACTGGGGAGAGGGTTCAAAAGGACATCACCTGCAAAGGTACTACAGGAGGAACATTTTTTGGAACACAAAAGCAGCATCAAGAAAGTTCACTTGCTTTTTTGGGGACCCTTTGGCTGGGGATATGCTGGTCTCCATGTGGAGCTGAACATTCAAGTCGGTGAACTCGGGCTCTAGTCCTGGACCCATCAATGGTCAGGTCCTTCTTGGACCTCAGTTCTCCAGCTGTAAAATGGGACTAAGACCCTTCTCAAGCCCTATGGTAAGGATAAGAAGTGCAATGTGTCGTTGTCACCTGATGGGCAGAACAGATGCATGGGTGTCAACCCCTCTCCCATTGGACGCGGGCCCGCTGGCGGGAGTTGGGGTTTGAAGATATCATCCAGAGCGCGCTTCCCAGGCTGGAAACTGGCATCCGCAGTGGGCTCGAGGTCGTCCCCTCCGCCCGTCCACCCGCTCGCTCGCTCGCTCACTCACTTGCTCGCAACATATGCGAGAAAGGAAAGTGCTATGAACGCCAAACGGCCGCCCCCCGCCGGTGCCATCTGCTAGGCCGCGCCGCCACGACCCGGCCAAAGCACAGCAGCTGCGCGCCCACCCTGCTGTCCGCTCTGCGCATCCGGATCAGCGCTCTGGCCGCTCTGGGACAGCGCCCGCCGGGGAGCTGCAGTACTCCCCGGGTGACGGGGCCGAGGCTGGGGAGAGCTAGGAAGTGGGTCCTCTGGAAAAGCTCTGGGGCCCGCAGCGAGGCTGTTTCAAGTCCATTCATTTAGCCTTTGTTAGAGATTCTTGTGGGTCTCCAGCCAAGCTGGAGCTTGTTTGGACACGCCCCGAAAAGCATCCACGCCTGGCTCATCAGACAGGTAAGCCCGAGTTCTAATATCGACTCTGAAACTCACTAGCTGTGTGCTACTGGGCCAGTCACTTAACCTCTCCAGCCCTCTGTTTTGTCTTCTGCGGAGTAGACATAATAAGGCCTGTCCCGCGGTATTGCTGGAAGAATTGAATAAGAAGCTCTACGTAAAGCGTTTAGCACAGTGTCTGGCACTTAAGTGAAGTTTGGCTGCTAGCTACTAATTGTATTCAAAGCCTGCCTTGCGGGGGCTTTTATGGTCATTCGCTGCATTTCTGTAGCTCCCTGTCATTTTAGCCTGCTGCTGCATCCCTGCCCACTCACCCTGCTCTCCAAGCAGGCATGAAGAGGCTCTGCGTGCTGCTTTTTGGAAGATTTCCCATCCGAGAACAGCCAGTGCATTGGGGTATTGCTGGTTTCCCCAACCTCTCCTTACCGTGCATGAGACTTTGCAAATGGCTTTGATGACTGCCCCGAACCACTGTTTTGTGATCAAGTCCACCAATGGACCAGCCAAAAGAGTGTCTGGTATGAAGACAGAGTGCTAACAAACTGGGGACTGAGAACAGGCTGCAAGAAAATGAAGATATTCAGAGCAGGGAGGGGGCTGCATTCATCTCATTAAAAATAGATCATTCCAAGAATGTACCCAACACAAAAGTAACCAGAGGCATGGGTTTTAGTCAAAATGTTATCACTTACTAGCTATGTTACTTCAGGCAACTGAGTTAATAAATGTTCACTGAGCCCTTGCCCTATGTCAGGCACTGTGTTAGGCAGTGGGATTACAAAAGCAAACAAAACCCGGGCCTCTGTTTTCAGGAGTTTACGGTCTAGTGGGAATCAGACAAGCATGGGTGCCTTGGTGGAGAGTGTCATGGGTCCCCAAAGGGAGGCTTGTCTATGATCCAGGGATTTAAAAGGCAAGTCACAGGGCCTCACTGTGCCTCATTTTCCTCATCTAAGGCTTGGGCTAATAATACCCACCTGGAAAGTTTATGATCAATCAAACTTCGTCCTTTCTTCATCCCCAGAGCCTAACCTCCTGTCCCCAGCCCCGAAGTCCAGGACATTCTGCCTTCTTTCAGCATCCAAGTAGCTGCCACAATCCTTGAAGACTGATAGAAGGAAACCATGAGAAAATACAAGGTACAGAAAGTCATCATACAGCTCAAGAGCTTTTTACCACTGTTACAAAAACTGGTGTTGAGGTCACCTCTGTGCTCTGTGGTACTTGGGCATTAATCAATCCAAATGGATGGTGATGATGGGAATGGGAAGAAGGTGGAGAGGAAAGAGGGGCACTGCACTGGAAGGGAAGGCTTTGCCTCTCATAGAAGGTGGGTCGCACAAGCCTTCCTTCTCAATGCCTTTTTTCTTTTTTGTGTGTGTGATTCAACAAATGTGTGTTAAGCAACTCTGTGCCAGCAGTGAACAAAGTCCCTGCTCTCAGGAGCTTATCCGTTCCTAGTGGGTGTTTTGAATGTGATCAAGTAGGCAAACACTATGAGGTGGTTGGTTGTAAGTGCTCTGAAGAAGATAGAAGAATAAAGCATTAGGAGCCCTGGCTGGTGTAGCTCAGTGGATTGAGCACGGGCCTGGGAAGCAAAGGGTTGCTGGTTCGATTCCCAGTCAGGGCACATACCTGGGTTGCGGGCCAGGTCCCCAGTAGGAAACACATGAGAGGCAACTGCACATTGATGTTTCTCTCCCACTCTTTCTCCTTCCCTTCCCCTCTCTCTAAAAACAAAATAAATAATATTTTTTAAAAAAGAACAAAGCATTAGGGAGCAACGTGAGTGTGGATTTACATGATAGACAAGCACATTAATCCCAATATTCAGAGAATGTTTGGTCTGAATCTAATCTTTTTTTGGAGGGAAGCAAATTATTAAATTCTAATTCTAGGTAATCTATTCAGTTCACCCCAACTTTCTTTGAAATAATGTTACATTAGGTTATATAGGCAAAACGAACATTTAAAAATGCCCTCATTCTCACTCAGATTCAGCCAATGTAACATGTCAATAGCTTTCCAGAGTCTTTTCTATGTGTATGTTATATATTTTATTTAAAAGGAATCATAACATACTCTATTATAATATTTCATGATGAAGTTCCCTTAGTGCTGGATGTATTTCTGCAATGCCATTTTAAATTATATCATTTCATTATATCTGTGCCTCATAATTCAATCAGCTGATCCATGGTTGAGCACTTATGCAGGAGATAGTCCATTTTTCACTTGTTTAAACAATGCCAGAAAGCACCTTTACTTACCCACATCCGTAATTAATTTCATGTTCACAGGGCCATCATTAGAGGAGCAGAGAAACAAGATGGTGCTTCTAAGGGGAGAAGCTGCCCGCTTTGGGGGCTCAGCCACTGCCAAACAGGTAGCCACCATTTTAAGTTTGGGGCTGCTTGCAGTTGAAGTCCAGTACACAGAATTATTTTGCCCTAGGGAAGGCCGACCTTTTTAATGCATCCATAAGCTCATTGTCTTTACTAAACTACTTATCTGTTATGATTTAAGGGACCCAGAAGTTTCCTCACTTAGAGGAGTGTGGTCTGAGAGATCACCCAAGGTTTCTGAGACTTGGGGTCCTCCTTCATGAACTGGGAATGATAATAATTATCCCCTGCCTTGAGGGGTCATTGCAAGGAGTTAATGAGGTGATGTGCATGGATGTGCTATGACCAAGCAAGAGAATGCTTTCTTCGCAGTAGATGAAAAATGCCAGGACTCTCCCTGAGCACTTTGCATATTTAATCCTCAAGAGAGCTCAGTGGGGTAGATATTATCATTCCCATTTTATAGATTTGGAAACCAAGGCTACAGGGGATACATAATCTGCTCAAGAAACAGAGCTGGTATTCACCCCCCGATCTATCTGAATTCCAAGTCAGTGCCTTAAATAAAGCACCCCATTATGCCTCCCGGGTACATGTTACTTGGAGAGAGACCACATCCCAAATATTCTGTTAGCATTTTAGTGGCCAAATCTCCCTAACTCCAAACCTCTGCTAACTCATGTTGGAACTTCAGGCTGCTTGAAGGATCCCCTGCCCCTGAAGCTTCTGGGTCTCTACCAAAGACTGCAGTGGCTTTGTCCAGATTGACGCACGTGGGCCTGCCTTGCTAAGCTGCTGCTCTAGAACCTCCGTCCATGACAGGCCTGCCATGAGCAGCCCTGTCCCACTGCCATTGTTGGCATGGCTGATCTCTGACACCATCTTTTTTTCTAGCTTTATTGAGATATAATTGACAAATAAAACTATAAGATGTTTCATATGTACAATGTGATGATTTGATATATGTTTACATTGTGAAAGGATTTCTCCCACTGAGGAATTAATAAACATGGCCAGCACATTTACCCTTTGTGTGTGTGTATGTGAGAGAATATTAAGTTTTACTGTTTGGCAATGTCTTGATGTCAAAGAGGAGAGGGTCCTGCTGTTGCTTCCCTCACATGATAGATTTCTCTCCAATTCCCTTACTTGCAAAATGAGCCGATTTTCCTTGGCTTGGGTTGTGTGCATTTGGGATAGGAGGAGATGCGTGGTGGATAGAACCCTAGATGCTCCAAAGCTTAGTAACATAGCTCATTTTTTGGACTGAAGCTTTGTGAATTCTACTGCACCCTAAGTAGCCACCACCACGTCTGTGTGGGTCAGGTTTGGACACGTTTCTACCACCACCTGGTAGGTGCCAATATAGCTGAGACACTGTTGCAGCTTGCCTTGGGCACTGACACTTCCAGGAGGTGAGCTGAAGATGGTACAGCTAAATTAGGATGGGAATCCCACAGCAGGGGATCTCAGGCATTATAGTTTAGGGAGACACCTTTTAATAGTTGTTTTTTATGGCTCTTTCTCTCAAGGAATATACCTTCTGCCCAGGTGGGGAGGTTGAGATGAGTTCTGACCTCAGCAGCTATCCTGAAACCATCAATCCCTCTGATCTCTAAGTATGGCTCCATCATGCAAGATTTAGTCGAGTGCTATTTATCGAATGCCTACTGTACATCAGTGCTATTCTGCTACTCTAGGAACTAGAAATCCAGCAGTAAAGAACATAGAAATAGCTTCTCAGTCAAGGAGGCTTCCCTCAGAACCACCCCCCGCCCTGCCATGTCTCTCTGGCAATTTGGCTTCCATCAGAGCCCCAGGAAATCTACCAGAGGTATCTATATATGTCATAATTACAACTGTGGACCAAATTCCAGTCCTTTCTTTCAAAAGCACCTTGGCTCTCACTAAACTTGGCTTAAAGCCATGTATTCTGGAGTCACACTCTCTGGGTTCAGATCCTGACCCTGCTCCCCTCTAGTCACTGACCTTGGATAAACTACTAAATCTTTCACACCTTGGTTACCTTATATGTGAAATGGGGAGATAATAAGAAGAGTCAACACCGCTAAGCGTTTGCTATAGGCCAGGCACTGTTCCAAGTGCTTTAGATAGATGTCTTAATTCAAGATTCTTACAACAATTCTATGAGGTTGGCACTATTAATATGTAAATATTATAGACAGGAAACTGAGCCACAAAGATGTCAAGTAATTGCCAATTATGGAACCAATTTTATGAGATTGCTTAAAGATTTCAATGAGGAACATAGAGAGTAGCCAATGAATATAATTGTTATTGTTAATGATAATTTTAAATAAAAAAGGAGGCAAATCTCAATTATGAGGAAAAGCACATAGAATAATCTAGAAGGAAGTATATTAAAACACTACTAGGGGTTGTCTTAGGATAGTGACATGATTATAGGTGGCATATTCTATACTTATTTAGGCCTCTGTAAAAAGCATTCCAAATACAGTTCATATGGAAAATAATACAATAACTAATAAACAATAATACAAGGATAAATTGTGTTTCACATATTCACAACTGTAAATTGACTTTTGCCCCATCCTGTATTTTACTACAGGTATGTATTTGTTTAATACCCAGAAAAAAACAATGCTAAAAATCTTGAAAAAAAATAAACCAGGAAGCTTCTTCTCTGACCCAATATTTTCATAGACCCCTTCCTGTTAGTCCTGGTGACAACTCTGCATTCTCCTCCTTACGAGTGAGGAACCCAGTGGGGGTGTCCGAGACTGGCTGACTTGGTGACTCCCACCCCCAGGGGCCAGAGGGGGGGGGCCTGGGCACCATTCACTTCCCTGGTGAAGCACAGATCCCGTTACTCACTTCGCTTCATTATATCCTTAATTATGACCTTCTAGTCTGAGTGCAAAAGGAGTATAATTTTGCTTTAAGAGAGATGCCAGGCCTATGCTTCAAACATTTCCAGGTTTTATGGAAATTGCAGGGATCATAGAAATTTAACCTGATAATTACTTCAATATTTCAAGGCATACAGTTTTAGTCTCTTAGAATAATTATGGGGTATTGTTTTTCTCCCAAATTCTTTTATTTCTCTGCTATTACAGGTCGTGCTCCTTTTTCTGTTGGGTGTGCTTAGAGACATAGAGGAATGCAGGGCATCCTGATATATCTGGGTCCGTCGCACCCTATTGTTAAAACACGTTCCTCTTGCATTTTCTCCTGTTATGACATCACTTAGACTATAAGTTTGCTGTGGACAAGGGGAACAGGTATTTGGATCATTCTATCCCCAGTGCCGAAAACAGAACTTGCACATGGTGAACATGCCCTAAGTATTTGTTGAATGAATACCTGAATGAATATATTTGAAACTGTTCTACTAGCTGGATCTGTATACTATGAAGCAAACTTCCTGTCATCAAACTCACGGTAAGTGCCTACGCTGGAGAGACAGCAGAGTCCGTAGGGCTGTAGTGAAGCCCTGGGAGCCGGGGGTTCCACAATTCGGAATTTCCAAAGTTTTAGAAAGGATATCTTATCCAACCCCCAGCAGTCACTGGGGCAGCACCCCGTGATGAAACACACAAATGGATCTATTTTGCTGTGAAAAATGTATGAATGTACAATTATGTGGGACAAATAAACACTGTAAATAATCTCAAGTCAGTGCTGCTAAGGTTTTGGTGCTCAATACTTCGGGTCATGTCCAATTCTATTGTCAAATGAGTCAGAAGAACTTTTGGTTGATAGGAATCTGGCATGGCAGGTAGCCGTCTGGGAATCTTGACATCTCGGGGCTCAAAACCGCAGGCTTTAGAGTTGGCTGGCTTCCTTTGGGTTTGCCACTTATTGGCTGTAATCTTGGACAGATTTTACATTCTTTGTCTTCATTTTTTTTTATCTGTAAATGAAAATGATAATGGCCTAACACACAGGATTGCTCTGAGGATGTGAGAGAGTTAATACATAAAAATCTGACTCATATTAAGTGCTCAATAAACATTAGCTATTAACATATCACCTCATTGCATGATGCAGACAAACAGCTTGTGAGACATATATTATTTTGGTCATTTGACAAATGAGGAAATGAAGCTGAGCAGGTTGTGAACTGGCCTGAAGCTACACAATGGGACACAATGACAGGTCAAGGATGGAAAACTCCAACTGTAGCGCCCTGGTCCACCAGCTTGCCTGCATTCTTGCATCCATTCAAGATTCCTTTTTGTCAGCTATTACCATTTGCTTTCCCTTCTCCAGCACAGAATTTTTGAGGAAAAAAAAACTAAAAGCCCAGGAAAGCTGGAAAGTGTTTAGATGTGCATTTTATTAGCAGGTTCTCTCTCTCTCCTTTTTATTTCAGTTTTTGTTGAGAAGCAAGAGGCAAGAGAACTTGGCACCATTTCCATCATGTCGATTCTTCTGGGTTTCTCAAATGTTGTGATCCCTAGAAAGCTGGGATTCGTGCTTACCTCTACTCTTCATTAAGGCGGCCGTGGCCGGGAGCTCGGGAAGGCAGGCTGCTGGTGCAGTGGGTGGGCCTGCTGAATAACACCCGAACCACAGCTGGGGCTGCCCTTGTCAGAGTGCCAGCCTGCCTTACCCAGTCTGTTCTCACCCGCTACCTGGCCCTCGCCCATCTGCTGCAGAATTCATAAAATGCTGAAGATCACAAACATCTGAACCTATTATAGGTAACATACTTCAATTACATTCTGATCGTGGGCTTGGCTTCCCCCAAGCTTGGTTTATAACAGTGCAAGGATCAAATTTTCCCCACAAAAGAGGCACTAATATCTAGGTAGTTCTGTCATTTGGGGTGTGCCTAGGAAGAAGCCATTCTCCTGTATGCTACTTGCTTTGCGTCATTGGACAAGTGTACCCACAGATGAAAAGAGAGAGAGAGAGCAAGTTGGTTTAAAGCCCTGTCATGGGGGCTTACCACATTTGTGTGTTTATCTGTTGTTTGCTTTCTCCATTATGAAACAAGTGATTTGTTAGCTGAAATGACCTTCACTCTCCTGAGGGTTATCTGTCCAGGTCGTTTACTTACATCATGCAAATTGTGACCACTCTTCCAAGGACATCAAGAATAAACTGTCCATATGTCCTCAGTCTACTGCTCATACGTGTCCCTGCCTCCCTCCTCCCCCGACCCAGAGAGCTCTGGGCAGCACTGCAGGGATGACGGCACCCCAAGCTCGAGCAGACCACAGGTGGGTTCAATTAGAGGCCTGGTGAGGATGGCATCTCAGCCTGTTCTAGGGTACTTGACCTTCCCTTTTCTACTGAACTTGCAAACAAGACCTTAAGAGATACATGCACACCAATGTCTAGTTGAGCCATATTAGAGCCTGAGGTAAAGAATAAATCAATAATGCCAGTGTTGTCTCTATTTTAAATTTTGATATTTTGTACAGCATGGAGTTTTTGCATTAATTTTGATATTTAAAAAAGATGGCATCAAACCCCAGTTTATCTTGATTACTAAGTGTTTTGGCACTCCCTCACATCTGGTGCCTAGTCCCAGCCCTGATGCACACCCACCGTGGAGTGAGGAAGCTGGAGTATTTATGTACCAACTGCTGCCCCTCGTCAGTTGCAGGTTGCTCAAGGAGCATTCATGACCTCCATGGCACTCTCGGCCTGCCCCATGGGCAGGTTAGACGGGCACCATCAGCATCCCCTGCACGGTCCATCTTGGACCAATCACTGTAGCCGGAGAAGTATGATTGGCTGTTCTTTTCAGAAACTATGTAGTTCAAAAGAGCATTTCCTGAAAGTGTGTTCTGAGCTGCCCCATGACTCCCTGACCTAGCCCTCTCTTGCATGTCATAAGCCAGTACATTCCTATGTTTTTTACTTAATACAGTTTGAGTTGCGTCTTTGTCATATGAAACCAGAGCCCTTTGTCTCCTGAAAGCAGATTCCTCAGACTTTTACAGGAGGATGGCTAAGGACCCGTGGCTCTTCCAGCTTGTTAGGGCAGGGAAAAAGGGCTTGGAGGGTCTATAGAGTGTTTGTATGCCTCAGGGATTTACCACTTCAAGTTGTGGGGGGCAGGTTTGGGAAAAATTGGAGAACTTCAAGTTCACTCACACTAATCAGGATGAAGGATAGCAAATCCTTAAATTTACATGGCACTTGTAGTGCCAAGTCATGTTCACTCTCCCATTTTTTTTCTTCAGTAAAGTAGAGATACAGGCAAGCCAAGCCACAGAATCCCCATTTCACAGAGGAGTAAACTGAGGCTTCAAGAGGCCAGTGACCCATCTAATGCCAAGTGGTAAAAGAGCACCTTGTCTTTTACTTCAGCACACTCAAACCAGCAAAGAACTGAACCTACCTTACAGCAGGGTATTTTCACTTTCTTCTGTTAATGTACACTTCAGTTAATCAGTTCCATTTCGTGAATTCTGTAAGGGTAACAAGGGACTGCTGGTGCTTCTCAGGGACCAGGACCTCATTTTTGTCACCTCCAAATCTGCAGCTTCAGCCCAGTTCCTGGCAGGAATAGTTCTCAGCTGAGGTTTGTTGAATTGGATTAACACTGAGTGAAAAACAACTCAGAATGTTTCTGGCACCAGGAGATATTGGAACATTTACAGGCAAGACTGGGATGATAAGAATAGTTACACCATCCATTTATTCAACATACACTATGACAAATGCTTGACAGACACTTCATCTGTTTAGCGACCACAGTAGGTAAGTGTTGTTCTCCCTGTTTTGCAGATCAGGAGGGTGACATGCAGAAAGATGAAGGATCTCACCCAGTGGCAGAGCTGGGTTGGAAACCCAAGTCTGCTGGACTCCCAAACCCAGGCCCCTAAACCACGCATGTCCGGTCCACTCAGAAGCTACACTAGGTCACCCTGGCTAGTGTAGCTCGGTTGGTTGAGCGTCATTTGCAAACCGAAAGGTCACTGGTTCAATTCCGGACAGGGCACATGTATGGGTTAAGGGTTCAGTCCCCAGTTGGGACGCATACGGTCCCAATCAAATGTTTGAAAACAAAAATGTTTCTTACATTGATGTCTCTCCTCCTCTCTTACTCCCTTCCTTCCTCCCTCTATAAAATATAAAAAATAAATGAATGAATGAATGAATAAATAAATAGGGAAAAAAGTAGCTACACTACTTTCTTGCAGTTCAATGTGACAGGCTTCATAGAATGGGGTGGTCTTGCTTGCGGAGTTTCTTTTTCTCTCCTGCCCTCCAGGAGGGTTCCAGGTTACTTCACACTTTGACATACAAAAATCTAGAGCGAAATGGGAAAAGGAGACATGCTGGAAGTCCCAGAGTTAGAGCAGGTTGGAGGCATTTGAGGAAAGTTTGGAGGAAGACTGACTATCTAAGAGAGTGTAAGATGTGACGTGATTAGGACAAGGAAAAGGGGGTACAACAGTGTTGCTGGGGGGGCAGTTCCAAATGAGATTCCCATTGAGTCAGTAGACATGCACAATTATTTTAGGCTCATTTGTAAAATGCATCTTTAAATGTCAAACTGCTTGGCGGTCATAAGAAGGTGAGCTGAGCTGATCTGGAGGTGTCTGGGCAGAGGCTAGGCAGCCCCTCAGTGGGGATGTCAGTCCCAGGATCAACTGGAGGAGGCCGGACCACCAAACCTTCCCAATTTGGGGTATCTCCGAACCTCCCACCCTGGCTAAGCCTGGAGGCAGCCCCGTCACTCTGTTCATCCCTGCCGCGTGTTGTTCGTCTCCTGCCTTATCAGATGTTAATCAGTCCCCACCTCCCAACCATCTTAATTATTTGCAATGATCCGTGATAGACACACAAACAACTCTGCTGTGTGAAATCCCCATCAGGCAGACATGAAATTATTCACGTATTTCTTCCAGATTTTTCACGAGGCGTGTTGGGGATGAAATGACTCTCAAATGCCTTCACCATTTTACGCTAAGGATCCTGCCCTTCCCCTTAATGTGTGTGTGTCTTCATGCCTCAGCTGCATTAAGCCCTCTTCTTTCCTGTTTATGTTTATTTTGGAAGGAAAATGTGTTTACAAAATCAGCTAAAAACTGTTAATGATCAGTTTCCAGAATACTAATGTGAATCCAAATTACTTTCGCATGAATCAAGACAAATTAAAAAAATGCCATTTGATCATAAACTGTTTTAAGTTTGTGTTATAAGTAGTGCAGCCAATCTGAATATATGCCTTTTTTTAAAGAGCAGTTTAAAATAACCATTCTGGTGGCATGAAGAACTTCAGAGTAAAAATTCTTCCGCAGAGTGCGAGGGTGGCAGATTTGAGGGGAGAAAAGAACCCAACTTTTGGGCATTCACAGGGGGAAGGTATGAGGGGACATATCCCCAATCACTCCAAGGAAAAGCTTGTAATTGTCAAATATAGGATTGAGCTGTGAAACTTACATGATTTTCTTGTTTATCATTATTTCTCTGGCATCTACAAGAACACTCGGCACATTGTAAGTACTCTACAATATTTGCAGGATAGATAAGTGAATAAAGTCAGTGATATAAATTGAGGAAATTTAATCCAATATTTTATTTTCTCTGAGCCCATATACCATTATAAAGCTCATGGCAAGACAAAATAGAACCACATCAGGGAGAAACTACCAGTTTCATTCAGATAACATGTCCCTTCTTGCGCCCAGGGTTGGGCTAGGAGGACAAAGCAAGACTGGGCTGGCCTGGTGGAGCGACTTCTACTTCCTGCCCAAGCACTCCTGTCAGACTAGGTTGCAAGATAAGATTTTGAGTGATGCAAGCCTTCAGATGCTATTGAAAAAGTGGAGGAGGGTTAAAATATTTGTCTAGAAAGTCAAGGAAGCTGGCAAAGGATAAGGCCCAGGATCCGGATCCAGCCCCCCAAGGAGCTGCCTGCCTCTGAGTTAATAAATACAGGGGTTCAAAACAGTGCCTTCCTTAAAAATGATACAGCTGCAAGTTATCCAGGCCATTTTGCAGAAACTTTCCATGTCTATTTTAACTCCTCAAGCTTCTACAGTGGGTTTGGTTTTAGCTCAGAAGGACATATGGGTGTGGGGAGAATGTGACTTCTGGTGTCCTGATGACCCCCTTTCCGGGCTGTCAAGGGCACTTTGGCTGTTGGCACCCAGAGCAGAACCTGATAAGCCCATTCACAGAAACTGTGAGATAGCCCAAGTCTGTGCCTTAAAGGGGTAAGTAGCAGTTTCAGAGAAAGAAGAGAGCCAGGGGATTTGTCTGGTAGGAAAAAATGGTAATTGAGAAACCAGGGGCATGGGAGCTCTTTCTGGAAACTGAGACCTGCTCCCTGTCCCTGACTCATCACCTAGGCCCAGAGTGGAAAGGCCTAGTGACCTGGTTGTCCATCCTCAACCCTCCAAAGCCAGCACAATATGAAGGGAAACGGCTTTGGATTCATGCTGACATGGATCACATCCAATCTCTGTATGGGTTCTAGGACCCAGACGTGTTCCATCACCCATCTGAGCTGTGGTTTTCCTTCACTTGTAAAAATGCTTACTTCCACTGGGCTATTCAAAAAATTAGAGTTAATACCCCCCAATTTTTGACACATAGTAGGTAATCAATAAATCATAGCTATTATCATTATATTCTACTGCCTCCACACTGCTTTGAAAGGACTTACATCTAGGACCTTATTTCTAATGAGCAGACATCCTGATTTTTTTTTAGAAAAATCTATACTGTGTTAAGGTAGGCTGTGTGCTTTAGAGAAAAATAAAGCAGGCAAGGGGCATCAAGAGTGCTGGGGATAGGTGGTGGCTGGGGGGAAGTCCCACTTGTGGTCACAAGAATGAGAGTTTCTTTCGCAAGTTCCCTCTCCCTACTTCACTGGAGGGATTTTACTTACAAATAGTATAAAGAGGTAGGAACACGGAGCCCAGCTGATCCTCACAGGTGCTGCCTATGGAGGCAGCTGGGGTCTTGTCATGACATGCGCCTTGGGGTCTTAAGGTTTAGACTTCCTTTGTCTTTTGCAAAGAGAAGTCTTGGTCAAGTCACTGCACCTCCATTTGACTTTATTTCCTTACCTGTAAGTTGGAGATAATCATCTCTTACTCCTGGAGCTGGGTGGAGGGGAGCAAAGGGGGAAAATTGGGATAATTGTAGTAGCATAATCAATAAAATATAATTTAAAAATAATCCATAGATGCTTTCTTGTCTCAGATTAACAAGCAAGGGACCATTGAAAGGTGCTGTCCCAGAAGACAAAGCTATGGAGGATATGAACGAAGTACACCACTCCCTCCTCCTTCTCACACACAGACACACATTCTCCCTCTCGGTCTCTCTCTGAAGTTGTCACAGAATTGTAGGTGTTGTCCTCTGAAATGAAAACCATGGTCCAGTAGGAGCCCTGCCACCGGGAAGGGCTGACTCACCCTGTCCCTCGGTGGCGCTGCTTTGATTTGTGGATTTAAGCGCGTCCAGGCTCCGAGGGACCATCGACTGGCTGCAAGTCACTGACAAGAGAATGTTTGGTCCTGAGCTGTGTATCTGTTCTGTATCATATAAATAATAAACACTAATACCTCACTTCATCCCTCACGATTTCCCCATCCATCTCCTGGCCACTTCTGGACCCTTCATCACACAGCAGATTGGGCTGCTGACTTTTATTGCTGGCCGCTCATGCAGGGTGAGAAATCATTGTTGCCTCATAAATCGCTAGGATTCTTTTTGCTCTCATTGAAAAGTTATTCCAATTCAACCTAAATTTCCAGCAACCAGGGAATGTTTAAATAAATCATGCTCTCACCATTTGATGAAATTACACAATCATTAAGAATCATGATGTTGAACAATACAGAGGGGACAATGTGTACATCATAACGTTAGGAGAAAAAAAGTGATCCAGAAAATCACACATACCCAGCATGCTCCAATTTCGCCCTCGCGTTTTGATGTAGCTGTACATGTTTGCATTAGCGAGAGGGCCAGGAAAGGCTCGGAGTGGTTTTTTGATGGCAAGGTTCTGGATGATTTTTATTTCCTGCATTTTTCAAATTTGCCAATGTACTTTTAAAAAGGGTAATGTCTTTATTTAAATATCTTCTTTTTAATAATTTACTTTTAAATGTTAGTCCTTTGTATGAAATATTTCAAACTGTTTGAAGATGCTCTACAAGAAAAAACACCGCTCTGAGCCTGCCTGACAGACAGTTGCCAACTGGGGAGATCACAGGGACGTGTGTTTGGCAGTGAAATTAGTGTCACAAGGCTGACTCTGGTTTAGATGCTCCCATTCAGGCTCTTTGTTTTGTTTTTTTTCTCCTCTAAGTGGGAAGCGTTCTATCCACACACACTCTCTCCAGACATATGAAGTGTATTTTCTGTTCTCAGAAATTACATCCACCTAAGAAATTACCCTATAAAAGCCCCATCACTCACAAAAACTATTGCTGGGGAGGAGGGGGCAATTTTATTTAGCTAATTTTTAACAAATCTCAAATGGTACCCACATCTCCTGAAGCCCAGAGGAAGGATAATCAAGTCAAGCCCCATTGACTAGGAGAATAGTGAACTGTGGAAAATGACTTCTCAGCACTTCACGGGGCCACAGCTCCATTTGGATAAGATGTTCATTATTCAGAGTCTCCGCCTTCTCACAGCGGCCGTGGGCCTGCCTGGGGCTGGCCTCAGATTCTGGGGACTCTGCCCTTCCTGGACCAGCCTCTCGCTGGCCTGGGTCACGCATTGCACAGCCCCGGGTACCACCCCCCCGGCCCCTCCTAGCAGCACGGAGGGGCCAGGTGAAGACTTCATTGCAGACGGTCCTCAACTTCTGATAGCCCTACTTAGGATTTTTAAAGTTGACACTGGTGTGAACGCAATACGCATTCAATAGAAACCAGACCTCAAATTCTGAATTTTTATCTTTTCCCGGGGTATCAATGCACAGTATAATACTCGGTTGTGATGCTAGGTAGCGGCAGCGAGCCTCAGCTCCAGTCGGCCACGTGACAGTGAGGGTGAACCAGCGTTAGTGTACTGCGTTGCCAGTGTCTTTTGGATATTACATTTTGTGTTTTTGCGTTCCACCATGTCTACGCAACGCCCATCTGTGTCTCCTGCTTCTGGAGAGAAAAATCTACTACCTTACATGAAATGCTAGATAATTCCCAACTATAGGCTAATGTGAGTGTTCTGAGCACATTTAAGGTAGATTAGGCTGAACTATGATGTTTGGTAGGTTAGGTGTATTAAATGCAATTTAAATTTAAAATATTTACAACTTACCAAGGGTTTACTGTCATATAATCCTAAATAAGTCAAGAGCATTGTTTTTATTTACAGATGGAGAAACCAATGCTCTCACTAACAGTGTGGCTTGCCAGGGTCACACAGCCAGTTGGGGATAGCTATACCCAGCTGCCCTCACTCCAAGTCCATTGCCATTCCTGGTAGCCAAAAACATGTCACACACAAAACTTCCCTCCACTGGTCCATCTTTAGATGATATGACTCTGATCAGCTAGCCGATGTTAAGATGGATATTTAACAACAGATTGGAAACAAGCAATAAAAACAACAAAGAAGAGACAGATTGCTGAAAACAAATTGAAATGAAATTTATAAACAGACTGTAGATTCTGGTCATGGGTCCCAGCTTGGGAGACAAGCTACCATGGGAGTAAAAGCAATGGAAGCTCAGCAGGCTTCCATCTCCAGAGAATGAGCCGAGGGGACAAAGCTCAAGTCCTGGCAATGACTGTTCCCTTCCTCTGCCTTTGCCCCTCCTCTGGGCGATTCTTCCTCAGCCCTCTTTCCCTGGTGCTGGAGTTTGAAGGGTGGAAACTCTTAACTGGCAGCCAGGCAGTGACTGGCGCTGGACCCAACTCTTCGTTATGCTGCAAACCATTGTGCCAATCTCCAGGAAACTGTGTGGGGTTTATTTGTTATTGGCGACAAATTATTTTTGCCAAAGAGGGGCAGGTCTTTTCATCAATACAACAAGGTGTGCTCACTCCTGGCCCCTGGGTCCCAGCTCCAGAATTCATCAGGCCTCGACACTTTTTATCTCTCCCATAAGAAATACGACAGTAGAAAAACATTGATAATGAATAGTACTGGGGAGAGATTAGATTATAATGACAAATTCCTCACAACCAACTCTCCTGAACTTCCAAGATGGTGAGATGATAAGAACCAAAAGGAAAGCAAAACGAAAATCATAGCAGGAAAGAGGGATGGCTTCAAGACATTTAGAAAGCAACTTTCACCCTGTGCATCATTTTGAAGCGCAGCGATTGCACCATTTCTGGCATTAAGGGTAGTTAACTCTCCTGAGTTCACCTTATGTTGGGAATCGCTACTGGTATACTGTTCTCAAATGTGTTGTGCGGGTGTGATTTTAGCAAAGAGAAAGGTGCTTACGTTCTAAGATACTGAGAATCATCTGTCTTTACCGAGTATTTTTCAGACTTGAGCAGGCCAACGAGAGAGACGTATTGCCCTCTGTTGGAAAGAGTTGGCAAAACCAGCCAGGAGCCAGAGGAAGCTCGGCTTCAGCCTTGAGAGAAAGCCACCTTCGGGGTGTTCTTACAGCTAAAAACTGTAAAACTGGGCCCATTTAAGCCCATTTACTGGGCCCATTTAAGCATGGCCCAGTAAAAACAGAAGTAAGAACGTTAGACATCCCCAAAATTATATTTGCATTTCTACCATAAATCCAGCTCTAGATTCCATTTTAACAGAGAAAAATGTCAAAATATATAAAGTGCAAGTCTTGGGGAGATATCTGTGTTAATAAATATTTTAAATTGGAGAACTGGGAATAGAACTATGTTATTCCTAAGTTTACCCAACATGGAAATGACTCATTTGACCTCACTAAGGCCATAGATTGTGGTGATACTATTACTTTGCAGGGTTTTACAGAATCAGTCAAATCTCCCCTGTCTCCTTCTTACACTTACAGGCTACACCCTCGTGCACACAAATATCCATGGCTATTGTTATTTACTGCTGGCCGGGTCATCTACAGAACATAAGGAACAGCAAACCCAGGCTCTGCCTCTGCCAGGGGAACCATCACCCCAGCGAGAATTTGCAGGGATATTGACTCCAGGGAAGAGAGGAAACTATTTTTATTTGCTCACAGGCAGCCAGAGATGCTCCAAGCAAAAAAAAAAAAAAAGATTCAGCTATGGTCCACTTTTCTTTCCTTTTAAACCTAGAGCAACATTCCCCCCAAACCTGTTACCATTTTGAGCTTGCCTTAAAGATATTTTGAGAGTAATAGAGTTAGAGAAAAGAGGGTGGGTGAGGGAAAGTACTCAGAAGAGAAAATTTCAGAGTATGAAGAATTTTGACATTTCATACAACAAATGAGTAATGAGGGAAAAAGGCACTTATCACTTTGATTCAGTAGATTCTATTTCTAGGGCCCTATAGGCAGAAATGTTCACAGGAATGCCCAAACTTAGCTACAAGGAGGTCCGCTGAAACATTGCTTGGAATAATAGCAAGTTAGAAACAACCAAACTACCTTGAATGGGCAACATAAATGATGCTATACAAGGGAATATTATGCAGTCATTAAAACAATAGGGATACTCACTGTGGGCTAATGTGGAAAGCACATTGGTATTACGTGAACAACACAAGTTGCAGAACAGAAGTGCTATCTGTTTTCCATTCTTATAAATAAAATTATATTGTTATTATAGTTCATTAAAACCTTTATAAATGTATTGGAATGACATTGGTTAATAAAGTTACATAGGTTTCAAGTGTACAATTTTATAATACATCATTTATATATTGTAGTATGTGTTCACTGTCCAAAGTCAAGTGTCTTTCCGTCACCATGTATTTGTCCCCCTTTACCCTCTAGTACCTTCCCCACCCCCTTTCCCTCTGGCTAACAAAAACTCATAGACACAAATAGTGTGGTTGGTATAATTTATTGCTTAAAATAAATCTGGAAGAATAGACACAAATCTGTTAACAGTTGAAGTCTCCAGGGGCTGGAATTGTAAAAGGATGTTCTGTCTTCAGTGTAATCAGTCCGTATTGTTGGGCATTTTTATCATATATTATTTTTGTTATCAGAGATACAGTTGATTTTTATTAGATAATCATGTTTTTCTTACTGTTGAGCAATGTTAGCAGCTATCCATTCATATTAGCATTTCCTACTAGCACTTTAATAGTGGAATTTAGTTGCTCAAGCAAATCACAGAAAGAAAAAAACAGATGAAATACGAAATGTAAAAGCTCAGTGTCTGGCATATAACAGGTACTCAATAAATTTTCCCGAATGACATCTAACAAATGTTTGATGCAGCATTGTTTACAACAGCCAAGATTTGGAAGCAGCCCTGGTGTCTGTTGGTAAATGAGTGGATAAAACAGCTATCGGACATTTACACAATGAAATACTATTCTGTCATAAAAAAGAAGGAAATCTTACTTTTTGCAACAGCATAGGTGAACCTGGAGAACATTTTGCTAAGTGAAATAAGCCAGTCAGAAAAAGACAAATACAATATGATTTCACTCATATGTGGAATCTAATGAGCAAACTGAACTAATAAGCAAAACAGACATTCATAGACTGAGACCAGGCTGACAGCTCCGGGAGGCAAGGGTTGGCGAGTGTATGGATGAAGCAACGAAGAGAAAGGACTCATGAATTCAGACCACAGTGTGGTGACCACAGAGGCAGGGGAAGTGGAGGTGGAAAGGGTATATGGTGGATAGATGGTGATGAAAAAAATTTTTTAATAAAATAAATGTTTGTTAAATGAATGAATGCAGAACTGCTTTCTACTGTGCCCTGTTCTATTGGCCACCTATTTTTAAAAATTATCTATAAGGAAATGTGTTCCCTTTGAATAACATCTCCAATAGATTTCTCTGATTACAGAATTTCTTTTTTCCCCTTCTACATCTTCAGAAACTAAAAATGCTAGAATGGGGGCAACAGGGACGGGAGCATAAAAATCAAGGTTTTAACACAAGGGAAGAGGGATTTTCACAAACCACCAAAGTGCTACTTCTCTTGGAAGAAGTGTACCCTGGATTTTTTCCAGCTGAATTCTGCAACAAAACCCAAGGAAAATGAACATTAATCTTTTATGAACCAAGCCCCCAAACGAACAGGCTTTGAGCTCAACCCTAATTAGGTTGCATCTCAATATAGAGAATCCTTAACGAATAAGGACACCTAACAACACAGGCGAGCCCTCTGCTGGGACTGAGTCAGAAATGAAGGGGCTGCCCAGGCCACACTCAACTGCTCTCGTGCATTAGCAGCTCCTGGCTTTACCTGGAAAGTGCATGGTCATCTCGAATGGAAAGCGAATGGAGTTTTCTCTCACTGAAATTCTTGGCCACCTGGCTACCTCCATGGCCATCTCGGGGGGGGGGGGGGGCTCTGTGGATAAATGAGAAGAGAAAGGGCAAGAAACAAGGTTGTTACAGCAAGTGTCAGCAAGTCAGGAAGGCTTCTTCTGCTTTGTGCCCAGCAGAGTAGCCAACCCTGGCTGTGCTCAGAAACAATATAATGCACAGATGCATTATGTGTTTGATGTGGGAGGCAGGGTTAGTGTTACAGAGTCTGAGAGACCTGGATTCAAATCCCAGCTTGGCCATTTAGTAGTTTGATGACTTCCAACGTGTTACCTAGCCTCTCTGAGCCATAAAGTTGGGATTGAGGTACAGCATGGTTGGGAGGATTAAATGAAATGAGCTAAGCAGCTCTCAGATAGTTAACTGCTGAGAAAGACCTTATTTCCCCAGCTATAGCCTCACCTCATTTTATTGGGTACCTTCCACATCCTCTCATTCTCTCCTAACAACAACTCTGTAAGGTAAGTTTAATGATCTCTCTTTTACAGTTGGTGGACCTGAAACTCAAAGAAGTAAGGTCCTTTGTCCCATGTGAGAGAGGAAGGGAGCAATACAGCTAAGATGCCACCTCAGGTTCATCTAACCCAAGCCATGTGCTAACCACAGGACTGTGGGCCAGCTGGGCAGATGCCAAAGACAGAAAGAATTATTGGTGTTTAACATTTCAGATTCAGGGAACTCTGGCTCCTGAGACCCATATGCATGCTTCAGGGTCACCAGATACGAGCCTCACTGTGGACTCAGTCTGGGCTGTTGTGGTGAAGAAGGTAGCAGGCTGCCTTCCCAAGACAGCTGGGCTACTATATTCAACTGCAGGGAAGGCACCCAAGTTAGCCACCTGCACCTGCCACTGGCAGGCGGGTTAGCCACCAGCCACCTGGTGTTGGCACCTGGTAGACTGCTCCAGGGTACTGTGGGTAACTGTGGCCCTTGATGGATCTGCTTCATCTCATCTTACAGGCACTGGTTCTCTCTTCCCCCGGGGCATTCCCCCAACCCACCCAATTCTCTTCCCCACGTTCACCATTGACACAGACAGTCCTTGACCACCATGAAACGGTTGTTCCAGTATCCTCCCAGTCTTCCTTACAAGTTGCCTGCCCACCAGCTTTTATCTTCACTATAGTGGACAAGAACTTCCTCGTAGACTCTTCAATGCCATTTGTTTGGCTTATAATAACTCTCTTGTCCTAAACCCTTCTGTCCCACACATGTCCAGCATCTCCCTGTTGCCTGAGAATGCCTTGTCCTATTACCGCAATTAACTGGTACCATGTTAGAAAGCTGAGCCAGAATCAGAACTCTCGAGTGAAGAAGATTTGCCAAGGGTTATAATGCATGAGAATTGGAATGGATAGAACTTGGCACTTGAAACCTCTTCCCTCTACGTAGAACTTTATTCTAGAAACTCATTAATTCTGAGCAGTTATAGTCACATTTCCAGAAGAAGCTGGCGTTTGGAGTCCATTTAGATTTTGCGGTCTTGCTCTTCCTACAGTGTTCCCTCCTCCTCTTTGTACTGTCAAAATTTGTTTCATGATATAACACTATGATTATTTATTATAATATATTATTACTATGTTTATATTAACCAACATTTATTGTATATACAATGTGTTCCCAACCCTGTACTAGATATTTTTCACCTAATGTCTCATCAAACAAATCTGAGAGGGGCAACATGGTTATTTGTATCTCGTGGATGTGGACAGAAAGCTCAGAGCCTTGAGCTTCCTGGTTGCCTCTTGTACACACTGACATTTGAGAACCTCTGGCCTAAGCACTGTGGTAAAGGGAGACATCCTGCCAGCTGAATCAAAGTGAGAAGCCGAGAACTGCACTGGTAAGAGGAGGGTGGGTGGAAATAAGGGAGAAAAGCTTTCTAGGAAAGGAAAAGCAAAAGACATGGCTTCAGGACAGAAAGTACATAAACCAGTAAATACTGCAGTGCCCGGCATGTAGGAGAAAATTCTATACTTGTTGAATTGAGTTCTGTTCAATTGCCAGTTTGGCCATGACAAATGGGTCTCTGATGATAATGTGCAATCTAGAAATAGTTACATGAAGGGAAAAGGTGAGGCAAGGGCCCCTCCTGTATGTGCTGGCCACTTTCTAATTTTCTGAACAATCTGGTGAAGGAACTTTCATATTCCCATTTCATAGAGGGGAAAAGAGAATGTCAGAGAGGTGACTTGCACAAGAAATGTCAAAAGGCTAGAAACTGATAAATCTGTGTTCGGACTCAACTTAGTCTGGCTCCACAGTCCCCAGGGCCATCCTCTGTGCCATGCCCAGGAAGGGGGGCCTGCCTTCACACCTGGCCTCCAGGAGTTTCTTTCTGGATGGACACTGACTGAGTTTGGCTCTGACAAGCCTTGATAGGTGGCACTTTGTCTCCTTTAAAAAGGAGCTGTTTTCCACCCTCTTGGCATTTTCTGCATGAGATGCGGTGATACCAAGTTTTGGGGTACCTCCTCATCTCTAGAGAGACAACTACAAGATGCTTTGGGCAGGCAAGGAAGGACCCAGGTTCGGGGCTCAGCTGAAATCAGCAGGCGAGGCTGTGTTGCTCCAAGCAAAGCCCCAGATGGGGACTCCAATGAGATCACACCCATCATCCCTGGCTGCCAAGTCAACATCTGCTCCTGACATATTGGCCTGTGAATATTTCAGACCCACACCCCCAAATCCAGATGTGTTTGTGTCATGAACTCTATACACTCTGCTAGAAATTACTGAGGTCTGAAAAAGGGAAATTAGGTGATCAGTCAGGCACACACGAACCAGTGACCTGAAATAGTCTGTCCATGTCCAAGGTTTAGGGCGCTCCTATTGAGGATTCCTGAATACCAGCTTCCACACATCTACTGGCCCACCTTGACCTCGTCAGAGGTCATATTGATGTCTGTTTTCAATTTAGTACCAGGGAAAGGTTTATGAATGTGGAAATTGTCCTTTGCACTGTGGCTGGACATTGCTTTTTATTTATTAGCAGATTGGTTGAAACTTTAATCCAGAAGGAACCAGAAGTTCCTTCTTCACTTATTCACCATCACTCCTTCACTCAGTGTCTATAGGGTTCCTGCTATGAGCCAAGCACCACATAGCAGGTGGGGAGAGAGATAAATAAGTCACAATCCTCAGTCTTAGAGAGCTCACAGAGAGAGGAACATTCAACTTACAATGACAAGGTTGTGTGAGAAGTGCCTCAATGGGGAAACTCTGGTGGCAAATACAAGAGAGGCACATAATGAGGGGGGCGATCCTGATTCTTGAGAGAGTTCTTGTAGGATAAGCAGGAACTACCAGAAGCTGGGGGGGGGGGAGGAAATTTCAACCACAGAGGGAACCACAGAGGTGACTGCTCAAAGACATGAGGCACTTGTGGATTTTGCCATATCTATGACCTACCTGTATTATTTTTTTAAAGACTCACTTTTTTAAAGCTTCACCTAAATGTACTGTCAAGGGAAATTTGACATTGTTACCATAAAAAAAATCTATCACACTGGCTTGCTGTTAATGGAAGGTAATTATAAAGATTATTAGAAGTTCAAGTTAGCCCTGGCTGGTGTGGCTCAGTAGATTGAGTGCCAGCTGTGAACCAAAGGCTCGCTGGTTTGATCCCAGTCAGGGCACGTTCCTGGGTTGCGGCTGGGTCCCCCAGTAGGGTGTGTGTGAGAGGCAACCACACACTGATGTGTCTCCCTCTTTTTTCTCTTTTTTCCTGTCTCTAAAATCTTTAAAAAAATAGACATCCACATTTATTAAATTTTACCTCAATTCTGACAGGTCAAGCCTGAAGCCTGCGTTCTCATTGTTGGAAAGGGAGGTTAGTATGTGTTGGAGGGTGATGAAGGCAAATGGAAGCTTTCTTCTGGATAATCCGAAAACTTCAAAGAAAATGAGAAGAGATGACTTTCTCACCCCATGACTCGTGGTTCTTCAATGCTGAGCCTGGATGCTGAGCAACACCTAAAACATTCTCTCTGGCCAGTAGAGGTGTGTATCCCATGTTCTGGAAAACACAGGCCCAGAGAAGAACCCTCTGTGGGGCGGGAGGGAGTCACATTTCTGGAGGCTCAGACTGGGAGGCCCAAGGAAGAGCTAAGCCAAGTGCAAGTTAGTCAACACAAACTCTCCCTGGCTTTCTGTGCATCTTCAGCAACATCTCAGGCAAAGGAAAGAGGCTAAAACCCATAAGCTCTCTGGAAACAGTCTCTCTGGCAACTCTCACCGTGCCCTAATTGACTGCGCTAAATATTATTTCTGATGTCCTCCAAAGTGTGCTTTTATCATATCACAACTTGGTAAATATTATGATAAGTTGTGGGTCTTATTATCATGAAACTATAAATGCTAACTTTTTCATCGATGTGCAAGTGGCCAGGAAATCTCTGTGGCAATTACATCCTTGTTATTTGGAGGTTTGGCCAGATGTCAAGGGAGTTAGTAGCCAAACCACTACTTTGGTGGTGTTTTTGTCCCCCAAAGTAATCCAAAAATTAATGTACCAGAAGAAAATAATATGTTTGTATAGTATATTGTGAGAACTGAGGGTTGGCTTTTAGAGGAAATACCGTGGAAATTGCTTACCCATAAGGAGAAATGGTGCATTGGGAAGTATTTTTTGACTTGGTTTTTAAGTTGTTCTTTGGTCCATATTTCTCAAATAATGGCAGCTCAGAAAAACTGGGAAAATACTATATGTCTATCTCTGTGTACTTTTATTATATTCACATGTGCTTAAAAGTTCTAGAAGAGTGATAAAAACAAATCTTGAGGGGAATTTGTATCATGCAGGGATTCTCACGTTTGTTAATATTGCTTAAATTTTTCTTAAAGTGTACTATATGTTTTCAAAAAATTTACATTAGTTGAATTTTGTATGAAAGAACAAAATGTAAAGAAAATTTTTATGTGCTATTTTCCATTCCATCAACTGAGGACCTACGAAAACTGAAAAAAAAAAAAGAAAAAAGAAAAAGGAAAACCCAGCAAGATCTATCAGAGCAGAGATTTTTCTGCCTTAGATTTAGTTGCCATTTTTGATCAAACGCTGACTTATTTAACATAAAATATTTGTCCCCATCTCATGAATCCACATGAGAAACTCAAGCTCAAAACACTTCCTAATTTAAAAAAACAAAAACACTTCCTAGTTTGCAGTCACCATGGGTGGCAGAGACCACCAACTCAGTCTCTGATTTGATGGATTCCACCAAGAGCTTGTTGTTCTAGGCAAACCCAACGTCACCTAAAAGCCAACTTCCTGGAATATCCAGCAGTTTCTGTAAATCCCTGGGCATTTTAATGACAGCTGTCATTCATTGACTATCAACTACATCCCAAATACTGTGTTAATCCACGTGTGTCACCTTTTATCTTCACAAAATCATTAGAGGTTGAGATTATCACTTCCATTTTACGGAGGAAGGAACTAGGCTCACAGTGCCTAACTAACTTGCCGGAAGTCACGGGCTAGCCAATGGCCCTCCATCTCAGCCTGTCTCTGTTTTCTGATTGCTAAGCTATTTGATGGAGGAAGTAAAGTTTTATCTACTTAATGACCATAGAAAGCTAACATCCCTCTGAAAGTCTCCAAGGTTCCCAAAGACTTACTTACTCACCTGCAGTATCTGGCCCATCAGTAATTTTTCCCCTTGGTTTGTACAAATTATTGCAGTAATCAAGATGCATGCATCCCATTGTTCTCTGACATTTCGCCATTACAAGCCTTGGATAGTTTTTAACCAAGGCAGCAAAATCCTTTCACAAATGAGTTCATTTCAGGGGGAAAAAAATCTGTTGGCAAGGAATAAACTATAACTTGTCAAAAGCATGCATTTTTTTTGTTGCTAAACTCATGTTTTCCCTTGTCAACCAATAAATGAGCATAAAGACTTTAGTAACATTCATTGTGGTGATTCACTGGCAATATCATTATGATATAATAACCTCTTGGTAATAAAGAATAATTTACAGATCTGGAGATTAGGTTTTTTAATAATAGTGTTTATAGGATATTGGCTCATGCAAAAAAATTTTCTGGGTTAAAGTCTTAGATCCTTTTAATAAAGTAAAATGGAAGGATCATGTGGTAAGCACTTTGGTGATCTCTTGAACACTCATTATTTCCCTTCCAGGATGTGAGTTAGTGGGTGCAGAGTTGATTCTAGCTCTAAGGTAGACTGAACAGTCCAAGCCAACTGCCAGGGGACCCCTTTGCCCTCTGGTGTAGATACTCATGTTTAATCCAGTCAGAACATGGTGTTCTCTGGCCACAAGAATTTGTGTAAGAATAAACAATGGAGTCTTATTTGGGCAGGTAAGTTACTCTGGAGAGTTGATGTGGAGTTCTGGAAAAATTGTCCTTACTCTTATGAGAGAACCACAGAAAAGGCAATCTCCCTGTGTGTGGGTGTTGTCCTATCTGGGATACAAGGCCCACGATGACCGTAGCCACCTCAGTATCATAGAAGACGACTGAGACAAGAGAATCTCAGAAATCCTGAGCGGGAACCACTGATCTAAACCAAACCCAGAGCCTGCCTTACTGTGGGTTATTGTATGCTTCTCACAGCAGAAGCCATTTCAACTTTCTGTCACTGTACTTTAAGCATCCAATCAATGTTAGTCAGCTCAGGCTATTATAAAAAAAAATGTCATAGACTGGGTGACTTAGACAACAAAAGTTTATTTTTTCACAGTTCTGGAGCCTGAGAAGTCCAAGATCAAGGTGCCAGTTGATTCAGTGCCTCGTAAGAGCTCCCTTCCTGGCCTGTAGACAATTGCTTTCTCTCATATGGGAGAGAGAGACAGACAGACAGACAGACAGAGACAGAGAAAGAGCATGCTCTCTGGTGTCTCTTTTTTTAAGGCCACTAATTCCATTATAAGGGCCCCACCCTCATGACCTCATCTAACCCTTAATTTCCCTTCAAAGGCCTCACATCCAAATACTATCACGCTGGGGGTTAGGGTTTCAACATATGAATTGTGGGTAAGGAGACAAAAATGTTTAGTCTATAACACGTCCTAAACAACACCAACTACAGTCATTCTGTTAATCTAACTCACTTTATTATATTGTCACGAAAGACTTCAGTAGGGATTTTCTTCTCACAGATAAGCCCATCACCAACCATTGTATTCCATGGACTAGGAAATTGAGACCCAAACCAGACAGAGCAGATGACTTAAACTTACCCAGAAATATGACCCTGTTTGGCTTTCAGCTTTCTTGCTTTCTTCATAAGGACGTCAAACTCACAGTCACCAAATATGTCCAAGTAGAGTTTCTAAAATGTTGGAGCCCACTCAGAAAAGTGTATTCATTGATCTCTGTTGAATCAGCTGAGCCTAAACTGAAGCCAAAAGTCATGCAGCCTTCAACTCTGGGCCTATTGATAAAAAAAGAATTCTAATCCTAAAACATTGATTAAGGGGGTAGATACAAGCCATTTTGGTTTGGCAGATGTCAAATAGCGTCATCAGCACTAAAGGTGTTCTCCATGCCTTTACCTGGGATATACATGTACTCAGGTGGAATCCATGTCTCCAGGTCTCCTGCATCTCATTGTAGTGATGTAACTGAATTCTTACCAATGGGATGTAAGGAAAAGTGTTATGTGCAATTTTCAGGTCACGTCTTTAAAGGGACACTGCTAAATCTTAACAATAGTTTGATCTGAGGTAATTTTTTTCTATTTTTTGTATGTTAGTTGGGTTCTGTTAAAGCTGAAAGATAAATATCCTCACTAATCATCAGTTTTCCCCAAGCCTCACCACCCTAGAAACACAACTTGAGTTTCATTGTGAATAATGTCCAAAAAGCTCTTGTCCCACTTGCTACTACAGGATCATGGTTAATAATTATCCCAGAGATTCCCCAGAAGCATCCTATCTCTGTGCAAATGAGCTAAGTCAGCTCTCCTATCAGTAACCACAGGCTATTTGATAGCTCGTTCTGGTCCCCTTCTCCAGAGTCCTTCCACTGCCCCTCCAGCCCAGCACAGACACAGGCTAGAGTTATTCAGGGTTCTGTTTCAAAATACAAGCAAAAGCACTTTCCCCTCTTATGTGCTTAACTATTAGAAGGCCTCATGGCTGTGTTGCTTGAGCCCTGAAGCATGCCAGAGTGTTTATTACTAGTCCTGCAATTCGCCTCGGTTCTAAGGCGTGCGTTCAATGCAACAGAGAAGACAAGTCCAGCTGAGAGTTCCACCATGCTCTGGTTTGCATCTTCCCTCTGCTGAGTCTGGCTTTGCCACTGGGTCAGGCTTGTCTGCCTCAGTCTTCTTTCTTAGGATGCATCTCTCCAGGGAAGCCACACATTTATCTTGAAATGAAGTTTCCTGCAGGGTCCACTCCAGCAGTTCACTAGGCATACCCAGAACCCCTGCTTCAAAAGCAACAGAAAAACACCCAAAAAATAAAGTGTTGATAATAGAAGGAAGAATGAGCAAGAATCAAGGAAAGTTTGTATGAAAAAAAAATACATTCCCTTGAATATCAGTTCCAGGTGGGTGATGTTCCAAGAAAAAAGGTTCTATGGTCACATTACTTTGGAAAACACAAATACTGTAGTTCCTCTCCTCCCACATATGCTAACCCTTCACAGGACACATCAGCACATTAAAGGCTCCCAGAAGCCCTACAATAAACCTGTTTATTTTTGTTTAATCCAGTATTTCTTCTGCATATTTGACCAGAAAGCCTCCCCTGCTAGCTCCTGCAAACACCTATTAACATTCTGGGAACACCCTTGGGAAATGGCAGTTGCTAGCTGGAGCACTCACCCCCTTCAACTTTCTGCTCTGTGACTCGGGGGAACAGTGTGCAGGGACATGCGTGTGTTATACTGTCCCTTGGGGTGTCAGTGGCTGCTGTCAGTAACAGCATTAATGTGGCAGCTCTGAGTGGCATATTGTTCCTAGAGGAAAAGGATGGAGCAGGTCCCCAGAGCTGGGAAACACTGAAATATTTTCCCTGCGTCATGCCAGAGTTCCACTACCAAGAAAGTTGCCAGGGTGAGAGTTGGCACGGACAGCCCATTAGACAGAATTGCTCCTTTTTGGAACTGAGGAATTCACACCCACTCTGAGGCTGGCCTGGGCACACGCCTCTCCCAGCTGGTCTCTTTGTAGGAATCTCGGCTTCTCGGGTGTCTGAGCTGCTTGAGAGCTCCGAGAATCTCAGAGACCCAGAGAAGCTGGAACAATGCAAATCTGTTAAAAGTGCTGTGTTTTAAGAGAAAAACAAAAAAAACAAAATCAAAGCTCATAGACTTCAGAGCTCTTGCTGAAGAGGCTGTTGAGTCCAGAAACTGCAGGAGGATTGTTCAGGAAGAATTTCCACAATTCACATGCCTGTATTTGGCCACTAAATATGAACACTTTGCTAAACAATAGAGACACAGGGTTTTCTGGAAAGAAAAAAATAACACAAAGAGCAAGGCAAAAGCTGGAAAAGCAAATGCTTTGTCCCCTGGGTGTAATAGATTTCTTGAGACATGTGATTCTAAAGAAAGCTTAATTAAATTTAATGGACAAATCTCTCGGTGCTAGGAGGCATTTTAATGTGGTATTTCGGTTCTGGGTGGACAAAAATCAGTCTTCCTTGCCTCGCTGCTCTCTCCTTTAAATGAAACAAACTTCCTGATTAGTGTCATAACTCTCAGGACTGCCTGTGTCCTATCTGCTGCTGATAACCTCTGTCGGACACCTGAGGGGTGCTGCTCACTGACTCTGCAGGACACTGGCCACATCTGTCAAAAGGGAGCTCCCACATGAAAGATAGTGGTGCCTTGACCATTTAGGTACTTCCGGTGTCTAGCACAGGCCTGGTGCAAAGGATAGTTGATGAATGGATGAATGAAAGGAAAGAAAAAAGAAAGAAAGAATGGAAGAGAGGAAGAGGGAAAGGAGAGAAGGAGGGAGGGAAGGAAAGAAAGGCTGTAGCTAGAGAAAGTGTCTCAGGCATAGGCCAATGAGAGAGCAGAAAGGAGAGGCTGTGTTTATTCAGAAGACAACACTAGCAGAACTTCAATACTCCTGTTTTGTTCAGGTCATGCTTCTCCCCATCCCCTACCCCTCTCTCATCTCCCATGCTGCTACAGTGACTCAGGAGAAACCTACCCCACTCCCAGGTGAACCTTGTTGGCTGAGACTGATTCCATCCTCTTGCAAGTGATTGATTCAGGAATGATCATATGGTCCATTTGGGGTCAACAAAATGCAAGAAAAGTTTGCTAGGGGTTTCTGAAAGTTTTCTTATCCTGGCATAGCCCCCCCCCCCGAAGTTATTCTCTTTTCTTTTTTGAGGTCTAGAAAGATTGCTACCATCCTGTTACTGGCCTGAGAATGAGGCCAACACAGAGAGGAGACAAGAGAATAATAGGAGGTAGATGCCACTGGATGAAATACACCTTGAAGCCCATCTAACTCCTATACTTCAAGTTATGGAAATCAATCAACAACCTTATCTTTCAAACTACTTTCAATTAGATTTTTGGTTACCTGCAGCCAAAAGTCTCAATCTCAATTGTTCTTTGAACCAAGCCAAATAGTAATCTACTCTCCAACACAGGCTGGAAGTCAAGTAGGGAGGAAATAGAGAGCCAGAAATCACAACAATGTTAGCGGTGAATAGCCATTTCCACACTGAACCCACCACTCCAAGCCACTAGGCCCTGTGATGGATGTTCACTGACCATACTTCACCACTTGTAGATTGGTACTCACAGCAAGAGACTTGAAAACAAGATTTTCAAAGAGCTACAGCTAATGCTGCTTCTGAATGACTGTGTGATCTTGAACAAGACATTTAACTTCTCTGAGCCTCAATCTGACTCAATCCATGCCAAATATATTACATGAAAATTAATGAAGATTTTTAAAATTAATTTAATTATTGTTCAAGTACTGTTTTGTTTTTTACTCCCATCCCAACCCACCCCCAGTGCTCCCCACCTCCCTCCCATTTCCACCCCCCTTAGTTGTTGTCCATGTGTCCTGTATAATAGTTCCTGTAAATCCTTCGAAGATTCTTATCTCATACATTCTTCACAGAATTTCTGGGAAGATCAAATGTAAGGTAATTCTGAGGGCTGCAAATCTCAGTCAGATGTTATTATTATCTTTATCTGATCTGTTTTTCATTTCTTTTTATCTCCTGGGGCTTCACCCTGGACAATGCTAACATCTGACAACTTAAATCTACATTTAACTTCATCACACAACACTGACCCCAATTCAATCTTTATAAGCCACTTCCAGAATGGATTTGGGGTAGCTTATAATAAAAGGCTCCATACAGTAGAACAATGAAGTAAGAGTGCAAGGATAAGAGTGAAGCAAGGGAAGGTGGGAAACCATTGTACTAGAAAACCCAATGAAAAGTGACTGTAATTGAAGTGACTGGAAGACTTAGTTCTCTGAGCTTCCCAACAGCCAAGGGAAAAAGTGGAGCTTATTTTAAAGCCAGTATCACAACACACATAGAGTGTGGTAACACTCTATGACAGCTACAAAAATGAATAAGACATGGCTTCTGCCCTCGAAGATTTCAGAGGATGATAAGAAAAATCCATCAATAGAGAGATTAATTCTGGGTTTGAGAAAGACTTGATGGAAGAAAAAATTGGGGCTGGGCCTTAGGTGAGGTTGGCATCTGATTAGAGATTTGTGGAAGGGCTTTCTGGCAGGAGCAAGGGACCTGCATACAGGCACCTGTATTTAAGAAAGGGTGAGTGATACTCTTGGGCTGCAGGGTACTGGGGTGTGGATGTGTGTGCATGTGTGTACACACATATGTTCATATGTGTACATGAGGTACAGTAGAAGATAAGGTTGGGGAGGGAGACTGGGGTCAATTTAAAACAGTCCTTGGAGGCCATTTTTAGAACTTGGAACTTTTTGTCTGTAGGAAATGAGGAAAAGTCACTGAAAGCATTTTGATAGGAAAGTAGCATGATCATAGTTATTCTCCAAATAACACATTTTGGGTGGTATTTTCCCCCCAGAGATCAAAATGGAAAGTGTGGCTCTGCAGTGAGCTCATACACTTGCACCAGAAACTTATCCTTCCTCTGCGCCGTTCTGTGTTCACTCGACAGTGTTTCATTACTTTGATTCTAAGTCAGCTGTTCCCAGAGCAAAGGCAGAAATTCATCATCTTTCCCTTTATGATTTTCTCCTCTGTCATCAAACACATCAACAGACGTGGGTTTTATCATAATTCAGTTCCTGCCTTCCACCCACCTTAATTACACGCATTTCCACTTGATAATAATTCACTGGAATATTCAAGAAGATCAGAAAGTGAAGCTTCTGTTTGCCTTGGCAACTCTTTTGGGAGAGTTCCTGCATCAAAGTACCGGACGGGAAGTCCTGTCTTCTTGCCTTTCCACGAGCGGGCACAAGAGAGATGATGCTTTGCAGCCTCGAAGGCTCAGAATTTATCCACCTAATGGAACCATGGAATTCAGCCTTGGAGGGGGTTTTAGGGACCATTTGCTTGCATGTAATGAGAGGTAGAAGCACTGCTCATGGTTTCTTGCTCACAATGAGCACTAAGACTCTTGCTTTCCCTTCTCCAAGACATTAGCCTTGACTCCAATCACTGCACATAAGATATAAGGGAGTCAAAATCTGTTGATGGATTGCCCAAGATCAGAATCATAAGGTTCAACTCAAATCTGCCCACTTTGTCATGAATGCTTAGCCCATCACTCCTAAACGGAATGCCCTGCTTGAAAAGCCATTAAATTTAAAGTTATCTAAGGGTCTCTAAAAAGCCTCCGCTGGCCCCTCCAGGTTGAATTAGATGCCCACCGCTCCGCTGTGCTGTCAGATAATGTGCTGTTATCATGTGAGTCACATGCTGTTACAATACCTAACATTCGAGTACTTAATATGCACCATGAATTTTATACATAGTATTTCATTCAGTCTTCCTAATGACCTTATGAGGTAGACCCGGTTATCATCTCTAGTTTAACGATGAGGAAGATGAAACAAAACCTGGCTAAGCGACTTTTCCAACGTTGTACAGCCAATATGTACTGGAAGTCGAGTTTGATCTCCGATGACCTGACTCCAAATCTCGTTCTTTGATACAATGTTACGATGGCCTGTTTCTGTGTCCGCTGCCCATCTACTCCCCCTGACCCCACCCCTGGCTGCAGGGGTGCAGAGGGGAGAGAATTCCTGGTGTGGGTTGGCTTTGTCCATTTTCATATCTCTGTTGCCCAGCACAGGGCATAGTGAGTGCCAGGTGCTCAAGCCATAAAAGGTAGCTTTGTGGATAAATGTATAAAAAAGTCAACTGTTACCTTCAAGGAGACATCCAAGCTCAGAGGCCCACTGGCTTCTTGGATCCGAGAGACAGGAAATAAACAACTGAAGAATGAATTGTCTTCTAAAAAAGACCGTCGCTAATGACACAGAGACTCAGGAGCACAGTGTAACCCAAGGTTGCTGGGCAGTCTCGGTTCCCACTGCCTGTCCCCAAGACACCCAGGCACTGTCCTTGCAGAGGGCCACTCCTTCAGGGGTGTGGCTTTATTGTCTCTGTGTTGAGGGCGCAACACAAACAAGGTAGTTTTACAGACAAGAGCAGAATTCCTCTCAGGGAGAAAGAGGCCATTAGATCTGGAAGACGAGGTCCCCTCGGCTCGGCAGGAGTACATTGGAAAATTGGGAGGGAGGACAAAGAGAGAACCACAGAGCGGGTCTGAGTAAGAGGCAGGAAGTTGAGAGTTAGGAGAGAGGAGCAAACCAGGTGAGGGAAGAGGGATTGAGATCAACACAGCGTTAGAAGTCGGTTCTCCTTCAGAACTTCTCAGTACTGGGAACATGGGAAATGCTTTTGAGAGCAATGCCTGAAGTTCCATTTTAAATTATTTACTGAGCAGTCAAGACATTTCCTCCTTTGCTTCAAACCCTCAGGAGGGGTTTGCTGCCTCCCAAGCCTTGGGCCAAGAGGACTCCAGGGAAGCAAAAGGTCGGGGTGATGCCCGACGGGGTACCCAGAGCAGAAAAGGAGTGGTAGGCCTGGGAGGCAAAACAGAGAGGAGATATAAAATTTATATTTTACCCTCAACATATTGAGAAGGACACCATGTTCCCCTCCGTATGTTAGATGAGGGTTTGAGGCCCCCCCCCAAAAAAAAATCTCGAAGGCCAGCATGTCGCCCGCAGGCTGGGTGAGTTGGGAACATCCATGTAGCTGACATTTAAATTAAATGTGCATGATATGATGCTTTAAAATGTTATGGTGATGCTTTTTTTTCTTTTAAAATATAGTATAGACAATTATTCTGGGAATACAATGATTTCGACCCCTCTTCCAGGGTTCTAAAATGCTCAAGGAAGAATGAGTGGGAAATGTTTTTGAATCGTTTTTCTTTTCCTCCAGGAAGATTCCATATTTTTTAATAAGACACTCCGGACTTAGGTGACTCCTGATTTGCTTCTGATTCATTGGAACGGGGATTCAGTGTTAGTGAATCACTATTAGCTGTGATGCGGTCCGCGATTTACCGGTCAGTTCACATCAAATCTGACTCACTTCATCCCTTGTATGTGCCGCAGGGGGAACAGACTCGGACTTGATAAACAGGACAGCCACCGTTTCCACCCGGGAGACAACCCGCCAGCACACACGTGCTCTGGATGGGAGGGCTTCCGTCTCAGCCCCCTCCGACCTGTGGGGTGTGCTCCGACTTCTCCCTCTGCAGCCTGTGTCCTCCTGGGTGTGGGTGGAGACCCCCGTTCATGAAGAGAGGCAGGAAAATGGGGGGTTTGGAGAAGAAATGAAACACCTGAACACAAGTCATTTCTTAGAGTTCGGATCTTGGTGAAACTTGAAGAGAAGTGAAAAAAGACAGGAGTTGGATTTTTCCTTCCCTCTGAGCGCCCCCACCCCCACCACCCCCACTGTTAGCAGATTCCCACCAGGTTTACCTGAAGTCCTTTGGTGACTGCTGGAGCTCTGTACTAGCCGTGGCTGGGGCAGACAGGACACAAGACACAATAAGCATTTCAAAAAACATCTCACAGTGTGATCATCAGTGTGTAATAGGAGCTGGGGTTATTTAAATAACATGTGAGAGCCGGTATTAATGACCCTTTGGGCTGCCCAACATACCATTTGGTTTTCCCTTCTAAGGAGGCAGAGAGTAGGGGCGGCAGATAAATTATAGATGAAACCCCCATCATATGTTTATAAATACACTAACATTAGCATTTTACTTCCCCATAAATCCGAGGCCAACACGCAGGCACAAGATAGAAAGCCCTGTAAAACAATGATATATTCTCCGCTCACGGGCGTTGACGAGTGGCCCATTCAGTCCCGGCGCGGTTCTTCAAACACGCTCTCTCCGCTCGTGCCCCCTCATTTAAAATCCATTTTAATTTAAAGATGCGCAAGGCAGTGCTCGTGGTACATTTACTCGTCCTAGTTATACATCATGGAGCAAGGAAAAGAAAATTGTTTCATCTAGAGATACGGTTCAATGTGGTCACCACTGAACAGTGGAGTAATTACCATATCAGGCCCACTCAAAATGCACTCAGGGTGTTCTGTGACCTATCATTTGCTAATCTGCATAGTGAAGTATAGCTTCATAACTATAAATTGCTGACTTAATTAAAACCAGGACCTTTCTGTCATTTAATTACAGGGAGAAAGGTTATTGCTTAAATGCAATTTTCCAAATGTGATTTCTTAACAGTTATTAACTGCTTCACCATCATTTATTGTTTCAGATTTTTCAATTTGAAAATACACCCCGTGACAGAAGTAATGACTTCATGAAAAACTCAATCTAGAGGGAGGCCAGCCAGCCCATTTGTTTCTCGTAAGTGGAGCCGACAGGAAACTGGAAAATGTCACCGAAGGATCCTGGGATGGTTCTCACTTTCGGGGAGTAATTAAAACCCAGAAGGTTGTGTCAGAAATGGGGAGAGGTTGTTTGCAGACATTGTAAAGGGGGTCCCTCCTTTGCATCCTCGCTGACACATGTGTTTGCCTTATCAAATGTGGTGGTGACAGGGAGATGGAACAAGGCCGTGCTAAGGCCAGCACAGAGCACTGAGCAGCAAGGGGACCAAAGACAGCACCAGGGCCCCGTCAGCTCCTATACTCCGATCCGAATGTACACGCGTCTTCTGTAAGACCCCTGCATCTAGGACTTGTTCTCCCCCCAAATGGAAACCACGGCAAGTTTGGACCTGGCAGGTGGCCACACAATGAAGAGGATAGTCCACATTTTCGTTCATTCTTTGTTTCATTCTTTCTTTCATCCGTGAGTAGTTGTGTCTTCTCTTTTTTCTCCACATTTTAGTGCATAGCCTGGAGCTCAGGGAGCAAAGTGGAGTAACCGGTGAAGTTGGCCAACAGAGATGACCTGGACAACCGGGCCCCCCCAGAAGCCCTTGTGCAATAACAGGGAGTTTAGTTATCATCCTAATGCCCATTTGGAGACTTGGGAAGCTGATAAACTCAACCCTTCACTTCCTGTCACAGCTTATCTCCAGCAGAGGAGCCTGGAATTTAGCTGAGATGGAAAATCTGGTCGTTCCCTAGACCCTGGCAGCTCCGTGTTAGAAAGTCTCCAGGAGGAACAGGTGTGCTGCCGGGCCCTGAAGGTCCATCCTGGACAGGAACTGCCTCCCTTGCTGGCTGAAGAGAACTTCCGTCTTCCTCTCATTTTAGAAGAGGGTTAAAGTTTAAGGTGCTCAGATGAAGAAGTGAACATTCACCCAATTTCTCTATATATCTTAGCCATTTCTTTGGGCTTTATTCATTGTGCCAGATACACAACAATGACCGATGTGGGTTTCATACAGTTTTATCAGATTATTAACAATCACTCATGCTCTCCATCACCATTGTCCTTTGCAGTTTCCAAAGTATCTTCACACACCTTATCAATTTCACTTCAATTAAGCAAATATCTTAATAGCACACACATTAAAAAATGCACGGCTCCTGCCCACATTCGACAGGGGAAATCACGTGGTCCTCAATTTAATTCTGTAAGGTAGCAACAAAGATGTTTTAAATGAGTCTACATCACACACCGCCTTTTTCTTTCTCAAGAACACACACAGTCACACTTGCTCAAAGTAAGTAAAAGTGAAGGTCAGCCTAGACATTTAGAGGCTCAAAGAATCCAAGGACAGTGTGACCAAAGTGAGGCCAGGCTTCAGACGAACTGGGTGGGAAATCTGAGATCCAAGGCTGCTCTGCCTCCAGAGGCCACGTGGTCTCTCTCCCGTGTCTCTCTTTCTCTACGGTTTCTGCACACGAGTTTCTCTTTCTTGACCTGTCCCCTCCCCACTTCCTCATTTTACACATGGTCCCGCGGGGCAGCTATCGTGACTGCTCCACTGTATGCCCTGCCAACCACCAACACACGTCCCTTAGCTCACGTTTCTGGAAGAAGTAATCTGGTTGTTTGAATGCTTCCCTATTTCTTTAATAGTAAATCATGAATTACTGGCTAGCTGGGTCTATGGACAAGGCAAGAAATAATGTACATATCTAGGAGAGCGGATGAAGAACTGCGATCTCTATTCGAGAGCTAAGGACACTAAACCTCAGAGAGGTTAAGCAACCTGTCAAGGCTCACACAGCATTTATGCTGCTGAGTCACGTCTACATTCTCTTCCACTTCCGGTCAGTGCCTTTCCCAGGGGCTAGAGACAGTGAACTCGTTTAAGAGAGTACTAGGATATGTATACATGCAACTTTAGATTTTTAGATTTTTATGTTTAATTCTATTGCTAAATATTAACACCCCCCCTCAATAATGAACAAGAGTACAAATCCTCTAGCTAAAGAAGAAATTCTTTTGTTTTAAAATAAAAAAATAAACTATTTCCATTTGGTAGTTAGTATAACTAAAGCTCTCATGCACCTCATTAGCCAATCTATTGACTATTAATATCTAAAAAATGGTGGAGGAGAATAACAATTATTGATACCCATTCAAGAGTTTAACATGGAAGCCAAACGCTACTTTTTTTTATATGCCAAATGCACAACATAACAGAGTTCCTTTCATTTTTGCCATGACTGCTTTTTATGGCAGCCTCATAGTTGGGTCTAAAAGTCAGGCTCTAGCGTGGACGGCCTCCAAAATCGCACTAGATGACCTGCTTTGAATCCAGAGAGAGGAAATGATTTGAATCCTTTCCCACTATCACTGTCACTACAAGAAACGAGGTGGTTTTACATTGCCCTACATTTTATGAACTAACTGGTGATTATCCAACATTGTCCAGGACGGAATGGGTGATGTGCAAGAGGCAAGGGGAAGACTGTCCCCGCGTGCGTGTGCTGCTGGTTTTTTTATTGGCAGGGACCTCAGTTTGGTCCACCACACTGTGGCTTGATAGCAGCAACCACAACCACAGCAAAGCAACAACACTACACAAACCTGGCCCAGACGGGTCATTTCTGTACTGACCCTACAATTTAAAGAGATACTCCCTCAAACCCACTGCAGTTAGACAACTATACAGATTGACTCTGGACCAACTTCCCATGTTCCCACATGTCAGTCGGGTTTTGTTGTTGTTTTTGTAAAGCTTTATTAAGCTATTCACAGACTACGATTCACCCACTTAATGCATACAATTAAATGGTTTTCAGTAGAGTCACAGAATTACGCAAACATCACCACAATCAATTTTAGAACATTTTACCATCCAAAAATAAACTTTGCACCCTTTAGCTGTAATTTTCCAGCTCCCCTAACTTTAAGCAATCATGAATATACTTTCTGTCTCCAAGGATTTGGAGTGTCCTATTCTGGACACTTCATATGAATGGAATCATATTATATGTGCTATTTTGTGACTGGTTCCTTTCACAAAGCAAAATGTTCTCAAGGTTTGCCTGTGTTGTAGCATGTGTCAGCACTTTATTTACTTATATGGCTAAATAATATTCCGTTGTATGAGCATGCCACAATTTGTTTACCCATTCATGAGTGGGTGGACATTTGAGTTGTTTCCACTTTTCGGCTATGATGAATAATACTGTTATGAACATGTATGTACATTTATATCAGCATGTGTTTTCAGTTCTCTTGAGTGTATACCTAAGAGTGAGAAGGATTACATTAAAACTACACAGCAAAATGTTTTGAAATCATTTTTCTGTACCTACCTGTATAGAAAAGCCCCCCAAAGTCTTTCCTCCCCTCACTGTAAGTACCCCAGCAGGCTCTGACTAAAACTCACAGCTCTAAGAGGCTCTTTCTTTCCCTGCACCCTTCCCTCTTTCTGTAGCCCTTCTTCTCTTCTGGTCTGAGTTTCCTGTTCTCCCAGTTTAAACCTCGTTGCCTCACTGGCTTCTACATTTTTCTGACTACTTTTCTTTCTCTGAACTAAAGCAGCAAAAAGCTCAGGCTGGTGAGTGCTCAAGAGTGCAGAGTGTGTCAGTATGTGTATGGGGGGGGGCACCACTTGTGGGGCTGGGAAGTGAGCACAAAACATGGCAGATACTCTAAGCATAGGCTTCAATCATTCTATTACCTCACTTGGTTATAGTTTTTTGCATGATATGTAGAGCTATCTGATGTATTTTCTTATTGGTTAATTATCTCTCTAACCCCCTGAGGCACACAGATTGTGAGAATAGGAGCCTTGAGTGTCTTATTTGCCACCGTATCCCCTGTGTTTAGTAGAGCAGTGCCTGGTACTTAGACGAGGATAAAAATGTATTAAATGAATGAATGAAGGAGAAATGGAAAGGGCTACTCTGCAGTGACCATCTCATGGAGATTCATAGCTTGGGCTCCAATTTGGATGAAGATGGACCCTCCTCTCCTTCCTTTTCTCCTCTCTTCTCTTCCCTTCCCTCCCCTTCCTCGGAAAAACAATCACCGATCCCCGATAAAACAGTATTTCAAAACTGGAATCCTTAGCAGAATTGTGCTCCATTAGAGCCGACCATCCGCACCTCGTTTTGCATGAGAACAAACACACCCAGGTATGCTGACGTCGTCACTCGGGTGTGTCCAGGCCACTTACACAACCCTTGCATATTTCACAGATCACAGATCGGCTTGTTCTGGGTTTTGTTTCTTGTTTTGTTTTTTGGGTTTTTTTTTTGCTTTTGCTTTCCCTCCAGCCAGATAAGTTGAGACCTGATCTGTTTTGACCCAGGGCTGACCATCAGCCTGGCCTTCTTGCTCTCTCTGTCCCTGAGATTCAGCTAGAGACGTCACAAGCTCTAACACCCGAACTACATGCCATTGCCACCACTGTCTCGTGTCACAGTCCTAGTCCTATGTTCTGATAATAAAACTTCATTAGCACCTGCACCTCCCTCCCCTTCCCTCCGAAACACTGTCTCGGGCCGAAACAATTAGCGGTCTCTGCGTCATATCATTCGGTTGTCCGACAGCCATTGTGAGTGAGCCAAACCGTGAGAAAATGGAGATCCTGACAATTCCCATTATCGTCAAGCGAAGATATTTACTTGTACAAATATTAAAGGTTATTAAAGATGTAAACTGACTTCATTCCATTAGAGGTTTGCATAAGGTAATCATTTAAAACAACTACCCAGCCTCATTTGAATAAATTGCCAATTCATTTTCCGAAAGAAAAATGCCACTTCTCTGAGCTGTGTTTTTAACTGCTTGCAGTGGTAGAAGATAAAAACAAAAACCTATGAATATTTCAGAACGAGAATTGTTCACATTCTCTTATCATTTAGCCTAAGCCAGACAATGGGTTATTGTTCTGGAAATCTGACTGAGAGTGGCCCAAGCAGCTGAGACAGTGAAATACCACTCACATCAAAATCAGTCTTTAGCGGGGGGAGCGGCCACTGAGCTCCAGTCCTCCTGCATTCCAGCACCAGGAATCCGCCCTAATGAAAAGTCAGGATGTGTGCAAATATTTGTCTGCAAGGATGTTCATCCCAGTGTTATTTATAATGGGGGAGAGGCAGAGGCAGAGAGAAGTTAAGAGCAAGGGCGGGGGAAATGTCTTCCTGACGAAGGCGTTGATTGGACAACACATTAGAGTACAACCTCAGGATGGTCTGGAATAAAGACGATTAAATGTCACGTCATAGAAGGATTCATAATGATATGGAAAATGTTTATTATATTTAAAAGGATTATCATTCATAAAAAAGATAAACATTTATATTTGCATTGAAAAAGACTAAAAGAAAATAGATCAAAAATGATAACTTGATAGTGGAATTATTGGTGATTTTCATTCTTGTGCTTCTAGAATGAGAAAAATAACAGTAATCCAATATTATCCAACCATTTGCAACTCAGTGGTGTTGGGTACATCATTATTCTTTCTTAGCTGGATCGGGTTCTCTTCTCTCCCAGTCCATCCCTGGGCAATCCAGGGCATCAAGGCTAAGGCCATGGGCATTGGGCAAAGGACACAGGGAGTGAGCTGGTCTGATATTTTGCAGGAAGTTCTTTATGCTTCCTGGACTTGGCTCCTTGGGGTCAGTCCTGCCCACTTAGGACCTTTGAAAGTAAACCAGTAAGATGCTCTTTAATTGTTACAGTGTTTCTTACAAAACTTTCAGGAGACTGTCTCTTTAAAGAGAAAATTAGTAAGGATTTGCTCAGTTTGTGTCATGACACTTCCCTACCTCCCATCCTTCACCTTCCCCAGAACACACCAGGGTAGTCTTCCCTCTTTTTGGAAGTCCAGGGCTGGTAAGGCCTTCTGAGGCTTAGAAATTTCAGTGACTTCTATCTTGTTGCCTCACTACCCTCAGTACATTGATTCCTCCTTATAGTCCAAGCTCCAGCCATTACAGAACATTCCAGAGGGCAGAAAGGCAGAAGAGGAAATGGAGTCTTGCCCCTACTCTTAAAATCACAGGTGAGACTTCTGTTACACCCCATTGGCCAGAAGTTGATCACGTGGCCACTACAGAGGAGTGTTGTGAGAACCTGGGAAATGTAGTCTTTATCCTACTTGGTTCACCTAAAATTCAGAAGTCCTATTTCTGAGGGGGAAAAAAAAGAGAAAATAAATGAAGGCAAGTAGTAGCCTTTCTGGGGGAAAAAATTCATACATATGGGCACCACAAGATATCACTAGGCAAAGAAGATACCAAACAAGTGTGTGTAACTACTTCAACATTTTTTGCACTCAGTCAACCCAAAAAGTATTTCCTGGTGCTTGCATTTATTTGAAAACAGTCTACGCGCTGCAGAATTCCGAGCTACGGGCTCTGGGGAAGAAATCAAACAGCTGCGGCGAATAAAGCAGATGGGAATTAAGAATGCTGGAGAGCCTCCAAAACGCGATCCCATTGTCCGCCGAGTGCCAACTCCACAAAGAATGTGTGCTCCAAAATAGAAACTTTATGAAACTTGGAAGCATTTGATTAATGTAAACCTTCATGAATAATGCAAGGCTGTGCGCCAGGGCTTGATGTGAGGCAGGGAGAGGGGAAAGCAGATTAGCACGTTCATCTTGGCTTTTAAAAAATATGAGAAATTCACAGAGGGAAGTCGAGCATTTTGGGGCCGAGGAGTGTGACTGCTGAAATGGTTGCTGCTGACATGCCTCTTGGGTGGCCGCGGAGGAAACACAAGCCGGCTCACCAGGGCCGTTCCATCAGAGCGTCTGCCCAGCCCTGTGTGCCACTCGGCTAAACAGTCCGGGACAGTCGTGCCTGTGTGACTGCAGCGCATCACTGTGACTGGGGCCCGGGAAACTCTTCTGTGCCCTGTAAACATCTCTGCTACCTACGGGTTGCTGGAAGTAGACATTCCTCCATTAGACATTCTCTCCTTCATGCTAATGAACTGTCTTCTGTTGAAATGCGAACATCTCTGAGCGGGATTGCACACACAGAGGGTTTCAAAACACAATCCTTTCTATTCTGCCTCTAAAATATCTTTTACTGGTTTTACTATGAAATATTTCAGACTTACAAGAGGTAAAGGACAACACATCACCTATTAGGACCCTCCTTTCCTGGTCTGGTACCCTCAGAATCCATCCCCACACCCTTGGATAGAAGAGTCAAGCGATTCTTTTAGGGAAGCCATAGACACACCCTGCTTCTCAGACAGGGAGAGCCCGGCAGGTAACGCCCGGAGCCTGTTACTGTCTTCTGGAAGCCTTTTGCTCAGTTAGGTGAAGCCAGCCCCCAGCCCCAAAAGTGTGGCTGGCAGTAGACTTCCCTCCTCTGCTGTGGGGAGAATACATGGAAGGTGGAAATGGTGTCACTGGAGCGTCTCAGCTGCTGGAATGTGGGCCCCATTGCTCAGCTGGAGTTCATTGCCAATGTAGGGGAGCATAACCCTAGTTGCCGGCTCTTCCAGTTTTTTAAAGAGAAGCTGAGTCATTTTTGTTTTGTTTCCTTTTCTTTTACTAGGCAATCCCTGCACATGAGATTTGGGACTCTAATAGCTGGTGATCTTGGGCATTTGCTCTTCTCAAGTTCGGTGTTCTCAGCTGTCCAGTGAAAGAAAGGAAAGAAGTACTATGTTTTGGGACGCTGCCCTGGGATAATTCACGTAGGGTTCTTAGACTGGAGCCAGGCTGGCATGGAGTAAGTGATCAATAATGGTTAGCTTTTTTTTTTTTTTTTTTTTAACTAGACACTAGAGGAAGCCCTAGATTGGGATCCCATCTTTCTTGCCCATCTCGATTCTGAATGTAGAGTGTTCTGTCTTCTACGGTGGGGACAGAAGAGCCCACCTGGAAGAGAGAGCCAGGGCTCACTCAGCAGAAGTCTCTGGAGCTCCCTAAATGCAAGGGTGTAGAAGGCAAGAGATGCAAGGAGCTGCCCCAGACATCTGCTGTAGACCTTTTCTACTGAAGGAAAAATAAAGACGCAAAACAGGAAGGAAGGAAGAAATGAAGAAAGAAAGGGAAAAAAAGAAGGTAGGAAATGAGACTTAGTAAAAACTCAAAGCCTAGACAACATTGTAATTAATATATAGCAAGAGGTTTCTAAAATTGTGGGCTGCTAAGCAAAAACTGCTAAACAAAAGTCATGTTGCAGATTATAATTAATGATACTTAAAATATTTAAGACATATTGTTCAGTTTGGTAATCAGGCTATAGAACAATGTGCATTGAATGAGACTAATAGTGTATAGGAATTTATGTATATCTAACAAAAAAAGACTGGAAAGAGAGCCAAAAAATTATGTAAAAGGGTAATCTCTGGGTGACAGGATTGGCATTTTTATGTTTCGTTTTCCTTACACGAGCCTCCTAATTTGCCTTTTATAAACCTATGTAACTTGTTTAATATGACAAAATGAGAAGTATTCAAAATAATCAATAGGTTTGTGAAGCTACTAGTTTCAGCCAAAGCAAGAATTTCAGATTCTTTTTCTAAACTTCCAGCAGGTGGCGCAGTGGCGATGTCAGCCTCTGGCAGTTTCACAGCTTACGTTAACAGAATCTCGGGTGTTTTGTAAGTTCCGGCCAGGGCTGCAGGGGAAGCAGACAGACTGCACGTTCCCTAGTGGGCAGGGGGCACTTGGAAGAAGCCACCCAGACCCAGGGACTGCCCTCATCCAGATCACTGGCCCCAAGGTTGCCTTGTCCCTGCACCAGGAGAGACAACAGAGTTAGAAATGCAAAGAGATGCTGTTTCTCTTCCTCCCTCCATTTACTTTCACCCCATAAGTTCAGATCAGTGTTTTTGGTGGGCATTTCTGGATAAGATTAAATTTGAAACTCACCCAAACCCTAAGGAGGAGTGACATTTTTTTAGCTCAAATGTGAAAAACAAATAGGTAATTTCCTTATCCACAATAACTCCAGTTAAGGGATTTAATGAACAGCAAACCTTGTGCACAAAGATGATGGACATCTCCGCCCACCGTCACAGCTCAGACTGGCACGGAGAAGCTCGCAGGCTCCTCCTGCCAGGTCCCAGAGTTTTCACTTACCAATTCTTCTTCACGCCCACTATGATCCAGATGCTTTAACAGAGGACCGGCTTGCATGTGGTACTCATCTGGGTTCTCGGTTCAAGCCCCTTAGCATATAGTTGCTGTCAAGGCCAGACAGCCCAGGCGATCAGAAGAAATCAAGTAACATGAAGGGCGACAGCAACCTGGCAGTCACTATATGCATAGAACTCCAGCCATTCTTGTTCCCGCCCCACCCCCACCCCACCCTGCAACTTCTCTCTCTTACACAGACACAGGCTTTCCTAAAGTCATTAGAATAGTGGAGGCCATATGACAACAACAAGACAACTAACACATATAAGACTGTAGACCAGACAGTTTTGCTTCAAGGTTAAGAGCTTTGGAGTCAGCCTGGTCTTGAGTCCCAGCCCTGACACTTTCCAGCGTGGCACTTTGTTCTTGGTCCCCACATCTGTTAAACACTAGTAAGAATCCCTATGAGTCACAATATTGCAGAAGGGATCCAAAGCTCTCCTGCACGTGGCACCCTTGGATGGCGCCTGGCAGCGAGCAGGACTCTGTACTCAGTGCATTTTGGTTATTATTGTTTCCTGAAAATGTAAAGATAGACGAACAATTTGAAATGACCAAACTGGAGTTTGTTGATTGATGGGAAATTTAATCAGGGGCAGTTATTTCCAGTGACTAAATTTTCCACCGCTGAAATAACTTTCAAAGTCTTTCAGTATACTCCGAAGTAGACCCCAACACTGTTCCGGTCACAAATCTTTGGCATGGCTATCTGGGGAACATCTGTGTGACTGACTGGATATAACGGTCCGGGTGGGTGACCTTCAAACAAATCAGCACCCAGCATATCATGAGCACCGCCCGATCAGAAAGAACCCTGGCCCTCATGCTGGCACAGAGTCCTGGGGCAGCCTGCCCGTATATAATAGATGTCCACAAAGTGAATAGGCCCTGATAACATGCACTGTGGTAAAGGAACAGCACACCATCAGCTTCCAGGGTTCTCTCTTAGGGGCACTCCCAGGAGGAAACACTGTCTTCACGTCTACTACTTAAGTGGGTTTTGTCTATTTACTAACTTTATGTAATGGAGTCATATTTTGTATACTCTCTTGTGAATCTGGCTTTTTTTGCTTGCTGCTGTGTTTGTGAGAGTCCTGCCTGAGCTGTTGTGCACTCTTTGTTATGTAGTTCCAACTTTGTGGTCACTGTTTTTCAGGGCGTTGACTTTTTTGAAGAGTCCAGGCAAGTTGTCTTACAGGATGCCCTGCGGTGATTCAGACTGGATCAGTCACCTCCTCTGGATTAGGCTCAGCTTAAACATTTCGGTCAGAAGACGGCCACGCTGAGGTTGTATAGAACTTCCCATTGCGTCCCATGAGGAGGCGCCTGGAGTCAGTGTGTCCTGTCATTGGTGACGCTAAGCTTGATCCCCTGGTAAAGCAGCTGTCTGGCAGATCTCTCCACTGTGAAGATGCCTTACTTTTTATAATTAACAAATACTCTTTGGGAGGGTATTTTGAGATCATGTAAAATCCTGATGGCCAACCAACTGTGCACTCCATGGTGGTAGCATCTGCGGATGACACTTACTTCAGTCAATTATTCCATGGGAGTCAGAATTCCCTTGTAAAATTAAAACACTCTTGTGAGGGTTCCTCTGTCCTACCCTGCAGTCCCTGCGAAGACAAGGTGAACTTGCAGGTTATTTTCCCTTTATCTCCTGAGTTCCACTTTCTGCCTTAATTGTTTTATTTTGTACCCCAGGAGGCTAACGCCCTACACCACCTGATTCCTTGTGATTGGGTCTCTCACTGGCAAGATATCAAAGGGCAGGAGAAGAGAGAGGTCGGGGTGCCCAACTGCCCCCCCTTCAGCTCTCGTTGCTGGCAGTAGCTGCATCCCTGGGCACCCGAGTCCTCATCTGGCGACTCTCCACACTGCAGCTCCCCTCGGCTCCCACAGCGACATTTCTTTTCCTCCGCCCTTCAGCCCTGGGACAGTATTAGCCTCCTCCTCCAGTCTGGGTGCCTCCATATTTCTTGCTTTTACTTAACCCTGTCCACATTTCTTAATTAGTCCCTCTATTACAAATCTCTTTATTTAAACTATCCTAGAAATTCTGCTTCCTGCCAGGACTCTAACTGATTCAGTGAATATCCCTCCAGATCCCTAGTTTTGATCTGAATGGTGTGGCCTTAATTTTTCTACTGCTGACAAGGCTGTATCCATCAGAGTGAGGACACTGAACAGGAGAAGCAGAGAAGAGGGGAAGAGAGCACCCTTCCGGTGACCATATTCCTGGATCCCAGCTTCCCTGAGCCCAGTCCCTCCCCCCCCCCCACAGTCTAAGCCTATGAACTGACGAAGTCCACTTAACTGCATAAGCTCATTTAAGTTGAGCTTGTGTGCTTTGCATCCGAAGAGCCCTGATGTGCGGGGTCAGCACGAGGCGTCGGCAGTCTGCCTGTGCAGAGGGCCTGCGGGTTCTAGACATGTCGCCTACTCCTCCATCTGCTTCAAGAGTATCTCGCCGTTGTAGCTCTTTACTCCTGTCTCAGCTTCCCCTGGGTACTCACCACATCAAATGACCCTTACTCCAGAACAGTTCCTTCCAAGCAGTCTCTGCCTCGTTGTACTGGGAGCAGGCAGGTCACCCACGCATCACTCACTGGTTGGAGGGAAGGCAGACTGAAGAGAAAGCTCAAGAAAGGAGAGTGCAGGGCCCCAGGGCTGGTAACAGGGGCGTCATGACCACTTCTGGGCTCAAAGGGGCAGCGAGAGGGGGCAATGTGGCCATGTGACAGGAGCCATGCCTTGGGTGAAGGGCACAGCCAACTCATGGCAGCCCTGTAGTGAGAAAGCCAGAAGAATAAACACTCTGGCCCCATTATCTGCTTCCCCTTCTGTATCCTGCCATTGCCCCCACTGGCCAGACCCAACGGACTCACCTGGTTTCTCCTTCCTGGCACAGAGCAGACTGAAGAAGAGGGAATGGGTGTGAAGCAATATGGCACAGGGGCTTGGTGCAGTCCCTGGTGAGAAAGGTGCCATCACAACAAAGACCACCGAATCCCAGATGGACTCCAAGAGTGAGACACCTTAGCCTGGGATGTAAGGACCACCTCTGAGAAGAGCTAAATGTTATGATAAAGAGCGAGGCTTTCAACCGCCAGTGCATCCTTGGCCAAATAACCTAACTCACCTGAACCTCATCTCTACAAGCAGATACTGACAGTACCTGCTTCATGGGTGTATTCAGGGTTAACGGAGTCAGCACCTGCCCAGCAGGACACGTGCAGGATGTCACCAAGGTGCACTCTGGTTAGTACCATTATTACGTTTGCATTTTACTCTGGACAATCTCACAGTGGAGCAAACTTCCCCAGGACGTATCTTGAGGTAGAAAGAAGACTGGCTTTGGAGCCAGAACCCTGGGGCTCAAATCCCACCACGATGGGTTCTTCCTCGGTGCGCCCTTCGTTTCTCTGAGCTTCAGTTTCCTCACCCTAAAGCGGAGCACAAACGCCCATTTCACAGACCTGGATGAAGACCAGAGCAAACAAAATAAATGTACAAGAAAATGTTTTCTAAAGTGCGACGGCACTCTGCTAATGTAAGGAATGATCATCCTTAACCCAGCAAAGAGCATTCTGTGGCATGCATTTTCCTGACGGTCTTTGTTGCTGTTCTCTTGTTGACTCAGTGCATGTCAACAGATAACTCCATTTCAACCTCAGTGTCCACTGCCCAAGCTAATTGCTAATTTAGGCTTAAACTGTGCCCGGCTCCCGATTAGAATTTAAACCTTGGAACTCCATTAGGGATGCATAATGCTACATTTTCCTTCACTGAAATTAATCAGCTGCAAATGATTAAATTACTATATATAGTGTGAAACACAACAAAGCTGTAATTTTTATATAAATTCCAGAATGTTACATTATTTCCCTTCAGCGCTGACATTGGAATAATTCCTCCACAATCATTGCTTTGTCTTCTGTAAAATAAAATTTAAAGAACCCATTGCTCTTCAGGCGGACCAAAGTCTGCATTCAATATTTAATATGATTAATGTTTACTGTATTTGTTGTGGGGTTGTCTGCTAATTGTGGCGTTAAAACCTCACCCCCTTCATCATCACTGGGGGCTGTGGGATGTTGGTTCAGAACCACAGGCTGAGAAAGTATCAATTAAAATTCAGCTCCACTGAACACATGAATCTTTTTTGTTGTTTGTTTGTGATGCCTGGCATATCTGGCGGCGACGGTCTCCTTCTCTCCCCCTCTCCTCGCTGCAAGAACAGATTGAAATTCCAGGAAACTTCGGCCGTAGGGATGCAGCCTGAGGTGAAGCCCCCCCGGCTGGCTCGGCGGGACACCCGTGGTGCGGTGCCAGCAGTGTGCTTCATTGGCCAAGCCCTTCACCTCTGGACAGGGGCAGGTCACTAAAGCCAATGCGATGTGGGTGAGGCAAACCAGGTGTCCAGGGACAAGGTTTCAGGAGGCTGATGGTGCACGTGCATGGCCCCGGGAGCGAGTGCCCAGTGCTTATATTCTGTGCCCCCCGCCCCTCACCCTTCAGGGCCTTGCCTCCTTACATTTTGCACCCCAGGCACCTCCCTTGCATCCCTCCTGATGAAGAGTAGTTCACCGAGAGTCTAGAACCCCAAGATGAGGACCCAGGGACTCCTGGCACCACCGTAATAGACCTTGGTTCTGTCCCTTCACCTCTCTGAGTCTTTACTTTCTTATGTGTGAAATAGGAATAATAATCTCTGCTGGGAAGATGTAGGATCGAGACAGTGCTTTGTAAAGGGCAGGATGCTCCCCAGGGGTGGGCGTCATTGTCACCGAGTGCATGCATTTCTCTGGCTGGCCTGCACTGCAGCAGGTCCTCGGGTTCCCTCCTCCGAGTCCTTGCAGCCTTTTGGAGGAAATCCTGGACCAAGTCTTCAAAATGCGGTCCCCACAGTGACTCCTAGCTTCCAGACGGCCTCCCACGCCCAGGGAAGTTGTTGCCTCCCCTCCCCCACCCACTGCTGCTCTTCCTCCCAGACGGTGGGAAGGAGTTCTGCTGGGTTTGAGGTTCGATTTCACCAACTATAGCTGGGCCTCTCTAGTGGTGGGCTGATCTCTTCTCTCACGTTCTCCCACTAGTCTCAGCTGTAACGGACAATCGCCTTCCTCTCCCAGAGTCTCTCTGAGAACACGCGACAATCCTCCCAGCTCCTCTTTGAAGCCCCTCTGGAGTCCGTACACCACGGAGGCAGGCATCGAAGTCTTCTCTCTCCACGCCCTCCTTCCTTCCCCTCCTCTCCTTCCCTCCATGAACCTTGCCCCAGGTACGTGGTCATCCCTTCCCACCCAAAGCTTGAGTTCCCCACTGGCACTGGGTCCCCCTGAGTATTGATTGGGCATCCTCTGTCTTGGGGGCGGGATACGAAAAGTCTGGCACACTCTTCATTCCAAGAGCTCACAACCCACGGGGTATTCTTCATGCCAACTCTGCCTCACTGTGTCTGTGTGTGTTAGAGAGAAAACGAGATCACACTGATGTGGCAAAATAGTGCCAATCGACACACCTAAGTTAAGAATATATGAGTATTCATTATCCATTATACAATTACTTTAACTCTTCTCTAGGTTTGAAATTGTCCAAAGTGAGACAGACGTTGGGGTGGGGGAAGCAGTGATAGTTTTAAACCACTTTTAACATGTTCTGTGGCTCACAATTGGCTGGCATATTATTGATCAGCAATGGCTTTTCCAAATGGGTTCACATCATTCACACACTTATTTAGATGTATGCAAACAGTTCGCACTTAGCTGACATAAAACAAAGAACAAGAAACAACTCTCTGGCTTTCCCTGTGATCCCTACACACAAGCCAAACACCTCCTCTGGTGCTCTAACAGTGAGACGGTGGTCTGCTCCCCTGTGCATAGAAAAACTGCTGTGTTGGCCATTAAGCTGTATAGCTTGGGGCCCACGAAACTGTACCAGCGGGCCTTTGAATCCTGGTTGTTTTAGTGGTAGGCAATCTCTACCACGCTCACTGAATCAGAGCGCAAGCCACGTCAGCTGTGACATCACTAGCATCACACTAGACCCTGATTTTCCCTTAAAACACACACTCTTGTTATGGGTAGAAGGAGGATGAAAATTCAGGTCCTCATCCTCTGGTGTTTTCAGGCCCAAGAATGGATAAAAATCCAGGAAGAGAAGAGATGAAAGGGAAACCAGACAGAAGCTTTCATTGTTTTTGTCCACCTCTGCTTCAAAACGGCACATGGGCCAGAGGCCAGCTGCAGGAGACTCCGTGTAGAGAGCAGGTGTACAAACAGGCAGTGGTTCTTACTCTCGAAGGCCAGCACCCCTGCCTCCCCTGGCCACCCTCATCCCTTTAGCTTTCTATACTTCAGGAGGACTTGAGCACTGTGGCCTTTTGGCACCCTGGGTCTAGGGAAGAAGCAGACTGCTCCTTATTCTCCTACCTTCCACCACCAACTCAATAGACATCTTTGGTTCAGCCCAATTGCCAACCATCTCAGAGCCACTCTCTACCACACTGTTGGAGCATAGTAGATGCTCAATAAATGCATGAGCCATGAAGAGAAGGGCTACAGAAGAAACTGTAGGGGTAGAGTTACACAAGATTTTATTAGCTTGGAAGGCTTTTTGCTGACTTCTGCTCAGAATTCAACTCTGGAATCCTCAAGGCTGCCACCCTGAGACGAGCAGAGATGCACCTGATGCATGGATATCATCCTTCTTCCTCAAGTGACTTTTCAGGCAACTGATATCTGCAAGGGTCCAAGGAAGGAGAGAAATATCATGGCTGTACAGTAGTTTGCAGGGGAAACTGGCAGCAGAAGAGAGAAGGAATCAATGAAATTGGGGTGATTACTACTACAATGAATCCAATATTGTAATAGCAACTATCTGTGTTGACAGCAAATTATGTGCTGGATCCTGTGTTAAGTACTTTAAATATATTATTTTATGCAATTCTCACAGCAACCTAACAGATACTTCCTTTATAAAGGAAGAAATTAAGGCTTAAAGAGGTAACTTACCTAAGTATGATGGTCAGTTTATTGGGTCAACTTGACCAGGCCATGGGATGCTTAGATATTTGGTTAAACATTGTCCTGAATGTTGACCATTAGCCTTTGAGGGTGTTTCTGGGTGAGAATAACATTAGAATCAGTAGACTAAGTAAGGCAGATGACCCTCCCTCAGTGTGAGTAGTAATCCAATTAGTTGAAGGCCCAGATAGAACAAAAATGTAGAGTAGGAGGGAATTCTCTCTCTACCTGACTGTCTTCAAGCTGCACATCAATCTTCTCCTGCCTTTGAATTCAGACTGTAACTGCATTAGTAGCATTCCTGGGTCTCCAGCCTGCCAATCACAGATCAGAGACTTCTCAGCTTCCATCATCACTGGAGCCAATTCCTTTGGCTATAGTTTTAGTTGAAAGGCTTAAGTGATTAATGCCTGTGGAATGCTGTTGTTCTAGGAACCGGAACAACATACATGACCTATGTGACTCCAGGAGGGTGACAAGCAATTCAACCTTTATGTCCCAGGGGGTCTGCAAGTGATTGAGATGGTATTGGAGCCATTGTGTTCCAGGGAGGAAACATCTGTGATACAGATAAAGAATTGTTGATCAGTAGATAAAGAAGTACTAAGAAAATTGCAGCTGGACTGCAACTCTTATCTGATTAACCTTTTCCCCAACCCCTTACTTATACTTTTTCTCTCCTTATAAAAAAATTGGCTTGAAATGGATGTTAAGAGTTTTTAGGTTACATAACTCACCATCTTCTCAGATCACTGGCCATCTGAATAAAGCACTCATAAAGATTCAATCCTTGTCTCTACGTATTGGTTCTGGTAGTGACAGGCAGCACGAACACTGACTTTTTCTGTTTCATCCTTGGTGGTAGGACTTACCTCTCTCTATGAAGACTTAAAATGCCAAATCTTCCCCTTCCCCTCTTTCATTATATTCAGGGCACAGATGTGCAAACCAAACCTTTCTATGTGGACATAAAGAGCTTGCCAGGGGCTAGTGGGAGATTTTCCTTTCTTAAAAAGGAGATACCAGGAGAAAATGGCTTTCTCCAACTTTGTGAAGGATTGCACCTACATGGTCCAAGAAACAAGAGCAACATCTTGCAATCAGGGAAGACACTGCCTTTGTGCTGAGGAAGGCAGAGCAGAAAGAGAGGAAAATCTGAATCACGAACATACTGTAGATCTGCTGAATGAACCAATCCTGAAACCCCTCATAACCAAATTTCTTAGGTGATATAATGTTCTTATTGTTTAAGTCTGTTTCCTGTGCCCCAAAGCATCCTAATCTAATTAGCTGATTTAATTTGCGCTGTAAATGCTCACATTAGACGAGGCGTATTTATTCAGTCAAAGGTGCATGTATGAGTTCATTTAATACTTTCATTATTTACAAATAATCCAGTGAAATGCTGAATATATTTATATATCTACACCCATATCCATCTCTTAGATCCTGCATCCCTCCACTCCCTCTCTCTGTCTGTCCGTCTATCTGACTGACTGTCTATCTGTGTGAGTTCTGTGGTCAAAGAAGTTTGGCAAGTGTCAATGGCTGCATACTGCAGCCTCTTCTGGAGAAACTCAATGAACATTAGCACGTTAGAACCTCCAACAAGAGCTATGGTAGAGAAACTTCTTTAACTCAGGATTTCCTTGCTTACTTGTTTTTAAATCACAACCCCCCCACCCTTTCTAGCACATATTAACAGCAACCTAGTTTGGGAAATGCTCCCATGACTGCGTAACTCTCTCTGCTCTCAGGTCCCCCTCCCCACACACACACACATGTTCTAAGATGACAATTGTTCCCTCCGAAGGCAACATTTGTTATTGTTTATTTAAATATATTTTATCGATTATGCCATTACAGTTGTCCCATTTCTCCTCCTTCATTCCCCTCCACCCTGCACACCCCTCCCCCACCATTCCCCCCTTTTAGTTTATGACCACGCGTCTTAACTAAGTTCTTTAGATTCTGTATTTCCCCTACTATTCTTGCCCTCCCTCCTATCTATTTTCTACCTACAATCTATGCTACTTATTCTCTGTACCTTCTCCCCCCTTCCCCTCCTCCCACTCCCCTGTTGCTAACCCTCCATGTGATCTTCATTTCTATGTTTCTGCTCCTGATTTAGCTGTCCGCTTAGTTTGCTTTTGTTTTAGGTGTGGTTCTTAATAACTGTGAGTTTGCTGTCCTTTCACTGTTCATATTTTTTATCTTCTTTTTCTTAGATAAGTCCCTTTAACATTTCGTATAATAAGGGCTTGGTGAAGATGAACTCCTTGAACTTGACCTTATCTGAGAAGCACTTTATCTGCCCTTCCATTCTAAATGAAAGCTTTGCTGGATTTGTTATTCTGAAGCAGAACCTCAGGCACAGAGAGGCCACCCAGAATTTGCTTAGCAGATGTTTATGGACAGCTGATGGTAATTCTGACACAAAAGATATACTTCTGGTCAGAGTTTACCATTTGTGACTCACAGCTATAGTCTAGGAACCTTGAGTCTGGCCCGCCATCCTGCTTTAGCTAATCACGTTTGACACAAACAGCTTCCTCTCACGGTGGGCCCATCCCCTGTTTACACCATCCACAGCCCAAGAGGCAATCTCGTGTGTGTTTTCACATAAACTTCAAATCACATGCATACTAACACTACTTCATGAGCAAGAAATTACCTCGTCTGGTTCATTGACATTTACTTCTGGGAACCATTTCAATCAGATTAATTCATTTATCTAAATAATCTTCCACTCACTTCACATCAGAACTTGCCAATACATTCTCTATTGATGCTTCAACCTTCCTTTTAGTAGACTGAGATACAAGATTAATTATTACCTGGTGTTCTGTAGACTGGAGTCTTATCAGTGTGTTACAAAGTTCAGATAATAGCCTTTATCCCATGAGGATTTGAGAAAGGGGAAAAGCAGTAGGACAGACAGAGGTGTAATTGTCAATCTATTAGTGGTGGAATATTGGAGACAGTGGCTTAGACATGCAAGAACAAAATGCCTTGTAGTAGTCAGGACAGGAAGCTAATGCTGCAGTAACAAACAATCCACGAATCTCGGTGGCTGATAAAAAGAAAGGCTTCTTTCTCGTCCACATGACATGTGCATTGTGAGCTGGCCGAGGGCCTGCTCCGGGTCATCTTCACTCAGGGACCCAGCAGTTGAAACAAACTTAAATTGGTACACTGCCAATTGTCATGGCAAAGAGGACCACGCAAGTACAGCGAGCCCTCGGCCGACTCTCAGAGCTTCCATGCAGAAGGGACCACATCACTTCTGTTCACATTCATTGGCCCCATGGAAGCTCCACTACCACAGGCCCCTGACACTAAACCCCAGGGCTAGACAGACATGTCGCCCTGCGACAGGTATCACGGGGAGAGCCACAGGCCTCACCCCACTGGGGCAGAGCCTCGACTGCCACGTTTACCCTTCAGCAAAGAGCAGAGCCCAGCACATACTTTCTACAGACAGGCAGACCCAAAGGAGTGTGGACAATGGGGCTGCCCTCCTGACTCCTGGTCAGGGGAGAAGGCAGACAATGGCCAGGCAGAAACAGGTTATTCCGCTTAGTAACTGTCTTCTTCATTTTCAGTTCTCCACTTCACTCTCCTTTTCTGAGGCATCCTTGACATATAACATTACATCAGCTCTAGGTGTACGGCATAAGGATTTGATATTTGTACACTCCATTCCACTCCCGAACCCTTTCCTCTTGAACATGTTCTCTGCCTTCCTCACTGTTGGCTCTCCCATCATTCTAGCTTGCTTCATCCTCCTCTGACAATGGTGAACCAGGTCAGGGAGGTTCCCTGATGGAGTTCCCATCAGCCCTTCAACATTCATTGAACACATATTTACTGAGCACCTACCACGCGCCAGGCACTGGCCAAAGCACAGCCCCTGCTGGCATATTTTAGAGTACAACAATGTAGTATAGGACCACCGCCAGCTGCAAAAGTGTTTTCCATAGATTAGAAAAAGTTGCCCTCTCTGGGCAGACGCAGCCCCGTCCACACACAGCTTGGCAAGCTGGAAGCCCCTTTGTGTGAAGAAAAAAGCACCCCTTTCATCCGAGTGGACACAGACCATGCAGGGCACACAGCTTGGCGAGCAGAGTGAGGACTGGATTTAGCCCTGCATGCCTCTCGTCCAAGTGTTCCGGCCAAGCACAGTGTTCCCCCAGATGCAGTGTCCCCAAAGTTGCGTGTTTTTCTTAAAGATAAATGTGCTCTGGTCGAGGTCTTCTCTTTTATTCTCCCCTTTCAGGTGTGTGAAAATGTCACTTCTTTTACGAAATCATGGTAACAATAGATGGTAGTGTTTGTTTTATCTCTTTTGGAGGATGTTCTTACTTAGCAAGATAAAGCAGACAACTTTGTGTCAGCTCTCTATTTTGGACACTTTTCTGGACTGTGACGTTCAAAACTCTGGGAACCGCTGACTGCCGGGAAGTGCTGTGTGGTAGGAAACCCTCTGTTCAAGCAAAGGGAAAAGTCACCACAAAACAACACAGACCTGGGCAGGTACGATATTAACATCAGGGTCCCTGAGCAGCAGCAATCTGCACGACATTACATCTCGGAACTGCCGGGTTGCCATGGTTATCGCCATACCTATGTAATTATCTAGGAAGTTGCTGTCTTTGTGACATAGGAGGTCTATGGCATGCAGATATTCAAAACAGAAAGACTCCAGTGTCTGAGAAATGCACATGCTAGCAATAAATGCCAGGCCCAAATGCAGCTGCACACACACAGGGAAATGTGCGTGCACACGGGAGCACCCGCCCTCGTGGGAGGCACAGGCAGATCTGAGGACGAGAGGGGGGAGAGGTGGGGGGATTTCTTTCCTTCTCCTTGCCTGCTCCAGGCTCTCCGAGGGCCCCATTCTAACCAGGTGCAGTCACGCCATTTCCCCATCTGTCCCTTCAGCCCTCGGGGGGAGTCACAGCTTCCTGCTGCTGTCGCCCCTGGGCCCCTCCATGCCCATTCTTCGCTCCCTGACCATATAGCTGCCCCTGAAAGTCCTTTCATTTAAACCAGGGATCAGCAAACTTCGGCCCACGAGCCAAATACCCTCCCCCAAGCCCACTTTGGTAAACGCGGTTTTACCAGAGCACAGCCATGCCCGCGATTTAGGCATCACTGATGGCCAGTTGTGACAGACCATATGTGACCAGCAAAGCCAAAAATTCTTCCTATCTGGCCCTTCATGGAAAATAATTTGCCGGCCGCTGGACAAACCATCTGTGACAGATTTTGTTTTGTGCCGGGGCCCTGTTTGTCGCATCTCTTTAGAGAAGGGAAAAAGAGAATGCTACTTTTGTGGTGAGGTTTGTAGGTAAATGCTGGGAAGAAACTCGCATCAAAAGCCCCATCCTGCTGGCTCAAGGGGAGAGAGACCACATAAGAGGTGTCGGAATCCCATTTATACAGGAGGCCTGCCCTCTCCCAGTCCCCCTGACCCCCGGAGCTGAGGGGTCTCGGAGAGGGGAGCGCCCTTCGTCCAGGCGCCCCTGGCCCCCACCCTTACAGACAGCACACCTGAGAGCTCCGACTTCATCCCCGCGAGCCAGTGAACGGGAAAATCAATATGTAAAGAACCCAACCGAAATGCTGGATGAAAAAGATGAACATTGCTGGGTTTAGAAAATAAAAATGTTCTAAACAGATAAACAGTAAGCAACGCGCTTTGATTTGTACTGTTTTCCAGTCCATAAAACCCTGATATCTGCCGACGATTCATTAAGAGCTCCCACGCCGCTCGGCGTGCCCGCTGCGGCTTGAACAGATTGCGGCAGGAACGTTATCCGAGCCGCAGACCCAATCTTGGGCGATGTTTTACATGGGTGCTAAATGGGGGGGAAGTCTGTTCAATCATGAACAGAGCACTAGTTTAGGGGAAAAGTAAATGCTGGAGTTAAATGAATAATATCTATCATTCTGCAATGCGTTTATTCCAGTCAATCAAAAAAAAAAAAAGAGGCAAAGAACATTTGTGGGAATGAAGAAAAACCAACAACCCAGCAGCGAACGCATGGAACCAGACCCTGCAGCTTTCAGAAGCGGGGAGGACCTGCGTTCTGAATAATAGTTCCAGTGACATACGTGGTCAAATCGTGTCAGGAAATGGTTCCTTTGGACTTCCAGCCCTTTGCAATCTCCGAAGGTAACAGTACTCCCATTTCCGAAATCCCTAACTCACAGGACGAAGACTCTTCACCTGATGTCGCACTGATTCCTGCAGGGGCCCCAGTGGAAAGCTCTCTGAGTGGCCAGCCAGAACTGACGGGACCATGCAGGACTCTTATCTTTGATGAGCTCTGTTCCATGATGGCAAGGAAGAGGGAAAGGCCCTGGACGGGAAATCAGCAACCCTGAAGTGGATTCTGTCCTGTGATTCCGAGAAGCCTAAACCAATTATTAAATCACTGAGACTCTGTTACTTTAATCTGTGAAATGGGACCAACACTCTCCCCCTTTCACAACCTCTCCATCCAGGTCTCGTAAATTCATCCATTCCTATGAGCACATTTAGAGACCACTGGGCGAGAAGCGAGGCACAGCCCTGCCCTCTTTCAGCGCGCTGCCAAAAGACCAGTGACTGAACACTGAGAGGAGCCCTGGTGTAGCCATAGAGACGGGTCTTTGAAAGTACCCAGGAGGCACCTGAAGGTCAGAAGCAGCTTCTGGAGGGAAGGGATCTCTAATCACATTCTGAAGAATATGCCAGGGAGGGCGGAAGAGAGGTCATTATCACTACAAGGAAGAAAAGAGGAACATGAGCCCTTAGAGGTACTAAAAGGATTTTCAAATTCCGAGATTCAAAGTTGAGATTCAAAGTCCAGGAGGCAAGAGACCGGAACGGAGGGAGAGCTAAAAAGGATCAGATAACCAGGGCCTCCTGGTTCTGCTGCAGCGTTGGGACGTGACCTTAAAAGCCCACTGACAGGTTTCTGTTTGGGGAGGTGGCCTGATTCCGTGCATTTTCAGAAGGCCATCCCCACTGTCTAAACTCTGCCAGTGGAGAAGGACTGAGAGGGGAGGCTGGAGACAGGGACACCCAAAATCCAGGGACAGGTGGCCGTGGCTGACGTAGCATAAAAGAAGTGGGGTCAAGGGAGAACAGGCAGGTGTAAGAGGCATGGAATTGACAGGATGACTTGGTAGACTGGGGACAGAAGGCACTGAAGGTGGCAAGAAAGGCACTAGGCTTCTGGTTCCATTCACTGAGGGGGAGCGCCCTTGAAGTAGGGCCTGGTATAAGGCGAGGTACACAGTAGGTGCTCAGTAGGTGTTTGTTGACCCAAAGCAGAATCTCGATTCTCCTAGCTTCATTCTCCCCCCCCCCCCACACACACACACTATTTCCTCCCACTCTACCTTGTCCTGCACTTCACTGCCTGGTGAATCTTCTTAAAACACCAATTTGTCTGTCGGATTTAAATAGCTCATTTAAATGGCTCGGGATTCCCCCAGGCACCGCTCCAAGCCCCTCTGCACCGCAGCCCTAATCCAGCTCCCCGTCCCAAGCCAGCCTATTTCTGCAGAGCTTCAGTCCAGCTGCCCAGAGAGCAGCCCCACGACCTGCTGGCCCCCAGGCTTCTGTTCAGGTCATGCTCCCCTCCCAGAGCACCTGCCTCTCCCTTGTTCCGCTACTGCAAGTTGCAGTCAGAGAGTCACACTGCAGACCAGAAAAGAAGCAAGCAGTTCTCCCTGTACTCTTGCTACTTCTGTTCATTCAAAGCAGGCTTGGTTCTTTAACATCTAAGCAACACATTGGGTCTGTGGTTGAGGAAGTTGTGAGAGGAGAAACAAGAGGTAAGTTTATCTTGATTATAGATACATTGGCTAATAAGTATGTCTTCATAGGTCTTCTAGCCCATTCCAGCCTCTCAGAGTTTTTTGAGGTTGAAACATGTTTTTAAAGCACAAGTGGACTATGATGTTTAGGAAAACAAAACGCAGTTTTCTTCCAGGCCTTAAGTTATAAAACCTGCTGTTCCCATCCTCTCTACAAATGAGCCTGAATTAGCCTGTCCCGCTGGGAAATGAAGGCGATTGCTCTATGCCTGGGAATTACCGAAGATTTACTTGAAAGTGCTACCTCGCACTCGGTGGGAAATAAGTCTAAATGAAAAGGAAAACAGTTAGCCCAGATGTGTCGGCCTCCACCGTGTTGACTGGTTGATTGGTTGATTTTAACAGGCCATTTCTATATCTAAAATCAAAAGTTACAAAAACAAACAACAAATGCTCTGTCCCCCTAGTAGTGGCGGTCCTCAAATGAGAGGCCTCTGGGGCACAGACAGGGTTCCAGTGAAGGCCACGTACCTTTGTGTTGGAGCTCCGCCCAGGACCCTGGGAGGGGCAGGCCACAGGACAGAGGGGACCCTCAGACTGCAATCCCTTAGGCCAGGAAAGCTGCAGAGCCCCCTGATACAACTACCAGACCAGTCTCCTGCCTGAAGCCAGCCTCGCTCCTCCAGCCTCTAGGGCAGCGTTTCTCACGCTGTGGTCCAAGAACCACCTGTACCTGCATTAGAATCAACTGGACACGTTTTACACATGCGCTCTGTGGTCCCTATTCCACACGTACTGAGTCCGGTCTCTGCAGGCTCGTTCCTCAGCACCACCACAGCAGGCAGACAAGCAAGGCTTCCCTTTTCCCCCAGTCTGCGGGCATTTCCTTCCATTGTTCTTATCCATCTTAGGGTCTCTGGTCCATCATCTTATTTAAAATGTCCTGGCGATTCTACTGTGCTCCCCATTATATTCATCCCTCATCCACCTCAGCTGACAGATCTCTACTACTCTCTTTAAACTATAATTCCCTGCTTTCCTAATAATCTGCTCTTATTTTCTCTTAATGGGCATGTAAATGGGTACACCTTTCTGGAGAGCATTTTGGTAGCCTATGTTCAGAGTCTTCGGAAAAGGATCTACCTTTGACCTAGCAGTTCTATTTCGAGGAATTTGTTCCACAGAATAATCAGATAAAAGTCAAAGATATTTGTGCAAGAATTTACTGTAAAAAGAAAAAAAAGGCCCCAATTCTCTACCCCTCCCTGCATTCATTTGGCCATAACTGTGCAGGGCCATTCCACTGTGCACTTGGCCAGATGGCTTGCTCTGGCAACAGGATGTGTGCGAGTGTGACACAAGCAGAGCTTGCAAAAACGTCCTTGCACATTTCTGTGCAGCCCCTGCTCCATGAGAGCATGCCAGGGCTTCCTGGAGAATTACTCACCTGGAACAGAGCAGAGTCGCCCTGGGTGCCCCCAACCGCGGCCATTCTAAAGGAGCCAGTACAGCCAGCCAGTCCCAACAAAGCAGCAAGGCAAAATGAGGAAGGCTTAGCAGCCCGCAGCTGACTGCAAAGGCATAAGTGAGCCCAGATGAGCTGAACCCCTACAAACTTGTAAACCAGACAAATGTTTATCCTTGTATGCCACTGAGATTTTGTTTGCTCACTATGTAGCATTATTGTGTCCATAGATATCTGATACAATTGCTGTTTAAACCTCAAACAGTTGAAGAATGGTGCAATGCCACATAGCTACTCAGGATGCTGTGTAGGTATGTACAAATGTTAACACTAGGCTGGTAAATTGCAGACCAGGAAGCAAGGTGCAAAACAAGGTATAGAATACGACACCGTTTTCATAAAACATCTATGTCTGCACTTGCAAATGAACCCAAGTGGCTGACATGGTTATCACTGGGTGGTAGGATTTGGGGGGGGGATTTTTATTTTTTGTGTATCTGAGTTTCATAGTTATTCTATAAGATCATGTGTCTCATGTAATTTTTTAAAATAGAATGATATTTGCTGTAGATTGTAACATTTTGTTTGATTATCCTCTGGCTTATTCAACAATCTTGAATGCTTTTCAAGAACTTTTTGTGGATAAGTTTATTGGTAGTTATTCCTGTAGCGTCTTGTGTTGGAAACTTGGAAACATCACTTTTTCCAGGATTCACTGGGGTTTGCAGAACACATTTAATCTAATCCCACCAGCAAAGCCCAGAGAAGAGAAATTCTGTGTGTGGAGGTGGCTTTACAGCAGCCCCCAAATTTAAAAGAACCCCATGTTCCCAACCCACCACTAGAACCAAGGAAGCCTTAGAATTCCCTCCCTTGGAGACAAGGGCTGGGGAAACTAGGAACAGAGTCCCACACCCCAGTAACTTCCTGCCTACCAGGCTTAGTTATAACCCTTGAGCAAACAAAAGAGAACGTTCTCTAAATTCCTCACAGGGTGTCAAATTTCATACATTCAGAAAAAGAAATTCAATGCCCCAGGACAGGTCAGGGATACCTAACGGGCTAACCCTTCCAAAGGCAGAAAGGTCCTAGTTTTCTCTCTCTCACCTTTTCTGTATTCCTTTCTCTGACTTTGCAGTTCTATCCTTTTTGCTTCATGTATTTTGAAACTCTGCTACTAGGTGCATAAACATTTAGAATTGCTATGTTCTCTTAATTGGCTCTGTGACATGAAATGACTTTTTTATTCTTTGCAATAGTCTCTGCTGTGAAATGTACTTTGATATAAATATAGTCACTCCAACCTTCTTTCAATTAGCATCAGTATGTGTATTTTTTTTTCATCCTTTTCCTTTTGGCCTCTTTCTGTCTTTAAATTTAAGGGGTGTATTTCCTGTAGGCAGCATGTAACTAGGTATTGCTTTTTTAAAGAAATCCAATTGGCAACCCCTCTCTTTTAAACTGAGGTGTCCATACAAATTACCTTTAATGTGATTATTAACATGGTTAGATTTAAGTCTATCATCTTGCTATTTTTCCCTATTTGTCTCATCTGTTCTGGGTCCCACTTTTTCTCTTTCTTCTACCTAGTTTTGAACTGAGTACTTTTTATGATTGCATTCTATGACTAGTGTTGGCTCATTAGCTATAACCCTTTGCTTTGATACTTTTGTGTTGCTTTAGAGTAGAGCATACCTCTCCCCCACTGCAATGGAAGTTCAGCAGAGTTCATTGCTGAACAAGACTCGCAGGACCCGAATGACAACGCTGACACCCCACAGGAAAAGGATGCAGCTACAGCAGCAGGGGAGACTTGCATCACAACCAGAGTCTGTCTCCCAGCCATGGGTCTGGAAATGTCAGGGGGAGTCTCAACCTCCCCTCCTCCCTGAAGGCCATGGCCAAATGCAGTTTCTATCTTGGATGAAAAACCACTGTACATGGAGTGTATCCGATCCAAGGAGACCCAAAAGGTGCCTCACCTGGTCACACAGACATACTCTTGCTACATGAGAACAGAGTCCTTTGGTAGCCTCAATAACCAATTCTGACAAGTTGGTGAAAACTGCCCGCAAATTCCTCAGACCCGCAGTTTTAAGGCAACACTGTAAATGGGTATGTTTCATGCCTTCCCTGGGGTTCAGGCTATACAGTCCCATCAGTGAAACCACTCAGGTGGGTGTGTCTAGGCTGCTGGAACAAACCCTTTCCGCACATCTACCATTAAGTGATATTATGCTGTTTCATCTATAAGGATCTTAAAACAGTGTACTTGCATTTCTTTCCTCATGGTCTTCATGTGATTGTTATTGTGCATTTTACTTATGCGTGTCATAAATATCATGATATATTGTTACAGAAATTATATTTTAAGGCTTTAAAACAGAAAAATATCTCCCAGGTATACCCCTTCAGTTACTGTTGCCGGGTCTTTAATTTCTACGCGTTGAGCCAGATCCCCACCTGGTAACATTTTTCTCCTGCCTGTTCCTTCTCTAGTCCTTCCTGACTGCCTTTTTTTGCATTAAGTGACTGCTTTCTAATGTAACACTTTCATCCCTTTAGTGAGCTTTTCACTATATATGTTTGAATTCTTTCTTTACCCCTGTGCTAGGGCTTACATTGTACATCTTAACTCATCAGCATCGACTTTAGATATACATACTGACTTAATTCCAGTGCGATATTGAAATGTTAATCCTACATAACTATTCCCTGTTACTGTTACACCTATTACATCTACACATTGTTATAAATCCAATACATTATTATAGTTGTTACTGTATATAATTTTATGTGTCTTAGAGAAGCTGAGTAAATGAGAGTAAATACAGTCATGCACCGCTTAATGACCAGATACGTTCTGCGAAATTCATCGCTAGGAATCGTGTGAATGTCGTAGGGTGCACTTACACAAATGTAGCCAGTACAGCCTGCCACTGTCACTGTGGGTGTGCAATATTTCCACAGGGCTGGCTGTGCAGTAGGTGTGTTTGCACTAGCATCACCACAAGCACGTGAGTGTTGTGGTGTAAACCCTGACAGTTGCCTTTTCTTTTTGTAACACAAGTGTCCGATTACGGTCCTTGCTTTTATATCTGTTTATAATAAACTGGTAATCGACCAGTTTATAATAAATTGGTAAGTGACATGTTTCCCTGACTTCTGCTGAACCCGAGTTGGGGGGTGGTCCAATCTATAGCCAGTAAGTCAGAAACACAGGTAACCATGTGGGTTTGTGATTGGCATCTGAAGTGGGGGCAATCTCGTGGGACTAAACCCTTAAGCTGTGGTTTCTGATGCTATCTCTGGGTAGAGAGTGTCAGCATTAAATTGCGGAACATCCAGCTGGTGGTGCAAAGCTGCCTGGGAAAACCCCACGCACACTGGATGCTCAGAAGGGCCCGCAGTGAACTATTGTGTGGTAGGATTCAGAAAGCATCGTGCGTGATGAAAACAAAAACGAAAACAAGCTAGTTAGATGTACTAACTACAATAACAGTAACTATTTTAATGCTCTTCCCTGTTCATTTTAACATCTGTGTGAGTCTGGGCCAGTTTTTGTTCATTGATTACTCTCTTTACAGGTCACATTTTCCTGCCTTATTGTGTCTTTGATTGGGTGCTAGAAATTGTGAATTTTACCTGGTTGGGTGCCAGATATTTTTTTTTTACAAAATTCCTATAAATTTTCTTTAGCTTTTTTCCTAGGAGGAAGTACAGTGACTTGAAAACAGTTTGGCCTTTTCAGGTCTTGCTTTTACTTTTACGTTTGGTCGGCATTTTCTGGAGCAGCGCTCACTCTAGAGCTGATTATTCCCTAGCACAGAGGGAATGCCTGCCAGCTCACGCCACCCAGTGCTCCAGGAGTTCTGAGTCTGTCCAGGCCGGCTGGTGGGAAGGGGCATTGTTCCTGGCACTCACTGTTTCTTCTAAGCCAGGGGCATTAAACTCATTTTCACTGGGGGGGGGGGGGGGGCACATCAGCTTCGCTGCTGCCTTCAAAGGGTCGAATGTAATTTTGGACTGTATAAATGCAGTCCTAACTACTGCTTAACTAGGGGCAAGGAGCTCCGCACTGCCACCGGGTAGAAACAAGGGACCGAGCCAGATAGAACAAGGTGCAGGGCCGGATTCAGCCTGTGGGCCTTGTGTTTGCCACGTGTACTCTAAGCCTTTCAGACGGCCCATTCCTTGGCCTCCCAGCATGCACTGATCAGTACTCTGCTGAACACTCAAGGGGCTCTCCCTCTCCTACAGCTTCGTGCCGTCTGGGACTCTCTCCTGAGGACTGGGGCTGACTTGGTCTTCCTAGGCCTCATCTTCCCCTTTTCGACTCAGGGAGCCTGCCAGGCTTCATCTTAGTTTCCTCTCCCTGCACTGTGGCCTCAAAACTCTACCAAAGCAGTACACTGGGACAATCGCAGGGCTCACCTTGGTGATTTCCAATGTCCTTCATTGCTTGGTGTCCAGGGCCTTGGAAATGGTTGTGTCATATATTGTCTGTTTTTTTGCTTGCTTATTTGCTTGTTTCAAATGGGAAGATAAATCGAGACCCTCTCTTGCTCTGCTTTGACCAGAAAAGCAGACATTGGTAGTTACTCTTCTATTATTTATTGAAAATATCTGTTGCATACCCATGAGCCTAGCACTGTGCTAGATGCTGGGTATATACTGGCGAACCAAAAAGATATGGTCCCTGGCCTCACGGCAAAGCTATCTGTTGAGGACTGACTTCTGTGAGAAGGCAATAAATGGGCTGGTCCTTGGATTTATGCACATACACATGAATGGGATGTGGTTCTTCTCAAGAAATTCAGAATTAGGGAAGATGAAGGCAATTGTGTTGAACACAGAGCAGACTGTGGAAAGTGTTGACGTGTGAGATACAAAGGCTCAGGGCACATACTCGTATACGGAGGAAGTAACACATTTGATTGGGGGTGTGGGGGAAAGCTTCCCAGAGAAAGCACGTTTGAGTCGGGCCTTGAGAGTGAGTGCAGTTTTGCTCGGTGGAGAAATGGGGTGTAGGCTGAGAAGCCCCAAAGCGGCACAGGGATTGAGAGTTACTTCTGCAAATCAGTGACAGCAGGCCAGCTTCAAAGTCTGCCTGGGCCAGTTAGATGGGCCTGGCTTGGACCCACGGTGCAGCTGGGAAGGCAGCTTCCCCCACCCGCATCACAGCGCCTGCGCCAGAGCTTGGAGCTGGTTCACTCCACACCACGGGGCCACGCCTGCCCAGACCAACTACGGCAGCGAAGAAAAGCAGAAAAATATGAGAGTGCCGGCAGGTGTGGCCAACTGCGGGAGAAGTTGGAAACGGGGTTATGGAGGAGGATCCAGGCTGGGATTTAAACAAAAATATTGGCCACCCTGTGGGACAGAGACAATGCGGGACCCAAGCAGGACCCTCCCTACGGGCTATTAGGGGGTGAAAGGACCCATGCCAGTCGGCCAGAAGAAGGTGCCACGTCATTTTGGATTAAGAACTGGAGATTGTGGCATTACAGCTGATGGTGCTGGGAACCGCGAGAAGCCTGCCCAGCCGGATTACTGGGAGGAACCAGGAGACGCGAGCTGCAGACTTCTGTTTTTTCCTTCTGGAAGGCGGTACTTCTAACTGGCATGCTCCGGGACTGGGCCTACTGGGCAAAGGGTGTGTTCGTGGGTGTATTTTTGTTTCTAAAGGGAGTGAGATTTTACAGCAGAATTCCGCCATTATTCTAAACCTGTGTAACTTTTAATTAAATAATTCTTTTTTTCCAAACTCTGGCATTGAGAGCCACAGTTCCCAGTATGGCGGCAGGCATAGAGAACCTAAAGTAACAAAGACCCTCAGGGGGGTGTTTCTGTAACAGAAGGAGGTAAAACAAAGTGCTTTCAAATATCAAAATAGTTCAGCACAATCCCTTCTGGTGGACACATCCATCTGGCTCACTCTTCTTTGCACAGAAGCTGAATCATGTGCTTCAGGGGAAACTGTGTACCTCTAGCCCCAGGGAGTCAGAAAACCTGGTTCCTGATGAAGTCCTCAAGCCAACTGAATATACCAATCTGAAATCAGTCTTACTCAAGACTTCTTGTTACCTGAGACAACCACGTTTTCTTACTGTTTTAGTGACTTCAGGTTGGATTTTGTCACAGTTGGTGAAGTTACTTGCAGCCATATGCAGCAGATAAGCCCACCCTCACTGACCAACTCAGCTGTTAGAAATTTGCTTTTCCTCGATGCCGGGTCAACCCGCTGCTAAATGTCATTCCCCTTGCTTCTGGTTTCTTTGCCTCATCAAGAATGAAGATTAGCTCAGAGATGACATTGTACTGAGCTGTATGCACACATGGGGAGAAATAAAAAGCAATTCTAAAAACAAAAAGAACCAGTTGCACAGTAAATACCTTGACTAGTACTAGTCCCTACTCCTGATTCTTTGGTTGAGATGACGTGTTTAACTCTCACAGGATGGTGGCAGGAGGACAATACAAAGAAAGAAAATGCAAAGGCAAGCCCAGGAGAAGTTATATAAACTCTTTCTCCATCACAGCCCTGCTGGAATTCTCTGGTGATTCCCATGGCAGCCAAGACTACCAATGGAACAATCTAACTGGTGGAAACCACTAGTGTCTGGCAGGAAGCCACTAGGGCAGGAGCAAAGGAGGTGCCGTCCTCATCCCTGAAAGCCTGGGTCAATCCCGGAGGCCCCGAGTGCCTGCAGCAATCTTGTGAATCACCAAGGGCTGTCTCCAGGCTCCACCCACTTGTCCATTCCCTTCCCGAACCTCCTCTTTTTCTAACTGTGATCTCTCTCTCTGTGCCTCCTCCCACTGCTCCTTCTCCCCACCCCCCACCCCTCCCCAACAGTTCACAGCCTGCTTGCCTGAAGATCCCAGAACGTACTAAGCTGCCTACCTCAGGGCCTTTGCATTTTAGTACGGGGTTCATACCCAAAGTAATGCTCCTCTATTGCTGGAAATTTGAGTCTCTAGACTGGCCGTGGGGAGCAAGTCTGTTCACAAGCACAGCACTTTCTGTCCCACGGAAAGTCAGTTCAAGGCGGGAACACATCCTCAGGACTCACAAGGATACAGGGTCACAAGTACATTACCTCAAACTACTCCTACCTGCCAGCTCACATGGTACCTTGTCCTCTTCTTGTACACTCACACACCTGCTGTCTGGCTTATGCTGCTCAGCTTCAGGCTCAGTTTAGATGTGCCCTCTTCCAGGAGGCTTCCCCCAATCAGCCCCCAAGTCTGGGCGCTCTCTCTGTTGTACCCCAATAATACTGAATGCCTTCCTCTCGGAACACTCGTCATGCCGATTTGCAATCTGTGGCTACTGAGTAAACCAATACCCGGCTCGACCCTGACAGTGAGCAGGTGCTCAGTTTACTGACTGAATGAATGTTCACCAGCACTATCGGTCTGCAGAGACCATGATTCGGTAGTATCTCATTGAACTCTTAGGTACCAGTCCAGTGCTTAGGCCATGGTGGGCACACAATGATTATTTGTTAATTGACTAAAAGAAGTCATCATAAGAAAGGTAGTTGCATCTATACTGCTATTGGCAATGTCCAGACATTAGAGGGCAAGAGGCACAGACCAGGGGCCTTCTCCAGACTATTAGGCAAGGTGATGAGGAGGTGGGTGGAGGAGACAAAGGACAGCGGAATAGCTCTGGGAGCACAGCTGGCCAGGGGCCGTGGGAAGGGCTCTTCAACCACAGAGGGTGCTTAACCTAGGGGTCACGAGTGGCACTTCAGAAGACCCAAAAATCTTCCGACACTTAAATCAAACATCCACTCCAGTAACTGTATGTGCCTTTTTCTGGAAGATGGTCCACAGCTCCCAATGAGTCACAAAAGTCTATGACACAAAAAGAATTGTTGCTCTACACCTGCAATGTCCAATATGACAGTCACGAGCCACATGTGGCTATTTAAGTTTAAATTTAAATTATATTTTCAATGCCTCAGTCACACTCCCTGTGAAGCGTGCTCAATGGCCACTACCTACTGGACCGCCCAGACACAGACCATTTCCATCACTGCAGAAAGTTCTACAGAGCTTCTTCATATCGTCAGCATCACTCCAGATTCAATGTACTGACAAGATTTGTTTGGGTCGTGTAGTGCTTTGGTAACATGAATCGCCATCATTAGAAATGAAAGCATAAACATCTGAAATCCCGATTTCCTTTGGGAAGCAGGAATATCTGCCGGCTTTGGGTCTGCATTCCTTCTGGCAGCTGGACTGCCAGGTTGCTCCATTTAGATGGGCCCCGGGTCATGTGGAAGTTACCTGCTTGGCCCTCCAGGGTTTTCGACCCTCATTCCTAGAGAATCTTGCCCACCCTGGTCTCTTTCCAGTCTCGTGTTTGTAACCAGCCAGTTTGGATTCAGTGGGGTCGAATTTGGTCTAAGAGCTCATCCTGGGGTCAAGGGGTCTTGAGCTGAGATTTGGGCTCCTAGCTGGAAGTTGAGGTGGGGGGCAGCGCCTCCCTCCTTTCTGTTCTCCGGAACTGAAAGAAGAGAGAGGGAATTTTATCACGAACATCTGTTGCTTGACAAAGAACTTCTTCCCTGTCTTCCCATGAACCCTCCAGTCCCAAGCGCTGCGTGCCTGGGCCCGCCCCTAGCGATGAGATCGAGGGGAGGGGCCGTGGCGAAACCCGAGCCCCGCGCGCCCACCACTCCGGCTGGCGACGTGGCTCGGCTGCCGGGGCCTCCCCCCTGGCAGGCCAGCGGCCAATGGGCGTGTGAGCGCGGCAGCCCGAAGCTTCCCGGTCCGCAGCCGGGGGCGCGCCCCTCCGTTCTGGCACGGGGCGGGCGCTGGCTGAGGGGCTGGTCCGCCCCTTCCCTGCTGCGGCCCCAGCCCCCATTCCCCCAGTCGCCTCTCTCTCCTCGCTTGCTCGGTGTCTCCCTGCGGGCCGCTCTCTCCTCCCCAGGATGGTACGCGGTTGCCGGGACCGCCTCCCGGGACTCGCCCTGGGGCTGCTGCTGGTGTTGGCTCTGGCTCCCCGGGCGCTGCGGGCCAAGCCCACTGTGCGCAAGGAGCGCGTGGTGCGGCCCGACTCGGAGCTGGGCGAGCGGCCGCCCGAGGACAACCAGAGCTTCCAGTACGACCACGAGGCCTTCCTGGGCAAGGAGGACTCTAAGACCTTTGACCAGCTCACCTCGGAGGAAAGCAAGGAGAGGCTGGGGTGAGGCCGCGGCCCGCGCTGCATTTGGGGGCGTTACAGGTGCCCGCAGGGCCAACCGGGCGGGAACCACGCGGAATTCTAGCCGCGAATCGAAAGCGAAATCGGAGCATGGATCCGAGGGCGGGGTCCAGTTGGAGTGGCTGCTGGGCTGGAGAAATTTGCCCACAGGCGCTGGAACCCCTGAGTGGACATCGCCCTCGGGCCAGGGTGGCCACCCATGGGGAGGCTAGAACGTGGCAGCAGCCCCGGGAGCCAGGACGTCGAGGGCCCGCCCCCTCCCGGTGGTTGCATCAGAAGGGAGGGTGAAGGACGTACAAAAGAAGAGTTTATCCAGGGTGGCCTTTTAGTGACAGAGTTCTTCCCACCCTCCCAGTTTCTCTCTTCTGTCCTCATTTTCAAACGGAAGCACTTGAGACACTTCTAAGGTCTCAAGGATGAATGTAAATGGATAAAAGATGAAGGGGGCAGACGAAGGAGAGGCTTGATTCTTGGTCTACGTCCCTGGACTGAGGCCGGGGTGTTCTTCTGACCAATAGCCCTGTAATTCTGATGTAGAGATATAAAAATCCTGTTAAGAAGGGAGGGGCATTTGGGAATAGGGGTTGGGAGTGGGAGTGGAAACTGGTCCCCTAGTTTGTGTTTCCAGCAGCTGTCTGCAGAGGCACCCAGTCCTTTGGCAGCTGAGGGCAAAAAGTTGGTGGGTGGTGTGATGGATTGTAAATTTCACTGTTAAAAGCAGCTGAGTCAGGAACCAGACCTGGGAAACAGAACTTTGGGACATCTCTGTGCACCCTCCTCAGGTTCCCTGGGGAGACACTGGGGCATTGTGCAGAGGTACCTGGAATCAGCAGGCAGTGTGGTGGTGGGGGAGGATGGGCTGGGGAGGGTCCCGGTAGCCCTGCCTGCTGGGCACTGGGCCTCCTGGAATCTGGTTCCTGGGGGTGGAGATCTTCATGTCCTGCTACATAAAAAAGAACACAGCCGTCCCTGTGCTGATGGGGGCCACCAAAGGCCAGTGGGATTGGTTGGGATTTGAAGCTAAATTGTACCTATTGTGTAGGTGCACCATCTGCCTGCTCTGAGAAGCAGATCTTTGAATTTCAAAGTCACCTTCAAACAATCACCTTTTATCTTGCAGAGAAGTACTTTCTCTTCTTGTTTGGGACTTAACAATGGGGGCCATTGATGAGTTTCGTCTATTGTATTGCTTTGAGATGCTTGAAAACTGATTTGTTCTGGGGGTTGGAGTCTGGAGTAGAGAACTCTGTAGTCTGCAGTCCTCGGCCTTCTGGTTTCATGCCTTCACCGTGAGGAGTAAGCCTGTGGGTGAGAGCAAGGGCCGATGGAGTTGGTCTGCATTTGATCTTTGTATGAACACTTGAACTTTATTCCTTTATTTATGTAACAAACATTTAAATGGCCACTGTGTGCCAGCTACCATGTTCCAGACCTGGCGGGTGCAGAGGACCTTCGTATGTTCCAGGCCCCAAACTACTTAAAATCAAATAAGACACAAGCAGATACCAATTTAGTCACTGCAGTGGATGTAAAACTATGTGAGCACACCCAGAAGAAGGAGACCCTAAGGGTTCGGGTTGCAGAGAGAGGCTGTGGGGTTTTGAAATGGATCTGAGCTTGTGGGAATACTCAGAGGTTGCCAGGCATACCAGCAGGGAACAGCATTCTTGAAGAGAGAATGGCATTCTCGAAGAGAGAACAGCCTGCTTCTAAAAGTTTCGGACAATAAAAGGCAGGCAGAAGAAGTGAGAGGTCAGAGTGGAGGGGAAACCAAGAGCAGAGCAGGAAGCACCTCTGAGGGGTGGAGATTAGATGTTACCCTGTATGTGGTTGAAATGTCATCACCCTAAATTCTCACTAGGAAAGTCAGACTGGCAGTGGGAAGAGTGAGGCCCGGTGGGGAGACCAGTGAAGGATCGTGGCCTTGAGCACCTGACGCGGGCTTACAGGTCCAGAGGGCGGGAGAGGGTGAACCCAGAAGCATGCGGGAGAGAGAACTGGCAGCGCTCAGTCTTGACTCAGCATGGGGGTGGAGAGAGGGGACACACGGACTCACAAATGACATCTGGGTCTCTGGATGGGTAGTGGATGCACAGCTCACTTGCAGGGTAAATCCAGGCCAGAGGAAGGGGTGGGCAGAGGAGCAGGAAAAGCCGCCTCTCTGTCCTAGCTCCTAGGGCAACAGTCTCCTCCAGGTCTGGGCCACTGAGGGATCTCAGGTGGCAGGCTTGTCACCACCACCGGACGTGATTCTGAGAATGTGACAGCTCTAGGCCCCGAGAGACACACACCTAGGCTGGAGGGCTGCAAAGTGGGCACCCATAAGCTGCGTGCAGTGGCAGAACTTAGAACAAGTGGAAATTCATTGCCGACATTTAAAATCCAAGAGATTTCACACACAGACCTCGATTTCTGGCCCAGGGGCTATTATCCCCATGTGGCAGTCATTGTCTGGAGCAGCACGGGGTGCCCTTGACCCCGTTGGCAGGGGGTCTCCAGGTCACCCTAGTTTTGGCATGGAGGCTGCGTTCATTCCTGCTACCTGCCAGGTGTCTGTTGAGCTTTCCATCCACCCGTTTATGGTCCTCGGTGAGGAAAGGCACACGTCTCCTTTATTCCTCACGACATTCCCGGTAAAGTAAGGGTTCCAGTTTGCAGGTGGAAAAACCGGGCCCAGAGAGTCCAGACCTTTGCTGTCACACAGGGCCAGGGTCACGGTGCTGCAACTGGAGGGGTGGGCTTTCCTGAGGCAGAGGGTCTTCCCAGTATCTCACTCCTGAGATTTTTTTAAGACAGGTTTCAATCATATTTATTCTTCCAACAAATATTCATTCACTCCTATTATGTGTCAGGTTGACTGTGCCCCAGACAGTCATTTGGCATAGATTTGATGCTCTCTTTTCCTCAAAAAAAGGTTATTCACAGTCTGACATTAGGTCTCTGCTGGTCCCAGATTCTGTTCCTCAGCGGGCTTTGGATAACTGAGGGGCATGCCACCTCTGTGTCCCAGTGTTGGAGCAGTGCCTGGCACGTAGTAGGTAGGCTGGACAGTGCAGTGTTGAAAGAATTCTGCTGTGTCTGGCTATGGTCTCCTGGAAGGAAGCCTGCAGGTATCTGAGGCTTAGTCTTGCAACCTGGAGACCCCATACCATTGCAGATGAAAGGACAAAGGAACTCTGTTAGTATGTTTATACGTTCCTGAGAAAGAGGAGCCCAGACTACGCAGATATTCAGGTGGAGATGGAGACTCTCATACTAGCGAAGCCATTTCCTATATCTAACTAATCAAAGAGAAACTGCCAATCAACTACTGTTCACACAAAGAAAATTGTACCACCGAGTCGATAGGATTCCAGCCCAAAGCAAAGAAACAAATCCCTAATCAGCCTCTGTGACCTCTTCCAGAGTCAGTGGACCTCCCTAGGTAAAACCTTTTTCAATTTTGGAAATAGCTTGAGGTTTTCTCCAGGGATGGAGTCCCTAGCTCAGACCCTGGGCCTAGACATGGACTCCGGTAAGTCATGAGCCTGACTTCCGCTCTGTACTGGGTTTTGGGGAACCTCGGTGAAGTCCAGTGGGAAACTGCCGAAACCTGGGCCAGCCGTGGAGCAGGAGATGCCAGCGGACACAGGGGTCTTCGCCCTACAAGCAGGGGGCTCAGGCGCCTGCAGCTGCTCAGCTGGTCAAGTTTCTTGAATAAGTTTCATTGATGCCAAGTCTCTTTCGTCCCCAACATTTTATGCCTTGTCCAACGAGATCTGGTGTCCTGCTTAAGGTTTTAAGTCTTTGGGTTCAAAGTAGTGAGAGTTTTGTATTGTTTTTGTTTTAAACAAAGAACACATTTATCTTCTGGCTTACATGGAATTTTCCATTTTTTTTTTAAAGATGGGGCCTAGAGCCAGTTTTTACCCTGGTTGTACCAAATACTGACTGTGTGGCCTTGGAAAACTAATTCAGTTTCTCTCAGCCTCAGTCTCCCTCGTTCTAAGGACCGCATCAGGGAGGACTGCTAGGTGTCACCTCACACATCAACACTAATCAATTGGTAGTGTCCGTCTGCCGAGCACTGTGTGAAGAAGGTCTCTGAGGCCATAACGAGATGTGTCAGGACAAAGGGGCATGATCTGTTAGTAGTGTCTGCCATTGGCACTTGGGGAGGGGGCACATCTAGCCTCAGAAAAGATAAACTTTAAGGTCCTTTCCAGCACCTGTCGGATCACTGATTTTATGTTGATGCATTTTAGATTCTGTAGGTGTTTGATCTTTTCTGGATTAAGATCACATAAGCCTTGATAATAGCTTTGTGGGTTTTTTTTTTTAACTACAGGAAGATTGTCGATCGAATTGACAATGATGGGGACGGCTTTGTCACCACCGAAGAGCTGAAAACCTGGATCAAACGGGTGCAGAAAAGATACATCTACGACAATGTGGCTAAAGTCTGGAAGGATTACGATCGGGACAAAGATGATAAAATTTCCTGGGAAGAATACAAACAAGCCACCTATGGTTACTACCTAGGTAAGAGGTGCTGCAGGGGCCCACACAAGAAGCTTCTTGCAGGACGCTCTGCTCCCTCATCACAGCCACCCCCTTCAAGGGGATGTCACAACCTCCTAAGCAGAAGCTGCTTGTGTAACATCCTGCTCTGCTTACTAGGAATATACTGAGTTGCATGCTCTGAGCGAAGTCCTAGGTGGTGAGTGGTGGCAGGGGTCGAGGGCCTGATGAAAAATGACTTAGATGCTGGCCTCCCAGGCTATGATATCAGTTCCACACAGAGAACGAAGCAGAGAAGAAGAGTGTATGTGGTACAGTTTCCCAGAGCTGCTGAATTTCAGGTAGCAAAGACTGAGTGGGCTGGAGCAGTCAGGCCGGGCTTCTGGTAGAGGGTGGCTTAGGAGCTGGGCCTTAAAGAATGGATTTATATTTGGAGAGATAGAGATGAGTGGGGGAGGTGGGTCAGCTGGTAGGACAAAGGTGCAGCGATGCAAATAGCGATGGGCAGGGTTTGGATATAAGACGCACCTGTTTGGGGAATGATGGAAGGGTGTGTGCAGAACACGGGGTGCAGGCGAGACAGCGAAGGTCAGGTCTGAGGAGAACCAGAGATGCACACTCACAGACATATTAAGGGAGATCATGAAAGCCAGGCAGAAACGTTCAGACAAAATGTGGGTACTAGGGAGCCTCTGCATGTTCTGGAGCAAAGGATGACACAATGAAAGCAGGGTTCAGCAAAGGGCAGTATGGCATTAGTGTGGTCTAAAACCTGTGCTCTTAACCACTGCTATAATGCCCCTACTACACCAGCAGGGCCTGTATTGTGGGGCGGTATGAAGGGGCAGATACTGGAGGCATTCTGAAATACCGTTTCAGAGAACTTGACAGGTCAGGCCCTTTAGTCCCAGGTGCACTGTTTGGGCATGAAGATGGGTGATCTGGAAGGGACTGCCTTCCGTGGCAGCCCAGTGGAAATGTTTGCACACAACCTCCTGCAGGAAACCCCACAGAGTTCCACGACTCTTCAGAACATCACACTTTTAAAAAGATGCTGCCACGTGATGAGAGAAGGTTCAAAGCTGCAGACCTCGATGGTGACCTGACAGCCACTCGGGAGGAATTCACTGCCTTTCTGCACCCGGAGGAGTTTGAGCATATGAAAGAGATTGTGGTTTTGGTAAGATAAAAGAAGTTCCCAGGCTGGGAAAAGACCAAGGTGAAAAGCACACCAAAATCTGGCCTCTTCTTCCAAAGAGAGAATGTTCTTCATCCTGAGGGGAATTAGAAAAGGACCATGAAGTGAAATATATTGGAATGCCTATCTAGTAAATGAGTCAGGGCAGGCTAGGTGCTGTAACAGATAGCCCCTAATCCTAGCCATTTATCACAATCGAAGTGTATTTCTTCTTTATACCACATCCAGTGTGGTTGGTCCCAGGCGGGTGGATCGTCTGGGCAGTCCTCCCGTAAGCGCTACCAGGCAGCCAGGCTGCTTCCCTCTCCTACTCCACCATCGCGTGGCCTCAAGGCCCTCCTAGTAACGACCAGCTGGTAGACAAGGGAGGGAGCGAGGAGAAGGCAGGCCACCTTTACTGCTCCCACCAGGGAATGACCCATCCCTTTCACATTCCCCTGGTTCCTCCTCGATGCGATGAGGCTGGGAAGTAGTCTAGATAGGTGCTCAGAAAATGCAGATGGGTTTGTGAATAAACTAGCTAGTCTCTGTCCATTTGTCAGCTTTGAGGGAACTAGAAAAAGACGGAAATGGAATGCATTGGATTGTTCAGCCATACAGAAACTTAAAGTAAAAACCATGGCTGGAAGGGACACTCCCCTTAGCTGGTTTGGGGGCAGGCAGTCTGCGGAGGGTGAGTAAATCAGGTCCTACAGGCTTTGAGAGTCAGCCATGCTTTAAGGCCTCGGAGTGTAGTTTGCTTTCCATGGTGTCTAGTGGGGTCCCACATGTCTTAATCTTCCATGACAATAAAATAATGCCTCTACCTGTTTCCTGGTCAGGTAACCCGAGCCAGTTCCAACTGCCTCCGTGCTGGGAAACAAGTGGCTAAAGCTTTTGTTTATAGGCAGCTCTGGACTATTTTAGTTGTGGGCCCTTCTCTGGGTCCACTCTTGCCTCGTGCTTCATCCTCATGACCACCATGACCCCACGGGCTGGGCAGTGGCTCTAAGAAATCATTTCTTTTTACTGCCCAATATCCCCTTAGTGATAGCTGACTTGTCAGAGGACCATAAAGATCAAGAATTAGCCACAAGTGGACTATGTGCCTTTGAGTTGCCGAGACAATGGACGGTAAACTCATTTGTACTCACCCTGGCAGAATACCTATTAGGAAGTCAAATATACTAAGTACAGAACATAATAGATTCAAAAGTCAGATAGACTTTTATTTGTTCATTGCCCATTGTTTCATGTCTTTCTGACACCCATTCAGTGTTCGGAGTCCAGTTAGCCCTGGGATCTGTTTCTGTGACCATCTGGTCCAGTGGTTCTCTGGCTCCTCACAGGATCCCCAGGGATGACTGGGCTGGATGGTGGGAATGGGTGGCCTGGCAGGGATTCCTGATATGCTCAGAGCATCTCTGGTCTTACAGGTACCTCTTCATTTGGAGAGAGTGTTCTGCTATTAAGACTAGGAGGCGGGGGAGGAAGGGCAGAAACCACTGCCTATTTTTTAAGGGTAAGAAGTTGATCCCGGGGAGGTAAGGAGATAAGCCAGAAGTCGCCAAGCGGTCAGCCATAAAAGCCAGGCAAAGGAGAACAGTAGTCAGAACTCTAAAATTTGCCGAGAGCACCTAGCCACGTTGCATTCTGTTGTCTGCTTTGCTCCCTAGGAAACGCTGGAGGACATCGACAAGGACGGGGACGGGTTTGTGGATCAAGATGAGTACATTGGTGAGTGCAGCCTGCGGGCCTGCTCTGCTGTCCCATCTGGGCAACATTCTTCCACCCACGTGTCTGGCTACTTTTTCCAGGCACCTACAAGTCTGTGGGTGTCATTCCTGTGACCTCCCAGTGGAGAGGGACTTGTCACCCCATCCCTAGTGATGCAATATCAGGGAGAATTATTAGACCTTATTCAATGGAGGAGAGACCAGAAGGCTGGCCTCCAGCTCTAGAATGGCCAGCAGTTGGCTCTCAGCTCTGAAAGGTGCCCTTCAGCACACTGTGTAGTTTTATCTTTGGGAAATGGGATTGGAGATCCTAGAGAATTACAGTGAGTCTAGAGCAGACAGCCTCAGGGGAAAGATTAAAATCAGACTGGGTCCTTGGGGTCTAAGCAGACACAGCTGTCATCAACAGAACTATTTATATGCCCGAGCTCTCTGCAGAAAAGCATTCCTGCTTATAGGTAAATCCTTTTGCAAAATACATAATTGCCTCATAATACAGCTGTTTCATTGGGAGTGCCATACCTCCCATGAGTTCTGAAGGCTCCATGTAAGCACCATCAGGAAGTGCATTTTCAGGTAACCGTGAGCATTGGCTGAATAGAGAGACTCGAATGTACCTGGCTCAGAACACACGGTTGCTGGTTAGAGCCCTTTCCAGCAGCTCGGTCGCCCTGCAAACGTAAAGGACCAGAGCAGGCGGCGTGGAAATTTCTCTTTGATCCTCATCAGCTGCTCCTTCAGTGCTTGGAAACATGGCTGCCTTTTCATGACACCCCCTCTTTTTCCAAGTCTCAGTGAGGTGAAAGCTGGCAAATCACTTGAGGGGTGGGGTAAATAGAACACAATTAATAGAAGCAGTGAATGACCTTTTAGTGCAAAACCAGAACCCAGGTTGCCATCGGTCTTTGGTCTGTGGTTGTATTACATTGCTACCCCTTCCCCACAAACAAATGCCTTTGGTAATGAAGAGCACAATGGCTTCTAAACACTAGGAGTTCCATTTGATCCGAGGAACCTAACGCTGTCCTCTGTGGTATAACACACAGGTAGCTCTCGCCACGGTAGTGGGAGTGATCTTGGTGGCATTAACTTTGCAGAATTAATGGATGCTAACAGCCCCCTCCTCAGTGCAAGCAGCAGAGCCTTCCTCTTGCCTGATGTACATCCAAGGGAAGGTTCAGAGCTACAGGTGTCTGGACAGTGGGGATGGAATTAGACTGACAGAAAAGGCTGACAGACTAAAACAGTGCAGCACTTCTGATTAAGGGTTGCGCTCCTCCCAGTCCTGCACTCTGTGTTGCAACATTGAGTGGCTTTGCCTAAAAGCAACATTTCATTCAGTCTTAACATTGAGCAGAGAGGGAGATGGGGGCATTGCTCCTGAAAATCAAATTCCGAGCACTTTGCAGTCAGAGAGGGCCTTGCATGGACTTACCAGTAAGTGGCCTCTCTTCAGGAGGGCCTGGGTGGAAACCCAGTGGCGATGTGTAGTGGGAAATGCACTGGAATTAGGAGTCCTGGCTTCTGCACCTACCACCTCTGTGATCCCGGCGTAGTCATGCAGTCATTGTAAGCCTCAGTTTCCTCATCCGTACAATGGGAATACATAGCACTCACGTTTCCAGGACTGGGTGGAACTCAGGTTACCTGATAGGTGTGGCAGCCCTTTCTCCAAAACTATGCAGATGTCAGGTGTGGGCCTATTTTGTGGCTGAACCAAGGGTCTTGCTCTCTTTTACCTTCATCTACCATCTGCTCCCTGTATCGCCTGACATTTCCAAGCTGTGTTTGCATTAAAGAGAAACTGCCCACAGTATATCTCTCTTTTCCAAGAAGATCTAGTGATTTAGCAAACAATGCATAAACTTTGCCTTCCTTCTCCTTCCCCTGCCATTCTGTGAAACAGGTAATGATCTGTCATATAGACCTGTTATAACGATGAACTAAAATGCTGTATGCGAAAGCCCTGTGGAAATGATAAAAACAACAACAGAAAGGAACGTGGTGGCTGAGACCATGGGTTGGAAGCAGAGTGCCCATGTTCCGATGCAGCCTGAAGCTCATACTAGCTGTTGCCTCAGTATTTTTCATCTATAAAATGGGAATTATAACAAGACCTACTTAATAGGATTCTTACGAAAAAAATAATCAAAGTACATTATACAGTATCTGTACCATAGGACGTGCTTGATGGCTGTTACTATTACTAGTTTCTACCTGTACAGTGCAGTGAGGGCTTGCAGAAAGTGTCCCACTTGGCCTTTGTAATAACCCTGTGATTTGTAAATTATTATCCTCATTTTACAGACAAGGCAACTTGACTCAGCCGTTGAATTAAGTAACTTAATCCCTGTCACTGTACTGACTCAAGAGACTTGGTACATCTCTTTCATCCCCTGGCTCCTAAGCTTAGTTCATATCCACCAAGCGACCTTCGCCGTGGATAAATCACTGCATTATTATTATTCCCCAGAAGCTGCCCACTGGATGTTTGGGTTGGGTCTCTAAATTGGTCATCACCCTTCCGGAAGCTCAGGAGGCAGGTGTCCCTTGACATACCTTCCCACTTGTCTTTGTAACCAAGATCAACCTTCCTTTCCCAGCGGATATGTTTTCCCATGAGGAGAGTGGCCCTGAGCCAGACTGGGTTTTGTCTGAGCGGGAGCAGTTCAGTGAATTCCGGGATCTGAACAAGGATGGGAAGTTGGACAAAGATGAGATTCGGCACTGGATCCTCCCTCAAGACTATGACCACGCCCAGGCTGAGGCCAGACACCTGGTGTATGAGTCGGACAAAAACAGGGTATTTCACACTCTTCTGGAATGGATCTTTGAAGGGGGACAGCGTACATAAGATTGGTTCTGTTTGCTTCTTAGTGGTAGCCCTGGCCTGTGATGCTGTGCTTTATTGACCTGTCTCATTCTTGCCCTACGTTAGAGACCTGTAAACTTGACCCAAGACCATGATAACCCACAGTGAGCTTGCTCGGTGAGACATTCCTGGATAGTCTGCCATGGGCCACAGACTTACATTCAGTCCCGTTAGGATTGCAGAACTTTGTTTGCTATGGGCAGGGCGCGGATTGAAGAGGTACACCCTGCATTGCCTTAGGGCAAGTTGTTCATCCATTCATTCAGTCAACAGATATTTATCCAACATCCATCATGTGTCAGGCACAAGGAGGCCCAGCCCGTTCCAACTCAGGCATCTGGCAAGCTCCCACTTTGAGCTCTACGCCCAGCATTTCAATATCTATTTTATCCAAATAAATATGTAAGCAAGATTTAGAAAGAAGTCTTGCCTTTCCCCACTTTAATCACTGCTCCAGGCTCTCAGGAGACAGTTGGGTTTTGCAGTCAGGTCTCGAAAGGGAGGTGGAGCCCCTCAGGAACGGTTTGGGGCAATGACGTTACTGCTCGTAGACATAGCTGGGTTCTAACTTCTCTCTTCCTCAGGGACCTAACCTGGTATATTTTAGCACCACTTTTACAGCAGGAGGCTCTTCCAGTTTGGGCTGCAGCAGTGCAGTAACAGTAGATGAACGAAGTGCCTGGCAGCTTCTTAATTATTAAGTGTAGGGTTTTAAATGTTTCGAATCAGTGAAATAACGTAGAGCTTCCTGCTGAACCACCTAGAGTTCCTAGGACTTCCATGACACAGCTCTGTGCTCTCTCCTACAGGACGAGAAGCTAACTAAAGAGGAGATATTGGAGAACTGGAACATGTTTGTCGGGAGCCAAGCTACCAATTATGGAGAAGACCTCACAAAAAATCATGATGAACTTTGATACACACTCACCAAATACAGCAGACTGTCATAACTTTCTTTTATTGTCTTGCATGGTTGCTACAGTTTAATTTATAGCAGTCGTGTCCATGAAACAGCAAATTTACAACTTCAGATTGGGGTTAAAATTGGTTTCCACTCGGTATTTACTGGAAAGTAGTCATCGCTATTCCTTCACTGAGATACCTGTACGAGCAAGTTAAAATCTTGGTAAATCACCATGTTCTGTGGGGATACATTGCTAAAACATGATTTTAGCTTTTTCCATTGAATTTAAAGGGGAATAAGATTAGGAAAATCCCTGTTACTCAGAAGTTAGGTGGGTTGCAGGGACAGTATATGGAGTGACTGCTATGTATTTTAACTGCAAATTTTTCTATTTGCCACTGTTGAATGGTTGGTGCGGGAAAGTTCTGATGAAGCTACTGTGGCGCCATCCTCTGTAGGCTTTATTTCAGAACAAGTCTAATAATACTTCAGGCTCTTCCTTCTTGACTTTGTACTCTGAGCTGTTACTGTAAATGGTATGTAAAACTTCTGTGCATTTTTCTGTATGGACCTGATAATGTGCACAGCAACCTTTTTTGTTTTTGTTTTTGTTTTTACAATAAGAAACAATCAAGAAAGATAATGTGAAAGAGGAAGAAATTTTAGAGGTAGGGAAAAGATGGATGTCAGGCATTTGAAGAACCATAGGAAAAGGACAGACACGTTACTATACTTGAGAAACTTTTCTAGATGTATGAATGAGGTAGGTCTGATCTTTGGAAAAGTGAATAGAGACACGATTTACTTCCTCACCATGGAGAGGAATCGGGGGGATACCAGGAAGCCTGCCTGATGGCGTGTTGGAACCGTGGCATCCAGTCGCCATTATTCCATGACCCTGAGACCTGCCTGGGGACCACTTCCATCTTGGAATGAGGATGAGGATCTTCCAAGCCATTGACTGAACTGGTGGGAATGACTATTTCGGGTTGAAATGCTATCTTATAAGTAGGAAGTGAGTGAAATAAAGGATCCCTCTGAGGGTTTTCTACTGTGTCCTATGGTATTTGACTTCATATGTACTGAGACATTATTATTCATATAGGATTAAATAGTAAGATGGGATTCTATGAGCTAGGTTAAAAAGGGTCTGGGTTTTTAAAATCTAAGTACTAGAATATTCAGAATGTCCTATTATTATATATATATATATATATATATACTTCCTTCTTTCTCTATGCTAGTTAGGGAATCTGTAAGTCATTTTAACTGGAAGATATTTCTGGGGTAGGTTTCCTTTGGAAGAATATCTGGTCTCTTCCTACCTAATCAGCATCATCCTCCCACTTTCCTACTGGCTTACTCTAGGCAGCCTCACCGACTTTCTGGCCCTTGACTATACCAAGTTCCTTACTAGGTCAGACCCTTTGCACTTGCTGTCCCCTCAGATTCATAACACTTTCCCACAGCCTCCGGCAACTCAAACAGCACCTCCTCAATAGAGCCTTCCAGACCCACCACTTATAGTACAGTCATTTGCCACTTAATAACGGGATATAATCTGAGAAACGTGCTGTTAAGCTGTTTTGTTGTGTGAACATCATTGCATACATTTAAACAATTCTAGATGGTCTAGCCTGGTACACTCCTAGGCTAACATCGTCCTCTATGGGGTCTGTCATTGACCAAGTGACGGTTACGCACTCAACTCCCTATCTCATATTACTTTTACTTTCTTGATACATATTACCATGTATATTTGTTCCTAGGGCTGCCATACAAATTACCACAAAGTGAATGGCTGACAACAAAAGTAGCTTACTCAGTTCTAGAGGCCAGAGTCTGAAAGCAAGGAGCTAGGGGAGAATCCCTCCTTCTTCCAGCTTCTGTGACTCGAGGCATTCCTTGTCTGTGTCTGCAACACTCCAGTCTGCCACCATCTCATGGCCCTTTCTTCCTCTCTCTGTGTTTCTCTCATAGGACACTTGTCATTGGACTTAAGGCTCACATCCTGAGATCCTCAACTTAGTTACAGCTGTCAGGGCTGTTTTTTCCAAGTAAGGTCACATTCACAGACAAGGCAACTTGACTCAGCCATGAGTCAAGTTTTGGGGTAGACATGTCTTTTGGGGGACCACCTGTACCAACTGTACCTTTGACATTGTCTTGTTTGTACATTGTCCATCTCCCCCAAGCCAGAATATAAACTCTGTGAGACCAGTAGTTTGGTCCATCTTATTTACTGCTGTTTCACGGAATCTAGAACATTAGAGCCCAGCCTACAATAAGTACTCTGATTATTTGCTGGAGAATGAGAGGTTGTTAGCTTTAATCAAAGAGAATATTCCTCAGTAAAGAAAAAAAAAATCTGGGTAAAGAAAACTGAACATTTGATGAATAAGAAGGTAAGTAACTTTGCCATAGTGATTGAATGGCAGGGACAAAATTCAAATCCAGGTGTTCCTGGCAGCAAAATTCTGTGGTTTAGCACTAGGTTTTACTGCTCCAAATCTGATGTATGTTTTCTTTATTTCTCTGCTCACCCACAGTACATGATCACATGGTCAGAAAAAATGGGATAGTTTCTCTTACCTAGATGTAGGCTGACACTTTTTTTTTTTTTAAAGCAAGGAAAACCTGTCTTTTAATAAATGAGAAAATAATACTGTATAACCTAATTATAAACATAACACTTTAAAAAGGTGCTAACATTATTTTTCCCCAAAAGGAAATATTGGGTGATTTATTAAGTTATACACAGGAAGATGTTAGACATATTTTGAGCACTTAGTTTTTCCTTTCAAGTCAGTGCACATAAGAGAATCCTCAAAGAGACTAGTGCTTCTGGGGCTGAATTTAACACTATTTAAGGGAAAAAAATCTTAGCCAGGGGACATAGCTGTTAACATCATGATTTGTAAAGCCTTAAATGTGTAATAGGGTCTGACTGTTTCAAGGAAAACATATTTTGTTTCTAGGTAACGTTTCAAGTCTGATTATGAACAAATGCTACAAAATCGATCTGTAATGAGAAATACTGTAATGTCACAAAGCATTATTTATATGCTTAATGTGACTGAAAGCACTAATTGCTAGGAGCCAAAATCTGTCCAAGCAAAACATGAACATACATTTTGTACCTCTTGTCTCCTAGCAGGTTTGTGAATGAATTCAAAGGTAACAAAAATGTAGTTAGAAAGTCAGCACCACCTGGAGGTCTTTTCACCTGCCTGGGTTACTGTGGTTGTCTCTCGTTAGCAACGGCACAAGTCCTGTCTGCTCGGAAGTGCCTGGCAAATGGCTGCTACATGGCGACCGTTAGCTCAGCTCTGAAACACTGTGGAGTGAATGGCAGGCCAGATTTTTTTTTAAGTCTTTCTAGATTTAGTCTGCCACCTTTATAATAAAAACCCACTTCCTCCAAATACGTGCACCCAGATTTGGCTCTCTTGGTGGTATTAAAACTTGAGTTCGATTGACATGAACTTGGGGGGTCTATGCAAAGAGTCTGTCAATACTTTTGATTCTGGTCAGCTGTGGGGTCCAGGGCTGGGGCCACCCACAATTCTATGAGCTCTAAGTAGCTGTAATTTTCCTCCTAAAAGAGAAAACAGCATCTGATTCCCCACAGAAGCACATGAAATGAAATGAGTGTCAGGACTGGTTACTTTCCCACCTTGAAATTTGTGCAGTGGGAACATATAAGGTTCCTTTTCTCCTTTGATAAATACAAATAGCTGTGTACCAGGCCCTATGCCAAGTACATACATTTTTCACATAACCTTCACAACACCCCTGTGAAGTTGTTGGTACCTATAAGAAAGATAGGAAGCTGGCTTATGCTGTGGTAACAAACAGCGTTGCCATCTCAGTGGTTTAAAGCAACAGTTTAATTTTTGCCTTTGTAGTCTGCTGTAGTTCTGGGCAATTGACCATGGCAGCTGCAGTTTGGGGGCTCAGCTGTGTGTCTCCCCATCCACCCATGTCCACTGGAGAATTAAACACCGGCAAGCAATGTGGTCACTTCTGAAAGTGACGCCTGTCTCTCATGCTCACTTGCATTGGTCAAAGCAAGTCACATGGCCACATCTAACATCCGAGGAGCAGGAAACACATCCTACCATTGCCCGGAGGGTAGGTTGAAAACCTTGGTGAGTAGCACTCCTGTGGTAACTGGACTATTTTTCCCGTTTTACAGGTGAGAGAACTCTAAAGGGAAACAATGCCCAAAGTTATAGAACTCATAAGTTAGGTGACTATGTAATTGATTGTCCAGACCACAGTATCTTCGCCAGAGAAGGGGGGGCAGTACTAATCAGTACCTCCCCGAATCCTGGGCTGCCTGCCCAATTTGGGATTTGGAGACCCACCCTGCTCCTCTTCCCACTGGGTTCTTCCTCATGGGTTGAGGAGTTAGTGGGTTGAGGGTTTGCTGACTCAGAGCCAGGAACTTTGCTTTTATATCATGCTCCAAGTTTCTGTAGCATCCCAAAATTCCCTGCCAAAATAACTCTAAACCTCCTCCAGAGACAGTGTGTGAGCCCCCAGGTAGATTTCCAAAGGGCGGGCAAAGCCACAGATGGGCACACACCCAGGCCCAAAGGGCCCAGTGGGCAGCAGTGACTCAGTTTGAACATGCAGCTTGGGGTGTCCACACACGCGTACATAGAGCCCCTTGGTAGGAAAAAACGGTGGGGTGACTCACAGACCATTCTGTATTTTTACTCTCACCCAAGCCCACAGTATTAGGGGGGAGCCTGCCATGATGCTGGACAAGCAGCCCCGTCCTGGGCATAGTGGTTCCCCTGTTTAGGAGTGGCACACCCAGGATACAAACCCAGGAGGGCCCTGCCATGTTGCCTCCAATTTAAGAACCTCTTGGTAAAACTACCACTAGTGTTACTACAATTTTAAAACTCCATGGCAATGTATGATGTAATTTGAAAATTCGGGACCTCTGGGGTGAGATGCAGAGTTGGTGGCATGAAAAGACGGGCCCCATAGCCTGGTGGGATGCGAGTTCTAGCGCCTGCCTCACTGGAGTCCTGTGACCGAGGCAGGCCACCTTCCTGCAGAAGAGCCTGTTCTCCCCGTACAGTGGGGAGAATAACAGTAATAATAATAATTAATAATAATACTCAACTCTCGGAGCAGCTCCGAAGACGAGGTGCAATCATGCACATGCACGAATTTCAAGGTCCGAAACATGAGACATAGATTAAAGGAGTTCTCCTTCACGGCATTTCTGAGCAGTTCAGATGCCAGAGGTCAGACAAATCAATGCCTACAAACACTAGGCTGCTGGCGAATAGTCTTCGTGAGTTTCAGAATTATTGTGTGAAGTGTTTCTAAAAACCTTAAAATCGATCTATCACTAGGTGAACTTGAATGGATTAGATGGCAAAGGAATAGCTTTTAACTTTGTCTTTTATCCTGATGACTGCGTTCTAAAGCTATTTATATGTGGCAGGGATTTGGAATTAAATTCAGAAAAAGTGGATCAAGAGTCTCCGGGTCTTCAAAAAAGATTCAGGAATCCAACTGGAAAAGGTCACTCAGGGTCAAGTTTCCAGGGGAGGAAACTGAGGCCCGGAGAGATTGAACCTGCAGCTTTCCCTGCCCCAGGGCCCGGGCAGAGGGGACTAGTCTCCTTCCCCAACCCCAGTTGTTCTCTTTAAAGCCTCAATGTTCTCACCTGAAAAATGACGACGTAAGGGTTATGTAAGGTAACGATCGTAAAGCACTTAGTGTAGTGAGTGCTCAATAAATAGTAACCCTTTTTATTATTATACCAAAGTCGGGGCCGCGTGTGTTTCGGCCTCAAAGATTCTGTTTACTTGCCCTGACGTTCAAACTTCAGTGCATGGCATTAGTGACGGATGGAGGTTTTCGATGTATCAGAAAACTGTCAACGGTGTATTTGTTGTTTTAAATACATAAAAGAAAGGTGTGTTGTTTTTTTTTTTCAAAAAAAGTCACATCTTTAAAAAAAGAATTCATGTGGTTATTAACTGTAAGAAGCTGGGGACACTTCATGAGTCACATCAGATTAGTGATTGAAAAGCACAGGAAATAGGTGGCCCTGCCGCTCAGGTGTTGGAGGTTAAAATGAATGTCGAGAGCTCGCCCAGGTGGACTTGAGAGTCCAAGGGACTCACTGGCTGAACCTCTTTAGGCCAATTTACTTCCACTCTGCAAACCTCTGCTTCTCTTCTGTAAAGGAAGTAGGCGGGGCACTTTCCTCACTGGGCGGCTGTGAGGGAGCAGGGAAGGCCCTGCCTTTGCAAAAGCACTTCGCTCTGGGCCTGAGGCAAGGAGAGGCTTCATCAGTGGTGCTAGATGACACTGTTATAAAAAACTTTTCAGACATTGCCAGCAACTTTAAGGGTAAAAATACAGGCTAAGGAATGAAAAGAAATCATAGAAAGAATAATCTAAACTTTATTCTCCGACCGGCGCAATTCCACGGACAGACAAGTCACATGGAAGCTAGCGTCATCAGCCACAGCAGGCCCCTCCCAAAGTCTTCGGGAAGGCCTGTTGGCTGGTGGCTGGATTCACAAAAACAAGGACGGAGGATCCCGTGATACAGGCCAAAGCATCAAACTGTGTCAGCTTGGGGTGACCAAAGAAAAAGACGTCACTGAGGTCACGGTGGTCTACTGTTGCCGGCTCCTGGGTGGGCTTAGGAGGAAACGGCAAGGCGATAGTGCACGCTGGAGTGGCCCACTTTCACCACGGCCAGAGCGGCCACTGGGACCTGCGGGAAGCCAACAGGTGAGTGGAAGGTGCACTGATTGTCCACCATGAACCCCACCATGGGGCACGTCGGCAAGCCGGTTTTCAGGCCACAGTACCTGGAAGGTTGAATCGATGCTTATTCCAGTCAGGGGCAGGCTCCCTCCCAGCCCAATGACTGCGTCTCAGCAGCATCAACGGCGAGAGCCTGGAATCTGAGCCCAGCCCAGGCAGCCACTCGCCGGGTTACCTCGGGCAAGTTACTTAACTTCCTCTTGCTTCCATTTTCACAACAATATAATGTTCACAACTGTAGTACTACCTCATAGATTGTGAGAATTAAACGATGACTATAATACAATATTCCATTTAATATACGAACAGTTCCTAGACATAGTAAGTTCTCGTAAACATCGGCTCTTATTAATAGTATTGTGTCCAACTTGTCGTTGCTTCTTATCATGAAAAGCTGGGTACTTTTGTGTTACTTGAGGGGAAAAAAAACCTTGATTTGTTAGAGATGGTTATTGTCTCTTATCTCTGCTCCTGGCTCGTAATCTCTTTAGGGACAGGCGCTGTGTTTTGTTTATTTTTTAAGTTTGTTGACTAGACTTGAGATGGCACTGGAGGTAAGTGTGGGGGTTGAACAGAATCAGAAATGAAAAGCATGACGCCAAGTGACAGCCTCTCCCGATTCCTCCTCGCCAAAGCAGTCCATTCACAATGTAGACATTTTAATCAAATTGTCCTATCTTTTTTTTTTTTTTGAGAAAATTAAGATTCAATGTGAGCATTCACTACAAGGGAATGGTCCTGGGTTGCACAGAGGTTTGGCCAGAGTTGCTCCCGGAATCACTGCTCACAGAGGGGAACAGAAACAAGCTTCCAGTCTCTGCCCAGGGAGGGCACCGTGAGTGCCTGTGACCAGCCACCCTGGGTGTCCCCTGAGTCACCCATGGCAACATTAGATACATGCACTTACTGACATGGAAAGCTGTTGAGTGAAAAAGATCAGGTTGCAGAACAGAATCTGCCATTTGATCTCATTGGTTTTACACGAACGTGTTTGTTTATGTGCTTATTCCCCAGGAAAAAATCTTTGGAAGGATAGATTCCAAAATGATTTCAGTAGCTATCTAGCAGTGGAATTTGTTGTCTTTGTTTTGCTTACATGAACTTTCTAAAGTGAACATGCTTTGCCTACATCTTATTTGCCAAAACATCTTATTTGCCAAAATAAGAAAAAGCGTTATTTTTTAAATGTCTGACTATGAACTTCAGCTTTTTAAAAAGCACTGGAGAGAGGAGCAGGCTGGATGGACCTGGCTCTTTCTCCAGACCCTCAGGATCCTGCCTCTGGTTGCCCCGCCCTCTCTCCAGGTGCAGGGGGTTGTGGGGCCGGGCAGTGGGGGGACTTCCCGGTGAACGCCTGGAGAGGGGAAAGCGGAACAGGCAAGAAAAGCCTTGCCCTCCAGGGAAACTCCAAGATCCAGCGTGAACCAAATTCCCCTGTTTGCATTTGTCCTGCTGCTTTGTTGCTTTGCTCTCCTATTTCTCGACCATCACTTTCCTCATTCTTCTAGGGCACCACCAACAACAAAAAAGAGCACCTCCTCCCACCGAGAGAGCAGAATTTCTTGGGCTCCTTGTGCCCCTGAGCCCAGCCCGAGCACCTTTAAATAATTACGAAGCAGAGATACTTTTAAACAATGCCATCAATGAACGCCCGGCAGCCAGGGCCATGCTGGGTGCATTACATTTTGTATTCAGTTTTCAACAACACGAACCAGCAAAGCAGGTTTCATCTTTCCCATTTTCCTAAAGAGGAAATAAGTGGAAAGGCCGAACACCTTTCCCAGGGATGTGTGCGCAGTCAGCGGTGGGCCGGGCCCCAAATCCAGGCTCTCTGTGGCCGAAGTTTACATCCTGTCTTCCATGCCGACTTCCTAGATGGTGAAGCCAAAATCTACATTTTAGTCTAGTGGATGAATTGCATTTTCTTTACCTGTTTTTGTGCCTTTCAGAGTTATTTTCTTTAACTGCTAAATGACAGCTTATTCATGGTTGGACAATAGAGAATTCCTGATCGCAAGTTCATAACCTAATCTGATGTGGTTGGTGGTAACAATAGGGTACTCGGTGGGAATTTTTTCCATTGTTTCATCTTTAAGAGAGTTGTAATTTTTATCTGTACATACTCTAAAAAAATCAAGTAGTTGCTCAAGTCCTATTACAAACACAGTAATTCTCTAGCTGGTTATATCATTGGTTACACCATTGGTCAAAAGTTCTTAGAAGGAATTCATTCATTCAACAACCTCCACTGCACACCTGCTCGTTATAAGTTACTGAGGATACAACTTTGAATCAGAGAACTCCTGTCCTCAGGAGTTCCCAATTTTAGAGGGGTGGATGGTGGAATGTGTCAGCTCTTGTCCTCCTGATGGGGGAACTCAAGAGTTGAACATTTTTTTTAGCTTTAAGTTATAGTTAATAAGCTTAGTAATTAATGCATATAAAAACTGTTGTTCCAAGAACAGGGATGGCCAGGACTCCAAGATCCCCACAAGCAATTAAACTACCTTTGTGTCCCAGAAGGACTGCAAACAATTAAGATGGTATCTGAGCCACTGTGTTCCAGGGAGGGAGGGCTGCAGTCCAGGACACAGATAAAGAATCTTGGGCCAGCGGATGAAAGGATGCTAGGAAAATCACAGGACTGATTAACCTGTCCCCTGATCTACTTTTTCTCCAAATTCTAAACCCCTTACCTACATTCTCCTCCTTATAAAAAAGGGATGGTTTGAGATGAGATGTAAGATGGTCTTTTAGGGTACATAACATGCCATGTTCTCAGATCGCAGGCCATCTGAATAGAGCGCCCATACAACTTCAATGTTTGTCCCTACTTATTTGTTCCGGTGGTGGCAGGCAGCATGAAGACCATCGTTTCCAGTTTCACTGCTTTTGGCAAGAAGAAGGTGTTAGTCATGATCTTTTCTGGTTCCTATTCCCCTTTTTGCTTCTTCTTCTCCTCCTTTCCTCTTTTCCTCAACACTCGTTCATTGTGTACCTCCTGTGTTACAAGGATGTGCCAGGCACAGAAGAGAGAGCAATGAACAAGCTAGACAAGAGAGTTCCTGCCCTTGTGGAGCCTGGGTCTAGAAGGGGGTGCATTCACAATGTGGTACGGTGAGTGCTACGCCGGGGGAAGCCCAGGGCTCTGCAGGCTCAAAGGAGGAGGCCTGACTTGATCTAGGGTATCTGGGAAGACCCGAGGAAGTGACAGCTGAGCTGAGGCACGAAGACAATGTAGGGACTCCCCAAGTGAATAGTATGGGGAAGAGTCTTCCAGGAGGAGGAATAGCAATGTGAGGGCTCAGAGATCAGATAGCAGGGCACATCCTAGAGATAACAGAAGCCCCAGATGGCTGGCATTTAATGGCCAGAGAGGCAGAAGCTGGACTAGGGAGGGTCTGGTTAAGGAATTTGCATTTTATCCTGAGGCAATGGGAAGGCACTGAGTGGATTGTGTGCAGGGGAGAGGAAAGATCAAATAAAATGAGCATTGTGAGTTAGAACTGAATGATGGGTTAGACAGAGATAATACTGTGTGCTGGACAATATTTAGGCAACTACATAGTCCTGGCAAAGAAGACTTGGACTAGGGTGGTGACCGCAGAGATGGAGGACCCTGGATGGAATGGAGATTTCTGCATGGGCTCTGAAGACCAACTGAAATCAAGGAGACAGAAGAGCCCAGATGTCTCCCAGTCTAGGCGACTTACTGATTTCATTTGTGGAGAGAGGGAATGTGGAGGAGAGGCTTGCGGTGAAAGTGAGGAAAGCAAGGAGCTCCATTTTAAACCAGTTGAAGTGAGGGGCCTGTGAGATTCTAAGAGGTGCACAGTGGAGATAGTAACACACATCACTCACTTAGCCCTGCGCTGCATCCCGGGCCTTCCGTTAAGTGCACAAACTGGACTAACTTGCTGGAAGGCATTCGGATACCTGGTCTGGTAGTCAGAAAGATGTTTGAGCTGGAGACAGGGGTTGAGAGATGGACTTTGATCTCAAATCAGGGTGTAGGCAGGTAAAGTAAGGGATGGAAGCCAGCTGGTGTGGTGGGCCTGTGGTCAGTGGAAAGCAAATGCCCAGTCTGACCCCAGACACATTCAGACTTATATATAATACTGGGCAGACTAAAATACTGGACAGACTAAAATACTGAGCAGACTAAATATGTGTAGTTTGTTTTTCTGGCCCCTAGTTTATGACCTCTGGGGAAGATGGCAAATAAATGGTGGGAGAGGGAGAGATCACCTAGAGAGAATATGGGAGGAGGTAAGCTTGAGCCCAGGTTTACAGCCTTAGAAATAAAAAAGTAGCTTTGAACAAGTTCTCAATTAATGATTTCTTAGAGCTCAACAGGTAACTGATATAAAGTGTCTGGTTCTGATGCCACCCAATCATCACATGAGCTGGATGCCTACCTCCCATGCTTTCTTATCCCTGATTCCCTGACGTAGTAAACTTCAGAACACAGAGATGCGAGAGTGGGAGGACCCTTTGGGGATCATGTCGTATGGGGGCTCTCCAACACTGGTGTGGCTCCTGGGAACCTGGGACACCCCCAGATCCTCTGTATCCTCCCAGACCTCCTGAATCAATCTGCAAGGAGAGGCCCAGGCCTCCTCAGCTTCACCAGCTCCCAAGTGATGCCAAGGCACACACGTGCCATAAGAGTTGCTCTTCTAGACCTATCCCTTCGGATAAGGAAAAGCCCAGACAGATGAAGTAAGCTAGAAAGGGGCAGAGTCTCTCTACACTCCAGCCCCTTTAGCTGGGTCCATTAATCTCCCCACCCCCAGATTCAGCTCCTGCCCAGACTTGGAGATCAATAAATCTCTGGGGCATTCACGGCTAAGATTTAGATCAGATGCTCATGATCCTACCCTGATTCTCTACCCAACTCCAACAGCTGAGTTCAGTTTTACCTTATTACCCCCTGCTTCCACGCTCCCACCTTCTTCCTTCCATAACTAGGTTCTGCCTCAACCCCTATCCGGAGGCCTTACTGTGGTGCCTCCCCAGGCCCCGGGGGCCTCTGGAGCAGGAGGTAGTGCACACATGAGTGACACAGTGCCTCAGGGTCTGTGTGAGGACCCAGCCCTGCTGCTTCCTGAGGTCTGCAGGTAGGACAGCAGTGGTCATGTGGCACAGAGATACCTTTCAGAGGGCTGAAACTATTTTCGTCACTCTCTATAAACAGCATAGAATGGACCACAGCTTGTGGTCAGTTACCTGGAATATGAGGGCAGGATTCTGGCAAGCAGTCCATTCCTACACTCCCCCAAACTAAGAATAAGTATTAGCTTGGCCACATGACCACCACACGACTGTGCTGAATCCTCCAAGGAGTGTCCCAGGGCAGCTGAAGGGAAGCCCAGGCCTTGGGTGTTGCCACAAGGAGGCCCTGCCCGGGTGGTGCTAGTTGGTTATGTGGTTAGTTGGAGAAATACATAACTTAGAAATACAGACCTGGGAGAAAATGCCTGAAGCATGAGCATGTATAAAGCTAAAAGATTTAAATGACGAAACTTACTTAGGGGTGTATTCTGTGTGTCTTTATATAAATGATTTTTCTTCAGTCAAGCCCATTTAGATATGGCCTTTATAGAATGACTATGGCCTACCAGGCACAGGAAGGCTAATTGACATCAACTGCATGCGAATTCCCATGCCAGCCCTTTTTATTAATGTACGAACCTTGGCCTGCAGTACAGAATACTGGTTGAGACCTAGAGTCATTCGACCAGGGTTTGAATCGTGGCCCTGCTGCTGTGTGACATCAATGAGTCCCTCAATTTCTCAGAGCTTCAGTGTTTCTACTCTCCAGAGATCATAACACAGGCTTCATAGGATTTTTATAACCTTTGAATAAGGCGATGCATAGTTCACATGTCCTGGCTGATTGCTGGAACTGAAACATTTTTGTTGTTATTGGTGTTGGTTTGTTTGTTGGACTTTGTAAACAGTTTTGGCCTCTAGGGGCTGAGATTTACATGTGTCTTGGGTCAAACGCTTCCTTTATTTTGAGGAGGCCTCTTGCATCAGGACCCTAGGAACCAACCGGATTGGGGACACTGGGCATCTCACAATCCCAGTGAGATCCCCAGTGCCCTGATCTCACTGGGCTCTCACAAGGGGAGTGTTGTTGATAAAGGCCATTGCATTGTTCCTTCAGGAGGTTTTGAGGTCAGTGGACATGAGGACTGGGTGAGCAAAGCAAGGGGAAAGGACAGGACGGATGCGGCCTGGTGACAGTTACACTTCAGGAACTTTAAGGAGTTGGTGAGCGAGGCTTTGAAGACTCTTGAGGCAGAGGCCTCAGCAACTGAGCCAGAGAAAGTTTTAGCCTATGTAATTTGCATAGTAAATATAGAATTTATTACATGTGTACTGCATTGTCATGATAAGCAGCCATTTGCTCAAGAGGTACAGTGGAGGTTTGCTTGGTCTTTTTGTGGCAACGATGCAAGTTTACCAATTTGTAGAGCTTAGACCCCCTCAACAGAAACTGGGAAATCCATCTAGACTTCACCTTAAGTTTTACCAACTTAACCATATCACTGGGTTTGCCACTGGGGACACGGCGATGATAGGTTCTCTAATCAAAGAGAGACAATAATGGATATGTCGATACAAGCTGAGAGTAAGTGCTGTACAGGAGAGGGATGTGGCTGTGTGAGATGCTGTAACAAAAGAGTGTGACCCAGATGGGGGCAGGTAGGAGCGGAGAGTTTCTGAGGAGTTGAAAGCAGGCCAGGGAGGCCCTGCAGGGGGACGGCAGGACAGCCGGGAGGCTGGGCCTGATCCGGAGTAAATTGGATTGTCGTGTAACGGTGTGGGAAGCCACTGTGGGGGTTTAGAGGGGAGGCAGAGTCATGATCAAGTTTGCATCTCACGATTAGCCCGCTAGGGGGTGAAGAATGGTGAAGGCCAGAGTGGATGCAGAGACACCATTCAGGAGACTACTGAGAGATGAGAACAGGGCTGGCTGGCAGCAATGGGATCAGAAGCTGTGACTTCCAGGGACATTCAAGGAGGGGCTCAAAAGACTGACACCTGGGCCTTCCTGGCTGACTAATTTCCACCTCTCAAAGGTTCATGTTTCACAGTAACACCACCTATGACAAAAGCAGGGGACTCCACCAACTGCTTGTAGTTTCTGAGGCTGTTGATGAAACCTCAGGTTCCTCACTGTCACATTACACTCTCCGGGTTGATCTCTGCCTCAATTACCTGCCCCTCAGCATGGCTACGCCAGTGATCGTGTCCCACTTTCTATCTGAGTAGAATTGTAGGCCTGGATCTTTCAAGTATTTCAGGAAGTATATAATTCCAAACCTAAGAGAAATACCCACATAGACAAATACACTTACAAGTAAAACTTTTAAGCTGTTTTACTTCCCAAAGGAGTGGGAGGCAGGTAAGATGAAAATAGGAAGACGTGGTTTCTGACAACCTCATCTTTGGGCAACTGTGACTTGAAGAATGCTGAGGTTCTCCTTTGGTTCATTTTATGGGTTTTTAAAGGGGGTATTTTGGCTTTATTTTAAAGGACAAATGATATTCTAAGTGACAAGAAAAATTTCTTAGAATTCAACCAACCAAGATGTGAAGTGGAGACAATATCTAAATAAGCCTTCCCCCCACGCTCTGTTTATCTCGCCTTACCACTTACTTCCAAACGAGGTTGCCTTTCACCAGATATAAGAAGCTAATATCATAGGCTGACAATAGCCACATAGAAAAATGCCCACACCCTGCTGGCTGCAGATCACTGCTATTGCAATTTTCACAGCACATGCATTAGGTCCCCAAACTGAGCAAACCTGATGAAAATCATCTGCAGTCAGAGCAGAACGATTTCTTTGCAACAGTGTTCTTGTAAGTAGTTCGTTCTGGTGAGTGTCAAAATGACAAGAGAATCCAACATGTCTCAAGAGGCACAGCATATAACAAGCAGAATCTCCAAATCTGTGTTTAGGAGCCAAACAATAGAGGGTCTGATGAAGACTTCAAGACTAAAAACGTGAAGGACATGAAACACATCCATTAAAACATTTTGAACAAAAATGAGAAGACCGTGACATTATGCTTGATTAATGGGAAAACACAGTCCAAGGGTGACTGTGAGAAACGATCTGATTTTCTCGGACATCCGGAAGCAGAGTCGGCCGTTAGAGACAGCTCTGAGAGCAAGAGCAGAGCAGAGAGGAGCTTGGGCCCTGCACACCAGCGACCTCACACCGCTGAGCTTTGTGCTTGTACTGCAGTTATTGTTCGCTGAGGGAGAGACTTCAAGGAGAGCATCTCTAACAAGTGACTGTTAGATCTTCCAAGAGTCAAAATTATGCAGTCCAGGGACAGAGTGGCCATTCTGGGCCTGCCGAGAAAAGGTGAGCCTGGAGGTTGAAGACAGTGGGCGATGCCCCCACCCCCACAGCATTCTGTGGGGTCCCTAAAACCCACCATCTTGCAGTCGGCCAAGGAAAATTCCAGGAGACCAAGGAGCAGCAATTTAAAAACCTATTTTAAAAAATCAAGCCAGTAGCAGGAAACACCTAAACAGAGAACAACTTAGGCACCAAATACACCAGAGGGCTTTCTATCTTGAGAAGATATATTCAGAGGAGACAGAATGGAAGAGAAGTTGTTTTGCTTTTTTCTTATTCACCATAATGGGATGTTGAAAGCTGAAAGGACTCAGACCTTCTGGCCCAGAAAGGGTCACAGAAGAAGGAAAGATGTCCCCCAGCTCACAGGGTCCCGAATCACCCCATGCACATGGGTGGCTCTACAAGTTTCGTCATTTGTCTCTTCATAATTAAGTTTATTGTATAATTAACACATGCACATTGTAGAAAAGTAGGAAATAGGGATAAGAAAAAGAAAAAAACTTATTTCCTAACTCAGAAATAACCAGAATTAACATTTTGGCACATATCTTTCTAGACTTCTTTAGAAAAAGACATTTTTGTCTTGTTCTGAATGAAACCGGGATGGTTATTGTAACTTACTCTCTTCAGTCAGTTATATCTCAGAAACTTGTTTCCATGCTAATAAGTATGTTTATTAATATTTTTAATGACTGCCAAGTACGCCCTTGTATGGACGTAACATTTATTTAATCAACCCCTGGGCAATTAAAAAAAAACTTTTTTGCTATGAAATTCTTTTGCAAACTTACTGAAAAGTCCGCAAGGACAGTAAAAGGAGCCCTGCGTGTCTTTTGTGCAGAGTCATCCATTTTTAACATTTTCTCACCTGTGCTTTGTGACTAGCTTTTATTACTTCTGAACTCCTTGGAGGAGGTTATACGTATCATGCCACTTTTCCCTAAATATCTCAGGGTGTATTTTCTAAAAACAAGGACAGTCGCCTCCATAACCACAGTAGAGTTATCAAGTTCAAGGAAATTAACATTGAGCTAATATTTTTATCTAATCTATAGTTTATATTGCAAGTTTACCAGTTGTTTCAATAAGATGTTTTATTTAGGAAGGAAGGAAGGAAGGAAGGAAGGAAGGAAGGAAGGAAGGAAGGAAGGAAGGAAGGAAGGAAGGAAGGAAGGAAGGGAAAGGAAAAAGAAAAGAAAAGAAAAGAAAAAGAAACTTCTTTTTTCTGGTTCAGAATCACGCATTACATTCAGTCATCATCTTTTCATCTGGAATCGTCCTTTAGTCTGTCTGAATCTTGATGACATTGGCATTTTTAGTGAATACAGGCCTCCTATGGTATAGCATGTCCCTGAATTTGGGTCTGTCTGATGACTCTTCCTGGTTGGATTAAGGTTACGAATTTTTGCTGAAATGCTGGGTAAGTTCTTGGGTGCCCTTCCCAAGCCCACCTCTACAGTGATGTCCATTTGCCCTTTATCAGTGATGTTAATTTTGACTATTTCATTCAAATTATTTATCATCCAGTTTTCCCTTTGTATAGTTTTCCCTCTTGTCTCTTTTTTTTTAATTGTGGCAAGATATACACAACACAAAATTACCAGTTTAACCACTTTTTCCAGTGGTAATACGTACATGCATACATGCATATACTCTATAGTTTTAGTTTCCTTTTAACAAGTAATGTGTAGAAAGGTACTAATGGTATCTTAGTTTTATCCTCAGAGGCTGTCCCTAATAAACTTTTCTTCTGCCTCTGATCTCCCAGTTTAGTACCCACCAATGATTCATGCCAAGACAAAATATTAAGTCCTTACAGTAACTCCGGCCCTTGGCCCCTTGCTTTTCCCTCATTGTGGAGACAAGGGTGGGAAGCTCTTATTGTCACTGACTCTGAATCCAGATCAGGAAATGCTAACTTGGATGATTTCCAAAAGCCATGTCTGCACCAAACTGCTAAAATTCTTCACAAAAATTGTTATCACTGGCCTGATAACATGTTTAGTTCTTCAAACAAGTCTTCATTCTCATCTGGGCCAGACTGTCTGCTGGATGTCGGGAAATAAAAATAGATGAAGCCAGGAGCATTCAAGGTCTTGATTCCCAGCAACTGTTGTCAGTTTTGGCTCAAATAAATTTTGATTAAAAATTTTTAAAAAATAGATGAGGCAACAGTGCCTTTTCTTGAGCTGTTTACATTTTAATGGGAGAGCTACAAATAGCACTTATAATACCATGTGATACAGACAAAATGACACCCTGGGCATGGAGGTAGACCAGAATACAGTGGAGACAGATGGAAGTAGCAAATCTCACAGCTGGAGTCAGGATGCATGGAGGTGAGTAATGGCAAGGGGTGTGTTTTTGTATATGTGCATGTGTGTCTGTGTGCTTATGTGTGTGTGTATGCACATGCATGTGTGTGTAGGGGAAGTCAGTGGGCAGGGAAGGAGTATGTTCCAGCAGGTAATATCAGGCAGGGAGCAATGGGAGATGAGGGGAGGCAGGGTCAGAGCATGGATGGCCTGGGTGCCAGACATAAAGCTTGGACTTGACCCTGTAGGATGACAAAATGTAAGCAGAAAATAACATGATCAACAAAATTGGCGGGCTCACCCTGGAGGCAGCAGCAAGGTCAGGTCTGAGGGGAGCAAGCCTGGAATCAGACCAGTTAGTGGAATATTGCCAGTTACTAAGATATTGCCACAGCCTATGTGAGAAGAGCCAGCCTGATCAGGACAGCGGAAGGAGGCATCTTTGGGAAGGGACAATAGATTCAAGAAAGATCTAGGAGGCACCTGAGTGTGGCGATGATGGTGAAGGAGGGATCAAGGTTGACTTCCAAATTTCCAACATTTCAGAGAAAAAAATAATGAACAATAATAGTTATCACAAGATAATCTGTATAACAACCTTGTCAGAAAGGTAGGGCTGTTATCCGGTGACTGGTAACAGGCCACACAACTATTCAATGGCACAGCAGACACACCAGGTTCATCCTAGCACATGTGCTAATAGATGGTATAAAATTATTCAAGCTTCTGGAATTGGAGAACCATATGTAAAAATACAGAAACTTGGATTCATACCTCACATCATATATAAAAACTAAAAATGGATGATGGATCAAAATTTAAGAGCTAAAACTTGCAAGATATTCAGAAGAAAAAACAAGAAAAAAATTGGTGGTTTTGAGTTTAGCAAAGATTTTCTTAAATAAGACACAAAAAGTAAAAGCTATCAAGAAAAAAATCAATAAATTGGACTTTATCAAAATAATACCTTTGGTTCTTCAAAACCCAGTATCACAAAAAATGAAAAGGCAAGCCACAGACTGACAGAAAATACTAGACAAGCCTGTTTAACAAAGGACTTAGATTTAGAATATATAAAGTACACTTACAAGTCAATAATTAAAACACACAACACAGCCCCGGCTGGTGTAGCTCAGTGGATTGAGCACAGGCCTGTGAACCAAAGGATCCTGCTTTGATTCCCAGTCAGGGCACATGCCTGGGACAGGGAGGCATGGCCAGTTCCCAGCAGGGGACGCACAAGAGGCAACCATACATTGATGTTTCTTTTTTTTTTTAAATTTTTATTTATTTATCTTTAGAAGGGAAGGGAAGAAGAGAAGAAGAGAAATGTCAATGTATGATTGCTTCTCATGTGTCCCCTGCTGGGAACTGGCCTGCAACCCAGGCATGTGCCCCAACTGGGAATCAAACCACGATCTTTTGGCTCACAGGCCCGTGCTCAATCCACTGAGCTACACCAGCCAGGGCTACACTGATGTTTCTTTCCCTCTCTCCTTCCCTTCCCTCTAAAGATAAATAAATAAGATCTTTTTAAAAATATGCTGTATCTTTAAAAACACACACACACACAACACCATTTGACAATGTGCGAAATATTTGAATAGACACTCCACCAAAGAAAACATGAATGACAATAAAAACATGAAAAGATGTTCAATATTATTAGTCATTAGACAAATGGTAGTTGAAACCACATTCAATATTATTAGTTATTAGACAAATAGTAGTTGAAACCACAATGAGATGCCCATTGCATACCTACTAGAATGGCTAGAATTAAAAAGATGGACTATACTAAGCATTGACAAGAATGTGAAGGATTAGAACACTCATAGACTGCTGATGGGAATGTAAAATGATATACCTATTTAGGAGAGTACTTTGGCAGTTTCCTGAAAAAAGTAAAAAATTCACCTATTATATGACCCAGCCATTCACTCTTGGGGATTTACCCAAGAGAGATGAAAGCGTATACCCTACAAAAGCTTGCATATAAATATTCATTGCAGCTTGATTTGTAATAACTGAAAATAACCCAATGGTCAGTCCATTAGTCCATAAACAACATACAGCACACACATACTATATAGAACACTACCCAGTAATGAAAAGGAACAAACACACAACAACGCAGATGGAACTCAAAGTAATTACGCTAAGTGAAAGAAGCCAGATCAAAAAAAGGACATGCTGTATGATTCCAGTTATAAAAATTTCCAAAATATGCAAACTAATCTATAATGAAAGAAGGCAGATCATGGTTACCTGGAGCTGGGAAGTGGGGGGGAGGCAGAGGGAGAGATTACAAAAGGGGCGTCAGGAAATTTTGCAGGAAGGCGGGTTGGTGTGAGGTTCATTGTCTTGATCAAGGTGATGGTTTCACAGGTATGTGTGCAAATATGTCAAAACTCATCCAATTGTGCACTTCAAAATATGTGCAGCTTATTTTACATCAGTTATACCTCAATAAAGCTATTCAAGAATAATGCAACAGAGAGAAACTCACCAATATCTTAGCAATAATATACCAATATATTAACAAAACCAGTCTCTGATGGTAGGATTATTAATGATGACTCTTTTCTTCATTATCTTTTTCTGAAATTTTCCAAATTTTCTGAAATAAGTATGTCAAAATCACAAAAGCTACTTTTTATAAAAACTATTTTGTGGGGGGGAAAAATTGCGTGTACAAAGAAATTTGGAGAAAACAGTCTATACTTAGAACCTTAAAGCCACAGGGTGAAAAAAAATCAAACACGTGACACTTTCAAACAACGAAAGACCCTCTGTTCTCTCAAAAGCCATGGCAGGCAAGAGGGGACTCTAAGAAGGTTCTCTAAGTTCCACAGGAACAAAAACATCGAAATCTAAAGCTACCGATGCAGAAGACAACATATTAACAAAATGCATCAGTGAGCTGGACTGTCCAGCTCATGTTTCTTTCTGATAAATTGGTGAAAAACAGGAGCAGGGAATAGGGAAAAGGAAAGACAATGCCAGCCAGAACTGGAGGTAAATTTTAACATGTCACAACCCATCATTTCTTGAGTTCACCCAGTAATATAAGGATTAAGGAATAATCCAACCTAATCAGCAAGGGACCCACATAGCAAATCCTTAAAAAGGATACATAATGCAGAGTAAAAGTCAGACCATGGAAAATGCTATTCCACATCTGACCAAATATAGTCAAATCTCAGTTTCAGTTTCTGCCTTTAGAAATGTTTGCTAAATCTGGCTGTACTGGGCTGAGGATTCACTCTGAATTTTTATTAGTAATAAAAGTAATAATTTTTAAAAAGCTTTCAGGGAACATATTTAACCTACTTAGATGATAAACCTTTTAAATCCCTCAGTGCATTATTTAGATAGCAAGTACTGAGACTTATGAAGTCATTTTTATTCATTTATTTAACAAAAAGACACTGTCAGCAATCGTGCCAGGCCTGAGGATATAAAGAAGCAAACGGAACTCAGGCTCTCTTAGAACTCTTAGTCAAAGGGCTAAGAAACCTGCAAACAGTTGTAACACAAGGTGTCAGTGGGTTGGGAGAATGAAAAAGAAGTTAGAGAAACTGACAGACAGCAGGTAACACTTGAGCAGGGTGTTGAAGGTTATGTAGGAGTTCTCTGCTTAGGAAAAGAGAGAGATTCTAAGTAGAGAGGAAAATATGAAGTGCAGAGGCACATGAAAAAGCTGGATTATTTGGTAAACAGTGACCACTTCAGTGAGGATTAATAGGATTCAACCATGACTAACGTGCTTCAATGGGTTGGATTCATCATCCCATGAACTAAAAGGTTGCCAGTTCAATCCTCAGTCAGGGCAGATGCCTGGGTTGCGGGCCAGGTCCCCGGTTCCGGGCGTGCAAGAAGCAACTGATGGATGTTTCTCTCACTCAAAGATGTTTTTCTCCCTCTCCTTCTCTTTCCTTTCCCCTTTCTAAAAATACTTAAATAAAATTGTTAAAAAAGAATAGGGTTCACCTGGAGGTGACAGGCCTTTACCCCATGCTGGAGAAGTTCAGTCTTCTTCTGAGAAGCAATGAGCTGTTGCGTGAGTGACAACTCCATTTTAACAAACATTAATTTATTTAAGGGAGAAAGATGGCTCTCTCTAGTAATCTCAAGGGCCTCACGCAGTCAGGACTAGAAAGGGGCTAGAACTGAGAACTGGAAAGCTAGAGGGACTCTCGCTTACCTCTCATTGTATTTTATTCCCTCTCCACGTCTATTTACCAGGATTCTTTCAGTCATAGGACACAAAAAAATTCAAAATAGTTCAAAACCAAAAGGGAATTCAGTGCCCTTCAAAGTTGGGAGGTCTAGGCACATGCTACTACATGGATGAATCTTGAAGGCATTTTGCTATGTGCCATAAGCTATTCACAAAAGGAAAAACTATGTATGATTCCACTTATTTATAGAGCTTAGAGTTATCAGACTCATAGAGACAGAAAGCAGAGCGCTCATTGTCAGTGGCTATGGGAGGGAAGGGTGGAATGCTGTTTAACAGTTTCAATTTGGGAAGGTGAAAGATTCTGGTGCTGAATGATGGTAATGGCTGCACAATACTGTGGATGTACTTAATGCCATTGTAGTGTACCCTTAAAATGGCTAACATGGTACATTTTATGTTATGTTAGTTTTTTAACAAGTGAGAAGTCTAACAAGTGAGTAAATACAACCACAGGCATTGAAAGATGCAGGGGTCTAGGGACACTATCAAGTTCCTGTCACCATTTCATTCTACTTTCTTCTATGTCAGCTTCATTTCCAACACAACTGTCTTTAGTCGGAGGTAAACATGGCCACTCTTATCTTAAATCATCAATAGAGCTAACAATCACAACTAAAGGAAGCTTCTTGCCTCAAAGTTTCAGCTCAAGTTCATGCAATGACTGATTGGCTTGGTGTTGGGTAACAGACCTATTCCTGAACCAATCACTGTAGCCAGGGAGAACAGTACTCTAATTGGCCAAGCCTGGGTCATGTGTCCAACCCTGATCCAATCACTGTAGCCAGGAGGCCTGCGTTCTCTGGCAGGAGCCAGCCCCATCTGAACCACATGGACTGAGAATGGGGAGAAGAGTGATTTCCCAAACGGATACTAGGCAGTCAAAATGTCAATCACAGCTTCTTTCTTTGTAGACCAGCTTTCTGTCTTTTCCATCAGTATGACAGGAGAAATACTGTCACCCCCTGGTCAAGTTACACTTTCTCTCTGTTCAAGAACTTTTGGCTTCAATTCAAAATCCCTAGGAGAAGCTAACTAGTGCAGCTTGTCCAATTAACTGCGATGGCGAGGGTGGGGATAGTCTTAGGAATAATATGGCAGCTACAGGCCCATTTTTTGAATATATGGGTAAGTTGCAAGGGTTAATACAGCAAGCCAGATACTTCAAGAGGTATCTTTTACAGCAGATAATGGGAAACTTCTTCAGGAAAGTGGTGTGAACAGACTGTATAAAAATAATGCTGGCAAAAGGACTAATCATTGGGCTGTTGCGGAAAGATGACTCTGAAATTTCTGTCTTGGGAGAATGAAAAGACGGTGATATCATCCACCAGTAATGAAACTAGAAAAGTGATGCTTGATGTGGATTTAGAAAGAAAAGGCAGATGAGGTGAAGCAGGTGAGATTGCACATGGAGGGCATGGGGCACGGGCAGAGAAGAGAGCAGAGGAAAAAGACCTGCATTTAAGGGGCTGTGGCAGATGCCCTCAGAGACCTCAGGGGTCACATCTGCTCAACACTCCGTTTCTAATGCACCAGTGACATCCTACTGAAACTCACCTTCAGGGCTTGCTTTCAGGCTGAGCTTGGTGCAGGCCAGAAATGCCAGGGTTCATAACCCTCAGCCAATGACACATGGGAGTTGGAGGGTAACTATCTTAGCTCCCTTGCCATTAGGTGGGACAACTCAAACACGTCTCACACCATCTCACGGAGGCCCCAGTGGGATGGAGCCCACACTGCCAAGGGTGGCAACCTCCTCAGTCATAGGCTCTACTCTTGCTTCTTTCACTTCCTTGTCTCACTGCTCTACTCCTCTACTGACGTGTCCTAAGATCTCCTGCCAAAGAGACCACCTACACTCAGACTCCTGTTTCAAGGTCTGTGACAGGGGCACACAAAGAAGGAAGCTCCAGGAAGAATGACACTAAAAGGTTCTGGGGGTAAGAAGAAAACCAGGAAGTGATGATTTCCTGGTAGCAAGAAAGGAGAGAATTAAAGAGGAAGTAGGACTCCACTGGAAATATTTGAGTGGTGAGTCATATACCCTTGAAAGTCAGATAAAGTGCTTCTCAGATAAGGTCAAGTTCAAAGAGTTCATCATCACCAAGCCCTTATTATATGAAATGTTAAAGGGACCTATCTAAGAAAAAGGAGTTAAAAAATATGAACAGTGAAAGGACAGCAAACTCACAGTTATTAACAACCACACCTAAAACAAAAGCAAACTAAGTAGACAGCTAGATCAGGAGTGGAACCATAGAAATGAAGATCACTTGGAGGGTTAGCAACAGGGGAGTGGGAGGAGGAGAAGGGGGGAGAAGGTACAGAGAATAAGTAGCATAGACGGTAGGTAGAAAATAGACAGGAGGAGGGCAAGAATAGTATGGGAAATGTAGAAGCTAAAGAACTTGTGACACATGGACATGAACTAAAGGGGGGAAATGGGGGCTAAGGGGTGCAGGATGGAGGGGAATGAAGGGGGAAATGGGACAACTGTAATGGCATAATCAATAAAACATATTTTTAAAAAAGAGAAAGTAATAAAATTCCAAATGCAGACATATCAAGTTCCCAGACTTTTCATCAATCTAGCAAGGGCTTTCCCAGGTATTTCGTGTTCAGGAAGACTATTTAGAAAAAAATAAGCCAAATTCATAATCTCCTAAAAAGGAAACCCTGAAGGCCCAGAACAAATCACCTCTGGTGCCTGCAGAAACAGGGGGTCTTACCGCAAAACTGAGCTTTAACGGCCCTGTTTAGCGCTCTCGTGTGCGTCCCACACGGGAAAGTGTAATGCAAGTGGTCCACTTTCCCTCCATGGATAATTGATTCACTGAAGGCCTTGATTAATGCTCTCCTCCCCCCCACCCATATTTATTCCCCTCACCTTGTAATTTAGTAGTCCCCACCCACCATGACTCTGGGCAGGCCTTGTACTTCCTTTGGCTAATAGAATACAGTAGAGTGACACTGTGCACATTCCAAGCATAGGCTTCGAGAGGACTTGCAGTGCTCCTGCTTGCTCTCTTAGGTCCTTCCTCTGCCGTGAGAACAAGCGCAGGCTAGCCTGTTGGAGGGTGAGACCACATGGAACAGAGCCGAGTTGCCCCAGTTGTCCCAGCTAAAGCCCAGATGTATGAGAAAGTTCAGCCAAGATCAATAAAGACAACTACCTAACCACAGGTGTAGGAGTGAGCCCAGCTGTGATTAAAGCAACTATCTAGGAAAGATCAAAGATTCATGAGCAAAAGTTAACCAATATTATTTTCACTGCATTGTTACATAGCAAGAGCTAACCGCGACACAAGCTTCTTGCCCATCAATGCTCAGTTCTTTGCCAGGACTGGAAACCTGTTCTTTTGCACACCTGGGAGGTAAGTCAAGTTTCTTAGGGACCAAGATAAAAAAGTCGAGGTGAAGTTGTCTTGGAGTTGAAGAGAAAGGGGAAACAAGAAGCAGAACGGACTAATGCTTATTAAGTACCTATCCTCTGCAAGATGCCTGGCATGTTATTATCTCACTTATACTCAAAAGTACCCAGAAGGAAGTATTATTATCTTTGTAACCAGAAAGGCTCTCACACCATAGAATGCTCTGCTGGAAGCAACGGCTGGGCGCCACCATCACTATTCCACCCCCCAGGTGACATTATTTCTTGGCCTGCTGCTCTGTGGGTCAGGAAGTAACTCTATGCTTGTATGAGTCCCATCAACTTGGAGGGGATCCCCTAGCAGAGCTGATGCTGCCGGAGGCCTTTCGGCTCTTTTAGGTTGACTTAAAACTCCCTTTGCCAGTCACACATGCAACTCCTGCCAAAGCCACTGGATGGGCCTGGAGTGGACTAAAGTAACAGCTGCCTGGAGACCCTACCCACTTCTCCCCTTTGATTCCCAGGCTCTGGGATGCGGCCTGACACTGGCTCCTCAGGGAGAATTCTCTTTCAAGGGGCCTGCTCTCTTCCTTTGCTATGAAAATAAAGTAATAGACTCATCATTCTTAACTCTTTACTACATTTTAGTATGATCTACACCCTCAAGGCTATTTGTATCTATCACATCTAGTGCACAGCAAGGATACTATTCAATGGTATACGGTGCTGAGCAGCTCTTCCCAACTCTGCACCCAATGGCATTAGTTAGTACTTGAACAAACTGGCCATGACGGGAGTGTTTATATCATGGGAATCAGCAAACACTGCAAGTTTATTGTTTTTATTTACTCATTAATGTATTGTTTTATTGGTTTCTTGTTTTATCAACAGGGAAGGTAGGGAAGCAAACTTCTCCTGCAAAAGGCCAGGGAGTAGATCTTTTACACTTTGTGGGCCATAAGGCATCTATCACAGCCATTCAACTCTGCTCTTGCAGCACAAAAGCAGTCACAGATGATACATAAATGAATGGGCACCGCAGTGACGGAACAAACTTCATTTACAAAAATAGGCAGGAGGCCAGATTTAGCCCAAGAGCCTTAGACTGTTGGTCCCTGGGCTAAAGACTTGAGAACATGTGAATAATGCAAATTAAATTTGAAAGTGCATCAGGTCTATAGTGTGACTTCCACAAAAATTTGAAGAACTAGTCTTCCAGTATTCAAAAACTATCCTTTTTTAGCTCACAACATACTTCTTACTCATAACCATGAACAAAAATGCCAACCAACCTTCATGCCAAAACTATATTTGTATGTCATTTGCAACTAAAGTTAGCTAGCTAGGGATGGAAGAATTAAGCTCAGGATTAATGGGAGCATTCTGTGAGAACCAACTGCCTAAATGGAATTTATAATAAAGAAGATAGTATATTTTATTATAATTTTTAAAGTGTGCACCAAGCATCTTTTTATCAGTAGAATTTATAATGTATATATGTATATTCTGGTTGTTAAAAACACTTACCTGTACATGACTCAAAAAGCACCTAGTCCTGATATAAACATGAGATACAAACAGATCCAGGGGAGGGAACCAAATATCACAGCTCAGTGTAACTACATTTCCTTGCAGGCCTGTCTGGGGATGCTGGTACATCTCCATTTCATAGATGAGAAAACTGAGGCTGGTCCAGCATCACAAAGCTCGTGAATGACAGCATAAGCCCAAACATGAGTCTACTGGACTCCGAAGCCCATCCTTAGAGACTGCCTCTTTAGAAACCAACTGTTTGGTTCTGAAAAACACGGGGAAGTCGTAAATGAGAATCGGTTTGGAAATGTGCTAGAGGAGACTTGGAGAAATTCCAGTCTTCACCCAGGTAAAGCAAAGGCAGGCCTACGGGAAGGAGAAGGGATGCTTTGCTAGGGGTCCATGCATAGATACAGATTTTAGATGTGGCTGAGAGTAAACATTTGGTCACAGAGGTAGAGACGGGGGACTTTTTGTGTCAGGGCTGCAATAGTAAGCACATTTCATCTCATCGATGATGGTTTTGCACTGATGAAATTGTGAGTGCAAGCACCTATAATCCGATTAGGTGGTTTTGTTATGGGCAATGGGGCATGCTTTCCAAGCGGTGTCCAGCCAGAGCCTGGCAGCAGGTGCTGGGCCGTGGCTCGGAGTGATGCTAGTGGGTGGTCAGGAACACTGCGCTTGTGCTGATGTTGTGGCCGGGGAGGGAGGAAGGAAGAGAAGTGGGCCTCGGAGCTCCTGCCTGTCTTCTGGAAGGACATGAGCAAGAGAAAACAGAACATCGCTGTGGTGGCGTCACTCCTGCAAAAGGCCTTTTGTGGCCTCCAGAGGCTGAATGGCCCTGGCTGGGAGAGGACACCACAGGGACCTGAACCATGCCTTCCCCCAGCACCTGACTAAGGGAAACCGAGTCCCCGTTTTCCTCCAGGCTCTTCCAGTTACAAGTGATAGAAAGTTCACAAAGTTTGGGCAGAAAAGGTATATATTTTCTTGTGGAATTAGTGCTTTTATTTTTAATTACAGTTTACATTCAGAATTATATTTTTTGTATTAGTGTGAGGTATACTGCATAATGGTTAGACAATCATGCACTTTACAAAGTGTTTCCTCGATATTTTCATACTCACATGGCGCCATGCATACTGATTACAATACTATTGACTGTATCTCTTTTACATCCCTGTGATTATTTTGTAATCATTAATCTGTACTTCATCTAGATGGAAAGGAGAATTTACTGACTCCTGCAACCGGGGAGTTTTCAAGCGTGGCCTCGGGACACTAAGATTGATACAGTTTTCTCAAAAATTAGCTCAGTCCTGGTTCATTTCTAACTCTGCTTCTCTTTGCTCTGGCAGACACTTCCACCTACAACAATTAGGAGGCGTGACTGAGAGAACTCAAGGCTACTTCGCTGCTCCAAGAGGGAGGGAGCTCCAGCCTGCAGATATCAGAATATAAATCCTCATTGGTTCACCCTTTGCTCCAATCAGTAAGGCCAGGCAGATGGATATTGTGATTGCCCAGGCCTGCTGTCTACCTAATTGGTAGCTTCTCCAGAACCACAAAGAAGAAAAGGGCACTGCCCACTGAGTAACGGAGTATTGTTATGCAAGGGAGGGAAGGAATGCTAGACAAATAAAAGCGGAAGTCCCTTGATTAGCAGAATTTCCAGGGGATTCTTAGGCCCAGAATCATTACTAACATCAAGGCTGTAATTATTAGGAGGCCATTGCCTCAGTGCCTTGACAGGGCAGGGAGGGAAGCAGACAATAGTCCCTGGATGCCAAGCATGCGAGGGACTGTGCTTGTTGGTACACACGCCACCTCTTCTGATTTTTGTATCTATGTCATCCAGGTTTTACAGATGAGGACAGAGAGGATAAGAAGGTTATGTAATGGCCCAAAGTCACACAGCTCGTAAGTAAATGGAGGCACATCTCCTCCGGCAATGAGGAAGGTGCTCCTTTCTGGTCTCCTCCCTCAGCAGGCCTCCCCGTCAAAGCCCTACAAATACCTCTTATGACCCTTCAACCAAATTTCCTCGGGGCTATTTCCAAAGCTCAGATGTGGCAAGATAGCTCCTCTTTCATCTCTCATTTTTGGAGGGTGGAATGTGCTATTTCAATATCCCTAAACAGACACAGAGAAGAGATTGGGGTCAAATGGTGTCTGTTTACCCTGCCTAGGTGGTCAGTGGACCCCAGACCAAATGAACCAGCACTCAGCCAGGCTGGCGAGCGTCCCCTGTTCTTACACCTTGTGTAACAAACCGCACAGATGTTGTAGGGTAGGCACAACATGTGAAAGCAGGGGAATGGAATCAGTCCCATCTTGTCCCTAATTCCTGCTTGTTACACTTGTTGGTTGTGTGACCTCTAAAAAATAATTTAACCTCCATTAGCCTCAGTTTCCTCATCTGGAAAATGGGAAGGACCATACCTGTTTTAAAGATGCACCAACATACTTTTATCCCCATTCTACTTGTTCTGCCCACAACTTCTGCCCCTTCTAGCCACAGTGGACAAGGGGCATAATCCTGACCCAAGGGCAGAAAACTCACAAGATGATGAAAGCTCTGATGTTCTGCAGAGAATTTCAGCTAAGAAGGGTATAGTAGTGGGTGCTTAAGGTGACAGGCTCTGGGTGAATGGGGTTGGAACAGCTGCTTGGGCCCATGCACAAAACAGAAGAGCAGAAAAAAACAGTCAAGAGGAAAGAGAGCTTTGAAGTGAATAGATGCTGTAAGAAAGAGGAGCAGAATGAGACGACCATCATGGCTCCTGAGTGACGGTGAAGCAGCAGAGAAGCCCCTGTCCCTGTCCTTCTTCCTTAGAGTGAGTGACATCCAGTCCCCATTGCATCTGAGCCAGTCTGAAGGACACGTAGTTTCTCGTTTCTGACACGCAGTAGTTGCCCAATAAACGCTACACAATTCCTTCCCTGCACTTGATAGACGAAGATAAAACATTTAATCCAGCCTCATGGGAAGACACCCAGGTCTGTATTTGGGTCACCTTCCCTTCTATTCCAGAAACCATGGCCAAACTGACTCGGCAAGATATACTGCACAATTAGTGTACACTCCTTGGGCTTGGCTAATTACCTCTTTTATCAATTAAAAATATTTTCCCATTAAGCCAAGGAGTTGAGAGGGAGAAAGGAGTCTCCTTTCTATTTCCAAGGCCTCGGAAAAATCCAGCAAGATAATGTCACTGATTTGGTTAATTTCAGGTGCACATCGGGCCATTCAACCTAAGTGAATTTAATGACTCAGGACAGGTCGGGCGATGAATGTCCCTGTAAATCATTTATAATTGCTAGCATAAAAATTAAAAATCAGTCTGAAGAGCAAGATAACGGAATGCTAATGACGGAGGGCAGTAATCTGGAGATAGAGGTTCCCGGCTTTAATCACACCCATTCCAATGACAGAGCGCTAAGCCTCCAGGGGATTGTTCTGGAGACAAAGGGCTGGGAATCTACTTCAGTCTTTAATGACTCACCATGATAAAAGAAATTAACTGTATTTTCATATTGTAATTATAAAACTTACTAGGAATTATTTTCCCCTTCGTACTTTTATTTTTCTCCCAGACCAGATAAACTGACAGTCTATTCTCCTTACAAGCATGACCTTAAAAAGCCAGTCATGTTCAGCCACGTCATGTTAAAAGTCCAGTTAATAAATTATTTCTAGAAGAGGTGTTGCCAGTGCTATAATAGAGGCAGTCCTAGTGGCTTTAACAAATAGGAAACTCTTTACCTTATTTTTGATGCTTATATAATACTGTATTTTTCCAAGTCAGTCAGAACAAGGGACAAGGCAAGCAGATTCTTTGAAGCATGGGATGCTTTCAAGCCACAAATTAAACGTTCTCTTTTCCTTGACTCGTCTGCCTGGTAGACACCTAATCATATTTCCAAATCTAATACAGGTGGGACTTCTTCCAGGAAACCTTCCCTGACCACCACCCCGCCTTTCCGCTTTCCCAGAACTTCGCCATCCTGAAAGCTCATCCCTCTTCCTTCTGGATTTCCTCTGACCCTTGTACATGAACCTAATCCTGGACTCACCACACTGCGTGGTAACATACCATACATAGTAAGACCACTGCATTCTCAAACCGTGAGTTCTTTGAAGGGAGACTATGTGGGAACCATGACCAATCAACCCTCTAAATATCTGGCACATTGTAGGCATCTGATAAGTCTCTGTCAGCTGCCTGAGATTTGTCTTAACTCTAAAGTGACACAGGATAACCATGTGGGAGAAAACTCAAGACAACATCAACCCTGTAGCACTGAAAAATAAAAATCACACAGAGAGATCAGAGGGGAGAAAGTGGGGCTTTTTTTTTAGTACATAAGTTTCTTTATGTAGGACACATACGCACACACAAATTCCTGCTCTTTATAATAAGAAAGAAACCATGGGGTAATATCTCTGGAGCATGTAAGTATTTCCAAGAGCCCTTGATAAAATTACAGTCTTTTCCTGAACAGCTGGGGTAATACTGCCCCATATAATTTCCTCTCTACAGGAATTTTGTGTAGTCAGAAGGTGAGGTGAACAAGTAAGGATTTTTTCAGTTGCAAGCAAAAGAGACTAGCTTCAATCTACTTAAGGTAAAAACAGTAAGTCAGGGATGTATTGTGTTCTTAGGACACAGAAGTATCTCACCAAAGCCAAGGGCAAGCGCATGGCTAGCATCAGGAAGAGTAGAACCAAGAACCAAGACCTTGTCTCATCCATAAGAGTTCCCTTTTTCTGTCCCGAGGCTTATTTTCCCTCAGCCTCCATTACCCTCTACCCCAACTTAGCTGCATCAGAATCTCCTGGAGGACTTTGCTGAGGTACAGATTGCAGAGCTGTTCTCCAGGGTTTCCAAATCACTAGAAGGGGCCTGAGAATTTGCATTTTCACCAGATCCCAAGTGATGCTGCTGCTTCTGGTGGTCTGGGCACCAACTTTGAGAACCACTGCCCTATATTGGTTAGTGCACAGGGCAGGAAGATGCCACCAGAGCTGCTACATTTGCAGGTCAACAGCTTTAGCCACCAAGAGAGACTCACCCTGGTCCTATTACCAACTTTCTGGGAGACAAAACTGACTGACCCAGTTGGGCCCTCAGCTATGGCCAGACACATAGTGGGTTGTGGGCCTTTCATGCACTTCCTTGGGAGGAGGAGCTGGGCAGACACCCCAGTGTGACTGCTGTGAGACATAAAGGACTCTTTCATTGTTACTGGACTAGTAGGAGCCCAGATGCTTTTAACACAGCAAAAGCTCGGGACTCAGGAAACCCATCCTTGACCACACTTGAGTTCCTCCCATCTCTGCAAACAGCCCCTGTCAAATGTAGGGGTGCAGAAAGGAAGCAGGGCTTACCTCAGGCTGGATATTTATCTGAAGGAAACAAAAACACTAACTCAAAAAGATATATAAACCCCATGTTTACTATAGCATTATTTACAATAGCCAACACATGGAAATCATCTAAGTGTCCATCAGCAGATGAATAGATATATATACTCATATATCTGGTACTTTTATTTTAAAAAGGAAATAGAAAGAGAAGGCCTAAAATGATGGATCCATGTAGAATTGCCCCATTAAGAAGTTGATCTGGGTCAAGGTGGCTCAGTGGCTTCATGCTTTGGCCCAATATCTCTGCTCCAAGGATGTAGTAATGAGAAATAAAATATTAAAGTAGAAAACCAAAGCCACATAAAAGGCCCAGTTCAGAAATAAATGCAACATGAGTGGGGCTGACTCCCTGGGCTTTTGGACTCAGGGTCTGGAAGCCAGTGAAGATGATTAGGAGGCCCGTGACTGAGGGTTAAGAATGATTAACAATGCTCTCCAAGCCACATTCACTGTTGCTTAAAGCTGGGAGCTGGGAAGTGGTTCCTTTGCTATGAAAGGGGATAAAAGTGCAGAATAGTCCCTGGCCTATGGCAGAGTTTGTCACCTCCAGTACTATTAATCCCATGGGCCAGGTAATTCTTTGTAGTGGGGTGGTTCTGTGTATTGCAGGATGTTTAGCAATATCCCCCACCTTTACTCATCAGATGCTAATAGTAGCAAATACCTCCTTCCAGCTATGACAACCCCAAAAGTCTCCAGATATCATTAAATATCCCCTGGGGGGTGGGAATCAGCCCTGGTTGAGAACCATCAGTCTATAAAAATGATGGAAGTTGGGGAACACAGAGCCTCCCAAGTAAGAATTTAATTAAGTTACTCACTGCCTCATGACTGGATCTATGATTTTCTAATAATACATGGGACAGGAGCCTGAAAGTACAACAAAATCTCAAAGATCTGATTAGGAATAGCCTATGCGGAAATAATTGCAAAACTGTCAGAAAAAGAATTTGGGCAAGCAACGAAAGCCAATAAATGGAAGAAGAACTAATAAAAAAAAATCTTAGAAATAAAAAAATATATAGTCATTGAACCAATAAAGTAATGGGGTAAACTCTAGATTAGACAGAGTTGAAGAAAGAATTAGTGAATTTGGAAGACAGTCCTGAGGAAGTAATTCAGAATGTGACACTAACAAGGAGGATTTCTCATTGAACATGGCAATAAAATTTTTTTTAAATGGTTAAGAGACATGGAGAATAGATCAAGGAGTACAACATAGGAAATGGCAGAGAACAGTGTTTGACAAGAAATGGAAGAAAAACATGCCCTCTTTTGGTTCAAATGCATGCCAAATTCCAAGCAGTAAATATAAAGAAAAAAATCACAGCTAGATTATATTAAAACTGCAGTACATAAAGTAGAATTTCTTGTTAGCAATAATAAAGGCTGTCAGACACTAACATAATCTGTTCAAAGTGTTCAGGAATGATAACTGTCAACCTAGAATTTTTCTGACACAAAAAGCTGTTATTCTACAGAAGGGGTATGCAAGCCTTTTCTGAAAGCGACAGATAGTGAATATTTTTGGCTTCAGGGCTCATATGGTCATGTTAATATCTGTGTCATAGATGGGAAAATATATTAATACTGAGTGTTTTGAGACATCATTGTACAAATTACAATTAAGTGGGTAGTTTAAAATATTAAGGAAAATCATTAGAAGAATGGAAATGCAAGCTCTAGCTTTTAAAGCAACAGAATAAGAAAAAGAAATTATGAAAAACTTTGTCAATCTAAAAGAAGTCAGAAAAAGAGAGGAAATAAGTAGCCAAGAAAAGGAATTCACCACTGAGGGGCGAGACAGAATAAAAAGGGAGAAACAGTTCAGTAGTCTCAAGAAATGCAACTAACTATAAAGTGATAGACTATCAGAGTGTATCCAAATGAAATAAAAAATAAAACACCAAAAAGCCCAGTTAGATTTTGGCTCAAAATTTTTAAGGACTATATGTCATATATTGCATTAGAAAGGAAGGACCTTCAAATTATTCCTCCACTCTAGCTTATGTCCAGTTCTTACAAAAGATTTCATATTTTGTGCTTAGAAACCTCACCTAGTCCCTTTCCTGAACTGATAGCTCCACAATGAGACCATTAGAAGACACCCAAGGTCTTTGCATTTCTGAAGTTCCAAGATGAATACTTTCCCAGATCTGACATTTCTGTCAGCAGAGCCTGGTCCTGGCATTCCAGAGAAACAAGGGAACAGTGGATTCTACTGTCCATTTGATGGAGGCTGACCTTTCAACATCAACTGCAGTCTCAATTTTCACATTGTCACTGGCCTATGTTAAGGAGCCTTTTGCAGACGGACAGACGCTTGTTACTACCATCCACTTATAGGCAGCCTGGAGTTTGACCAGTGGGAGGCAGCAGAGGGCTTTTACTCCTAATACGTTATGAAAGTTTGAGCAGAGTGTGAATTTTCTGTCATGAATGATTGGTCTAATATTCACTTTCCCTAATTCAGTATGAAAAGTGCCAACATAAGAACACTTTGCTAGAGATGCAGAATGATGCCACTCACAGGGTGCGGGGTCTCCTTTCTGAAAGACAAGAGGGTTCCCCCCACTCCACAAAACCATTGCCTCCTTTTTTTAACTATTAAATTTACCCCCAGATTTGTTGAGATATAATTGATACATAACATTGTGTAACTTTAAGGCACAATTATTTGATAAGGCACAATTATATGTAAGTTGCTAAATGTGTAATTACCACAGTAGGGTCAGTTGATGCTACCATAACCTTGCGGTTTCAGCGTTTTTTTTTTTTTTTTTTGTGGTGAGAACTTTAAAGATGTACACTCTTAGCAACTTGTAGGTACGCAGTACTGTAAACTATAGTCACTATGTTGTACATTACACCCCAAAACTTACTCATTTTATACCAGAGTTTTACCCTTTGACCCCCTTCACCAATTCCTTCCAACCCACCTTCCCACCCACAACCATCAATCTGCTCTGTTTCTATGAGTTCGGTTTTTTAAATATTTCATGGATAAGTGAGATCATACAGTATTTCTCTTTCTTTGATTTATTTCACCTAGTGTAACGTCCTCAAGGTCCATCCAAGTTGTTGCAAATGGCAAGATTTCCTTCTTTTTTACAGCCAAATAATATATCATTATACCGTAGACTTTTAAAAAGATTTCTAAAAATTTTGTAGATGTCTAAGGTACCAGCCATCATAGCTGAAATAAATGTCTTTACCTTTCAAAGGAGCTTCTCCTACATTTACAGGACAGTGGGGTTCAGGGTAGAGCTTTCTGAGAGTTGAATTTCGGCAAACGTGGGCTCCTTTCACTGTGACTTATGTGTCTGCTTCCTTGTGTCCTGGTGATCCAATGAGAACTCTTGTATATGGAGGGTGGACAACTACAAAATGCACAAGGCAGGGGTCTCAGTCTCAAAACAATAGGAGTAGAACGTGGAGACAACTGACCCCTCAATCATTATGTAATGAGCTTTTTTGTCTTCTTTTACAGCAGACCCTAAAGTTTTCCGATGCTGGACAGAAGACAACTGTTATCATTCTCCCACCTCTTGCTCTTTCAAATCCACTGGGCCTGAGTGACTTAGGGACATGACCAGAGCACACTGACATGTAGCATTCCATGCAGTTGCATCCGACTCAGATGCCAGCCATCCCCTACAGTGTCTCCCGTCTAAGAAATGCCCCAGCCTAGGCAGAAGTGTGTTCCCTAGAGATGTACAGCATCTCCCCCCAGAGCCCTAGATATCACAGGTCTGCCTCTCACCCACTTGATTGGATGAAGAATGGACACCTGGCACAATTCTCTCCCTGAAAAAACTGAATATGGGTTATGTCACTATGGCCATTTACCTGGGGGGAGCCCAGCTAGAAGGTCGTGTGGAATGAGGACGTTATTGTGGGCTTGTCGAGATAAGACCATGTGCAAGCAGGGCCCTTAGGAATTTACAAGGGTGCCCCCAACTGAGCGGCCAGTGAGCACTGAAACCCATCTTGCCAAGCTGTGTGCGCTGGAAGGGGGACTTCCTCCTAATTTTTGTACCAAGTTTTCATATAAGGTAACAGTAGAACTGTGTGCAAGTAGATGAGTATGGAGAGAAGATGATCTGCAAAGACAAGGATGAAGGAAATAGGCAGCAGTGAAGAGAGCCATGTAACCCCAGGAGGAAAGAGAGAGATGGAGAGAGGTATTCCAGGGGTCCCGAAGGCCCTTTGTTCCAGTCCCTACAACTTCCTGCTCTAACTCCTGCCCAAGGCTGGAGGAGATGGGCCAGTTCTTCCAAACATTCCCTTAATTCGCTTTAAGGAGTGGATTTCTGTTTCTTGCAATTAAAAATATCCTCTTGTGCTTAAGCTGCAGGAGGAGAGGGCTGTATCTTGTGCACTTGTGTGCGCTCAGAACCCAGCACAGTGACTGCACAGAACAGTTGCCCGTTGACTATTAGCCAAATGGATGCTTGGATGACAAGAAAGTGGCAGCATTTGAGCCTCGTCACCAACCGTACTTGGAACCACAGAAAAGCCAGGATTCCTTTGGGGAAGTTAAATCAGTAACGGTTTGCCCCAGAGGCCAATGCCAAACTTTCAACAGTGTGAAGAAAACACAGTGTGAGCCTCAAGATTCAAAGGGTCCATCTGCTCCCTTGGCCAAAAAGATTTTAAAAAATGACATGTAAATTAAAATGGAAAAATTTTGAATTCCTTCTGGGATCACAGATATTGCAGCTGGGGTGGTCTAGAAGGACCAACCATCCAGCCTCTTTTCGTGAAGAAGGAGCTCACAGAAGCTGGACCACTTGCCTGAGGCCACACAGCAAGGGCAGGAAGACACCATGCCATTGGCAGTGTCTCTACTACAACGAGTTGCCACTGTCGGAGAAGGTGCTCAGCCTTCCTCATTCCTCTGCTACTGCAGTTAAGTTGAAAGGGCACCTTTTCCCAAACCCGCTGAAACAGTCCCTGCTCACGACTCATTCTTTTACCTTCGGTTGCTCTAACGGCCGCACATGCATCTATAAATGGAGCACATTGAAGTAACAACAGCCCACCAAACACATCAGCTTCATTGAAGCTCCATTGAAAATAAAGTTTTCAATGACCAGGGGACCGAAAAATAAAGTGCAATTTTCTACTGTAATATTGCCTGTGAAATATTACGAGTACAGGATGGAAGAATGTAATCACGTTAATGATATTTTTGGTATCGCACTATCGAATTATGCCGAGTCCCCACTGTGACTCTCCTAGCAGGGTAAGCGTTATACTGTTGAGAGTGTTGGTCCTCGATCCTTTTGGAAAACGAAGTCGCTCAGACGTCCCTGTGTGCCAGCAACCCGCCACCTCACGGTGCAGGGACAGGCTCATTTCCAAGCCTCCCATGGAATGTTTGACCATAAACATCCAGGACATTTACCTCCTGTTCGTTTTTTCCCCAGTTAAACTCCAGGGAATCTTTTTTATGCAAGTGAAGAATCATTCTAGATAATAAGAACATTTCTCCCTCTATGTTTCCTTTTAATCATCAGCAACCCCCTTCTGCTATTAAATTACGCACCATGAAAACTGGAAAACGAGGTAATCACTGTACATTGCACTGAAGACGAACACCCTAACACCACGAGGAGGGAGACACACACAGTGTGGTGTGTGGAAGGATGAGCCGTCTTCGTGTTGAGCAAACAAAAAGAACAGCTTCCAGCAACCTTTGGAGTCCAGTGATTTGTTTTCTGAAGTTCAGAAACTTCATTAGGAGATTAGAAAGAATGCAGAACACACACACACACACCCCTCTAAGCATTGCAAAATAGCTGCATTTACTCTGGGTATAAACATAGGGTGCTCTGAAGTCAGATCCAACTTACGGACTTAAAAAATGCCCCTCTGCATGTTTCAGGTACCGATATCATGCAGAATTCCCAACGATTTCTCTTCCAGAATGAAGGGCCGCGCCCTCATCTCACTCTTCCTGAGCTCCGTTAAATATGCACGGGAAAGGCCTTGTGATAAAAGTACAGGCGTGAGTTGTTAACACAAGTCAGCCTCCTGACTGGGTTCTGTAAAAACGGGAGATTTTCCTGCAGAACTATTTTCTCCGCAGTATAAAACCAGCCTCTCAGAAAAGGAACAGTTGCCTCCAACTTGTGAGTCTTTTCAAGCTTAGCGTCAAAGATGAAAACACTGAGGTCAGTTATTGAGCATCTCTGCATTTCGATGTCTATTTTAGGTAGAACATCAGCCTTTACATGGCCATTCCATCTGGAAAATGTAACTAATAAATCATCAGTTCTTGGCTCTGCACGCTGTCTCATAAATTGTACAAAAAACAAGAGAGAAAAAAAGGCTAAGATATGCTTATTATGTATCAGCCCCTAGTGCTGCCTCACACACGTCTTTAGTGTCCCTGGATCTCTAGGAAAACAAGGGGCTTGGACTCACCTGGAGAAAGTCAGCCCCCCTGAGCTGACTGGAGATCTAACTGGTCTCTGATCTCCAAGCTCGACCTCATCGCACCTCTCAATCTCATTGCTTGAACGAGGAAGAAAGAAGCTGAAGGATAGACTTTCCCAAGGGGGCCCCAGGGCCAGACCGAAGGGGGCCCCTGTGATGACAGCCTCGGGAAAGCCCAGAGGGGAGGAGGAGGCCTGGCTGGGGAGCTCTGGGAGCGGAACATCCTTAAATCAGAGTCAGACTGAAGAGCTTCAGACTCAGACTCTGCATAGCTGTGTGAACCTGGAAGAGCTACTTAACCTTTCCAAACCTCAGTCCCACTCCAGGGTATGATTCGAATGAACTCACTGGTTAGAACAGAGGCAATAGTGCCCCACACCCACCTTCTGGTAGATTCTGAGACATCAGGGAAGAGTAAAAGCTTTTACCATGCTTGGTACATGTTGCTCCTCAATGCAAGTGAATACAACTGTCCTTTTGTATAGGCGCAAGGGTCGGGGTGGTTGGTTCCAGGGTCCCTACAGATGCTAAAATTTGTGGATGCTCAAATCCCTTATATGAAATGATGTAGTATTTGCATATAGCTTATGCACATGCTCCCATATACTTTCATCTCTCAATTACTTATGAGGGGGAACCCCCCCAAAATCTGGAATCTAGTTATAAAAAATTGTGTATTTATTCTTACATGTTTAAACTTCAGTCACCTTAAAAGTACTCTCCATTGATGCACTACACCTATGGAGACATCTTTTCCATTATTCAAAACACTTTTTGATCTTGTTGATTTTGATGCCTTTTAGTGCTTCTGCCGTTTTTTCTTTTACCTCTTTCACCTCGGCAAAATGTTTCCCTTTGAGGACTTTTTTCACCCAGGGGAACAAAAGAAGTTGCTCAAGGCGAGATCGGGTGAACAGGGAGGGTGGAGCATGGGAGTCACGGGGGGTCATGCCGTTTTTTAGTCAAAAACTTCTGAACACTCAGCGCAGTCTGGGTGGGTGTGCTTGTAAATCACCCATCATGAAATGGGCACATGCATTGAAAGAGGCTTCAAAAAAAAGTCACTGAAACCAAACGCAGCCTCTCACAACAACACCAGCTGGTACACTGACACAGATGGGTTCCTCGAACACTCACCTAACGGGGGATGCCTGTACTACAAGGGTCCTGCCCTCCAGAAGATAATTCTGTTTTTTTGGTGGATCCCCTTTCACATAATACTTAACACAGGGTAAATGCTGTATAAATAGTTGTTATGCTGTATTATTTAGGGAGTAACGACAAGAAAAACGTCTATACATATTCACTACAGACATCACCACCACAGGCCTAACTATATAGTACATGTCAGCAACAACATAACATTTAAATATATATATATTTGAATCCATAGTTGAATCAGCAGATGTGGAATCTGCAGATATGGAGAACTGACTGCAATTTTATAGAGGGAATTGATACATAATGATGTAAATGGCTTGGCCAAGGTCAAGATGGTAGCTCAGCCCCCTGGTTTAAGGTCCTACCCAAGCCCCCAGGATCCCATCCTCATGAAGGCTTTACTCTTCCAGCTGATCTGAATGTCTCTCTTGCCATCTCTTGGCCAGAAGAACCATTTTAATGCTACATTACATCCAAAGGCTTACCTTTTTATGCCAGCCCCCTTTTAGCTCCAAATTTACAGTATTTACTGTGGGCAGCCCTGATTAACATCTGAACTCAGCCACTGCAGTTGTGTGTGTACACACACACACACACACACACACACACACACACACAATTCTAATCCTCCACAGCCAACCGCAGTGCTATCTTACTTGGATTCTGGGTTTCCGCGCCACCCTACTTCAGAGAGCCAGGTATTTGGGATTAAGTCCAGCCTGAAATGTTATTTGCTCTGTTTAGTGCTTTTATGATGATTCTCTTATTATCTGCATGTGCTTCAATGCTAATTGTACGTTACAATGGCTGTAAGCAGGCAGCCTGTGAGCAAAACAGGAGAGTGGGGGCTTTGGAACAAGCTGCTGTTCCTTAGACTCCAGACACGCCACGCGCCAGAGGGAGAAACGCCAAAGGGAAGGAGAAAAGGGGGCAGCCTGACTTCGCTGTTCTCTGAGAACGGGGCCTCGTGCTGTCCTGAGAGCCAAGGTAGCTGTTGAGGGCATTTAGCAAAGTGTTCTACCAGCAGAATGTATGAAAGAGAACACTAAAGGTGACTCCTAAAATCCTAGGAGGGTGCCCAAAAGAAACCTGGGTCTTCAGACTTTAGAATAAATGTATGATCATATTCAGGAAATATCTGTAAAGAGAACTATACTAGTTACATTATTAAAGTAGTCCAAAGACTTAGGTGATAACTGACAAACTGATTTAAGCACAAAGAGTAAAATAGCCACATCATAAATTCCCAAACCTGAGTTTGAACAGAAAATCTTAAATCCTCCTTCTGATACTTATGCAATCATAAGAGCTCACAGGACCAATTTTGTCCCACCCTCTACAAAACATTTCCAGTAGCTTAGGAATCACAATGAAGCCCCCAAACCATGGTCTCTAGTGAAATCTTCCATTTTGTTACATAGGGTTTGCAGATTATTTTAAAAGACCACAAACGGCACTAAAATGCATCTCCAGAAGTATAGTAAATGGCACAAAGAAACTAAATTATGTCATAGTTCTCGGCATTTTTATTAGCTTAAAAATAACGTTAGCATTGACATTTTAGGCAGTGTAATAAAACACAAAGTATAATTAGAAAACATCTTGGTGTTCATTTTCAAATTCATCTTTTGTAATTCCTGGTCTCCTGACAACAGCTCAGCCACTGCAGACAAGGGACAGTCACCCACGACCAGCTTTAAACTCAACTTGCCCATCAGTCACCAGGACTTCCGCCCCTTCCACGCTCGGGCTGACCTGCTTGGGAGAAGGGGTGGATCTATGTGAGGTAATAGAAGCCCAGGCTTCAGGCCCTTTCAAGGCCCTGCACCTAATTTTGTATTTGCAATTTTATATTATATGTTGTTAGTATTTCATCTTGAAGCTTCTATGAACTCAGCATTAATGGGTGAAAAAAATCTAATTTTATTGATCACCGATATGCAGCTAATAAACCTCTGAAAACCCTCATTTTGTAGCCGTGTGAACTGAGGCTCCAAGAGGCAAAGAAACCAGCTGAAGTCATGTGAATGACTAAACACTGAAAAGTGCGGAGTCCAGTCCACTCCAATACGCGAGACACCTAAACATTCGAACACACACGGGATCGTTCTAACTTACAGTGCACACGAAGAGCGTCAAAGGAAAGTGCAGAATTTGTCCCAAATCTGTGGTTCTCAAAAATTAACATATATAGTTTGATGGTTTAGGGGTGGTGGGAGCATTATCATGAGCAAATAAGAGTAAAAAATAAAGACTGTATACATAATAAACATTTTCCAGTTCTGGTCAAGCATTATCAGTGGCCTGACAAGCCGAAACTGGGAAGGGTCACAGATGGATGATAATATAGCATTTCCTATTAAAACAATGCTGAGGTTGTTGGGCTGCAGCTAAAAATGAAGCGTGATTACCAATTTCTGCATCCAGGAAAATGTCCTTGATAGTTGAGATTTAAGAAAGAGGCGCTACACAGCAACCAAGACCAGAAAGCAGGGAAAATTCTTAAAGGTGCTGGGCTTACCCCAGACCACATACTCCAAGGAGAAGAGAGGAGAGTATCAGGATGGGGAAGAAGACAATATCGACTCAGAAGTAAGTTAAGATTCTGAGGCTGTGAGTGACAGATCAGGAAACAAGGTCATCTCTTGCAGAAAGTGATGTTGTTGCGATTTCTCAATGGGATTCAGTGGAGACAGAAGAGCAGCCACCCAGTTGTAAAGCTACAAACTGACAGATTGAATGAGAAAAGGACAGGGACTAAAACACTGAATCAAGGAAGATGGACAGTCTTTGGCAAGAAAAGAATAGACCTCCTAAATGAATTTGGGGCATAGGGCTGATTTTTGGTCTTTTAGCATTGATAAAAAATGACAGCAGGGCTCGATTCGATCTTCAGAATCCATGCCAATTCCTTATTAAACTGTCAATCTTTCTTAGTGTCATCCTTGAAGATCTTGATTCGGTCAATGTACCAGGGAACCTGAAAGCTGCGTTTCAATAGCTCTCCCTGGAGAGTACACCCCCCGGCTCCCACCCAGCATTCTGGAGTTTCTGGGGGCTGTTCAGTGCCACCTCATACTGAACTTCCTAACAGGTTACAATGAATTGTTTACTTAGTGGACAATTTGCCAAAAATGTCTAATGTAGAAAATGACTTTTATACTAAATAGCTGGTTCTGATTTCCCTTGAGCTCCCAATCAACTAGAACTTATTACTCTCCAGCCCTACACTGTGGAAAATTGTGGGAATGGCCACATTGGCAATTTGAAAAGTTATAGGACCTTGATAAAAATCAATACCTTTGCACAAACCATTTCTCCCCGAAAGATAGTTCCTGTGTCATCAGTCCATTTGAGCTCCTTTGGGATTATTGAGAATCCAGGAAAAGGACTAAAATCTGATCCCTCTTTGGGGGATAAGATATGGGGGATTCCTTGGCTTTGCAGCTCCCAACATTATGCAGTGACTTGGGTCACTCATGAGTCTGCACCAAACTTTAAAGTGTAGGCAGATTCAGATAACCCGGAGAGTGAAGCACCTGTTTGGGCTCAACTGCAATTCCAGCCTCAGCCAGGTTGTCCAAGGAGCAAGCATCTCCACACACAGAGGGGCAGTGGGTCCTGGGCTTCTCCTTCTGGGGACGTATGTCCCCCTCCGCTCTGCTGCTATGACCACATGGCTCAGCCCAGCCCAGGCCAGCACACCCCACCCAGTGGAGGCCAGACAGCAACACTATCAGGCTTTGCTTAAGGACATAACACAGAGTAACGCACACATAGATCATCTGGGTTATGACGTTTAGCTCTCTCTCTTCGCCCACTGGGTCCCACGCACCCCTTTCCCCACCTGCTCCTAGCCTGCCTCTGTGTGACAGAAGCACATTCCCTACTCCCACTCCAGAAGTGCCCTCGGGCATCTCTAGAGCCCTCCCTGTCTAGACCCCAAGAGGTGAGGTCCAGGGACATCCAGGATTCCCTTCTCCAGCTTCCAAGGTCACGTCCCTGTCTGAGGCCCAGCTCTTTCCTGGACTGTCGCTCTAGAGTGGGCATCTTCTTCAGAGGAGACTTTGGCTTTCACCCTCAGCAGTGGGTCTTACTCAGGGCGCTCACCAGATCAGGGTCCAGCATCTACAGAGAGGTCGCCAACACAGTGGAGACACAGGGTGCAGGTGTTTGCTGACAGCTGCTCTCAATAGCAGGTTTTGGTTGTGATTCACTCACTTAAACACAACATGGAGGACTCTCTGGGCCAGACCCTGGCATACGAACGAAACAAGCGCCATCTCTCCTCCTAAGAGGGGCACTGTCCAACAGAAACGTAATGTGAGCCACACAGGGAAGGTTAAATTTTCTGCCATAGTAGCCATGTTAATAAAAAGAAAAAGAAACAGGTGAAATGAAAATGAATACTATACTTTATTTAACCTAATGACAAAATATTGTAATTTCAACATGTAAATATTATCAACAATTATGAGTGAGATACTTTGCTTTCTTTTGTGCTATGTCTTCAAAATCCTACATATATTCCACACAGGTAGCCCATCTCAATTCAGCCTGGACAAGTCCCTCAAGGGCCTCTACCAGGCAGGGCAGCTCTAGAGGCTTATAATGCAGAGGAGCTGGAAGATGTTCTCATTCTCTCTAATCACCTCTCAGTGTGAAGCAATGTTCAGACGCATAATTTGTCCCCATAATTTACCCTGGGGCCTGTGGCCCAGGACTTTTCAGGGGAATGTCCTTAATCTGTCCTTTAACACACATGGCTAAGAGCTCAGTCCCAGGCAATGGGACGAACCCAATGAGAAAACACAGCCTGGGCCATCACAGTCAGGATCATACTGCCTGACCCACCCACAGCGCCACCCTCTTGGGATTCCTGCTGCGGCTACTACTTTATAAAAAGAGCCTCTTGATACTTCCACAGCTGCGCTACCCAAAGTCTTTCCTAGTTGTTGTCTTTGGATAAATTCCATTCCACTAGTGATCCCTGGCCAATTGATTCTAATGTATAGGACACTTTAGACATTAGGGAAGTTAGTAGTAAGGAACTCTTAAGTTTCAAGTGACAGAAAAAAAAAACAATTCAAATCCACTAGACCAAACAACAGGCAAAGGGCATGAGTGCTTTATCAGTCACCTGACTAGAAAGCCCAAAAAGGGTCAACTTTGGGTGAGGCTTCATCAATTCCACCAAGGACCTGATTTCACGCTCTCTCTGTTTTGCATTCCTTCATGCTGACCTAAGCTTCAATCTTCACACGGGGGTTTCTGGCAGCTCCAAGAAATCACGTTGGGGTCTCAGAGTGGCTTCAACAGCAACAGAGCTCATTTCTAGCATAAGAGAAAGCCTGTTCACTAGCTCCCCCACAGGCCCTAGGATTCGTCCTCTGCCATTGGCTAGAAGTGAGTCACATGTCTATTGCTGAACCAATCAACACAATTGATTGCTGGCTTCCCTAACTGGCTTAGGCCAATCGGGGCCCATCCCAGGAGCTGGAGAAGGAGTTAATCCCACCCAAACTACATAGCTGAGAATGGAGAGGGGTGAAATTCCCGAAGGGAAGAATCAAGGTCTCTCAGTGTGAGAAGCTGAGGGTACATATTGAAGAGGCCTCATCAAATGTCCCCCACAATCAACCTGTGTTCAAGGTTGTTACTTCATCTTGCTTGATCTTTGGGGGTTTGACTGGAGAACTGAAAGTACTGAATTCCCTGGTACCTTCAACTATATCACACAAAGCGAATTTCAGTCCCTCAGGAGAACTGTCATAACCGCCAGATTTATTTAGATGGAGAAAAACTTCTCCAGCACAATGCTTTTGAGAAAACAAGCCCTTCCATCGTGGGTGGGATTTCCCGAGAGGGCTCTATTGAAATCTGAATATCCAGACAGAGATGCCTGGTAGGAGTTCTAAGTTACAGGAAGATTTCTTTGACAAAGCTCAAGTGCTACAGCAAGCACCCTCAGGTTGCACAAGGAAAGCCTGGCCAAGCATGAGCAAGCATGAGGTTAGCACATCACTCAACATCTAGCAAACACTTTTAAGAAACCTCGTAATGCCAAATTTCTGTGATGGGCTCTTCAAATAATTGTCTCTCAAACTCATAGCTTGCGGTGCTATCTTCTTCTGCTGATGAGGTGATACCCTGTGCATAAGGGGGGATTGGAAAGTCCAGGAGTAAGGAAGCAAAGGATGCACTTTGAAAAAGAATAATTTTTGACACTAGAGTATGCCATAGCCTATTTCCGCTCCAGAGGGCTTCAAATGATCACATTCATTTGAAAGATGGAATGCTCTTCCTAAGTTTATAATCTACAGCAATTACTGTCATTAATAATCAGTGGCATCCATGTGGGCAGGAACTGTCCTCTATCTGTTCTGTTCACCACCATGTACCCAAGTCCTAGAACACAGTAGGCACTCAGTAAAGATTTGATGGCATGAAATTAGATTGAATTTATTTTGTAGAAGCCAACCTATTTTAACGCATAGGCTCAGTCTGAAGACTATTCCACATGTTCTAATGCAATTCCTCTAAGTAATTGGGACTGAGGTGAGGCAGATGGTGCTGGTGATGACAGAGGGGTCAAGAATTGAATGCCTAAATGTGATATAAATGCACCCTGGCTGGTGTGGCTCAGTGGATTGAGTGCCGGCCTGCAAACTAAAAGATTATCAGTTCAATTCCCAGCCAGGGCACATGCCTGGGTCCCATGGGGGTCAGGTACCCAGCTGAGGGGAGCAAGAGGCAACAGATTGATGTAACTCTCACACATCAACATTTCTTTCCCTCTCTTTCTCCTTCCCTTCTCCTCTCTCTAAAAACAAATAAATAAAATCTAAAAAAAAAAGTGACATAAAAACAATCATTCTTACTGTTCAAGGTTGCACGGTGCTGGAGGTCCAGGGAAGGAGAAAGCACAAGTTCATAGGTGCTCAGAGCAAGAGGGACACCTCTGTAGGGATAGCACAACGTGAAAGCATAGAGCAGAAGGAGTGTTATGATGGGCACAAAGATGAAGGGGCAACTTCATCTGGAAGGATCATGGAGGATCGCAGGAGAGAATTTTGGATGATAACTGGTCCTAGCAGAAGCCTCCACAAAAGCAGTATCTCAGGTCTCGAGAGACCCAGAGGAGATCGGAGGTGCCCTGTGAGCCCTAGAGCCTTTAAAAGTGGCCGATTTTTTTTCACAGATGAAGAAGTCTTCCCTGCCCTGCCCTGAGAACCTTTGTGCAGGGCCCCATCACAGGCCCACGGGTTCCCGTCGCTAGAGCAGAGCCCCAGCCAGGAGACAACATGATGTCCCAGGAACCGAGTAACTTGGCGGGGAGGGACAAGAAGTCCTGGCTTTGAGCAGGTCATCTCTGTCACGCTATTTTGTTTGTGGTCAGATTGAATCAACAGTGGTTCCCAAGAAGGGACCACATCCTCTCCACTAGATAGATCTGTTTTTGCCACATGGTTTTCAGTGTTCCTAATGAACTGTTAACAAGCTGTCAATTAAGTGCACAAATTAGGAGAGATGACACGGAGCTGCTTCTACACAGAGCATGCTCCCAGGGTGAAGACTTACACGGACCCTGACAGCAAGCCCGCGGGCCCTGGATTTGGGTTTTCCAATGAATATCTTTGACCTGGATGGGGAAAATGTTGCAACTAAGTCCTGGTTCGGGGATGGTTAAGACATGAGCTTAAGGTAAAATAAAAATGTTTCTCACTCTAAGGGCTGAAAATCCTCTTGGCTTAGAGTAAATCAAACGGTTCATTTTCGGCTGCAAATTGTAAACCCGATTTACTTAGACAGGTGCTGAGAGAAAGAAGACTTTAGTCTGGGCAACTTTTATTGTCATTTCTTTTCCAGCCAATTGGTTCTGCAGGCTTTCTGCTGTTTGTTCAGGGGGAAAAAAAACCCTCCGCACAAAGGAAGAAAACTGCACAACCAATATCACACTTGAGGTGCGATTATCTCTACTCTCCACCACCACTCCTTCCCAGGAGAGTGGCCCCGAAGTGCTTCTTACTGGAGGAGGCCCGGATGCCCCTGGCCTGTTTCCCTTCCAGAGATGGGAGGTTGAAGGAGCAGCCGGCAGGAGTGTTGAAAAGAGCAAGGCTGCTTAGCACATTGCAGAATGGGACCTGTGGGGAGTGTGAAGTGTTCAGACACAAAGGGACATAAAAGGGTTTCTGCAGGACCCGAAAGAGAAAGGAAACAAAAAATCACAAGTGCTGCCTCATGGGAATAATTGCAAGGGTTCCTCGCACAGAAATGGAATAACAAAAAAGACCAGTTACTGGTTAACTTTAAGAAAGAGCTGGACATACGGCGGGGAAGGGCGGCATCTTAATATGTGAATGGAATGGCCCCATCAACAGGTTTGTCCAAGGCGTGGGCGGGAGTGATTCGGAAGGGAGGCCGCCAGGAGGGCCTGTCCCTGAGCCCACGGAGCTGGGAGAAAACAATTGTTCCCGTTTCACACCCCCAGGGTTAATCATTACCCGCAGACAGACACAGGACCCTCTGTTGGCTGGGCCCTAAGATGTGCAGAGCTGATTCCCTGCGAGCTCCAGCCCCCTGTGACTCAGTCTCCCCAACCACTGAAGGAATGGAATGATGAAAATAATCCCAAAAGAAAAAAGATGTGCAGCAAGAGGGCGCTTTCTCCTTCCCAGAGCAGAGAGGCCAGGCCCGGAGGAAGGCTCAGACCAGCGGTCCAGCCCCAAGACGCCCCTCTCTCGCAAGGCTCCAGGTACCTTCTTCCCTTCCCGGGGCTCTGCTGACTCCCGATGCCCTGCCTAGTAAAGTTCAGGTTTCTCCATTCCTTGCTTCATCCCCAGCACCCTCCCCTTCAAGACGTCTCTTGATGTCACCCAGTGCGCATGTGCGAACTACATTTCAAATCTAATCATAGGCCCCACCCCTGCCCTGCCGAAGGGCGGGAGTCCTGAATTTGGAACCTGAAGAGTCAGGCTCAAGTCCTTGCTCCACCATTCACTGTGTGACCGTGAACACATTTCTTGGCCTCTCTGAACTTTGCTTCCTTTTCTGAAAACAGATCACAGAGGGGAAAAGCAAACAAACAAACAGACCTGCTTGTGTTATACCCAGCTAGGAAAATTACAGCTAGGGCATTACCCAACCCTAAATCTGCAGTTCCTGGAACAGGGTAATGAACAAACATCCGGGAACAATTGGGTTTAAAATTCTAGCCAAATAAGGTAACTAACCCGGGCCGCCAGAAAGTGCCCGCCAGCAGCAGCACCCACCAATCAGGGACCCTCACCATTTTTAAATAAGCCAATAGCTAACCGCCACCTCCGCTTCTGTATGCCTTTGCTTGCTTGCTAGAAAATATAAATACCCAGTAGTCTGTAAGCCAGGCGCAACTTCCATTTTGTAGCTCTGAGTAGCTACGTGACTCCGGTCACAGTTGGGGAAGTTTGCCCCTGCGCAGGAAAATCTTTGGCCATTAAAATTTTTATCAATTCGGTTCCGGACTCCGAGAGTGTGTATTTACCCGCCGATCGTCTACAACACTTGAGGTTCAAATGAGGTCATGGAAAACCTTTGTATACTAGAAGGCAGTAAACTAGAGCTTAAAAATTTCTGGTCTTCTCTTTGAGCAGTGGCAGTCTCTGTCCCAAATGAAACCTTAAGTGGAGCCTCGAAATGAAACCCAGTGGAAAGGCAGAGCATTCTGGGTGGGCGGGGGTTCTGCCATACCCTCCAGGTTCCACCCCTACGTCATAGTTCGAAAACCACTGCCTTCAAGAAACAGTCACTATTAATAAATAATAATCAGGAAGATTTTGAAAATAAAGCCGTATGCTATTATTGAAATCCAAGTAGAAGATGGCCAAACAATGCCCTTCGAATGCTTCATCACATTAATGGTTTTCAGTCCAGCTCCGGGCCGAGTCCCACCTCTTCAAGTATAAACTTATTCCAAGCACTGGACACCATTTGACCTTCTACACGATGACTCCCATTCACTCTCATTCATCTATTACCCTGCTCCTTCCTTGTCTTACACCCATGGATACGTATACTTTAAAGGACGTAATTTCCACCCTGGCTGGTGTAGCTCAGTGGACTGAGTGTAAGCTGGGAACCAAAGGGTCACCAGTTTGATTCCCAGTCAGGGCACATGCCTGGGTTGCAGGCTAGGTCCCCAGTAGGGGGCACGTGAGAGGCAACCACACATTGATGTTTCTCTCCCTCTCTTTCTTCTTCCCTTCTCTTCTCTCTAAGAATAAATAAATAAAATCTTTTAAAAAAGAAAAAAGGAGATAACTTTTGTCCACTTTGTGACTCTCTTGCTCACATACACATTAGCTAGATAAACGTATAAGTTTCTTAAAATCAGTCCAAGAAAAATGAGCTACAGGTTTATCAAGAAGAACACTTTGGAATCTCTCAGTCATCCCTACCACCAGCCACGTTTCCAAAAGTGACCATGGACAACTGTCCCTTGCTGACTAATGTCTTCGTGGTCAAGGGTGGAGTTTGCTGGACAGAGGAAGAGCTGGCAGGTCAGGGTCCCACAGGTGATAACAAACAGAGCTCCTCTGATTAGCTTCACCTCAACCCAGTTTCAACTCAAAGTTAAGAATTCCTGCAGGATTCACCCTTCCCTCCCCCTTCTTGCCCTGGGCAGATCTCAATCAGCAAGTCTTCCCCTAGATTTCAATGTTCACTGTCCTGGCCGGCTGCAAAGGCATTTTCCCACCCCCAGCCCCCTGGGAGGCCCAGAGGGAAAGTCAGCAGGCACAATGATAGCTTTCATGTGTCTCTCTGGAGAGAAGACTTAAGTGTTATTTTACATATTTTCTCTGCATCTTGTCACTGATTTTCTCAGGAAGCACAAGCCTCAGGCTTCCCCAGCCCCCCCCCCGCCCCCCAACAATGAAAATTTCGTGGAAAAGTTATCCAGGCTGAGGAAAGCAGTATTTCATTTTTCCGAGAGTCACGTCGGCTGCTTTCTGCCACTTGATACTGTTACAAACACAGTCACAAATCCAAGAAGACAGAAGAGGGGTGTAAAATATGAACAGGGAAGAAAAGAAAAAAGAAGGGAATTATAGAAATCAAGAGAGAGCTCCACATTTTTAGGAAAAAAGCATAAGAGATCGCTTTCTTCACAAATGAGAGGAAAAGATCTACAGGAGGCCCCTTCCTACTTTCATTCCCCAAACCAACACTTGCGGCCATGGGCATTCGTGGCTTTCTTGTGCCCTCTAGTGGTCAAAGGTGGTCAGTGCTTTTCCTTGAGTGACAGCCAGGGTCTCTTATGCACTTGTCGGCCTTCTTATTACATCATGAATTTTGATAAGCCCATTAGCCAGCCAGGCAGCCAGGAGGAGGATGTCTTTCTCACTTGATGACTACACAATGAGGAGTAATATATTTTAATTTAAACACCATAAACCTATTGAGTGCTTAATTAACTTTAACCGTCTTTAGGGGAATGAAGCCAATTTGAGGGGGTCAAAAGGAGTTGTTTCAATATCAAACAGTTTTACATAGTCAATCCATTCATTCGGCCTACAGCTACTGATTAACACACAAAATTAACATGTTAGTAAAAATTCATATTCAGGTCTCTAGGGAAATTAAGATGCGCATGCACAGGGCATGATTAGCACAGCCATTGTTTTCTCCCAACAATATAATTTAATGGGTTTTTAGAATTACAGAAAGAGAGACTCGGTGCTGGTTTGAATTGATTATTTACCACAAAGCTTTGAAATATAGAAAAGATACAAAACATCTCAAGCCAAAAGGGCCAGTGAACAGAGGCGGATGAGCTCAGAGTGAGTGCATCTTCCTAAGGAGCGTGGCCAGGATGGACGGATGGACGGACGGACGGACGGGCGGGGAGACAGGCTGGGTGCCACAACCACAGCAGCCCCGGGGGGGGGCGGCTTTCTGGCTGCCCGGGAAAGCGGAGGAAGGGCCGCCTTCCCCGGAAAAGGGAGTTCTTTCACTTAAGATTTAATCACATTACACACCCAGCCTACTTTCCAGAGGTGTCTGAGGCATCTACATGGTTCAAACACATATTTTAAAAAAGGAATAAATAAAGAAGGACGTAATGATTTTTATAAAAACAGGAGTCCGTGAGAAAGAGAACAGAGCACCAAGATAAGGCAGTTACCACATTTGCAAAGCAGATGGAGTGCTGGGCTTCCTGGCAGCCAAGAAAAAAGTGCCCTGGGGTGTGTAGTTCGCACTGTCCACTGTCCTTAAGGTAACACACGAGATCGAGATCATCGTCTGAACAGACAGGTTTGCATCAGAGAGGATGTGACGATGTGGAGGCTTACAGAAAGGTTGCTGCCTAAGAGCAGTCCCAGCGTGGTTAGTTATGGAAGATACAAAAATATTCTTCCGAGAGGGCTTCTTATGTAAGCGCTCCATCAAAGGCAAGCGCAAAGCTTTAACTTGAAATTGGCAAAGCCATTTCCGGAGGGACCTAAAATAAGAGCCTGTATATATGCTTTCTGATGGTCTTTCTGGAATCTCTGGGGAAATGGTCACTTTAGGACCCAGAGCAGCAGGAACATAAAGGACTTTTCTCCCAGCAGTTCACAGGCTTTCTGTCAGAACCTCCTCCCTGACCCGATGGCCTTCAGTCTCTCATCTGCCTGCCTAATCCTCCTGACGCACTGTGTCAGGATCCCTGTCTTGGCTGAGAATCTTCCAGTGCCTCCTCGCTCCCCACACGGATCTGTTTTCAGCCTCATTTCTCAACACTACCCCACGGGGACCCTTCCTCCCGCCAACCAGGCTGGTCCTGCAGCAGCCCCTACCTGCGCCTCCAAGCCCCTGCTCGTGCCGGCCTCCATCCCACCTGGGCTGCCTTTCCTCTGCCTTCCCTTGCCTTCAGATCCTTCCTCCACCAAACCTTTCCCCACCCTCCTCAAAGATTAAGTTTCCACACAGTAGATGGTCAAGGCCCTTCACCATCTGCCCATGACCCTGCTCCTGACATGACCTTCCGTGTATCCCAAGCTTCAGGCTCCAGAACTGTTTTCCCCAAACTCACCACCCGTGTCCAGTCACCACACCCTTGCCCACACCATCCTTCTGTCCTGCTGTCCCCTCTGGCAAACCCCTCCTTCTTCAAGACCCAGCTCATCTGAAACTTCTGTGGAGCCATTTGGCCTTCCCAACACAGCCAGGCTCCTCCCGCCCTCGGCGCCCCAAGCCCCCTGCCCTCACTTCTTCTGTACCCCGGTGCAGTGTGCTGGAACCATTTGGGGCAGCTCCTTGTCGACAGAGTGTCTTCATGGCTCCCTCTCCCCGCCCCCCACTTTTTTTTACTCCCCTGTGGCAAGCGGTGCCCGGTCCTTAACAGGGCTCAGAATACGTTACTTGGACTAAATCCCCCTGTGCTCCTCCACGGCAGATGCACCAGCGGCTCACAGCTCGTGGGTGATGGAGTCTCAGGGTTCCGCCTGCTCCTGTGTCCCTCGTGCTATTCCTCATCGGTGGGAAAACAGTCGCTCTCTGCTTGCTGGTGCAGGAAGACCTTTTGCTGTCTGTCTGAATGTCCATCTGACTATCTGTCCGCTTTTCACTCTCCCTCATCTGAGTGACTCTTATTCCCCAGAGAAGCCTGGCAAAGAGGACGGTACAAGGAACCAGAGAAGAGGATGGTGGTTAAAAAGACCCAGAGAACTCTGCCTCTCTCCTCAGAGAGCTGGGAAAGGTTCAAGGTCAAAGGTGCCAAAGCCCAGTCCTTCAGCAAAGTGAGGAACGGGTCAGGTCACCTTAACAGGCTGATGTCACAGTGATGGGGAGAGGGACTGGGACTCACACACGGGAGGGCTCGGGGGTCTGGGGACTACACGTGTGTCAGGATCATGAGGGCAGGCTGGCAGGCTGGAGAAACCCCACGGGGGGCTCGCAGGCTGGCACCAGGCTGGACTAGGTGGGGAACCCATCCCCAGGAGAGAGGAGGTATGTCTTAATGTCTCAGCAACCCTGGCCTGCTTCTCTTCCTTTGATCCCCTGGCGTCAGAAGATGCAAATATTTCAAGCCAACTATGTTCCTGGGAAAGTTTTATCTCCGGTGGCCGAGGGCAGTGCAGGCCCAGCTCTCACAGGCACACCTGAGATTCTCAGAGCTCCGTCTGTGCGTTGGGTTTTTCGTTGGGCAGGCTGCGTCCCCAAACCACCGGACAGAAGAGGCCAATCCCATGCTGTCATGGGCTTTGGGGTTCACCTTCTGATGCCCCCGCTCACTCCCTCCCCCTCTTTACTGCACTTTTCTTTTTCTTTTTTTCCCACCGAATACATGCATGCTTGCTTCATTGCCATCAGAAAGAATGAATGGCTTTGGCTACAGCTGCTAATGCTACCAAAGCTGTCAGCGCTCCATCTGAGATGCGGAGGCAAGGTGTCTGCCCTGGGGATCGAACCAAGCTTCCTAAAGGCACCCCTCGGGCCTGCGGGGAGAAACTTTCTGGGGGCCATCGGGCACACTCTCCTAAAGCCTTTAAAATGTGAGCATTCTTAGGGCCCTTCATTCATTCAAATCTTTGAGCCAAATGAGTAATCGTGAATGCGCTCAGAGATGTGGCCACACGGACACTCACTACGGTGTTGTTCAGCGAAGAGGCGGAGACGCGCTCCACAGCAGACTGACTGGCCCGTGGAATTGCGGTGTCCACTCAGCGGAAGACCAGAGGAAAATGCTCGTCCTAGCTTACGAAGTCAAAGAGCACAGGATAAATGTTTCTATAGTGTAATCCCATCTTGTTAAAAATATTTACATGTATCTGTGTGAACGCACAGGGAAAGTTCCAGAAGGACGCTCCCCAGAATGTTCATGCACAAGTTATCACTGTGTGGTGAAGCCGCGGGGCTTTTCCCTGTCGTCTTCTGCTGACCCGCAGTTCAGAACTTTCTAACAATGAAACGACTTTTGTAAAAAGTGAAAAACAGTGGGAGTTATTATTTTTTTAATCCTGACCATGGAGGTTGGCAGTTATTCCCGCTCCTCAGTACAAATACAGTCCCCGATTTCGGGAGACGGTTAGCTTACCCGGCTGAGACTGACACTACCCGGTGCCCATTCCTCTCTTCTTCGGTAAGAGAACCCCAGTGTTACCCTGGGCAACAGTCACTCAGCTAAACGACTGCATTTGCCGGCCTCCCTTGCAGACGGCATGGCCCCCGAGGCTCCTAAGGAGACGTACATGTAAGTGTTGTGCGGGGATCCCAGGATGCTGCCGAGGAAGCCAACACCGCTGGCCCCTCTGCCCTTCCCCGCTCCCTCTTGCCGCCCTCATGGATGAGGTTCCAGCAACTTCCCTATATCATGGGCGACGTTAGGAGGGGGTCGCGCGATAGATGGCGGACGCCAAGGTCGTTGGCGTGCCAGCCGTGTCTGCCTATCTCTGGGCTTCTTTTCTATGAAAAAATTACATTCTTGATTAAGTCCCATTATTTTGAGTTCTCTGCTCTACGCAGCCATTTCTCCTCCTTGCTGCTTCCGTGGGTCAATAGTTACTTGGAGGAAAAATAAAGGAGGGAAAGGACTTCAGAGTCTAAATTGGTGTGACAAAGGACACCCGCAAATACCTCAGAGCGTGGCTTTTATGTGCTATTATTTAAAATCATAAATGCTGACATTTACACAACTGAGGGAGGAAATGCCATTATTTTGAGCATTAACGGCGCGGAGCTCGGGCAAGACGCTTCACTTAGAAGATGTTTAACATGGGTGCCGTCATTGTCACTTAATGGGTCAGGGAACCCGGAGAGACCTGCCTTTGTGTGTTAGGGCCTCCCTCTCTGCAGATCGCGAATATTTCCTTTCATGTTTAGGAAATGTAATCATGTCTAATGCAAATTACAAGCCAGAATACCACCACAAGGCTTATTGCTTTTTGTGGCGGCTGAGTCCTTCCATTATTTTACAGAGGCTGCAGCCCCCAAAAGGCAAAGCTCAGCTCCCCAGCCCCTGGGGAGGGTGTTTGGTGGTGCCCACCACAAAGCAGAACATTAACACTGGTGACGGACAAGGCTTCTAAGGCGAAGTTTTAACCCCGGCCTTCCCCAGACTAGGGCTCTCGGGTACCCCTCTCTAGCCTGACTGGTTCCTACTTATCTTTTAAGATTCAGATCTGGTGTCCCCTCCTCTGGGCAGAACCCACCTCAGGGGCTTGTCTCCAGGGTTCCCATAATACCCAGGGCCAACCTCCCGTAATAACAGCTGCCACCTGTTGAGTCCTTATTAGGTACCAGACACGCGTTCCCGCCCTGGAAGGACGTGCGGGAACTGGGCAGGAGAAAACCGCAGTTGCCCCGCAGGACATTCAGAAACCAGGGAAGGAAGCACCGGGGGGAAACAGAGCGAGCAGGCCTGTCGCCACCTGTCCCTGCACCAGGAGAAAGAACTTCTCCACGGGGCCTTCTGGCTCCTGTATGTGTCTGTCTGGCTGGCTGGCTGGCTGTCTCTGAGCGCACTTGAGCGAGCCTCTCTGCGCTGTGGCTGCAGTGCCCACAGTGGGGAGGCCGGGCTCCGCGGGACTGGTCCCAGGGTGGATGCCAAGTGCAGAGCCCGCTTCCAGCAGCAGCACCTGGCCTCCTGGCAACTCCACAGCCGCGTCTGGAGTTGTGCCTGAGATTTTCTGTTTCTGAGTTTTTTGACATCTCCCCTACCCCACCCCCACTTCTTTTTTCCCCCCAACAGAGTTCTCTTGAAAGCTTTCCCTTGGGGCTTTGTGAGAGGCTGGGTGGGCCCAGTCCTGAACGGCTGCCCTGATTTTACTACGGAAGCCGTCTCTGACTCCTCGGTCACCCACAGGCTCAAACCTAGCCTTCCTGAGATTGCAAGCTTGATGTGTGAAGTGACAGTGGAACCCCTTGTCCTCTGGTGGCCTGACAAAGCTGCTTGTGTCAAGGGTGGGCACTTACACAGCTCTGCAGTGGGCACAGGGAAGGGTGGGCGAGGGTCCTATCCATGGCCGCTGTGAGACAAAAGCTCCCTGAAGAGGAACGAGGCAGGCTTGGGACACAGGCAAGCTGTCCACCAGACAAAGATGAAGACCCACCATCTCCCTGGTCTTCCTCTTCCTGTGCATCCACAGGACCAGCCTCCATGAAGTCCACGTCCTCAGTAGCTGTTTTGCAGCCTCTTCTCTGCACGCAGCACCGGAACGCCCCCTCCAACATCCTTTGTCTGGACTGTGACAACAGTGCCTGCCTCTTCTCCCTTCCAGCTCTCCCCACCCTGCATCCCAAAAGCACAGCTGGGTTGCGTCTCCCTGCCTCCTCGGCACCGCAGTCTGGCCCAGGTGCTTCCCACCCACTTCCTCACCTTGGACTATGCCTTTCCCCACCCTGCTCTTGCTTTCTACCCCAGTGGCACTTGAGTGTCTGTTTGTGCGGAGGCCCTCCCTGCAGTCTGCAGCCGACACCCCAGCTCGGTGTGCTCCTTATTCTCCTAAATCCTCACCCACTCTGGGACGGAGACCGCCCAACCACCCTCTGCCCACTCCAGGCTGAATGAATCAGTCCCTCTTTGAGCTGTGTAACCCCGTCCGTCGTTCCCTTTTTGCCTCCCCTGTGGCTCTCTCAGCTCCCTGACTCCAGAGCCTGGTGTGAAGTCATCTTTACATCTCCCCCCCCCCATAAGACACCACGAGGGGGTTAAAAGCCAGGTCACCTGAATTTAAATCACAGCCCCACCACTTATCAGCTGTGTGACATCAGGTGATAAGTGACTTCAGCTACCTGTGCCTTGTTTTTTTTCCCCTCCTATAAATGGAAATCCTAATAAATACCTACATCACTGAATCTTGGGAGAACCAATTGAGTTGATACATATAAAACACTTAGAACACAGTCAACTCTATGCTAACATTGACAATTATTTTTAAATATACCAACTTTCCAGAGAGGGATGGAGAGATTATCCTGCTAAAAGCATTAGAGCAATACCGAGTACTGACGTTGTTTTCTTCACATGGTTTTTAAGAACTACCTTTTCATGGGAAGTGTTTTTTTTTCCTTTTTAAGTGCTTACCATCCATTAAGAGTTTATTTTCTTCACAAAGTACTATATATCAATTAATCACATATTCAAAATGCACACAGTGTAGTAGCTAAGAGCTTGGGCTCCGCAGCCAAGGCGGCTGGATTATTCTTAGGTGACTCTACTACGTGACTTCACCTTTCTGGTTTTTGGTTTCCTCGTTCGCAAAAAGAGGGTAGTAACGGTACCTACCGCTTGCCATCCTTGTGAGGATTAATGAATTGGGACAGGTAAGAGACTTGGAAATGGCACTTGGGGTGTGAATGCTCAATAAGTGTAGCTATTTTTATTCCACAAACAGGTAAGGAGCCCCAAGCACTGTGCTAGTTGCTAGGGACCCAGCAGCAGAACAAAGTCCCTGCCCTCTGGAGATGTAGTTACTATTGCCATCAGCCTCCACCTTAAAACTGAGACTTAGAGCAGTGATGTCTGCCTGCAGTTACTTGCTAGTAAATGAAGAGGCTGTGGTTTGAACCCAGCCAGAGGTTGACCAGAAACCCTGCCAAAGGTTAACCAGAACACTGTTGTCCCCCTTCAGCACCAAAGACTCCAGGGTCAGCTTTCACTTCTTTATAACCTAGAGACTCTGCTCATTGTCTGCAGGCAAAATCTGGACTCCTTAGGTTGTCATCCCAGACACGTCAACCATGGCACCACCTTCATACTCTTTCCTGTGGGAAGCAGCCTGAGGCTCATCCAGAAGAAAGGCAGAGCCACTGATTGGACCATGGCTGGGCACCTGACCCAAGAGCAGTCCAGCTATAGGCTGACCCACAAAAACTCTGCCCAATGGGGACAATGAGAATTAGTTAAGCCCACCAAACTCAAGAGTCACCCTCTAGAATGTAAACAGATAACTTCAGAGAGAAGCAAAACATAAGGCTCAGGAATAAGAAAACACCTCAAAAAATGCAGTAAACACCAGAGGGACAGTATCTCCATTGTTAGCAGAGGACAGAGGTGACTGTGGAAGAGGCCTGGGATCCAGGACAAGGGTGAATCTGGGGGATCCCTACCTACCTACAGACCCCACACAATAACAAAAAGCCCCCATTACCCGCTAGAGCCCCTCAGACTCTCCAATCCCTCTAGTGTGTGCAGCCATTCAAGACTCACCGATCCCAACCTAGCTGTTTCTCTTCTGCTTCTGCCTCACACAAAATGCTCCTGCAGCCCAACAGGCCATGAGCACTCCTCCCCGTACTCTCTCAGGCCCTTCACCCGTACCCTGCTAGGCCCGGCGACACCCGCCCACCCAATGCCACCCTCAACAGGTGCTGCTCGCTCCCTGGGACCTCTCTGATCTCCAGTTCCCTCCTCTGCCCTCAAACACAAGTCCTGTCTCCCCAGCACAACGTTAACCACCTAGTGGACTTAGTGACTTCAGGTCCACTGCCATGGGCAGAGCACAGTAAAACCCAATAAATGTCTGCTGGTGGACTAAACTTCCGATAATGCAAAGTACCTTGGGGCTGGAGAAACTGTTCTCAACCCTGGGCACAAGGGGCCATTTGCCCTCCCCAGGGGATACTTGGGAATACCCGGAGACATTTGGGGTTGTCACAACTTGGGGATGTGCTAAAGGCATCTGGAGGGTATAAACCAGGGATGCGCCCATGTCCTCCAACGCTCAAGGCAACAACTTGGCCACAATAAGGAACCATGATGCCTAAAGTGGCAATAGGGCTGATGTCAAAGAGCTCCAGATTACAGCCATAAGAAAATTAAGAATGAGACCTGGGGAATACACTTGCAACAATAACACATTGTTAGAAAGAGCATGTTTGACCAAACTGTTTTTCTCTGAATACTGCTCATAATTTTAGATAAATTACCGTGAAACTTCATAATCACCAACTCATGCTAATGCTAGTTTGGATATAAGGCAATCAACAATTGGCCACAAATGCACTCCAGCCTCTCTATTCACTTCTCAATAAGCAAAAAATGTGCCCTCACACCTCATGAGGTGTTTTTGGAGCCCCACTTAGGGTGGGATTAGATTGTAATTCCATGGTGTTGGCAGAGATCATGAGCAAGCTAATGTCATTCTGGCCAGTCTGATGATTTTTTAATCTAATCTCTGGGGCTTCACTGGGATTGATCCTATAATAGCTTTTTTTTTTTTTTTAACCTGAAGGGCATTTTTCCCTTTGTGCCAGTTAAGCTCAGAGGCTTTGGACATTTGCAGAACCAGATGCCACTCCCAGTTCTGCCAGCGGTCTGCCTGTGGACTCTGTTCTGTGTGCTTCAGAAGGCGGGGGACTGGGGCCTGTCCCATCAACCACTGCATGCTCAGAGCCGAAATAGTGAGGATGCTTGGGAGAGGAGCATCCATGACATGAATAAATGCACCCATTCTCTGTCTCACCTCATTCTAACTCAGCGTCTTCATCTATAAGACAGAGAAAACAGCACCTAGGACAGTAGTTGTTGCAAGAATGAAATGAAATGAAATGAAATGAAACTATAGTAAGTTCCCCACACAGAGTGGGACACATTCAATTAACGGTTGCTTTCTTGCCAGTAAAAACCTGCTGGCTCTTTCAGAATCCGGAAAAGTACCACGATTTTCTCCCCAGATCCTCTGTTCCTCAAAAAAGTGCTATCAAGCCAGACAAAGCTCTAATGCACTGAGAATGGAAGGGGTTTGTTTTTCTGAAACAATTAAAAAATAAAAAGTTCTGCATGATTTTCAAGCTAAATTTATTTTCACATGTGGGCTTCCCATGTTAAATTTTAACTTGATTAGGCACATCTCAGGCGAGCAACAGGCACAGATGAGAGCCAGGGTCCTGTCTCTTTATATTTTCTCGGCATAAGCTACTTACTGCAGGTGCCTAAGAAATGGTAAAGGATCAAAGGAAAGAAGTACCACCTCAGATTTTATCTATTAGATTTCCTAAGGGTGAGGCCTAGGTACACAAACCAGAAAGCTTATCTATTTACACTCTGGTTCACATCTGGACAAAAAGCTGAGATGAAGGAGTTTAACTGTAGCACTGGCTCTTCAGGTAAGACCTTGCAGCCATCCTGGCTGCTGGGAGGACTTCCACGGGGCAGCATCCAGCAGCATGCGCAGACCGGGCAGGCCGCGTGGCGGGGCAGAGCAGGCAAAAGGCTGGCCCCACACGGAGCAGGGCCCAATTCCTGGCCCCACCACTGAGAAAGGTGGGCGGGGGCTACAGCAAGCTTTGTGGCCCCCCAGCCTCACTGAGTCTGAAATACCACCTTCTCTACAGAAGACAGGCCAGAGGAGCCTTCAAGGGAACGGAGGTGTTTTTTTTCTTAATATGAAAATTAAAATGTACATTTCTTTCAACCTGGAAAAATTCTCCTTCTGAAGAAGAAATATCTAATTGAAGAAAATATTATAACAGAAACGTCTAATAGTGGGGTGCTCGGAAAACATATTAGGGTACCTTCTATGATCACCCAATAGACAGCTCTTAAAATCAATGTTTGGGGAGGAGTACTTATTAATATGAAAGATGTTCATGATGTTGTTAAAAGAAATCATAGTGTTGTGTAGTATTATTTAATTCTCAGAAAAGAAAAAATTCATGTATGAAAACACCAAAGTTCATAAAGGTTATTGATTATTGATGAATGAAGTACTACTGATGACTTTGGCTTATCTCTACTCTCTAAGGTTTCAATAACAAAGATTTGTTACTGTTGAAATAAAACAACAACAAGTCAGTTTGAAATGTTCCTCCCACCCAGGGTCAGGACCGAGAACGAGCGTGCACTGGCTGTGACTTGTGCGGGTTCACGGGCCCAGAATCCAAGGCTGGGCATCGTAAAGTACGGCAGCCCTCGCATGGCTCCCGTCCACTCCAGCATATGCCTCACAATCCCTCCATTCCTCACCGCTATTTCATGTAATGGGGAAAAAAGCATTTGAGTTCAATTCACAACTAATATACGTAGGGCTGTTATTTAGTGTTAATGGTAAGAGCCGCCATTTATTACAACACTGTCTCTATACAGGGCTCTGTGCTAAGCACCTTCAAATTATCTTGTGCAATCCTTCAATGACTGTGGTAGGTGACATTTTTCCATTTCACAGACGAGGAAACAGAGACCCAGAGATTTAAGTCACTAGCCCAGTTCCTAATGACCAGTAAATGAAAGAGCCAGGTTTCAAACTCTGGCCTGATTTCCAAAGCCTTCAGTCTTTATATACAGTTCTGTATGTATACGCATTGCAAGAGGTTTTCCAAAATGTCCTGGGACAAGAATGAAAACCACCACCCAGGAAGTTGTCACACAGGAGGTAATAGGTGGCAACTTAGACAATCAAATCAATTACATTTTAAAAAGGTCATAAATATACTACTCAAAAACCCTCCCTTCCTAATTAATTTGGCTCAGGTTCCTAACTACGCTCTTACATCCGCGTGGTGGAAATACTCTAGGATAGTAAAATGCCCCATGTCTCTTTCAACCCTGCATCCCATGACACCTTGTCAATAGCCTGAAATTGGCTAAAGTGGGAGTGTTTACAGCATGGAAACCAGCCAATGCTACAAATCAGGGCTTGGCTTGGTGTGTTGTTGACTGACTAGATTTAAGAAAGTGATGAAGAAAACATTAAGAATGTAGATTAAATTTAAAGTGTGCCATCTTTGTAGCTGTTACATTATGAATAGCACAAAAGTCTGAGGAAAATCTTCCAGTGCTTGAAAACTATTATCTTCCTTTCTAAAGAAATATCTCACATCATTGACACACGATTAAAGTTCTGATACATGTCTTTGTTGTGTCATCCACGTTGGATTTTGTGCTCATGCATCAATGGCGTCATGTCGTAGGCAACTTCTTTACTGAATCAGACTGCAATAACGCATTTATGTGAAATCTGACTTTGTCAAATTATGGTTGCTCTGCAGCCACAGGTTGGATACAGATGCAAGAGTTCAGCAAAAATCAGCCTAAAGCATTCTGGGATAATCAGCCAACTACATGAGATTTACAATACAATGTGTTGCATACGTCAATATTACTTGTAAGTTGTTAGATATACATCTTTTATGTCAATGAAATTTAAAATAAACTTTTTTTTTTACCTGCAAAGTCACTTGCTAAAGGTTTAAAGCGCACCTCTGGATTAAACTATGGACAACCTACACAACTCCTTCTTCATAAAGTCTCGTAATTCCGCACACAAGGTCCTCAGTGATTCCAAGGAACCTCCAGGGGAGTGTCACTTCAGACCTGGCCCCTTCTCACAACCACTGGCCCCGACTTTCAACTTCTGAAGGTCACTTGAACTCTGGGCCCAACTTTCAGAGACATAACCACAGATCACTCAGTAGAATCCGAAACACTCCCCTGGACCCTGAGCTAGAAACAAAACAAACCCAGTTGGAACAGGAAACCTTCCCAATTACCTGGGGAAAGTTCATCAGAGCCCCTCTTAAGTACATGTGAAAACACTGTTGCACCTGTCATGGGACATCGTTAGTTACTGATGTCAACCTCCTCTGCTGGACCTTGAGCTCCATGAAGACAGGGCGTCTCTTATTGCATCCCTTGCCCAGTAAGAGTTCAGCCAACATTCTTGAGCTCATGTATGAACGCCTAACCAGGGGGTAGTAGAGGAAGAAAAGATCTCCCTACACATCAAGCACTGGAAGAATTAACATCTGTCTCCCTGTGTTATTTAGGTATTCTCTGTAGGGTTCAAGAGGCATGTTTTGATTGTGATACTATAGCCAAGGGGTGCAACAGCAAGTCAATTAAAAAACTCATCCAAAGTTTTCAAAATAGAATACATATAGTTGCTAGTCCTATTATACAAATCACATGAATGACCATCATGAGTAATGGAAAATATCCATGGTGTTCACACTAACAAATAAGCTGCCTTTACAAATATGGCCCCTAACAACCCAAATAGATAAACTAAAAGCACTTTACGAGTATAATGAAACTCTTCAAGTTTTGTGTTTGCAGAGGGAAGAACAAGCTACCAGTAGTTGTGTGGCTGTTTGTCATGGGAGTGGGTCCAACGTGTATGCCATTATGGGGAGGGGGTTTCGCATCTCCCTTATTTCAGAGTATTTGGGAAGGCACACCAGAGCACTTTGGGGACAGGAGACTTTGGGGACAGGAGACTGAGAAGCAGAGAGATGACAGCTACTCTCCAGAGCACAACGGATCCTGAGACCAGGAACAGGCCCTGCTACAGAGCCAACCACAGCCTAGGCAGTTTTCTATATTGCACCTGGAATCAAAAAAAAAAAAAAAAAAAAGCAGGCCAAGCAATACACTTCAGATAATTAAGTCATCATTTAATTCAATCAGTGAAATAATAGACATCAAAATAGGACCAGAATTCTCCTCCCGGATCCAGCTGGACTTTGGGGTTGGCCCACCTTCCTGATTTCCATGCTTCCCACAACTTTTAGCTTCTCCTTCCCATGACTGAAAACCACATACACAATTTTATCCTTATAAATTCTCACTAGGAAGGAGCTGGGAATTTTCTAACATAATAAGCTAACTAAAAACACATTACTACAGCAAGGGTCGCCTTTCATCTCCCCTGGCATCGAAGGGTTAATCTCGCACATTTAATATCCCACCTTAAACAGGAATAATAGGAGCCAGGAACTGGCTCTTATGACAACCTTCCTAAGATGGTACTTCTTCAGAGCACAACAGTTAAAAAAAAAAAAAAGCCGTGCAAATGGAGATGAATGGTACACAGGCCACTGAGGTAATTAAAAATGTATTTTCCATCTCCTAGTAATTGAATTGTGTACAAGCTGCAAGTTAATGAGGTCATCTACCCTCCAGCACTGACAGGAAAGCAGGAATAATTATCTTTCAATTTTTTCTTATGTAGCAATTAATTTTAACCGTTCGCCTACACCCCACTCCCACTCCCCTCAATCCAGTCAGTCAAAGTCATGGCTAAACCGAATTGACAAGCAATTGATACAGTGGCGGCACAGAGCTGCCGAGGCGGGCAAGGTAATCAAGGGGCTGCAGCTGTTGAGGGCTAAGCGCTTCCAGGTGAATGTCGCCTGAGATCTCCCATTCTGCCACTCGGAGGACGCGGGATGCACACTGGTGGCTGTCAGCACATCTGGTGCCAGGTGGGCTGGGAGGAGGCACTGCTGACTTGGGAAGGCAACAGAAGGATGGACAAGGATTGATGGATGGACAACACTGTGGAGCAAAATATCACTCACGAAAACTTATCCAAAAACGGGGCGAGGGGAAATGCTCCGCCACTCGTGCAACTTGTCTTGAGTTTACAGCATCATCGAATTTCTTGGAGATTTTCGGCTGGGGGACTTCGGAGTGGGGTCCTAATGGCCAGCACTTCTCGAAGTCACCGGCACAAAAAGTTTCTTCTCTTATTTAGCTCAGCAAAAGCTCCCTGCTCTTTTCAATCACCCTCATTGTGTAATGGGCAGAGCTGGGGAGAGATTTATTCCAATTCTGCTGTTGTTTGGCAGACTCGGCCCAGAATGCATGGTGTTGTGATTGGTAAGCACGGGAGTCTGGCCGATGTTTAGGGCATGTCCAAGTCACTCCACTCCACCCCTGCTTCTCTTTCTAATTGGTGAAAATAGGGCAAAACCTCATTTTTGATAGGTTCTAACCAATGTGAGTAAATACTTAAAGAAGTCAGGTCTTCATTCAGTTACCCTATTCAGACTTTATCCAGCACCAAGACAGCTCTTAACACTAAGTGTCCAGATCTCTCAGCTTATGTCTATTGTCCTGAAAGGATTATTAATAGCATCCATATACTTTTAGTCTTGGAAGTGTTGCAGTGTGGATGATAACTTACACAGCCACCTGGTTGTGAGTGAGGTGCCCTGGGGTGGAAGGTGAGATATAGAGAGGGGGACACAACTTCCTGCATGAGATCAGGTTGCTGTGTCTTAACTCTTCTTTCTTTCAGTACATCCCCACGGTCCCAGCAACATCAGGGATCACAGCAGCCTCTCACTAAATGAGCATCAATGACTGTAAATCCCACAGGATATTAGAAGTCAGTATGGGGGAAGCCACACTCTCAGGCAGTGTGGTTTTCTCTATTAGCTGCTGTGCTGAAAACATAGATCTGAGATAAGGGTAGTTTCTCTATTTGTGAATCAAAGTGGGCTTTGGAAGAATGTGAAACCAGGCAGAACCCAAGGCTGGAAATCTTTACACTTTCCCAGATGCTTGCATAAAGCAAGTTGCCTTTTGAAAGAATAGCCTGATAGTTTTAAACTAGAAAGGATTAGCCCAGGGCAAAATTAGATTTTTCCAAGGCTATCCTTAGGACGACAGCCATAAATTGAGCGTCTTCAAGTAGAGGGGCAAGGTTCCAGCACCTTTTATTTCGTTCTGAGGCTTTTGTTGAATCTACATTCTCATAAAGTCTCTGCCATTTCCCCAAGGGAACCACAGAAGGAAAGACACCTTAGACCCAGTCTTCCTCTGATCAATGCATCCGCGACACAGGTGAGGTCTGGGATCCAGAGCAGAGCCAAAGAGTCTCCCTCAGGGCTGCAAGGCTCTCATCCAAGCTCTGAAGCAACTGCAGAAGGAGAGTGAGACCAATGAGTGCACATCTGCAAACCCAGAACACAGGGTGTCCTCCAAGAAAGGTGCACTTTGCGTCAAGGTTGCTGCAGTTTTCCTTAGGGATTTCACTCTCACTGTCCCTGTCTCTGCCCAAATAAATCTAAGAGGATAAAGAAGCTAGCACTGATTGAGCTCCAACGATACAGGCTAGGCAGTTTACATGTGTTTGTTCACTTGCTTTTCATAGCAATACTATGCCGAATTAGAGCCTCACTCTACGGAACAGGAAACTAAGGCTCAGACGACTTAAGGGATCTGCCCAAAAACACAGAAGCGAGCAGTGGATCCGGGATTCCAGTCTGAGTCCACCAGACACCAAAGCCCTTGCTTTTCCTTGACATCATTCCAGCAGGCCGGACTGGGCAGGTGAAGTTTTCCTGCTTTTCTCATTGCAGGCTTGCTCTTCCCTAGCACTTTGTCTGTTACCAGATCTAGCTTTCTGGAGAAGTGATATCCCCGCTGATGTCTGAGAGTCCCCATTCTTGGTGTGTTAAGCAGCATCCTCTTCCTCTCCTATAAGCAAACCGCATGTGGAGGGGAACACACATCTGTCCCTAATGCCTTGGTATGAGCTTGCCAAGTCACTGTTCCCTTCAATTACATGGTCATCAGGAAATAGGTTCTATTAGAAAAACACAGAACCAAGGCCCTGGCCCAATGACTCGGTTGGAATACCACCCGGTACACCAAAAGGTTGCAGGTTTGATCCCCCATCAGGGCACATACCTAGACTGTGGGTTTGATTCCCAGTCAGAACACATACAGGAGGCAACAGATCGATATTTCTCTCTCATATCTCTTTCCCTTTCTCTCCCTCCCTCCCCCGAAACCTCCCTCTTCCTCTCTGTAAAAAAATCAATACACATATCCTCAGGTCAGAATTAAAAAACAAAAACAGGACCAGGGAGAAAGATATATATGAACAGGCTGGGGTAGACTAGTGTATTAGAATTTCCCATAAAAATAAAAACCAACGAGAGATTAGATAGACACAGAAATTTTGAAGGAATTGACCCATGTGATTGTGGAATTTTTGGTGAATCCAAAATCTGATGGAAGAGGTTCATAGTCTGGAGACTCAGAAAAGAGCTGCAGTTCAAGTCTAAAAGTAGTCAGACTAGGGACCCAGAGACAGCCCATGCTGAGTGCTGTCCACTGCAGAATTCCCTCCTGCTCCAGAGTGGTCAGTCTGTGCTTCTATGTTTGACCTTTAACTGATTAGATGAGGCCCACAGATTTAGAAGGGAAATCTATGTTCCTGGAAGTCCTGAGATTTTAATGTAAGTGTCATCTAAAACCCGTCCCAGAGACATCCAGGATAATATTTGACCAACTATCTGGGCACTCAGGTCCAGCCATGTTGACACCAAATTAACCATTACGAGCAGGGAGAAGGCACAAACGCTGGTGTCACCTCGGAGCATCTCCTGAGCCAGCACCGGGTGGAAGAAAGACTGCGGTACAGCTTCTGGCCTTCCTCGGGCTCCCTGCCGCTATAAAACTGAGTGTGTAAAGGCAGCATTCAGAGTATTCATTGAAAAAGACAGACGGTAAAGGATGATGTAAAAATGCTTTTTATTGTTAAGCATCCGATAGCTTCTCATTTCTAATACAGTAAATATCAGTCTGATATTCCACATAAACAAAAGCACTTTGGGATCCATTTTTTTTTTTTTTTTTTTTTTCAGAGTAAAGGGGCCTTGAGACCAAAAGCTGAGAAAACCGCTGTGGCCTATCCCCAGCTATGACTGGTTCACCTCTTGCACTGACCTCACAAAGCACCATTAGGCTGTCTCCTCTTGCTTGACAAAGAGACACCACACCAGCAACTTATGACTACGCTCTTGAGAAAAGGAGTTGAGCCTAATTAAGAATTACTTAATTCTAGCTGCCAAAAATACCAGGGGCATTAAAACCACCAGGGGCCCAGCTACAGAGAAGTCCTGCTGGTTAATGACTGACAGCCACCACTGTGCCTGTCCTAATGTGTCCGCACCCCTGCCCCAACCTTAGTGAAGCTGCCTGCATTGTGTTCAGGAGCTCAAGATGGCCAATACGAAGCTTCTGTTATCAGAGAAGGCCACAAGGTGACTTGCTAACTACACGAGTGACAATACCAACGATGCTAACTACGCTGAGTATACCAGCAGAGTAACTATACTATGGGTTTGTTTTTCAGAAGAATGTCTCAAGGCAGCAGCCACCAACCACTGGCATCCAGAAGTCTGACACAAAACAGTGTCATCTGTGACCAAAGAAGAACAGTGTTCTCTCTCAGGCCTCTGGAATGCTCCCCTCCCCACCTCCCTTTCAAAACTCTTCTGCCTGGTCTGGAACTTCAGAGATGATGTTTAGACATTATTTTGCCCCGCTCCCAGAATTTTGACTTTCTAAAGAAAGCAACCTTCCCTTTCCACCTGACACTTGTCTCTCAAGTACTGGCTTTCTAGCGACCAGATTTGGGTTTTTCAGCAACACCCTCTCAGCCTGCAGAGACTTCCACTCTTGAAGTCCCTCCTGAAGGTGTTGAATCACCCCAATATAGTCAAGTTATTTGAGGTGAATGACCCCAAGGAAACGTTGATGCTAGTGGAGGGGACATGTTTGATAACCTGCAGGACCACGGCTGCATGACCAAGGATGAGGCAAGAGGCATGTTCTGGCAGCTGGTACATGCTACACAATACTGCACCCAGAGGGGAATCACCCATAAGGACCTAACCCCAGAGAACGTGTCTTTTGATGCTCACATGAACATCAGCGTTGTGGACTTTAGACTCAGCACTCAGTTTACGAGCCATAAATTCAACACATTTTGTAGCACCATCTCTTATGTTGCCCCAGAACTCTTCCTGAGCCCAAAACATGATGCTCCAGGAAGCCCGGGAGTGGTTCTGTATGAGTTGGTCACTGGGACCCTGCCTGTCATGAGTAAGGGCTTCTGGGAGCTCTGGAAGTGGATACTGAGCAGGAAACACCACGTGCCATTTTTCTTATCTTTAGAATGCAAAAACATCTTAAAGACATTGATGACCCTCCTCCCCAGAGACAGAAGGACTTTAAAACAAATCATGAGAGATCCTGGACTACACATGGGCCAGGAGGAGAAACTCAGGCCTTACAGTGAGCCAGCCTGTGACGACATGGACCCCTGCATGGCACAGGAGATGGTGAACCTGCTGATGAAGAGAAATCAAATCCAGGACTGAAATCAGATCCAGGACTTCGTAATAGTCAAGAGGTATAACAGCGTGATGGCCATAGTCGCATCCTGAGCGCCAGGAAACCCAAAGTGCAGTGACATGCCAACATGGTAATGCCCTTCTGTTCCCCTGACCCCAATGGCCATAGTCCCTCCCCAACTTTGGAGGGTCGGCCAGGCAGATCAGCAGCCTGGTGACCAGGAGTCAGGACTGAAGGCCAAAAAGCATGCCAATCCATCAGCTAGCTTGAAACCAAGGATGACACCCCTAGCCCAGCCCCCAGTGTGACCCTGAAGACTCCCCCTCTACCCAGAGCACCAGCAGCAGTGGATCCCCAGGGCCAGCAGTGGACAGCTAAGAGGTTCTTGGACTTCATTTGGAGAAAGCTCTGCCATAGGCCACCCAAGAAGCAGCATGGCGAATGGAACAGTGTAGAACCCATTTAAATTACGGACAGCCAAGGTGAGGTTACAATCAGTGATGCTGGTGAGGTCAAGCCACACACTCTCTGGGTGTTAAATACTGAACTTGAAGATGCTGAGCTCCAGGCGGACCAGGCACACAGTGCAGGAAGATATGCCAGGGGCTGTAACAAAAGAGTTTCTGGAGGGAGTAGAACATAATGCTCAAACTTTGTGTGCAAGGAGTTGGGCAAGAGGCTTCGGTTCAGCTGACGATGGGGTGTGCAAACTGCTGCAGCGTTCTCGCTACAGGAGTCACATCAAGAGGGTATCAGGCATCTCTGTGGCCTTTGGAAGCTCACCCAAACACCTGGTGAGCCTGGGAGACAGTGTGAGCCCTCCAGGAGACAACAGGAAAGGCTGTCCTCACTGCAGCAGGCCCACCACTCGGCCCTCACTTGGGTGAAACTTCAGAGACTGGACTGTTTTTCTGGGGCCCTCCTCCCATCCCTTGCTCTTCTTTTCTTCCATGTTTGTGTGTGAGGAGCAGTTCTTATTCAAGTATTAGGTTCTCTTCCAAATCTGGCAATGAACTTGATGCTTCAGAAAGATGTATTGGATACTCTTGTTTTGCATCCTCCCTGCACAGAACTGAGGCGGTGCATCCTCTGGTTTGAGAAGTGTGTAGAGATGTAGTACTTGGACTTAATCAGAACAACTAGATGGAAGATAAAGAGAACTATGACAGTAACTCCCAAGAGCAACAACTGTGGTTCTGAAGGGAAAAGGCTGTGAGCCGGACTGCAGGGCAGAAAGGCAGGCCTCATGCTACCTTCCTACACTCACATTACCTAACACTTGCACGGAGACCCAGGGGGAGCTTTTTGGTCCTGTGGCCTATGATATGACCAAGAAGACCACAATAAGGTAACACAGGGCAGCTTTGTTTCCTGACTATAACGCATGAGCTGGCCTTTCTCCTTTGCCCCTCGGGAAGAGGCCCCAAGTCTTGGGTCTGACCACAAGAAATGGAGAGGAGGCATGGGGGCAAAGGAAGCCCAGTATTAGCAAATATCTGGGCTGAGTCGGGAGGACTGAACCCCTCTGAAGTCATAAAGTAGCACAGTGGATTGGGAAAAACAGGTCCTGTGTTCGAATCCTACCCCTACAGCTCACCAGCAAGCCCCTTGCCTAATTCCAGCTTCTGTTTTCTCCTCTGTAAACTGGGACATGGTTACCCTCACCCTCAGAGAGGAGGGCATCTTGCCTAGATTACAACAAAAAGGGCTGGGTTGTTCCAGGCACTTGTGGTGGGGGAGGGCGGGGAGGGATCAAGGGGAGCGTAGGCCAGAAGGCCGGGCCCAGCGCAGAAGGAAGAGGTAAGGTGCAGGTGACAAAAGTGTGACCTGTGTCACAGCTGTCTGAAGACCTGGGCTGAGTGTGTGCACTTTCCACCATCTAGAAACAAGTGGCTGCTATTAGCAAATTCATTAATTAAGGTCATGTACACCCTTTCTTGTCAATTATAATCATCTTAACAGAGGTTTCCCAGAGTATTAGCAACACTACTGCCTACCGTTGATGGCTCTGCTCAGTTCATAAAATACAGGGGACCTCTGCGCACCCGTGATATTCCGTCTGCTCACTCCCTTACTCAGTGTCTCCCAGTAGCTCCCTTTGCCTACAGCCTGCCCACCTTTCCCCACCTGCACTGTGTTCCTGTTGTAACGAACCACCAGAATCGAGTAACCGTGTTGTCTCCCACACCTCTGTACCTTTAAATGTTCTGCTCCTCTTGCTCTTCTGCTCCCTTGGCTTTGAACCCTCAGCTACCTTGTCCATTTTTCCTCTATGACAGGAGGGTGTTGGTTGCTCGCACAGCATACTGCCTTCTTCCTGTGAATGCTTAATTTGAAGGAGTCATGGTTGGTCTGAGCCCATTAAAGAACCAATTTCCTCCACTAGTGTTTGTTTGGGGCGAGGACTTGTGGCCAAGTTTTGACCAGTGAGGTATTAGAGGAAGTCTATGGAGGCTCTTGTGAGAGATTTTCCTTCCCGAAAAGAAAGAGATGGGCGTGGAAGAAGCTGCCCCATTGCTTCTGGCTTAAGCGCTAACTGTGAAGATGTGACAGCTGAAGTGGAGGCAGACATTGCAACTCTGAGAGAGTGATACCAACATCCTGTTAATGGAGTAGAGATATAGGTGGAATTAGTCACTGATGACATTTTTGGGCCACCAGACCACCACTGGACCTCTCGTATCTCACATCACCTTTCAACATTAAATGTTAGTGTTTCATTTTAACTGTCAGCCACTCTTAGTAAGGTTTTCCATTAGTTCTGCCTAACACATAGGCAACTGATACAGCATTCAAGTCTCCCTTGAAAATTCACTGTCCTAAACTAGTTCCCCAATACACTTGGGTCTCTGCCTCTGTCCCCCACCCTTCACCCATGAAATCAGCTTATGAGCTATGGTGCTCTGGCCATCTGTTTGGCTTGTCCTTATTTAATTTGTGAGCACCCCAGAGGCAGGCCTCTGTCTTTTCTTCTCTGTGCACTCTGAGTTTGCACACAGTGGGCCTTCAGGTCAGTTCAGGGACCTGGACATCTGTCCCCACCCTCACCCCCTTGGCCAGAGCCTCCAGCCATCAAAAAACCTGGGTGGGGGGAATCACTTTGGCCCAAGCATTGCTTCTGGATCCTGGGGGCTTCTGCAGCCTCTTCAGCTTGAAATGTAAGGTCTCAATGGTAAGATCTTGCCCTGTCCATGCCTGAGTTGCTGATTTATTGTCAGCTCGGTCTCCCACAGCAGCCACAGGAGGCCATGGTGCAGAGAAAGGAGTGCATGAGCTGAGTAGCAAGGGAGATGTGGAAAGGACGGTGACGCATGCATCCCATCCCAAACTCGGTGAGGGTCTCTTCATGTTTTGGAAAAGACCCTCTGGTGTGCAAGTGGGGAGTAGGGTCCCCCGTGGCCCAAAAGAAGATGTCCCCACATATAGGGGAGACGAAGACTCTTGGCCTCCCCTGGAGCAGCCCCAGAGGCCAGCCTGCAGATAGTGGATAGCCCTTATGATAGCCCTTGTGATCACATGACCATGACTGTAATTGCCAAGCAAAGAGAAAGGGATGCTGGGCATGTGGAACCACAGAGAATGAGTGGTGACCTGCCTTCCTTCAGTGCCAATTGCTTCTGTGAGTCTTCTAACTGCCGCATGGCAGCTATCAGGTCTCAGGCACTCAGTACATGGCATGGGCTGAGTGTTTTGGGTCTGTCGTGTAGATAAGTGACATCAAGCAGCTTCTCTGGGTGCAAGGAGCAGAATTTGTGTGGGCAGTCTGGCTCCTCACTTCCTCATGATGGCCCACTTACCTCCCTTCTCTGAGCCTTGCCTTTTAAAATGGGCACATTAGTTGCTACCTTCACAGGGTAAATCCCATGAGAATTAACTTGGTTTAGTCTGTAGCCAGCCCTCAACAGGCGTGGCTTGAATGCATTTGTAACCCCACATTAGACCGGAGTCTTGGTGTTATGTGAGAGTTCTTCCTTGAAGCAGTCCTAAATCCTACTGTTATAGATCCAGGGTGGTCCATTTAGCCAGCTGGAAGGAACAGCAGAATTTTTTCTGACAAGCGACAGAAAACCCAAAGTGGCCTAAACAAGCACATAATCAAATCAGGAGAAAACAATTTATATAACTAAGATGTCTAAATGCAGACAGTTTCAGGTAAGGCCATACCTGGGCACTCAGTGATGTTAGCAGGAATCATCTCCCCTGACCCCTTGGCTTTGCTCGCTCCCCTCGGAGCTGGAGTCATTCATGAGTGAGCTTTCCGTTACGGCAGCAAGACGGCTGCTAACTGCCACAGACTGGGTGCCCCTCAGAACTCCAACGGAAATAGAACTTCTCTTCCCCCATAATTCCAACAGTAAGATCAAACTCAGGGGACCTGACCCCCAAAAAATGTTTTAAAGATGGGAGATAGTGGACCATGTGTCTACACGGGCAGGAATGATATTGCTAGAGAGAGACAGGCAATGGCCAAAAGAATCAAGACTTCTAGGAGCTGCTGGTAAAATCATAACACCTCCAAGTGAAAAGGGACTTCTGAGTTCCCCACAGCTTTCGGCCATTAGACCATCAAGGTGAAATGACTTAGGCAATGCTACTCAGCCGGTGAATGCACACCGAGACTGGAAAACGGGTCTTATCAATGACTTGCTCTTCATTGGGCCAGGCATTCATTTCACAGAGAAGAAAGCTGGGGCTCACACCCTTCTCAGGGAGAACTGGATCGTACTGACTCCGAAAAGGTGGTCCAGGGAGGGAGGGGGTGATCCTGTCTGTGTCTGTAATACAAAGCCACAGGGTCTCTCAACGTGGGAAACGAGATTAAGATCAGATCCTTGGGATCGTGTGTCGAGAACAGCACCCACACACGCACACATGTGGCAGTGCTCCCACACGGCTTCACACGGCTCTGCAAGAAGGGGCCGCCAGAGGGACATCCCACCCTCACCTGCTAATGGCAGGCCACTCCGCCCCCACGCTGAGCCCTGGAACCAGCGCAGGCTTACACACAAAGACTCCTGGCTTCATTTTAGCAGCCAAATTGCCATCTAAAGAAAAGACTTCCCAGGACAACAGATTTCTCTGAGGAGCAGACAAAAGAGTGGACAGGTGGTTTCCCATTGAAAAGCGTCCCCAATAACTTCCTCTCCAGACTCCAGACTGCCTGGTCAGGCCTGGAGAAGAAAAGCAAAGCTGGTTCCAAACAAATCTTTTGAAATGCAAATGTACCTTTGGAGATGTTTGGGTAGTTCATTTTCATAGATAAAGTATCTATGGAAAAAGGTATAAAGAATCTATTTCTTGGGAAAAGGTAAAGTGGTGGTGGTGATGGTGATAGCTGTTTACTTATTAAGCTTGGTAATAAGGGCAGCTGTAAGATATTGAGGACTTGCAAGCCAGGAACAGTGCTTCCCACATTATCTCTAATTGGATCTTCACGACAAGTCTATGAAGGGTATTATATTCATATACTATAGAGCAGGAAATGGAGGCTGCAATAGGTTCATTCACTTCTCAAAGATACCTCGTGAGGAGGGGCAGTCACTGGGGTTTAAACCCAAGTCTACCTGATTCCAAGCCTGTGTCCCAATTAGTTTGTGTGTGTACGAGCTGTGCATGTGTGTGTGCACAGTCTCGTGTGCATATGTAGATGACCTACTAAAAAACACAAAGAAACTTGGGCAATTAACTGACCAAAAAGTAAGAAGAACTTTAGGACGCAGAAGTCAAACTCTCTCCTGTGTCTCTGCCCACTAACAGGTCCATGTGCCTGGGACCGTGTAGGTGGGGAACCCCAGCTCCCCGGTGCTCAAGGGACCTCTGGCCCCTTTCCACTTCGCCAGCCATTCTCAGCTTTCTAGAGCACAGGAGGACACGGGTTTCCTGGTACTCTCCCCACTTCCTTCATGGTATCCACCCACTGCCTTCTTCTGCATCTTTCGATACCTTCAATCTTGCTTAAAATGAAATCCAAAGCCCGTCCCTAGGCCAACAAGCCCCGGCATGATCTGGCCCTGGCTCTCCCCTCAAGATTGCCCAGCTTCTCTGTCCGCCCCAGACCCTCACCTGGGCTGCGGTGTGCAAGGGAAATAAACCTTTCTCTTGTTTAAGCCACAGCATTTGGGAGTCTCCTGTAACAGCAGCCTAGCCAGTATCTAACTTATAGTCTTGGTCTCTGGCCTTGATATTTAAACTTCTTCTACTCTCCTCAAACATTGACCTCCCCTGTCCACCTAACCACCCACACTCAGCAGATGATTTGACCTTCTGTCTCAAAGAAAAAAGGAGGCCAGTTTCTGGGAATTGTCTCGGCTTCTACTACCTAACCTTGTCGGGTGACATCAGCACCCCACCTCCTCCTGCCTTTGCTGAGGGGACTCCTCCTGTCCCAGCCAGAATTCCCAACGGAGCTTTGGGTCCCATTCCCTCCCACCCCTCAGGGAACGTCATTTTCAGTCACCCAGTGTCTTTTATAATTCAACCTCTCCCCCTCAACTGTGTCCACAGCAGTATCTAAACATCTGGGTGCCTTCACCACCTTAATGATAAAAACAAAAACAAAGAAACCTAAGATCTACCTGATCACACACCACCCATTACTTTCAAACTCTCTTAGCCACTTCACAAGAACATTTCTTAGAAGGGCTGCCTATGCTCTCTGTCTCAATCTCTTTTCAAACGCCACCCCCACCCCCTTAGGAGTTATGCTCCAACACTACAGAGTCCTAGTCAATGTCCCCAGTGACCTCATGTCAAGAAATCTGGTCTTTGCCCCTTGGTTCCACCGCAGAGTTCCCGCTTGGCCTCATTTCCTCCGGGAAACTGTCCTCCACGACATCACTGCTTCCTGATCTGCTCCCGCCTCTCTCACAATCCCCACCTCATTTAATGCTCAGAAGGAACCTAGCAGGTAGGACTATTCCTATCCCCATTCCAAGGATAAAGAAATGGAAACCTAGAGGTGCTAAATAAATTCCCCAAAGTGACACACTGCATTGGCAGGTCTGGGATTGGAATCCAGATTCCCTGACACCAGAATCAGTGCTCTGAACCTCCAGGTGACATTATTTTCCAGACTCAAGGAGCTAGAAGTATGCTGATTATGAAAATACTTGATCATTTCTTTCCCTACAAAGCCAAGGTTAGTGTGGAAGCAAGCTGCAAACTCTTCAGCAAGGGCATTTTCCCCATTCGAAGGCTGAGTTTGTTCAGAATAAAGATGGTCAGGGCTCAGAGGAATATGGGACCACATCGGAGGGTCGCTGCAGTACAGGGCAGCGGCTCCCATCCTTTGGAAATCCAAGTGGAAGAGTGGAAAGAGACTTTAAATTCTGGTTTAGGTTCTGCAGGTAGGTACCTGCGTGACCCCGGTCACTACTTAACCTCTCTGGGTCTCAGTTACTGCAAATGGAAAGATAACGTCTGCCCTCTCACCTCCTGGGGTCTTTGTGAGACTCCAGCAACATGGTACAGCGAAAGATCTTTGACAAATGGAACACACCCCTCAAATGCAAAGAGCAGCGACAAGTAAGGTGAATTTAGGGGTCCTCAGGAATGCCAGAGTAATGAATCCCTGCTCCCACCTGGATGGAGGCGCCTGGAGGAAGGAGAGGACCCAAATTCTAATCGATGGAGTAAACCGGCCCAGGTCAGGTGGTAACATCAGCCACTCACTCTCTCACTAGCTGTTCCCCTTCTCCAAACCCAGGTACTTCTTTGTGTCCTGCTTCCCTTAGAGACTGAGCCACTTCTTTGAGGAGGTAGCTAGGAATTGCTAGAAAAGGGCGCCTCTCACAGAGGAACGGGCATGTCATTAAGGACCCTGTAAAGCCAATGAGAGGAGCAGAGGAGCGACGTGTGACTGGGGCAGGGCCAGGGCTGGCTCTCTGTAGAACACAACAGAGAGGATGCTACGAACACAACAACCACAGCTGAGACTGTCCTTAGTAGCACTATGGATACACCAGGCATTACTCTAAGTTCTTTGCATGAGAATCCCCCAAGGTTAGCACAATTCTTACCCCCATTTCCAGATGAGGAAACTGAGGCACAGGAAGGCTAAGTCCTTTACCCTCTAGGCCATGATTCCAACCCAGGCAGTCTGCTCCAGAACGTGCACTTGTAACTGTTAACCATTACAAAAACGAGGGCCTTCCCATTTCACAGGGTTTCACATCCAAGCCAGATTCCTTCCCCCCAATTAAAAAACTCACAAAGCGTATCAGAAGTGCAGCAAAACCTTCACCATTTTTCATCTATTATGCTTCCCTTGCTGGCAACAGCAGGACTAAGAAAAAGGGCTACAGAAGCAGAAAATAACTGGAATATTATTTTTTGTTCTCCTCGAATATTCTTTGTTGCAGGAAATGTTCCTCCCAAGGTGGCTCCTTAAACTCTTGTATTCTTGTACATTTTGCCTCTACATTCTAAGCCATCGAACCTCCCCCACAGGAGACACGACCCACCACACCAGCGTGAGGACCACCAACCTAAATACTCTGCTGAGGGCTTGGCCCGCATATTTCCCCGATGTCAACCAGGCTTTTCCATTAGCCACTGAGTGGATGTTTCTTTTTAAATAAACCCTGTGGGCTAAATGAACCCTGTGGGTTCAAGTTCTAATGGAAAGTGAAGGAAAAGCAAGTATGTTCTCTGTGACTGTTAGTTATTTTAACATGACACACACTCCAAGATGAATGCCTTCCCTGAATCGGCTTACTGAAGCGGGTCAAAGAAAAATGCTTTACTTCAGAAGCACGTGAGCAAGCAGGGTACCAAACTGACTGGCGGAGTCCCTCACTGACGCTGTGGCGCCGGACCCTCCCCTGTTTGCTTTCTTATGGCTCCCTGTGCTGTTCTTTATCACACACTCACAAACTCCACCAAGTGCGTGTTTAACTAAGAGCTTGGAGAGGATTTGGGGGGTAAGTTGGGGAGGAGGGAACCCCTAACAGCAGCTCCCTATGACCATGTCCAAAATCTTTAAAAACAAGATTGTTTTTGTGAACCAAGCTAAAAAGGCAGTTCTCTAGCAAAAATGTGGCCAGAGAGGAATCAGAAAATATTGGCTGTTTCACAGCCCCTGTGGAATGTGCTGTGGAATAACTGGGGCCTTTACGCCCCCAGCCAGACCCCATCGCTGTCATCATGACTGCAGTTATTGCTCTGGTGGGTGGTACCATATATTGCTATGGCCCCCTATGTAGTTTAAAAATTGTCACTTATATTAGTAGGTGTGGCGGCGGGGTCTGGGTGACCAGCACTCCTTTCTCCAGCACGAGCGTAGCCAGGTCATGTCCCAGTCCTCTCGGCAGGTGATACTGTGAGCTCTTCCCCAGCACCCCTCACACGCACCTCGTCCTGGACAAAGGGCCAGGGAGCTGGAGTCCAGTGGTCTTACTTCGAAATATCTGCTCTGCCACCCAACCTTGCCTCACTCCCATCCCGGCATCCCGTTGCAGTCCCCTGAAATGCAAGCACAGCACTACCTCACAGGGCTCTTGTGATGATTTAAGCATACTATTTGTGATAATAAGAATTTTTCAATGTAATCCACAGAAATGGAGTCTGGCTAATTGAGGGAGAGCAGGGATTTATTAAAAGGGTTCTGGAAAGCCCACAAATCTCTGGAAGGGCCAGAGAACCCATGAAAGCCCATGTGGCCAAGAATAACATCTGCAATCACATCACAGAGCAAGTCCCCTGAAGAAACCTCTCTCACAGCCACTACTATCCCCAGATACTCTGGATGTCAACTGTTGTGGGGTCACTGTCATGGCTGCCATCTCAAAAGGGACATAGCTGCTGGTAGGTCCACCCCCTCTTGCCAGATTGGACTCTGCACAGTCCCTGTCTCGACACATGAGCAGCTGCTGAGTCATGGCAGGGGCAGGGGCACTGGCCAAGTGTCAGTCATGAGCCAGCATCCTAGCTGCAAAGGAGGGTGGGAAAACCAGTATCCGGCATTTGCAGTTCTGATGATGCGTGTGTTGTGGGGCAGGGGTTTCCTGCCGTCGCATGAGGCATGTTCAGTTCCTAACAGTCAAATGGAACAACTAACAGTCACTAAACAAATGAAATACTTAATCTAGTATCTGATGTGTTATCCTTCACCCTTGTACCTTATTTACTTACCCAAGTGGGTGTTGAGCCCAATGCTGGAACAACACATTGTAAAGTTATTCTAAAAGCCCCGATTTCTGCTTCTGAAATCCACCTGTCCCCACACCTCAGTCTCTTTATCCTTCTTCCCAGGAAGCCAATGGTTGTCTGATAAACCAGTCTCTGCTCAAAGCTGATGACTAAAAATTTATTTCTTAGTGTCTGATTCTTTATGGAATCTATTTTCACAGGAGATTCCAGGACCCACAAACGTTCAACTCCCCCCAAATTTCAAGCATCTGTAAAAGTCACTTGGGAAGATCTGGATCAGCAAGGAAGTCTTTCGACTCAGACACAGACTGTTCAATAATAGCCTTGGACAACACTGACCCTCAACTCCCTTACCACCCCTGACCTTGGGCAGATCGCACATGCTGTCGCTCCATCTCCCCACGCCCCCACTCCACACACACATACACACACACACACACACACACACTCACACACACACATGTGCCCCCCCACCCCACACAGTCTTTAAGGTAAGTGTGAATTTCCTAAGGGACTAACTGGGAAACAAGAGAACTGAGATTAGACCTGGGTTTACTGACTCCTATGGTTCCTGCCTGTCCTTCTGCAGGTCGAGAACAGCCCCAGTGGTGTCAGTGCACAAGGAAGCCAGGAAAACCGAAAGCCAGTCCCCAGGCGGCAGGAGAGGCAGGCAGGGAAGAGGAAGCAACCCTGCGCTGACCCCTTCCTAGAAAGCATCCCATTTGCTTTAACTCCGAGCGTTTCCAAAGGGTTCTGATGCCAACATATTCACATTCACCAGGAAGACTTAATATAGTCACTTCCTTTTTGTCTCAAAAATTGCAAAAATTAGGGGATGTGCGATAACCACAGAAGGAATCCAGGTGCCACGGGAGGCGGGAGCCAGCTGCAAACCAGTGAGCCCTTTTAGTTGCAGCCACGGGGAAAGTGAGCCGTCTCTGAGCTTCGTGATTAAAGCAACTGCAAATTAGTTTCCGCAAAGGTCTTTCCCCTTAAATTGAAAAGCACTGTGTAATGGAATTTCATAGACGCTGCTTTGGAAATGACTTCATACCTCACTGTTCAGCACCGAGAGGTGACCGCATGCCGTGAATCATAGAGGATGAAGCTTTCCGGGGCCTGCCCAACTTTCCTCCGACTTCCACATGTAGACACTCAGGGATGTGGGGGGGGAGGGGATGGAGCTCGGCGCACTGGGTCACCACCACGAAGTCATCAGTAGTCCTCTCCTTCCCAAACCAGGCTGTCTGCCTGTCACCCACGCCTTCTACCACAGTCAGGCTCCTAGGGGTTGCTAGTGGTGTGCGGATGGCCCAGGTGCAAACATTTTAAATGAAAGGCTTTGGAAGGCTTGCGGCTCCCAAGCTCTATTAGAATTTCCAGTAGAAATGATGAAGTCAAGCAATCCAAGAAACACTGAATGCCATACTTTTTCACTAACTGCCTTTGCTCTCTCGAGGGCACCCTTCCAGAACACCAGAATCGTACTTCCAATTGGTCAGCTGCTCTACAGTGAATCCAACAGGAGTCCTTTCGGTGTCAAGCCTGATGGACTAATTTCCAGATAGCCCAAATTATTCATTCAGCCATGTAGAAAAATGTCTTAACATCTATCCTGTACTGGGCCCTGGGATACAACAGTGAGCAAAGTCGTGGCTCTCATGGTGATTACCATCAAGTGATGGAGACTGAATTACATTTCAAGTAATTATTCCAGCAAATAAAAAGTGCAACTCTGACAATGCTGTAGTGAGGTTGGTACAGAGAGAGTCCAGGAGAGAGGAATTAGAGCTGGTCACAGCATTCAGAGGACATCCCTGAGGAAGTGACCTCTCAGCTGAGAACTAACAGGTAAGGAAGAGTTATCTGAGAGGGGGTTGGGGCGTGGTGAGGACTGGAAGAAAGGCTGGTGTACATTAAGCTTGGTAAGCAAGGGTTAGCACGGCACTAGAAGAGCCTGAAAAAGGGCCAGACCCTATAGAGTTTTGCAAGACATGCAAAGGAGTTTTGTCTGTATTTGAAATGCAAATTGGAGGCCAAGGGAAAGCCGTAGGCAGGAATGAGGGTAGGAAGACTGTATTCCATTAGAAAATGTCTTTCTGGATGCAGCACAGTGGCCCTAAGAATGGGGATGTGAGCTGTTAGTCAAAAACCCATCAAGGAAAGGTGTTCAGAGCCTTGTCTGCCTGGCAGTGTCCTGACTTGATGACCATATCAAGGCCAATGTCACAGCCAACTGAGAAATCCAGGGCACCAGTCCCCCACCCCCAAACTCTGTCCACTGCAGCATTATCTAGTAGCACAACTTTTAAGGTGTGATTTGTCACCAGGGGCTGTAAATTAGTAGACCAGGCAGCATATCCCTTCACCCCTCTGGGGAACTACCTATCAACACAGACAACACTGAGAGTAACAAGGTACTGCCTCCTGCAAATGGGGTCATCAGCACACACCTGGTGATCTCTTTCCAGCTACAAGGTCTGTCCAGAAGGTATCCAGTCTTGTGATGTGAAAAATAGAGAAATTTATTGAAGAGGATAGAAGATACAGGGAACACTGTACACAGGACAATAACGCCTCAGTCCCCTTCAAAGTAGGCACTTTGGCACCTCACACCGTTCTCCCCATAGCCATCATATCCTTCCCAGTCGTGCTCACAGATGGTCTAAAATCTCTTTCCTTTCAAAGGTGATTTTAGTTTTGGGAAAAGCCAGAAGTCACAGGGCACCAAATTTGGGCTATAGGGGGGTTGAATCACCTGGGTGATTTGACATTTCACCAAAAAATTCTGCACAAAATATGATGCGTGAGTGGGCACATTGTCATGATGAAGCTGCCAATCACTAGTTGTTCATAGCTGCAGCCTTCTGAATCATATGAATAGTTTTCATGGAGGAATGTTCAAGCGTAATGCAAAATTTGATGCAGAGTCATTGCTCTACTTGCTCAGTCATTTTGAATGTGACAGCCACACAGTACACATGCTCACTCAATGGCATCTACTGCCCTGACTAGCACAGTGAAGTTGTCATTGTTCACGCATGTGCATTGCAGTCCACTCTCCTTGGTTGCCAGGTTACATGATGTCATGTAAACTGTTCTTGTTTTATTAACAATGGCTGGGATTTTTCCGGAAAGACCTCACTTATCTACATAAGCTCTGCCGAAGAAAAAAGTTTAAGCATGTGCTCTTAAAAATGATAATAATTAAAAATTTTAATCTCTGGTCAGTACTTATGTGCTTATGTATTGGAGATGAGCAAAAGAGCTGGTTACCCAAAGAATCAAATTCTTCGAACACAAGTTCACCTTGTGTGAAAACAGGGCTCGCCCTATGTGGTGACCTAATGATTAAGTGTTAACATACACTATGTTCTGTCTTAATTTGGGCAACAGAATGCCATAACCTGGGTGCCTTAAACAACAGGTAATTTTATTTCTCATAGTTCTGGCAGCTGGGAAGTCCAAGACCAAACTGTCAGCAGATTTCGCTTTGGAGAGAACCCACTTCCTGGCTTACAGACAGTCACTCGCTTGCTGTGTCTTCACACAGCAGAGAGGGTGAGCACTAGTTTCCTTCTCTTTCTCTAAAAACACTGACCCCATGCTGGGGGCTCCACCCTCATGACCTCAGCTAAACCTACCGGCCTCCCAAAGGCCCCACCTCCTAATCCTAACCCAGTGGATTTTAACACACCATTTCAGGGAGGCAAACGTGCTGTCCATCACATGCTCATTTTGTTACATAAGCTATTTCACATTTGCTTATCATTGCATAAAAAGATCTGTCTAAGGTTATGGAGTTATGTTCCAAACTGTTATCAATTTCTGCTTATAACAATTCTGTGGTAATCACGTCACACAAATACAGTCCACCCAGAGCTCTGCCTTTTTGCCTCTGGCCAATCTGCCAGAATGGCTCATGTGCCCACCGTCCCTTTGTTTCTGTAAAAATTCATATTTTTGCTCCCCAAAAAGGGATGCATATGAGCCCATCAGTAACCTTTGAACATAGAGCATGGATTAGGTTTTTAAAATAGAAATCAGAGTTTGCATCAATGAAAGGGAAGACAGATACCCTTTTTAAAAATTTTAATTGTTGTTCAAATACAATTTTCTGTCTTTTACTCCCAGCCCAGCCCAACCCCCCCCACACACACACAGATAAGCTTTGATTGGGAAGCAAAAGAAAATAAAGAGACAAAGAGGTGGGTTCCCATGGTGACCAGCAGCAGGCTTGAAGTCATCAGGTGCCAGTAAGGGGAGATACCAAATCTCAGGTTCCAATTTATCTTAGAAATCTCTTAGAAGTCTGGTGTATCCTTGGTTTATCTTTGAACAAGATCAATGTTGCAAAGCATGCTGCATATTCAACAAACCCTTTTTCTTTTCCTCCTGGGGACACTTCTAGGCTACGTATCCAGCCACCTTTTCGATGAAGCCATTGTGATATCTGCCCAGCGGAGTGTGTGTGGGAATGATATGAACCTCTTCCAGCGCTGGCCTATGATAACATCCTGCAGACTCTTCCTTGCTGATTTCCCCTTTCTCTTAAGAATGGAGAAGATTCCACTGACACAGAGCAGTAGTTCTCAACTTGGGGCAATTCCACCCCCTCCCCTATGGACATTCGGCAATGTCTGGAGACATTTTGGTTCTCACACCCGGAGGATATTTTACTGCCACCTAGAGGGTGGAGGCCAAGGGTGCAGCTAAACGCCCTATAATGCACAGAGCAGCCTCCAGGACAGAGCAGTATCCGGCTCCAAAATGTTGGCAGTCCCACAACAGAGACACCCAACCTAGAAGGCAGGTTCTTTAGTGTCTGCATGGACAGACCACCACACACACACATAACAGACAATAACCTTTTGTTGTGTGAGGCCACTGAGATTTGGTGGCAGTTCATTGTAGCAGCTAGTATTATTTACTTTAACAAACACAACTGATAGAAGTTGATCTTTCTGTGGAGGACAAGTGCAGCCTAGCAACACAGCCATATCACTTGACAGATACTGGGAAGGTTCCTGGAACAAAGAAGTGAAGGGATTTATATTTACTTCAGTTACTTTTACAGCTGTTATTTAAGTATGGCTCCCAGCTAAAGAGGTTTTGGTTTGGTTTTAGTTATCTAATTTTCAAAGACCTCAGCAAATATGATTTTTTCTTTTTGTCATCATGAATGGAATTTCATACTTATGAGTGCTTCATTTCTTATGTACTAGCTGACTGGTCATATTGTTAAAAGCAACTAATTATAAAATAATTGTGGTTTCGTATTGAAGAAGAAAAAGAACTAAAAGAAAAAGAAGAGGAGGAGGGGGAGGAGAGGGAGAAAGAAGAAGAAGACAAAGAAGAGCTAAAAAAGAAGAAGAGGAAGTGCGGAAGGAGGAAGAGGAAGAGAAGGCCTGGAAGAAGAAGGAGGGGGAGGAGGAGAAGGAGGAAGAGAAGAAATAGTGCAGGGCAGTGGATGTCTGGTCCCGTCCCCTAAGTCATGAGGCCTCTCAATGCCACGGGGGTGAACAAGGTCAAGAGTGCAGTGGATCCTTCATGGCTCTTTCACTTTGAATGACCAGAGGTCAGCAGAGAAACACAGCAGGAACCCCAGCTGTCCAGGAAAAACACAAGAACAGCCAGAGGTGAACCAACACCAACCTCTCTCCTTTTTTCCTTTCCCTCTCCCTATTTCCATGTGATGTGACCAGGACTAGCTGACAATAATCAGCAAGGTCCGTTTAGTGTATGGTCTGGTCTTGCTGTGACTAATAAGATGATTGGTTGTATATATCCTCTTTATGGTTGTTCATTATATCACCCTAACATAAAGTAATTTAATTTCAGTGGGATAATTAGGGCATTTCTAATCTAAGTGATAGTCTGAATGAAATGAGATTCTCAGAGGGAGATTTGTGTATCAGGAGACTGGTGACCTCCGGCCCCAATTTTCACACAATGTATTCATCTGACATGCCGACTTCCCAGGCATGCTGGAGCCGAGCACTTCCGAGCCTGCGGGTGATAGAACACACCCGCAAATGAGATTACTTTATTTATAATGAGATTTCCATGGGCTCAAGGAGATAGATCATAATATTTTAAGTGAGGCCTTCAAACTGATGGAGTCATCATACTGTAAACGGAAGCCCTGAGATGCAAATGTAGCAAAGAGGGAGTAGAGCCCTGCCTGGCGTCTCAGATGCTACACAGTGAAACTGAAGACAGAGCCCCGTGGGAGGCCTGCCTGACCGAGGCCATGGGGCAGGGAAATCCTCACACTAGCTGAGACCCCAGGAAGCCCATTCTCACCTGCCCCCTTGGGGAAGCTGCAGAAAGAGTCTGCTCATTTAGCTAGAGACCAGGAACAAGGGAAGCAGCAAAGGGTGGTTGGGGAAGGGAGGGTCACCAGCATTCTGAGTCAGCAGGGCAGCCAAAAGGCCTATCCTGCCTGCCGCTACCCAATCAACACGCCCCCAGCGGCAGACCCACCCACCTCTGCCTCCTGCACTGGCTCCAAACCTTACCAGTGGGGTCACTCTTTTACACCAGTCATCGGAGGCAGGATGCTGACTCCTGTGAGAGAAACCCTGCTTTTGAAAACACTTCCTATTATTTGTTCAGTCACTGACATCCCACAGGTGCCAAGCACTGGTCAAGCCCAAACCAGACTAATCCCCTCTTTCCAGGATCCTTGCATTCTTCTGGTTCTGTTGCTCAAGCCTCCTTTAAATTCCTTGTAGAATTTGAGAGGAAAAAAGTTCCATTCTCAGGATAAAAGTAACGTTGTTCTTCATCAGATAGTGTGAATTCTGCAGCTCATCTCGTTGCCCTTGTTTTCCTGGATGCCAGGAAGTCCAGCAATTACGGTCGATCTCAGTTGTGGATGCAGTATTAGGTGGGTGTGTTGTGGCTTTTTCCATCTTACTTTCTATTTTCCTAGTGAACATCTGTTTCTAGTAAAAAAAAAGATTTATTTGAATACATCTTGTTTGGTGAGGTGTTTCAAGTTCAATTTGGGAAGAGTATATTTTGTTCTTAAAAATATAAGCAAAGATAGAAGTATTAACTTACAAAAGGCCACACTGTTCAACATTCTTTAGTATTTATTAAGTGCCTAGGAATGTTTAACAGCTGCAGAGCACAGGACACGGGCCCTTTTCATGGACTTCATGCCTCGTACATGCCTCTCAGGTCAGCGCGATTATCGCCCCTCAGAGATGGGGAATGATGATCAGAAGAGCTGAGCAGTTTGCCCGAGATGACACATCGAGTGAGGAGCAGAACCAGGCAGGATTTAAACCTGGGCTGTCTAGCATCAACTGCCGCCCTCTTAACCATTGTTTCTCGGCGTGTGCAATTCACTGTGCTAGGCAACAGCAAATGAACATTAAGCCTACTGGATGCCTCTGCTAGGCTGCCTCACGTTCTCTGACGTCCCTTTTGTCTTCCAGCCATTGCTGCAGCAGCCGGCCACACTCAGGAGTGACCTGACAGCACCTTGCCTGAGGGGCACGAAGTCTCTCTCACACAAAGTCTCTCTCGGCCCCAACCTCATGGGAGGTTGCAGGAGTCTGCTCGGAGACTCTGACACAGGCGCACATGTGGAACATGGGGGGCTAACACCCCAGGGGGCAACACCTTGACCTGTGAGGGATGGAGCCAGTGAATAAATGCCTCATTTCTGTGCTTTGGACTGAGAGCTCTGAGGCCCATTCTACATGGCTCCTCGGGGGCCTCCGGCGGGATTCAGCTGCTGTTGTCCACAGCTGACCAGCCTCCGTAACGTGGTTTGACTTTCCTTCTCCTGCTTCACTCCTTCCAGTCCCCAGTCTTGCTCCTGGAGATCAGTTTCTAAAACAAACTACCTGTATGCAAGACCTTGTCCCAGCTCTACTTCAGGAGTGGGAATCAGGGCTGAGACACCACAGTTCCTAGCTTTCGGAGCTCAGATTAGGGTTACAGCCCATGACGAGAGGACAAATTCATAACGATTCATTAGTAATCCACAACTGAGTAGCCAGAAGAGTGACCAAGCTGTGAAAATACAAGAGCTCAGAGAAAGTAGAGTAAGAAGAGAAATACAATAAAGTTTTATTGGAACAAAGCCACACATTCATGTACATGTTGTCTATGGCGCTTGTCTGCTGCCACAGCAGAGCTGAGTAGTTGCAACAGAAACCCACGGATCATCGCGCCTAATGTATTAGTATTTGGCTATTTACTGAAAAAGTCTGTGGGCCATAGAAAATCCAGGGTCCTCTGTGAATACAGAGAATGGGCACTTATTCTATGTGAGAGGTGGTGACTGGGAAGGTCACCAAAAGCTAGGAAGAGTCAGACTGTTGAACAGGAGCACGGGCATTCCAGGTAAAGGTAACAGCTGAACTGAAGGCACAGGGCTTAGAATCAGCAGGGTCCTTGAAAGAAACCGTCCAAAGTTTATTGCAGGAGAGAAAGGAACTACAAGGAAGTGGTGGGAGATGAGGCTACAGGCAGAGATTTCTTTAAGGTCTCTGCAGCCAGGTCATTTCTCTCATTCCAGGATATTTCCTTCAATAGCCAAAGATACTATAACCAAGAGTGACTTGAGTCGGGTCTGTCATTTCTTCTACAGAAGGGAGTTTCGTGGAGTTTGTGACAGTTACGCTCTTTTGATAAATTCTGGGAACCCTTTTCATAAAGCAGCCCTCTTTGCACCCAGGCATTCCTGACATTGAAGACCCACCACTTTGCCCCCCTCAGGTGGCATGGCTCAGGCTGTGCCAGCTCCAGCCTCCTGCTCCTGGGACAGCTGCTAAACCAGGCACAACTGACTCGTCACCATTACAGTGAGACTCCCCCCCGGGTGCCCTGACATGTCTCCCCACAGGCTGCCTTGCAGTTTCCTGATATGAGGACACAGTAGCATGTGACAAGAAATCCTGGAGACTGAGACCTGTCACGTGGCCCCAGGAGGAGGTGCTCCTTCATCACTGGGAAAGAAAAACCCTGGGCGATACAGCGAGGCCCAGGAATGAGCAACCTCATTTAGTTCTTTCAAGGAACAGAGGACAAAATAAGTGCCAGACAAGGCGATACAGTACTCAGAATATATTAATGACTAAGGTACTGTCCTGCCCTGGCGGGGCTCACAGTCTAACTGGGGAGGTCAATGAGCTATGTCATGGCCAGGAGGCTGGTGCCAACTTCCTCCGATGGGGTGCAGCCCCTGGAGGTAAAGCCAGGCAGGATATCAAAAGCTTAATAAACATCCTAGGGGACGTGGCTTCAGACGACAGGTACCACATCAACTGCTGATATGCAAATAGATGCATAAAGCACTGAAAGCTATTCCCCAAACAGTTTCTTCCTATCAAGAGCTTCAAGGTTTCTCTGACGATGCTTATTTGTACTCTTGACTCATTTGGTAAACCATTTCTGAATAAACAATGCAAAGGTGACTTTCAGTCCCACAAGGACAGAACTTAACACTTAATTTGGAAAATGAACTGATCGTGGGAATGCAGGAAACCAACACTGATTTTTTTTTTCCTAAAGGAAGAAATAGTTATTTCATCAAGCACTGTGCTGGGGCTTCATATGCATAATCTCATTCAACCTTCACAACAATGTGCTGAGATAGATTCCAGTACTATTACTGTCTCCACGTTACAGGTGTGGCAACTGAGTCTTGACGTGATCAAGTAACTTGTCCCCCCCTCTCCTGCCATCCCTGTGGGAGGCAGATGTCACCTGAGAGTTTATCCCAGGGGCCCCACCCTTCACCACCACACCAACTGTCTCCCTTCACTGGCCAGTGCCCTGTTCCCACCTGGGACATCTTTTTTTCCAGCAGTTTGGCCCTGACTAGGCTTCAAGATAAGTTCCTTCATTGTGATAAGCAGGGCCCCCGATCTCTGACAGCTGTTCCCTGCTCTTCATCGTCATCTGAAACAATCAGTACGCATTAGAGAGTACTTTTCCCTTTACAAAGGTGATAATTAGATAACAAGCTGAGATTAAAGCAATTACAGTTAGACAGCTGGCGAGGCAGCACAGTCATGTTGAAATATTGTTGGTACTTCAGCATCTGGCTCTAATAACAGCATAGGCTAAAGGATTTTACATTAATTACAGAACATAATTTAATATAAACATATTTAATTGCAATTGATGAGCGATAAACTGCTCAAGAATGGCTTAACCCCTTCCGCGTGTCAGAGTGATGGGAACTTCGGACAGGCTGCGGGCTCTTGTGCCATCATCCCTGCCGGGCCCTCCACGACTTCCTGGTCCCCTTTCCTGAGAAAACCCAGCTCAGAGAAGGAATGTTCTAGACGAGGATTTTCCTCACTGAGTATCCCTCGGGTCCTTGGCACACGTACAGCACTGCCCATCCTTAGAGAGCCAGGTGGAGGGAGGCGAGTGTGCAAGCCCGGCTGCGGTGCCCTGCCTGGGCTCGACCAGCTGCCCTTCCTCGCAGTGACCGGTGAAATGAGGCTGGTTTCCCCAAGTTCCCACACCTTCCTTCGGTGGTGCTGGCTTGGCTTCCGACAGTAAGTGAGCAACCTAGTAAACAACCCTCAGATCTCTTAGAAAAAGTATAGAGGTAAACCCACTTTTTTTTGGTCACGACTAGGAAGTCCCTGACCGCAACAGCCAGGGTATTTTCACAGTTTCGGAGTCCATGTGTCGTACCTGGAGACTCTTATGAGAGAGGACACAATTCTGGTGGGAACTGATGCTGCCAACCCCCATCCCTACCCCACAACCTCCACTGAGTAAAAGACTCAACCATCATTTTCTGCACATCATCTTCCCAGAAGTTCCATTCACAAATAGGAGACATTCAAAAGCCACGAAGACTACGTGGACCTTTTAGGAATTAACTAGATTCAGATGAAGTCATGAGGCTGGAGTCCCCCATGATGAGATTAATGTCCTTATAAGAAGAGAATGAGACCAGAACCTGTTCTCTGGGCCACATGCAGACACAGCAAGAAGGTGGCTGTCTATGAAGCAAGAAGCGGGCCCTCACCGGAACACAGCCACGCTGGTTCTCCAATCTGGACCCCACAGACTGCCACACTACAGAAAACAAATTCCTGCTGTTTAAGCCACCCAGTCCATGATAGGCTGTTGTAGCTGCTCGAAGTGACTAAGGCATACCACTACGTCCTAAGTACATTGAGATGATTCTTGAGAGACAATCCAAAGAAGTTATAAGGCTCCTTTCTAAAAAACATGGAGTAGCCCTGGAGTGAGTTGAAAAATTCAGGGTTAAGTTTCCCTCTGTAACAAATGATATAAACTTACAATAAGCCTCAAATACTGTTTTTACTCCTTCCTGTGGATTTCAAGGTATAAAACATACATTCTCTTAGAAGCTAAAATGAGTGCTGAAAAGACAGTTTATTATTCACAGGTAAGCAAGTGTAAGCTACTTCGAGAGGAGTTACTGACAGGTGCAGACAACGTAAAATCAGTGTGAAGATTCAGGACCACCTGTCGCCCAAGGGAGAGCCAGGCACCCTCAAAGTGGAAGCTGTTCTGCATACATCCTTCAGAGACAAGATGTTTAAGTTCCCTGACAGTAAATCTGCTCCGTGAGTGAAAAGTGTAAGGTATCTGCATGGACGTGGACAGCAGTATGGTGACTGCTAGGGGGAGTGGGCTGTAGAGGGACTGAATGGTAATGGGAAAAATACAGTAAAGATTTTTAAAACTTCAAAAAAGATATCTGCCCCCACACAGCTGAGAGGTGCACTCACACACATATTCTTACGTATATATATGGACATATATTCTTTTTATCCATTGACAAACATTTAGGTTGTTTCCATGTTTTGGTTATATGGGAGCAGATTTTTTTTTTGAATTGGTATTTTCATTTTCCTTGGATCTAGTCCTAGAAATGGAATTGGTAAATCATATATAGAAATAGTATTTGGCCATGAAAAATAAGGAAGTCCAACTATTTGCAACAGCATGAATGGACCTTAAAGTCATTATGCTAGATGAAATAAGTCAGACAGAAAAAGACCAATACTCTGTGGTCTCACTTAGATATGGCATCTTAAAAAAAAAAAACTCGTAGAAAAAGAGATCAGACATGGTTACAAGAGCCAGAGGGGAGGGAGGGGGCACTGGAGAAAAATGGTCAAAAGGTACAAATTTCCCATTGTGAGATAAGTAGGTAATAGGGATATAATATACAACGTGATTATTACAGCTAACACTGCAATATGATATGCAAAAAAAGTTGTTAAGAAAGTTGTTAAGAAAGTAAATCCTAAGGGTTCTTATTGCAAGAAGAATTATTTATCTTTATATTGCATCTATAGAAATGATAGATGTTAGTTGAATCTATTGGGATAATAATCATTTCACAATACATATAAACCAAACTATGTATTCCTTAAACTTGTACAGTGATAGATGTTAATTGTTTCCTCAATAAAACTGAAAAAGGCACTATAAAAAATCTAATTAGATATTTTTTCAAAGTCAATATACCAAAGGCCAACAAGCACATGAGAAGATACTCAACATCGTTAGTCATCAACAAAACCAAAGTGAGAGCCCTGGCTGGCATAGTTCAGTGGATTGAGCATGGGCCTGCGAACCACACAATCACGGTTCGATTCCTAGTCAGGGCACATGCCTGGGTTGCAGGCCAGTTCCCAGCAGGGGATGCACGAGAGACAACCATACATCAATATTTCTCTCCTTCTCTCCTTCCCTTCCCCTCTAAAGATAAATAAATAAAATCTTTAAAAAAAAACAAAGTGAGACACCACTGCACATACACGAGGATGGCTGTAATCGACAAGAAAACACCACCTGTTATGGGGATGTGGAGACATTGAAACCCTCCCACGTTGCTGGTGGAATACAAACAGCACAGCTGCTGCAGAAAACAGCTTGGTGGTTCCTCAACAAGTTACATGTGGAGTTACCGAACGACCCAGCAATTCGATTCTTGGTATACGCCCAAAAGAACTCAAAACATGCCCATACAAAAACCTGTACACAAATATTCCTAGCAGCATTATTCATAATAGCCCGAAAGTGAAAGCAACCCAAACAAACATCAATTGGTGAATAAGCAAAATTGGTATATCCATATAATGGGTTATCATCCAGCCATGAGAAGGAGCAAAGTATTGACACATGCTACAACACGAATCAATCTTAAAAACATTATGCTACGTAAAAGAAGCCAGACACAGAAAACCACATATTGTATGATTATATTTATATGAAGTGTCCAGACCTGGTAAATCTATAAACACAGAAAGCAAATTCATGTTGCCAGGGCACAGGAGGAAAGGGAAGTTGAGAGTGACCTCTAATAAGTATGGGGTTTCTTTTTGGGGGTGATAGAAATGTTCTAAAATTAGATCGTGGTGATGGTTGCATAATACTGTGAGTACACTTATATTGCTTATACTGAAAGCCACTAAATTTGTACACTTTATAATCGTTAAAGAAGTAGATGTTAGGTTAAGTAAATTTTCTCTCTCTCTCTTTTTTAAAGGTACCAATCTGGGAACCGAAGCTTCATCCCACGAGGGAAGCCTGGGAATCTATACAGTGATCAGAGATGTTCAAGACGTAAGGAAGCTGGAGTATTTATACACCACCTTCCATCCGTGACTGAAGGCTGCTTCCAAAAGGCATTAATTCCTTGCACTTCTGGCCTGGCTGCAAGAGGAGCTCTGGTGGCTCGAGCTAGTCCTAATGCAAATAGATGTGGGAGCTGACAGTTGCCATTCACACCAGTGTGCCCCAAACGGGGGTAGGCGGGAGGTGCAGGAAGCGCACTGACAATCTGCTGCTCTCTCATCGAGCTGTCTGGGATTAAATAAGAAAGCCTGCATAAAATGCTTCGCAGTGCTAGACACAGAGAAAGCTCATAATAAACGTGAGTGATTTTCACAGAAGACTCAATACGATTAAGTCATTTGATCAAAACTACGTAGTTAATGCAAGGTGAAGTAAGGATTTATGCAGATCTGTCTAGACCACACAATCCTACACACAGAAAATTATATTAGCCAAATATATACTAACCAATCTTGCAAACATACCTGTGAGATGACAATCTCATCTTGAGGGCATTCAATAACTATAACAAACATCTTTATTCTCCTTCCTTCCCCTTAGGTTCCCTCAATGGGGGAAGCAGTTGTATTGCTCACACAAAGGCCTTGAGGGCTGATGTTATGTCTGCACAAGATGCCCAGGGTCTGACTACTATGTGGTTTGTTGTGTAGACGCTTATTTGAGACTCAAAGCCTGAATATTAGCCTACAATTTAGCCCCAAGGACCAAGACACCGTAACACCTGAGACTGCCAGAGCAGCAGGGCCACACTTTCCTCACCAGGAGGTCAGTCCTCCTGTTTTCCTCTGGAATAACCTCGCTTTCAGTTGACTCAACAAAAGAGGCGCGCTAGCAGAGGAAAATGGCAAGACTCTCTTCCCAAAACGCTTTCCGTGCACTCCCAACAGAGGACGTGCCAGAGGGCTGAGGTGAGGCTGTGGGGCCGCAGAACCCCAGCCTACCTGATCAGGTAGTGGTTGGTAACAGTGCTGAAGTAGCTGCAGTACACGGCATTGTTCACGTGGCCATACTGGTCATTGTCCTGCCACCTGGTCTGGATGGGCAAGAAGCATCCATAAGCCTCGTGGTGATGATGACAATCCTCAACTCGCTGGTTCTCTGATGATGGAGCCAAGGAATGGACATTCCTAGGAAGCATCCTCGAAACCCAAGAGGCCATAGCTGGTGACTGCTGCCTTGAAGGTTTACCTTCAAAGAAAAGGACAACAAAGGATAAGAGTGGTTTTCAGAAATCTTGGTTTCGTTTTTAAAAGGTGATTGTGTTGCATTTTGGCCATTGGTTTCAAACAGAAATTATAGATCTTTTTTAAGAAATAAATCTTCCCTGGTAATCCAGGTCCTTGTCACAAGCCCATTCACTGTATCTGAAGGACTCCTTCCTAAAAAGGCTCTGGCACACACTGGCAGAAACTAGTGATGCCTTTGTCTGAATTTGACTAGTGGGAATTTAAAGCATATTTGTATGGAGGCCTTCTGCTCTGCAAAGTATTTTCCAGGTGGGTACTGATTCCAACAAAATCTGTAACAGTACCAACCACATAAAGACAGAGCTCAGGAGGCCAAAACAAAAATAAAGTGTTTGCTAGACAACGTTATCAACTGGACTTATCAACTCTAAGTTTTTCTTTTAAGTGCTTCAATTTTCTTTTAGAAACGAAAGCAATGCCCTGTGGAAAACTTTTAAAATATGCATAAACAAAGGAGAAAAAGAAACAGCCACCCAGTAATACCATCTGTTACCACTTCCACGTGCATTATGTTAGTCTTATATTTGTGTACTGGTATAAATATTCTTAAATTGGACCATACAACATATGTCACTTTGTAATCTCTTGTGCTTAACAATAATTATATGTTTAAATACTCTCCTATATCATTTGTAATGTTGAGTTCCTTTATATTCCATTGTATTCAAGCACTACAGCTTATAAAACCCTCTATTGTTGCATATCGAGGATTTTGATTCCAATCCTGTTGACTGGGAGTGGAATCTCTCTTTGTAAACAAACCTCCACACACACCTGTGATTATTTTCTTAAAATAAATACCTGGCAGCAGAATTGCTGGGTCAAAGGGCAAATTATTAAGGACTTTGATATACATGAATGCTCACCATAAAGGTGGTACAAATTTATACCCTCCCCAGCAGTGGCCAATTTCCTTGTCAGTTTTAAAATGCTTTGCCAATGTGACTGTGTTCTCTTATTTCCATACAAATTTAATGAAATATGCTAAGTGGAAAGATGACTACTGCTACCTGCTATGATGGAATAAGTAGTATCCAAATAACCATTCCGTTTGAGAACAACTATAAAAGCTAGACAAAATGTAAAAAAAAAAAAAAAGAAAGGAGCTCTTTGAAGGTATGAGGAAATAATGAAGGCATCAGGACTTTATAGGCTGCAACCCTGGGGACAGGGTAACACGCTGAAGCGAGCCCTGCACTTGCCACCGCTGCTTCTCTGCAGAGTATTTGCCAGCTCACTGGGTGGGGAATAAGGCCGAAGAGACAAGAGTAACCCAGAGCTTGCAGTGGTCTTACTGTGTTGGAAGCACTGACAAAAACTGAAAGGCCAGAGTCCTAGAGAGAAGTGAGCTGCAGAGCAGTGAGCCTTACAGTGCAAATTCCCCTCAAGGCATTTGCTCACTCCTAAACTGCACAGGCTCTGATAAGACAGAGAACAAGCAGAAGGTAATTGCTATAAGGTTACAAATCTAGGGAGAAAATAGTAGTTGCATTATGCTGAGGACCCAAGGAGAAAGGTAAAGACCCCAGACTGTCAGTTTCAATTAAAAAAGGGCTATTTCTATCGAGTGAGAGAAACTGACCACCAGCCTTGATCAAGATTATCTACCCAAGTATCGTCTGTTAGCCTGTGGAAAACAAGATCATCTCTGCAGGAAAAGAACACCATTGAGAGTCTCTATGACTTTTTAATACACAAAGTTCGACATTCAGTCAAAAACTACCAAGCCTACTAGGAAAGAACAAGTGACCAAAACCTAAAAGAATTTTTTAAGAGAATAAAATAGTCCCACAGACTCACATGGATTTTAAAATAACTACAATTAGCAGGAATCAAAGATAAAGGGTGAAATCCATCCCAAACACATAAAGAACTCTAAAACTTAGAGAAGTAAGATAAAAAATAGAAAAATAAGCAAAATCACTTAAATTCACAAATACAAATTTTTTCAATGACCTTTAAACATATGAAAAGATGGACAACTTCAGACATAATGAGAAAAATGCAAATTATAACTATACTGACATACCATTTCTCAATGATTAGATTCGGTCAAAATTACAGAGCTTGACAGCACATTCTCTTGACAAAGCCACAAGGAAAAAGACACTCTCACACTTTGCTGGGGGGATGTCCCATTTCATGTGGGAACCTGCCAGGACCTAACAAAACCACAAATGAGTTTACCTTTTGCCCACATCTAAAATTACCTTGAAGATACACTTTCACTGCTACAAAAATACATATGAACAAGGTACATCACTGTTTGCAGTTGGAAAGATTGGGGAAAAACTCATATATGAGGTTGATGGAATAAACTAGGATACATTCATACTATGATATACCATGCAGCTGTAAATAAAAACTAAAGAGTATGTGATATGGAGTGATTTCCAGGATATCATTGTTGTCAACCAAAAAAAAGCACAGTACAGAAGACTACATAAATTCAGTATGCAAGGTCCATGTAAATTACATTGTTAAAATATGCAATTAACCAACACAGTTAAAAATCAATTAACAAAGTTGTAAATAAACTATGATTTAAATAAGAAATCACGATGGAAATAAGAAAGCTTTTTCAATAAAATGATGACTAAAATATGACATAAAAATAGTGAGATATAGCTAATCTATACTTAGAGAAAATATCATAAGTAAATGAAAATCTAAGGATAGAAATCAATAATATAAGGATGCATCTCAAGAAGCTTTAAAAAGAGCAGCAAGTTAAATTCAAAGTATAAGAGGGTAATACTGAAAGTAAACTACACAAATCAATGACATAGGAAAAAACCAAAAATACACATATCAGTAAGCTTTTTCTGTAAATGGACAAATGGTAAATACTTTAAACTTTATAAGACATCAGATATGTCCCAACTACTCAACTCTGCCACTGAAGTGCAAAAGCAGGAATATGCAACACATAAATGAGTGGATATGGACGATTATATTTACAAAAATAGGTGATGGGTTAGATTTGACCCATGAGCCATTTTCTGTCAATCTCTGTAACGAAGGAATACAATAAAGCCAAAAATCAGTTCTTTGAGAAAAAAAGACAAAATTAACAAAGACATAGTAAGACTGTAAAGAAAAAAGAGAGGATACAAATTATCAATATAAGAAATGAAGAGAGGCATCACTAGAAATCTTAAATAGATATTCAACAGATAAAATGTTATAAATAACTTTAGGTGAATACATTAGATAATTTAGGTGATGTGGACAGATTTATTTTTTAAAAATACTAACTTACCAAAACCGACACACAAAAAACAGAAAATCCCAACTGCCCTCTGTCCATTAAAAATATGAATCTCTAATTAAAAGAAAGCCTGTCCACAAAGAAAGCCTCAGGCCCAAATGGCTTAATCAATAAAATACTTAAATATTTCAGAACTAACACCAACCTTCTACAAATTATTCTAAGGAATGGATAAAACGAAATCAATTCTGAGTTCATTTTACAAAGACTATAAAACCCTTGATACCAAAATTTATCACTAACTTTTTTTATAACGAAAAATAATTACAAGAAAGTAAACATATAAAGCCAATCTTTCTCATGAACGTAGATGCAAAAATTTGGCAAAATCAAATCAAAATACGAGCAGATCAAGTCCTATGATATATATAAAGCACAGATCTCAGTCAAGTTCATTTATAACAGTAATACAAAGCTATTAACACTTATAAACCAATTGATATAATTTATCCCACTAACTAAATAAGAAAAATTATATAGCCACTAAATAGACACAAAAGAAAAACTATTTGACGTAATTCAATGCCCATTCATGATGTTTAAAATGTTACAAGGAACTGCCTTAACTAATAAAGATTGTCTTTTTAAAAACCTACAGTAAATACATTAACGGTAGAATAGGAAAGCTTCTCTGAAATTGGAAATGAAACAGGATGTCTGCAATCACCACCTCTATTAAATATTCTACTGTGGTCAAGGAAAAGAAATTAAAATTATTTTTCAACAATGGTTAAAGAAAAAACTCTCATTGTTCACAAATGGTATGTGTGTATACATAAAATATTTAAGATAATATACAAATAAACTATGAGGTCTGTCCAGAAAAAGTCCAGCATTGTTCATATAACGATATAAGAATGGTTTGTACAATACTGATATAACCTGGCAGCCAAGGAGAGTGGACCGGAATATGTGTGTGTGAACAATGATGACTTCACTGGACTAGTCAGTGGGGGCGGTAGACACAGTTGAGTGAGCATGTGCACCATGTGTCTGCCATATTCAAAATGACTCAGTGAGCAGAATAACAAATCTGAATCAAATTTTGCATTAAGCCTGAACATTCCTGTGTGGAAACTATTCAGATTCAGAAAGCAGCCTTTCAGGGACAATACAGAGTGCAACGCAAATAAAAGTATGGTACAAATGCTTCAAAGATGGTCAAGAATCTGTTGAAAGTGATCCACATTCTGGGAGGCCTGCAGCAAGCAGAACATTTGAGAACATATACGAGCTGCAACCAACAAAGATCAGCAACTGACAGTGTGGGAACCCGAAGCTGATCTGGGGATTCCCAAAATTGCTGTCTCCGAGATTTTGTCACAGGATCTTGTCATTAAATATGTCATGGCAAATTTGTTCCATGGCTCTGGCTACCAGAGCAGAAGGAAATCGTGCTGCAGTTGCTAATGCTTGACTCAAACCGCTACCAATGAACCAGATTTCCTCAAGAAGATCATAACTGGATGAATTGGGTCTGCAGCTATAATCTGGAAACGAAAGCCTAGTTGTCCCAATGGAAATCACCTAGGTCTCCATGCCAGAAGAAGGCACAGCAAAGTTGCAAGAAGATCAAGACCATGTTAACTACGTTTTTTTGATGGGGAAGGTGCTGTCCATCACAAGTACACCCCTCCAGGCCAAACAGTTAATAAGGAGTACTACCTAAATGTTCTTCATCAGTTGAGAGATGAAATACAATGAAAACAGCAACCGGTGATTGGCAGCTTCATCACGACAACACACCATTCCTGTATCACATCTCATGCAGGGATTTTTGTTGAAACATCAATCACCCAGGTGACTCAGCCCTACTATACAGATCCTGGTTTGGTGCCCTGTGACCTCTGGCTTCTCCCAAAACTAAAATCACCTTTGAAAGGGAAGAGATTTCAGACCATCGTGAGATCCAGGGAAATATGACAGGGCAGCTGATGGCGATTCCAGCAAAGGGTTTTGCAGAGTGTTTTGAACAGTGAAGATGCAGGGAGAACTGTGTGAGGTCCCCAGGTGCTTACTTTGAAGGGGACTGAGGTGTTACTGTCCTTTGTACAATGTGTCTTGTATCTTCTTCAATAAATGTCTCTATTTTTCACATTACATGGCTAGATACCTTCTGGACAAACCTCACATTAAAAATTAAAAAATGAATTTACAAAGTTAATGGATACAAACTTCAAATTTAAATTTCAACTGTATTTCTATGTACTAACACTAAACACTTGGAAAATTAAATTTTAAAATTATATCATTTACATTAGTATAATATAAACTACCTAAGATACCTCACCTCGGAACAAAGCTAACAAAAATTGTGTAAGACCCAAACACTGAAAACTAAAAAACAGTGCTGAAAGAAATCTATTTCCCAGTATCTGCTAAAATTGTACAAATGCATATCCTATGATCCAGTAATTCCACTCCTTGGTATATAACCAACAAAAATGCTACATGTGTCCACAAAAAGACAAGTACAAGAATATCCATAGCAGCATTACTCACAATAGACCCAAACTGGAAACAACACAAATAATAGGATATTATTGAACAATAAGAAATAATGACATTCTGCTATATACAATCACATGAATAAATCTCAAAGACATTTTTTAGGAAAAGAAGCCAAACACAAAAGAGTACTTGATGTATGATTTCATTTATATAGAGTTCCTAAACATCAGAAGTAATCTTTGATAGAAATCAGAAGGACCGTTCCTTTGGGTGGGGGACAATGACTAAGAAGGGGCACAAAGAAGGATTCTGCAGTGTTACTGTGGTCTAGATGGTGTTCACATGGTTATGTGACCTTGTAAAATTTCATCAAGCTTTTTCCTTTATGAATGTATTATACTTTCATTAAAATGTTTTCCCAAAAGTGTGCTATATGGACAGAAGTTACATGATTGCTCTAAGTTCAATTTCTAGTGTCCAGAGCATTCTCTCTCTCTCTCTCTCTCTCTCTCTCTCTCTCTCAGTACATGACATTTGTCTCTTGTCCATTCACCCTAATGCAAACTCAGAAAATTCAAGGAAGTCACGATTCTTTATCCACATAAGGCTATGCTATATCAGTTGCTTTGTGGATATGCACATACTTGTACAGCTCTCAAACAGGTACTGATGAAGACAGACTTAATTCTCACATAGTAGAAGAGCAAGTAATGACTTGGAATCTTTGATGACCTGAAAATAGCCTGCCATCTAAACGCCTGTTTAAAAGGAGAAAGTTCTTAAACTTGTACATTTTTGCATTAAATTTTCCTACGGCATCAACCTTCATCACCTGTACCTTTGGATAACACAAGGCTAATATTCATCCACTTGAATGCAAACAAAAATCTCAAAACAGAAGAAAGCTCTGCATGGTACTGAGGACCAGGTGGCATTTTGACTGCCCACTATGAGAAAGTTGAGGGAAGTCATTTTTAAAAACAATTGTAAAGAAATGTATTATGAAGTGACAAAGCCCACTGGCGTGATCCAAAGAAAATCAATTTTGACAACTTCTTCATACTCAGATTTTACAAAGAATATTACGAGCTTTCCCAAGGCTTTGGGAATGTGCCTTGATGCCACAAAGAAAGTCTCCACAAAAGGGCACTTTCTTCAAGTCTAAGTGTGTGGGGGAGGGTGATCCTGCCATGCAAATAAATTCTCAGGAAGCTGTGGAGATATTAGCTACTTTGCTCAATTTATTCCAAGCTGAAACATAATAGTACATTATAAATCTGTTTTGATTTTACTTAATCTAATGAAAAAATGTTCATCTTTTTGATAAGTGCTCATTAGCCATTTTTTCCTGACATAAACAGACAAGAAAGATGTTCTTGTGCTGCATTTAAAACGCAACTCAGTTAATTACAGTGCAATGACTCAAAGAACAAAATCAATGCACTGAAGTTTCTCACTTGAATTGTCTTTATAGTTGAATTAAAAAATCTAACAAGAAAATTTTAAAGGGCCCAAGCCTTGTGTTTTAGACTTAGGTTGAATAATGTTTAAGTAAGCAAGGGCCAAATTCTAGGATATTATATATATTTTTAAAAAATGTTTCATGTCCATTGATCTTTAAAAATAGTTGCTGAATCTACTGACAAAAATGGTATGTCCCTGGGGGAGGGGGAGTATCCTCTTCTTCGGCAGGTGGCAATCAGTTTGCACAAGCAATGCACCCCCCAATTTTACCTGCCTTCTGTGTGACCAAAAGGTAACAAGTAAGCAATGTTTGGTCAGAGCTGGAGCCAGAACAGGACCAGGCAATAACAAGAAGCAAAGTGATCCACGTAAGAATCAAATTATTTACAGGCCAAACTTATGCCCAGAACTTTTAGGACCTTCAGACAGTCCTGGGTGTTCTGAATCACCCCGTACTGATCTGCCGAAATGTTATCCTGACCCAGTCTAACAAAATTAATACCATTTCCCAAAACTCATAAAGAATTTTGACTTGCGTGATCTACCTCCTTAAGTATCTCAAATCTGACTACATGATCATTTTACTGATTTGCTCATTTGTTTTTTTATTATGAAATATATTTACCTGAAACCAGAAATATTACAATTATTTTAGATCTATGATTCATAAGTCATGTACATTGTACCCAAACTCCCAAGCAAAACATCACAAAGAGGAGTAAGTAAAATTAATTAAGTACATCACTTCTTCCTCCTGTCTCTATGCAGTCAGTATTTAAATGCATGCAGGCAGCTTTTTAAAGGCTTGTTTGCATGAACAAACAGAACCACAAGAGAACAATCTACTACCGAGCTCCTTCGATGGATGGCTGTCAGAGTCACCTTTACAAATGATTTCGCTAGCATTTCAGAGTCATTAGACACTGGATACTAAGAAAAGATAGACATCTTGTATCTTGTAGAAATTCAAATTGCTCACTGCGTGTTAAGAAAATGGCTATCGTTCATTAACAGAGCTGTAAGCAGTCTCACTGCACCTTAGTGCAAAAATGCAGAGCTTGGTGGCTAAGAATTCAGGGTGAAAAAGCCAGAGATTTAAATCCCAACTTCTCCACTTGCTGATCAAGGGAACCTGGACAAGATTCTTCACTTCTCTAAGCTTCATGAAGGAATAAGTAATGGGGAAAAGAATTCCTACACTGTTGCTTTTCATGTTCAACGAGTTGACAGACAGACAGCACTTAGAGCAGAGCCTGACATACCATCAGGATTCAAAATTTAGTTGAGACTGATGAACCACCAACAGGACATGAGTCTCAAGAATCTTTCCAGGAGTGAGTAGCTACCCTTCCCCTCTTTTCACACTGCCTTGCTGTCAACATTCCTGGGCAATCTGGGGTAAAAAGGCAGACCGTTCCCTGTATTGCACAACCTGGTAAGTTTCATATACCAAACCTACAACCTTGACCTTGTTATTATCATTCCAACCTAACCAACACTCTTTATGAGACATCGCCCCAACGTGTCAGCATGTACGAGGAATGCAGCACATTGGTACATGTGGTCAGTACGGGTCACTGAAAAACTGGATCTTTTCTGTAATTCTACTGCTGGGTTTATGCTTCTGTCTATGACTTCAGATTAGTTTAGGTTACTTCGCTTAGTCTTTGGGTTGACCTCAATCTCCTCAACTTTAACATGAGGCTTGGTATGCTGTAAAGGTTCATGGCTTGATGGATGTAAAGCGCTTAGCACGGGGGCTGGCACATACCAAGTGCGCAAGCAACGGTAGCTAATTGTTAAATATGAGCATATGTAGAGACATATGATATAGAAAAGGAAATTGTGATATCGGTGAGCTGCACTAAGTTTATTATCACCACCTTCAGAAACAAACCTGAGTTTCCTTACACTGAGATTTTTACTCATTAGTATAAGAAATAAGTTTCTAAAACCCCCAAACATTAATAACTCACAAAATTAAAAGCTGCAACAAAGTGGGGGGGTCAATTCTCTGTTGTTACAAGTTGACAAGCAGCATTATTCCGCACACCCCAACGCCCCCTCCAATAAGGGCTAGCATTGGGAGGGAGATGGACTAGGTTTCTTAAAAATTCACTTCCTACTGTAAGACTCTGACTTTGAGTTAAAATCTGTAGAGTAAGAACCAAAGAATCACGCTAGCCCCCAGGAAGGCCCTCCTGTCAACTTGACCTCAGAAAACTCGATTATAAGAACAGAAGGCAGTGTTCTAAAGTGTTGCAAGGATCAGGGAAGGATCCCGTTGACGGGACAGGGAAGACTCAGGTGGCCAGAGACCAAAACACAGAATGCTGGGGTATTTCACTCAGCTCCTAGAAACCAAGTACAAATCTAACCAAAAATCAGTCAATATTTATCAGATCCAGGGCTATGAAAAGCTTCAGAAATGGTCCCAGAAACCAGTCTGATACCCAGATGAAATGGGCTGTGAGATCATTAAGGATGGCAGTGACCAAGAACCTTCCCTTTTACCTTAGGAGCTGGGCTGCGAGCACTGGGTCTCATTCAGAGGCATCATTTTCCAGCCCCTTTCCTAGACAGGGAGGTGCATGCTCTGAAAAGCCACAGCGTTTAATTCTAGAGGCAATTACTGCCTGAGGCTGGTGATCCTATTCACAAACCTGGTTCCTTTTACAAAATATTCACCCCAGGACCCCCTGGGGTGAATATTTTTAAAGTTTGTACTTGAGCTCTTAGAAGAAAAGTACATTAAAGCTAAATAAATGAAAACATCTGAAAAGTACTAGTCCTTCCCAAATAATTTTAAAATATATTATTATTTTAAAATCTATTCTCTGCTTCCTTACAGATGAGGGTTAACTTTGTCCCCAGTCAAAAGCTTTTTTTTATGCATTTAGTCCCGAGTTGCGAGGCTGCCTACAAAAGCTGCAATAAAGCAATTAGAAGCCACAGAGTAAACAAAATGTGTTCCACAGAATGGCAGGCGCAGCAAGCAGATCAGAAACATTCACACACTGTCAGGACGCCTCCTGGCTTTCCTCTGTTTTGTTCATTTCTCCTAATGTGTGGACAAGAGGGTTGAAAACATTTTGCTAAGAAGGAAACCCTGAGATTTATACCTAATTTCTAAGCTTATCCTGGGGAAAGAGGCCACAATCTGTTTTCAGGCGAGTGCAAAACACTTGTAATTCCCTTTGAAAAACAACGTCCAATCTTCCCTTAAATTGAGATGCCACAGCTACTGGATTGTGATTTAAATCGGCGAGCAAAATTAGTCCAGGTACACTGGGGTGGAAGGAGAGACACTGGTAAATAGCCTATGAATTCAAAATGTCGAGTCTTCCTCCTGCCCCAGCCAATTCTGACTTGCAACATATTAGAGAAATAAATTGGCAGTTCACCGACGAGTCACTGGTAAACAAACATTTTTCACCAGCTACTTCATGACCATAAAGGACTGGGGTAGAACAATAACTCTTGGAGTTCACAATAAACGTTGGCAGAGCTCTAATGAAAAACAAGAATCTTCACCTAATTCCAACAATTTGCTGTAGCAACAGAGAACTTCGCGTTATTAGTGCTGGTGTGGCCTGATGGGGAGGTAGAAGCTTGGTTGGGGGCAAACTGACAACAGCAGCTAAAATGTTGCATCTCCTGGTTAAACCCAAAGAGATGCAGGTTTTTCAGGTTTCAGGTGGGGTCCCAAAAGCACGAACACGGACCAATACCAAGGACAGACTCAGTCAAACACCTTCAGTTGCAGCAGAAATGAATTGACCATCCTGGCTGGACAGGGCTCTCTGCCAGCTAAGATTTCTTTGTCCTCTGCATAAATAGACACATTTGTTGGTTCTTATTACAAACCAAAGGAAGGGTGTGACCTCCATACGTCCATAAAACTCAATACACCTGGGGATAGGCATAACCGCAGATCCTTCCACTCTTCTCTTCGACTTCTGCACCTGTGAAAATCTCTGCAGGCAGAGAATTGAGGTGTTGGGAGGGGATCGTTTTGATGGGAAGTTTCTATCCCACAGAGGTGCCTTCATCTCAGCTAATATGTCCCACTGAAACCATACCCATCTCTCCAAGGCAGGGGCACTTCAGGACTCAAGCCCAAGGTAGCATCTATTTAGTCCAAAACTTTGCCATCAGTAAAGCACACCATCTCCCTGGCAGGGTTTGTGTGTGTCTCACACCACTACCCGCTCTCTCCTGAGAAAGGGATCGATCGCAGGTGAGGGGACACAGCAAGACAAGAGAGCCTTCTACAAAATAATTTGTGCAAAGGTTCAAGTAGGGATAAGGGGTGTGTGTTGAGGGTGGAGGGTGATTTTACACCAAATCTAACATCCTAGCGTTGAATTCTGTCCAAGTGGGCTTTTGTCAAAAATTATACCAAATGCTGGGAAGTGATACTCAACTGAGACTGAAGGGGACCTCCTTTACAGAAGGGTTTCAAGTTCACCGGTTTTTTTACGGGAGAGGTAGATCCAGAGGTGGTGATGTGAGTCTTTAAAAGACAGAACAGACACAAATGTGCCGATCTGACACTATCGGTGGCATCTCATCCCAGGTGGTGAGGAAAGGAGACACCGGCATTTAAGGCACCTCGAAATGTGCCAACAGAATACGAAGACACTGGAGGGGGGAAACCCCAAGGAAAGAAGAATCCTTCACTTGCACCGTTTAAAAGGCATGTAGATCTAAAAGCAATGTAAGGGGCAATTCTAAGAATAATGAGCATCTAAACCTCAGTATAATATGAACTTCCAAATGCAGAGAATGGGGATGCTGACTAAATTTGACTCTGTGCAGAGACTTTATTCCAGGGCACGAGGCTGAGCTGAAGCAATGTACACAAGTGGGGCGCAAAGTCAATGGGATTACAGTTTCCTAATTATTTTCTGCTTGAGCTTTACAGCACATACACAGAATGAGATCAGCCGGGACTTGCCTCTCTAACAAATCACTCGGGTTTAAACATTGCTCAAATAAACAAAAGGGAGGGTGGGGTGGGGGAGAGGCACAAGGCTGGGAAAAGACAGAGAAGGGCTTCTTCAATCACAGTTGCAAGGAACAAAAACCTGGAGGGGGAAGAGCGTTGTTGGACCGCCACCAAGTCTCCCCCACCGGAGACAAGAGCCCATCTGCTGAGCTCGGCAACTTCGCTTTAACTACCATTCAGCTCACATCTCTGCAGAGATCTGTCTGCAGAACTGGCAGATGGACCCCTGCTTCCCCAAGTCGCTGTGTTATTTGTTTAATAAATTTAATTAATATCCACACTGCACCGGATTGCTCCCAGAAAAGGAGCCGAAGCGCTCTCTTTCCCCAACAGCTACATGATGAGTGATTTCCCAGCAAATAGCAGATACCGGTGCCCCAGGGCCATTGAAAAGATTAAAAGTAGCATGTGCTTCCATTACTTTGCATGTGTTAATTTTCTGCAGTACACTAATATATTTTTGATGGGTATTCTGACTTTATGAAACTATGCAGCTCTGTAAGAGGCAGATTGCCTCTCCTTTCTGATCAGCTGTATTTGCTGGAACGTTTTTTTTAAAAAATCTAATTTAACCACATATTCAACATTTTTATCGATGTTCCCCAAATGGTGGGTCATGAGTGAAAAGGAGGCTCCCTTTGGCAAACAACTAGCTCTACAACCGACCCGTCACAAACATGGGGAACATAGAGGGTCTTAGACAAAATCAAGGCATCATCAACATGGTCCCTCTTCATTATGTGGGGTGCCAACCTGTTTGGTGATGGGGTCCCTGCAATCAGCAAGTATGGATTAAATGAGCATTTTACTTGCCTTGTTATCCACTGGCATCCTGTCTTTCTTGGCAGCATAGTTCACTTTCACCTAGATTTCTCATAGTTTGGTGCAAGAATGAATAGTCCTTTGAGGATACAGAACTCTGGAAAATATTATGTCAAAGGAAATTGAAGGCGGGGCTGCTGCTGTGACCGTGGCCTCTGGTAGCCTGGCCTTACCACCGCCCGCCTCCTGTTGTGCTCCTTCCTCTCGCAACAGCATGAATTTTGGCATTGTTCCTGTACGAGGGGAGACACAAAAAACCCTGGAATTTATTTATAAAAAATTGTGTATTTATCTTTACATGTTTACACTTCAGGCCCCTTTGAAGTGCATTCCATTTGATGTGGTACACCTGTGGAGGTGTTTTTTCCACTGCTCAAAACAGGTTGTGAACTCATCAATTTTGAGGCCTTTTAGTACTTCTGCCATTTTTTGGTTTCACCTCTTCCACATCAGCAAAATGTTTCCCTTTGAGGACTGTTTTTATTGGGGGAAACAAAAAGGTCGCTCTGAGCAAGATCAGGTGGATAGAGAGGGTGGGGTATGAGGGTCATGCTGTTTTGGGTCAAAAACTGCTGAACATTCAAACACAGTGTGGTCAGATGCACTTGTAAATCACCCATCGTGAAATGGGCAACTGCGTTAAAAGAGTCTTCAAAAAAATTCACTGAAGCCAAACACAATAATGCAGCTGGTCCACTGATACAGATGGGTTCCTAGAACACTCACCTAGAGGCGTTTAAGCCTGTACTACAAGGGGCCTGCCCTCCAGAAGATAATTCCAGATTTTGGGGGGTCCCCCTTATACAGCTTCCCTAAAACTTCCAGTTCAATGGGAAGCTAAAAATACAAAGAATATTTGTCAGGGTTTCACTGGTAAGCAGGGCACCTTTCCCCACCAGCAGGCATTGGAATACGGCACCAAACTTGTTGGCCGAAACACTCCACATGAAGGAGGCAAGAGGTATCTGGGTTTACCAGTCTTTAATACTGTAAAGGAAGCCGAAGAACAGGCAGGAGCAACAGCTTCTGCCACTTATGTCCCTCCTCCTTTTGTTGCTTCTGCCTTTCATGAAGCCATCGAAGCAGAAGTGCCCTTGGTCCTGTGCATTACTGAAGGTATCCCACAGCAGGACATGGTCCTGGCCACGCACAAACTGCGGCACCAGGGAAAGAAGGGATAGGAAACTCATATTTACTGTATGCCTATTAGGTGGGAGCTGCAGTACTCAGTATTGTAATAATAATAATAAACATAATGATAGTGAACCTTCACTATCATTATGATGTGACAAATACTGTGATAAATCTTTGTATAGATACCTATTCCTCCCCATAGGTGCTATGATTATGATTTTAAGTTTTGGAAACTGGACTTGAAGATGTTAAACAATGTACTAGAGGTCATAAGACTAGTGAGTGGTACGGGGCCCAGATCTGAACCCTGCCCACCTGACTGCAGGGCCCATGCCCCCAACACTGCTTTCCCACCCCTTATGTGTATCACCTTATTTCAGGGGCTCTGGTCAATAATATTATGATCTTCATAGCCCCGCTAAAATGAAAAGGAGCATGATTTTTCAAAGAGCTATTTTGAAAATATTCTGTATGAATATTCCAAATATATGGCACTGGCGGGAAACTGTTAAGTCTGATGTCTATAAAGACTATCCCTAAACTTAAATTTGTTAACCTCACCAAAATCTTAGGTCCCTCTGAATTGGTTTAGCTGTCTTCCTGTACCAGATTTTCTGGCCCATGTTTCAATGTGATTTTTTTTGAAGGTTTCATTTTCAGTAATTTACCAAATGTGATGTGTGCTATAATTATTTATATCCCCCTACATCCTCTCCTCACTTTAGGGGCAGCGATCAATATAGGCACCTGCGTTCAACATAAACTCAGATGAAAGATAATGACCTCTCTACGGTTATCTATCTTTTCCCCAAAAGACATCATTTCCCTTTAAGGCAACATGAAAATTTTAATTACAGGACAATTTAACAAATATTTTGGTTGTCTACCACCTACAAATATTAGTAAGCATCTATGGGGCCCTTCTGAGTGCCTTCTCTCTGCCACTAGGTGCTGCACAGGATACTCTCTGCTATCCCTACTTCACGTAGATAAGGTATTAGTGTCTCATTGTGATATAACAAATGACCCCCAAACTTTTCAGCTTAAAACAATGAGCACTTACTATCTCACTGTTTTTGTGAGTAAGGAATCTGGGCACAGCTTAGTGGGTGTCTTGAGCTCAAGGGTTCTCATCAAACTGCAGCCCAACTGTCAGTGAAGGGCACGGCTTTATTTGAAGCCTCGAGTGGAGAAGGATCCATTTCCAAGCTCATACACCAGGTTGCTGGCAAGATCTGTTGCCTCAAGAGCCATTAGACTGAGGGCTTCAGCACCTTTTTGGCTGTTAGCTCACCCTTAGTTCCTTGCCACATGAGTCTCTCCACTGAGCAGACCCCACTGTAGCAGCTGGCTTCTCCCTGAGACTGAAATAGAGATGAAGACAGAGAGGCAGGTGCCCCAAGATAGAAACCATGGCATTCAAGTCCCCAAATCTCAGGAGTGACATCTCATCACTTTTGCCACATTCTATTTGTTAGAAATGAGTTACCAGGTCTAGGGACTCATACTACGGGACTAGGGATTACACAAGGGTTTGACGACCAGAAGGCAGGGCTCATTAGGGGCCATCTGAAAGGTTCTTTACCTCTAATGTTTCATTTTTGTGTCTCTAAAGAGCTACAAACACATACACATGAGGACATCTACCAAATAACTCTTATTTCCCAACATTTGTGTTTTAAAACCAAATAAACACATTTAGGAAAGTTCCCATATATTGGAAATGCTTTCATTCATTCAACAACTATTTACAGAGTCTTTAATAAGACCTGATACTGTTCTGGAACTTTTTAAAAACAAAACAACTGAAATTGTGTTGGAAAAATTCCCCAAGACCATGACCAAGCTCCTTTTTCCCTAAGAAGACACAGGAGAATAAAGATCAAGAAAACCATTGTTCTTTTCTAATTAAAACCACCTCAGCATTTACAGTTAGAGACTATTTTAAGAATGTTTTCTGAGACTAGAGCTGTGATGAGCAAACCCACTTGGCCACAGTTATAAAACATTCTCTAACATCAGCTTTAATCATCATAGTGCTGCTATGTCGGTCTCCATACTTGGTCTTCCTCTTTTGGCTCAATTGATCAGAATTTGGGAGAGGGGATTTTTTATTGATTTCTTTCAAAACTACTATATACCAAGCAGGGACCATCTACAGTACAGGGCACAAACCAGATACCTCATCTGTGATGCTCAGAAAACATTAAGCTCCCTTAAATGCCTTAAGGGAGAAGAAAAGAAGTGTGAAAGGAAAGCATCCTTAATTATATAGCATTTACCACAAAGAAACAGAAAATTTTGAATCACCTAAATTTATCTTGAACTGGCAAGACTTCTCCTCTCTCCACTGCTATCAATCAAAATGAAGAGTCATGAGCTGGCTTAGATTCAGCTATAGAGAAATAACATTCTATTTTTCCACACTTAAGTTTTCATACTAAAAACTTACACTCATTACACAAGCAAATCAATTCTTTACAACCTGTAATAAGTGCTAAGTAGGAAACAGGGAAAAGTTTAGGGAGAGAGTGATAGAAAATTGCTCAGTCAAAAAAGAAATATTTGAAGAGGTAAAATTTAAGCTGAGACATGATGGAGGAGGTTCCAGGCATGTAAAAAGTATAGGAGAGGAGAGGATCATTCAAGTGGAGGGAATGGCATGCTTCCTGACAAGTGGAAGAGCTTGGTATCGCCATAGGACTCAAAAGGCGGCCCCTGGACCGCATGAATGAGGCAGAGAGGGAAATGAGATCACACTGGCTGCTGCGTGGGAAATGGTAGGGCAGGACAAGCAGTGCAGAGAGCATTTGTGACGCTGCTATAGTATTTAGGTGACACAGTGGTGGCTGGATCTGGGGCATTATTGATGCAAACAAAAGTTAGAGGCAAGTAGTGTTTACCTGTACTTTGCCATGTATAACACACTTCCACATATAATTATAATGCACACCCATGTTTTGTGTGCACTATACACAGGATTATTATACCCATAGGGTGTAATCATTGTAGTCATGTATAATGTGCATCCTTACTTTTTCCTAAAAATTTTAGGCAAAAAAGTGCACATTATACACAACAACATAAGAGTAGGAAGCAGAAGTGACAGGTGAGATTAGATGAGGGTGGTGAGAAAGAGGTGGAGCGACAAACGACTTCTGTGTGGACAACTTCCATGTGTCTGGGTGAACAACCTAGAAGCAACGTACTTCAACGTGACCCATCTCCTTGACTTTGAGAAAGCATCTTCCCAGTTGTCTTGAGAAAAAAAAAATCTACAGAACCCAGTTTTTATCCTGTCAGCCAGAGGCGAAATCCTCCATTAACTAGGAAGTCAGACGGGAAAGAAACTAAACTGCTCCTGGAAAGAGGACTGAGAAGTTACAAAGTAGGCATTAAATCAAGAAAAGGTCATTAATAACCATCTCTTTCACCAATTTAATGGGTGAGAAGAGTGTGACCTAGAGAAGTTAAGGAGCCAGTACCCAAATTAAACAGCCAATTAATGGCAGACCAAGGCTTGAACCCAGTGCTTCTGATTGGACCAAATAAAAATGAAGCAGTGTGACAAATGGGTACATTGATTATGTGTACTTAATAGTCACATATTTGTGTTTTCCTTTCCTCCCTCATCAAACCTTGGTGGAAGAGGTACAGCATTGGATTGCAAATTGGGGAGGAGGGGAGGAGGGTAAAGTCTTTCATCAATTTTTAAAGAGAGACTGCTAAAAATACACTATGAGACACTAAGTAGAACTATAAATGCTACTGAAGAAAAGGAAGGAAGGAAGGGGGTGGGAGAAAGGGAGGCGATAAAACTGATATTTTAACTTCAAATTATGTTGTTGAAGATAAATTTGAACTCTGTGTGAAGCTTACTTCAGAACTCATATTGAATTCACTTTAATGCTTCCTTCACTAAGCTATAAATGATAATGAAATCTGCTTAAAATCTGTAATATTTCAATTCCTAAGTATAAGGATCTAATTTTCTAATCTTTTCTACACTTTTCCAGGAGTCCAATTCTAGTTTATTTTCCAATATGAAAAAAAAAAGATCAAATTGTGAATTCAGACAGTGGTAACATGAAAAGACGATTATAAACACAAAATATCATTTTAACTTCAATGTTCCTTTCCCAAATGACACTTCTACAGTTTCCACACTAGCAGCTCTCCATCTCGCTCTCCAGTCTACTGACATTTACTTTCAATTCCCCTTTACAAACCCACTCTAATACAAACTCAGAAAGAAATCTACGTAAAATATTTCAAATTGTGACTCATCTCACAGTAACATGTTTGACCAAATTTAAATTCTCAAGAAAAGACAACTTTGAGTGAAGGCTATCATGCCGGCTTATCTCCCAGCTTTAAAATATGTATATGTATATGTATATGTATATGTATATGTATATGTATATGTATATGTATATGTATATGTATATATTATGTCAACAGATCCACTTTTACACGAAAAGCAAATAGTTCTCATACACATTTACACCCATCAACTAAGAAAAAGTCATATAGCCTAAATCTACCCACTTTTCCTAAAATTATTGGTAGCCTATGCAAGTTTAGAATATCTGCATAAAAGCTTTAAAGCTAGAATTAATTTTGTGTGTTTTAAGGTACCTGTCCAATTTCTTTCCTCTTAACAGGAAAGTTTATTCTTGGGGCCTGGAACATTGCAAATTTGAAGTCAGGAAAGACCAGCTGCTTCTCTCTATTTTACGCTCTCACATGAAAAGGGCTAGCTCAGTATACACAACACTCTCCCCTAAACCTCGCTGTAAAGCACAATGTGTAATTTTACTGCTCAAAAATTACGAGTAGTGGTAAAGAGGAAGTTATCCAGCCTTTCTCTTCTCAACTAAATAAAAACATTTATTGCCCACCTTAGGAGATAAAATCAGTCTTCCTGAGAGCCAGTGAATCAATTCTATAACCTCCCACAAGATTCTTCTCAAATAATGTGCAGAAAGAATCATCACAGCCTTCAGCAAAGAAGTTGAAGAAACATCCCACTGTTTCTGTGATTCACTGATGAGTTTATCAGAGTCAATAATTTTCTCGTCAACAGAAAGATCCAACTTCACCCTCTTCCAGTTCAGTTTTATATTTAAGTGATACCTTGCAGTTTAAAGAATAAACTTTAATCAAGTAAAAAAAAACAAAACAAGCCAACCCTTGACATCATACTATGTCATAGATAAAGAGGGCTGTCACAAATGTCACCCCATTGTGTCCCCAACCACCTCAGACTTATGTATAGGTACATATTCCATGGCCAGGGAATTAGTGGTCCTCTCATCCCATCGGGCTGGGCAGAAGAAAAAGGGTCCCAGCCCACTATTTCTCCTTTACCTTTCTCCTTGTGTTCATTTTCTTCTGCCAGGAAAACCAAGAAGCTTTATAAATATTTTTGTCATAGTGATCTCCTGCTCACAGGGACTCAAAAGAAAGTTAAGAGCCCATGATTATCTTTAAAATAGATAAATAAATACCACATGCTGGACTAGGTGAGCACCTGTTTTCCACTCAGAGGCTAACCACTCGCTTCAACCCTTCCATCAGCCCCCCGGCCCCCACAGCCAGGCCAGAACCGGTAGGCTCACCCTGATCTGACAAACAACATGACGGCAGCCCCAAGAAAGCAGTCCCTAAAGTCAATCGCGGGGCCCCCTTCTCACTAAGTGGCCACGAGGGCTCCTCCTCAGAAAGACGTGACTGACAGTAAGTAGCAGGGTGACTTTTCCCACTACCACCATCAGAACTCACCCATCGGTGCCACTTGCTGCATACCTAGCACCTCCCAAAGCCAAAAAGGCATAAAGAAGCGCATCTTGCTAAGGGGTGCACAGCCAAACCAAGACAAAGCACAGATGCTCAGAGACACAAGTCAAAGTCAAGGTGGCCTGATGCTGAGAGGCTGAGAGTGGTCCTCGGGGAAGGGCTTGGCGACCACTCGCTGCTCACCCGCCTCTATAACGGATCACTGCAAAACAAACACTGAACACTAGCTTCACTTTTTAACTTGTTTCACAAAAGCAAAATCTTCTTTGCATTTCTTTGGGTTAGGGAAAACAGGGACTAATGTGGGCATTTCCTAAGTGTCAAGAGGAATAAAGCAAGGGGGTGCCTGCACCGCGGGGTTATGCAGGTGTCAGGTGGCAAGGGTGGCATTTCACACATGTGTTCCTGGTGTGAGTATCACATTCAGGGCCTTTTCTAAAAAGATTTCAATTATTTATTTTCAGACAGAGGGGAAGGGAGGGAGAGAAACACCAATGTGTGGTTGCCTTTTGCACACCTCCGACTGGCGACTGACCACAACCCAGGCATGTGCCCTGGACTAGGAATCAAACCAGCGACCCTTTGGTTCTCAGGCCAACACTCAATCCACTAAGCCATACCATCCAGGGCACATTCAGTTTTGAAAAGCTTATCTATCTGAGGCTCAGATCTAGATTTCTCCCTCCAACCAGAAAAAGTAATAGTAGTATATTTGTGTGTGTGTGTGTGTACATGTATGTACATATAGAAGAAAGTTGTCAAATATTAAGATTTTAAAAGTGAAAATGCTAGGGAAGTCCAGTGGGTCAATCAACATGGCCCTCAGGCCCAAGTTAAGAAATACCTGAGGTCAGAATGGCACTTCATAGGCACATCTTTTCTAGGCACATATTTTATAGGCACATCTGTTGTACTTACAAGAAGCCTCAGTCAACCTAAAACTACCAAGAGGTGCCATGATTTGGTACCAAATGTAAACAGAATCCTGTACCCACATACTGGGTTTCTTCTGGCAGTCTGCACTGAGAGTGAGTGGATGTATCACCCCAGCATTCACACATGGCAGAGAACCCACAGACATCTGATGACCCTAAAGATCCTTAAAGCCTCTAAGCTAAGGCAAGCAAGCCCAGTGTGCTAATCATCACATTCAGTAGGAGGCTGAGACCTTCACTCAGAGCTTTAAAAGGTATTCTAAGGCTCACTTTACTGCAAGCAGGATTTTCACAATATGAATTTCACTAAGGCACAAACTGAATAGGATCGTGTCGGTATAATCCTCACATATACTCTGCCAGCTGGGATCCTGGATGTTGAAAGGCGCCCGCCTCACCATGGGCCTGAAACCACCAATCTGTTTCACACAGGTCACTGCCCAGCCGTCAGATGGAGACGCAACGTGGTCACTGCCCCAGTGAATAGATCCAAACACCGACATGGAGGGCAAAGGCTACAGCTCCCATTTCCAATCTCCCGAGCCACCCCCATCCCTCTGCAATGGACTATCAATAGAGAGACTAAATGGTTTGTTTGCTTAATTGTGCTGTGCCAGCTGAATAATTGCACGCTTTCCAGGAAGGCTCTGTAACCAATGAGATGGCGTTGGATCTGCCAAAATCTTTACCTTGAAGCCAACATCCTTTCTTCCTACAGTCTCTCTCTTATCACAAATAATGGCAACCTGGTATTATTTCCAGAGGAGACAAAACCATGGCAGAAACATCAAAAATCATGTCTTTCAAAATGGAAAAATCTCCATTAAGCTGCACCCACCAAGAACGGCTATCTGCATATGTGCCAACGTAAAACCTTCCTCCCAAACACTGATTTACTCCATTACACACTGAAACAGCCCACAAACAGCAGAATAATCTACCTTTTGAGTGGACGAAATTGGTCCACCACATGTGATGACCACATGTTAAGAGGTAAGAGAACTATGAATAAAATAAGGGGCTTAGGGTTGGGAGCCTATCTTTTAAATATCAAATATTGTGCAAGAAGACTAGAGAGATGGAAAATGGAATATTATCTATTCATCACAGACTCTTCAGGATAATAAAAATCAGTTAGTACCAAGATAGAAAATACTGAAATAAGATATCTTAGGTAAAAAAAGAAAATGCTTATGGGTAGCGACAAGAAAATTTTAGCCAAAGAAAACTCTACATCACTTAAGTCAAGAGAAGAAAGCTAAGAAAGATGTCTTTTTTAATAAAGATTTTATTTATTTATCTATAGAGGGGAAAGGAAGGAGAGAGGGAGAGAAATATCAATGTATGGTTGCCTCGAGTGCGTCCCCTGCTGGGAACTGGCCTGCAACCCAGGCATGTGCCCTGACTGGGAATTGAACGTGATCCTCTGGTTCACAGGCCTGCTCTCAATCCACTGAGCTACACCAGCCAGGGCGGGGAGATGTCTTTATAACTCTTTCCCTCCAACTTGTTTGTAGCACTCCACACTTATTTTGTTTTCACTTAGTTATTTTTGAACAGGTATCGCTTCAAAAACATGGTTCAAAATGGAAACATCTCTCTCCTACCCCAGTCTCTGGCCACCTTTCCCTCAACCCTGACCACTGTTCCTAGTTCTTATGTTTCTCTCCAGACCAGAGATCTAAATATTCTTTAAAGTCAATTTATTTTATCATAATTGCTTGCTATATGTTCTTGTCCATTACTACTTTTTTCTTTCAATTTCTTGCAATGGTTTTTCATAAAAATAATCAGGGTCTTTCTCCTCAACAGCTCTATGTTTATGCAGTTTGAGATTCTTCAACGGCCATTCTTTCTCAGACGCCTTAATCCCCTGTGACACCATCGAATCCACACGTCTCACCAACACGATTAGAACTTTGGAGGGACAATATGCTTCAGGATCCAACAGGAAAGCAAAGATGCTATTTTTTATACAAATATCCTTCAAAAAAAACCCCAAAGAGTTTTAAAACAAATAGAAAATATAACGTGTAGCTGCCACCAAACCAAAGTTCTGAGAGTTTCTGAGTCCTGACAGCAAGTGTTATCTTGATTCAAGGGCAGCTGGCTTGCGTTTTAGGACATCGACCTCCTCTGGTTTTTCAGGTTCAGATGGGCCCACAGCAGTACTGGTCTGAGTACCTTTGAATGTGTCTGGGAGTGGGAAAGAGGTGATGGGTGTTGGGAAGGGAGCTAGGAGGTGCCTTGAAGAGACCCCCAAGGAGTCCTTGCTAAGACAATATCCACAAGGAAAGGAACATGCAAACTGCAAACCTAACAGGTTCCTGTCCTGGTTTTGTCATGAACTTCAGGTACTGTTGGCCTTAATTCAGTCTCATTTATAAAATGAGGATTTGATAAGGTCTGAAGTCCTTTTTACTTTTAACCTTCTCATTCTAAGATGCAATTTCTCTCCATAAATTGACTGGTATGTCTGTTCCAAGAGAATAAAATTCCTTTGATTTCTCACAAACTTATTTGCTCTGAAATAACAAATTTTATATACCTAAAGTGGTTTAAAATCCCCATCAGGAAAGAGAAGTGAGTATAGTGGACACCTGTAATTTTGAAGATGTCCATCACCCATTCCCTCTCCTGGGCAGCAGGCTGGTTTCTTTTAGGAGAAGTAACCATGTACAATTGGGGGAAGGTAAGTCCAAGTGTCTGCCTCCCTCACTACAAAAGCTTAAAAGGAACCTGGAAGCTCCTTCTGCCAGATTCTCCTCTCATCCATCAGTACATCCATTGGACGGACATGTGCCCCATCAAATTTGCCCCCCAGGACTCTGAATCTTTAGCAGAACAACAACAAGAACAAAAGAAACAGAGTTCATTCTTTCCGGAAGTGGTCCCCCGGGAAAACTAATGAACAATGTCTCCTACAAAGTCTTCGGTTCTTCAGCTTGTCTTTTAATCCTTCAAATAACCCCATAACCTTCCAATTAATTCTCTTTCTACTTTAGTTAGTGGTTTGTTGCATAACAATCCACTCTAAAAGTTAACAGCTTTAATATAAGAGCCATTTATTTACTCACAATTCTATAGATGGGCAATCAGGGTAGGGCTCAGCTGGGATGGTGTCTGTCTGCTCCATGTGGTGCCTGCTGCGTTCACATAAGCATCTGCAGTGAGTAGGCAGATCTGCTGGGGGCTGGCTGAGCTCAGATTGCCTCACTCACTTGCTGCTCGCTGCAGCTGTCAGCTAGGACCCCTAAATTCTCCATGTGGCCTCTCATCCTCCAATAAGCCACGTTGGGCTTCCTCAAACAATGGGGAAATGTTCTGAGAGAACAAAAGCAGAAGTTGCAACTTCCCTTCCACCTCATTCTATTGGTCAAAGGTAATTTAAAACCAGCCCAGATTCGAGGGATGGGAAATAGCCTTCAGCTGTGAATGGAAGGCGTGGCAAAGAAATCTCACCGAGCAAAGTGGCTACAGGGAGGTGTGATTCACTGGAAGCTATTATTGTAGTAGCTTACCAATTTGGAGTTAGTTTCTGTTGCTTGCAATTTAGAAATAATAACTAATCTACCAACCAGTGAAATGTGACTGGAACATATTAGATTGGAGATGAGGAGCCTCAACATTTAAGACCTTTTCTCCATTTATACCTGTCATATTAATAAGATTCTCTAGAGAGAATGCGGGTGTCATGGTGGTGGAGGTACAAGAAGCAATGCAATTATCATGATTCAAAGCCTGCCCATTATTTAGCTGTGTATTTTCCAACAAGAAAGAAAGAAAGAAAGAAAGAAAGAAAGAAAGAAAGAAAGAAAGAAAGAAAGAAAGAAAGAAAGAAAGAAAGAAAGAAAGAAAGAAAGAAAGAAAGAAAGAAAGAAAGAAAGGGAAAGGAAAGGAAAGGAAAGGAAAGGAAAGGAAAGGAAAGGAAATGAAAGGAAAGGAAAGGAAAGGAAAGGAAAGGAAAGGAAAGGAAAGGAAAGGAAAGGAAAGGAAAGGAAAGGAAAGGAAAGGAAAGGAAAGGAAAGGAAAGGAAAGGAAAGGAAAGGAAAGGAAAAGAAAAGAAAAGAAAAGAAAAGAAAAGAAAAGAAAAGAAAAGAAAAGAAAAGAAAAGAAAAGAAAAGAAATAGAAGGAAGGGCATCCTAGACTGAAAAGGCTAAAGGTAAAAAGAACTTCAGAGCTCACCAGGGCCAGAGTCCTCATTTTATAAATGAGAAGACTGAATTAAAAACAATTAGGCCAAAGGTACAAGGAGTTCAAGACAAAACCAGGACTAGAACCTGGGGCTAGGTTCTAGTCCTGGTTCCCTGACTTACAAAATTTGTATACATTAAATAGTGTGACTATGAACTACCAGCGACCTTCACTTTACACTGTATGTAGTACAGGACCTTAAACATCACCATGCAAGCTGGGCTGCAAAATTGTCTTAATGGGAAATACTACAATTGTTCTGTGTCCCTGAAAATTGTTGTCAGAACATGAAAAATTCTCTCACTGTCACTTATAAACATATAGGAAAATGAACAAAAGAATACAACTAATACTCAATACATTTCTATTTAAAGTACTGAAATCATTGAAAATAGGTATTTTATTCTTTCTAAGAAACTTTACCAAGACTGATTTGAGCGCTTGCCTAGCCACCACAGACCCACAGTCTGCAGTCAGCACATTTCTACGCTTTGGCAAATTGTTACACTGTTTTCTAGGTTTGCATCTGCTTCCAACATTTTTATCCCTTGTATGTTCAACGCCATGTCAGTATCTCTGAGAGTTCCTTCATGTGAAGTTTCTGCTCATCTCTCGTCCTCTGGGACGTTGTCATCCTTCCATCAGAACCACCGTCTCCACCGGTGGCAATGCACCTGCCTGCCCCGAGCCCCTCTGACCACAAGCCTCATGGGAGGCAGCAGGGACCACATCCCACAACCAGCTAACTCTCCTCTGCCTCATCTGTGTCTGACTCAAACTTCACTACCAAAAAGTGTCATCACTTTTGTTTCTTCCACGCACTTCCATTTTTGTTGACCAATGCCTTCTTATCATTATCCACACTTGTAAAATGTGCCACGGGTTTATCGCTGGTAAACAAGGAGGTGACACAGATACACACGGGGCTGTCTGTTTGTGAACTGAATAACAGATGCACAGTGACCAGTCCCTGAAGGACTTGGGAAGACGGGGCATGATGGGGTGCTGATCGTGGTGTGTGTCCATCCCTTATGTAGCGACTTGTGAACTGAAGAGCCAGCGGCAAACTTTGTACTCCACACAACCTCTCAGTTAATATATTTGGTAATGGAAATGTGAACCACGTTGTCGGGAGACTGGTGTTATTTAAACTGTGGTAACCGACATTGGTACATATCAGAACTATGCAAAGCAAGGACTGTCGGTATTAAAGACCATGTCATTTGGTTATTGCCACAGTTGTTATTCGAGAGCGAAAGCCTAGACTGCATTATTACTGTACTGAAGAAGGAGCTCCACTTAATTCAAACACGTGCTAGATCTTTGCCACTGCAAGGCCTGCAGGTTGATGCTAAATGTAGGCAGCCAGGAGGGGAAGAGAAAGGACTGGAAAAAACACCTGCATTTTCATCCTTTCACATTGGCCTGGAGGAAAATTCCTGGAGAGGAAGACAGAGCACACCGAACCCAAAGTTCATCCAAAATGATGAAAGATATTATCCACATTGAGTGTATATATTTCTTATTACCCTCTACTTCCAAGGCAGAAGGAAAATATTTCAATATAGCTTTTCATGTGTGTGGCTGGTGGTCTCTTAATACCCATTTGCCCTTCTTTTTTAGTTGCAGGACCTCAGTTTTTTGGCTAGTTGTGCTGCCACCCATATTTCCCAATGTCTAGGTTTGTCTGCATGGTTTAATACTTACAAGTGAAATATAAATAAAATGATTGTGGGAATTTGGGGAAATTCTTAAAAGGAGCTTATGTGATTAGGAGAAGCAACTTTTTATCCTTCCTACTACCTAGAATATAAACAAAATATTACAAAGTATCATCTTAGACCTTGAGGTTGTGTTGAGAATGGAGGCCAGGCATTGGGGTGTTGGAACCAAAATACAGAAGGAGCCTGAAGTCCTTCATGGCCTCATGCAAACATCGTACCAGCTCTGGGCTGTCCCTTGCCACGCTGTTTTATGTGTCTGTAAGCCACTCTTTCCTGTTCTTTCTTACCCACATCTGCATGCAGTTCCTAATTGATGAAATGAATACTCGTACCTAGTCAATGGGTTATTTCAGTGGCCCAAGTGGCATGGATCAACTCTTATATCATTGTGCACAACGAAAGTCCCAAATGAGGCAGAAACACATGGGTAACACAATAGCACCTTCCACATACCAGCTGTTGAATACTTAGGGGGACAAAAGCTTATGGTTGCTTGCAAAGTCCTAATACAGATTCAAATAACTAAAATTCAAACACAGACCTAGTTAAGACCCCTTAGAACAACAACAGAAAAAAGAGAGAGAGGAGAAAGTAGGAAAACAAGTAACAGCAAGCTTGTTATAAATCAGAAACTGTGGCTAGAAAATAGAAACCCAAAAATAAGGCTGCATTCATATAAGTATCTAGAAGAAATTACAGGAGGTGCTAGCTCAGTGCTGGTCCCATGTTTAAGTGTTATTAAAAAAAAGAAGTAAATTGAGACGAGGGCAATCAAGGTGGTCTGGACATACCATTTTGTGGAAGATGGGAGGAGCAACTGAGGTTATATAGGTGGAAGCAAAGAAGACAGAGTAGAACTTTAATTGGTATTTCAAACATCTGAAGTGCTTCCTTGTAGAATAGGGCTTTGCTTCCATCTGAATAGTTTCTAGAAGAATTAAGACCAGTGAGTGAAACAAAAATAAAACATATTTCAACTCAATAAAAGGAAAAACCTTCTGAGAATTAGAACTTTGCAAAACTGGAATGCACAAGTTTGTAAGGCAGTGCATTATCTGACAGTGGTAGACTTTTTAAAAGTAAGGACTACAGTGGAATTCAGGACTTATTCTGGTGTTCAGAATAGGAAATGAAAACACTGTTGTATCTCAAAATCCTTGAAAAACTGATTTTTATTCTGGGGTTACTATCATGAAGGATAGTGAGGAAGGGAGCTCAGCATTGATGGGAAATTGGACCAGGTGCCCTTCCAATTCTACCATTCTATTAATACAGCATTTTTCTGTTGAACATGGTGGTTAACATGGAATGATCCAGGCATCGAACAAATAGTCCCTGAGGAAAGTGATGATGAGAGTATTGGCCAGAACTCTTCCAACTGTGTAAATGGATGAAACCAACTCAAAATAGTTTGAGGGGGAAATATAAGAAATTCATTGGCAAGGCTAAATCTGCCTTCAAGCATAAAGGCTCAAATAATGTGGTCAGAAATCTTCCCCAGCCTCTTGGGGCAATTTTCTCGGAGCTGGCTTCAGTCTCAGGTCACGTGCCGAAGCCCAGCCTGGCCTTCGTCGGCTTCAGACTTTATTCTCTAGCTTCGCAAATGTCACTGACTTAGACTAACCTGGCTTCAGCCACAGCTACTGTGGATTTTGGCCAGATTTGGGTCTCATGAACTGAGAATAGGACAGGGGTGGTTTCTACAAGGAAAAGGAGGCTTCTGCAGTAAGGGATACTGCAAAGATAAAAATAATAAATGTCTACCACAATGACAGCAATAAATGTGATAGATTTTTAAATGGCAACTTCAGTGGAATTCTGGGCCTAACCTGAATTTCAAATGAAAAAGAGAAGCATCATTGTATCTTAAAGTCCATGAGAACATGAAGTGAATTTCATTCTAGGCCTTAATCTAAAATTCTAATACTCAGGCAAACAACAATTTTAACATGTCTGTCTTTCCAACAATTCCCCTTTATTTCTTAAGATACCTCTGTTCACAGACAGCCTCATCAGACAAAGTAATAATGAATGATAAGCATAAGATGTTTACTGAAGTGGATGAAGGCACAGCAGGTACAGAAAAATTCTTCATTAATAGCTGAAAAAATCTTTCTCTGTATTTAATATTTAGGTGACATATTTCTATTTCAAGAGAAGTAAACATTACAGCCATGAATAGCAAACAGAAACACAAACTCATTTATTTGTAAAATAAACTCATTTTCTTTTCATATCAATGCAAAAAATGACCCAATGCCACATGTTCCATTTGCTATGATTCTAAGACAGCAAAGCTATACAATTTCTAGATCATTAACTCGTCTTCCTATTTTTCCATGTCTTACAGTTCTGCTGGGTAAGCGTTCACTCATTCAGTTTGATAATGCTATCTTTTTTATAAGTTTGCTATTTCATTTGCTCAATTACTCCATGCCAGACTACAGCAGCCAGGGGTGGGGGTATAGGAAAGAAAAGGACCCACCCACAGTTTCTCTAAAAAAAAATAAACAAGAAGTTAAGACTACATTTACAATGGTTTCAAACAAAAAGGGACTTTGCCTTTTGCTAGTCTCAAGTTTGAAAAGGCACCCCCATCATACCCTTTCATTTTCAATCATTTGGGCCAGGCTGAATGCCAACGTATTCAGGATGGGACAATGTATAACACAGCAGCATTCAGCTGTGCAAGGAGTGGGTGGCAAGATGCAGAAGAGGACAGTGTCCCTGCAGCCATATGGGAATTGTGGAGGGGTCCCCTGGAAGACAAGAGGAGTATTCATGAGGCTTTAGGTTATCTGCATAAAATCCAAGGGGTAGAATTCTTCAAATCTCAAAATTAGACCTGAAAAATATAATTCAAGGTCTTTGCAATGATACAGGAGAGAGATACCCTGAGGTTAAAGCAGCCATGTATCACCTCTGTGTTTTCCATTTTTACTACACTGCTTAGCTATCCATAGATTTCTTCTGACCAGCTTAATCCATTCCAAATGTTGCACAGGGTTAAAGCCATTAGGAAAAAATATGTACTCAACTTCTGAGACAAGCTGTAGCATTCACACTAAATAGCTGAGTCTATGTGACTTAGAATATAAAGTCATCAGTAGATGCTTACTCAAGAAATCAAGCAGGAACCGGCACACAATTTGAGTATTTAAACATGTTAACCGGATGTAGGAGCAAAGCAGTAATAGGAGACAAGAGAATAAATACAGCAGCTCATGACTGGTGCATGCTTATGCAATTTAAATTTACTACTTTTTTGGCCCTGGCTGGTGTAGTTCAGTGGATTGAGTGCTGGCCTGCAAACAAAAGGGTCGCCAGTTTGATTCCCAGACAGGGCACAAGCCTGGGTTGCCAGCCAGGTCCCAAGTTGGGGATGCACAAGAGGCAACCACACATTGATGTTCTCTCCTTCTTTCTCCCTCCCTTCCCTTCTCTCTAAAAATAAATAAATAAAATTTTTTTTACATTTTACTACTTTTTTGGAGATAAACTCAGGAGTTTACAAAACGAACAGATGTAGTAATATCTACAAAAAACCACCATAATTTATCAAACGTGAATAAATTATTTAATAATAAATCCAGCATGGAGGACCTCACTGAATCCCTCTAAAGGTAGTCACTAATAGTATCTCCATTTTACAGAAGAAAGGGGATCTCAGAGAATTCTGTGTCATTGCTCTAAAGCCACACAGCTAGCAGAGGTAGAGCCAGGGTTTTAACTCGGCCAGTCTGAGTCCCAATTTTGTGCTCTTAACCACCAGTGTTTTTCCCTGAAGCACTTTGCATGAACTTGAGCGTTCAATTTGATTCTCATAAGAACCACCCCCCAATAAAGTAGAAATTATTATCTCTATTTTTATAATAAAGAAATCAAGAAGATAAATCATCTGCTCTAGGTCATACAGCAGTGTGGGGGGGTGGGGGTCAGTGGCAGAGCCAAGACTAGAGACCACTATCATCAATAATATGTCACAGATTGCTCCTTGCCCACCAAAACCTATTCTCTTCTTCCTGGGCATAAGTCCATTTAGCCAAAAACTACACTTCTAAGCTTCCTTTGCAGTTAGGTATGGGCATTTCATAAATTTTTATCAAAGGAATATGGAGTGGAGTAGCATGTGCAACTTCTTGGTCAAAAAGAACTTCCTGGGCCCAGACTTCCTCTTCTCTTTTTCATGAACTGGAACTCAGAATCACAGGGGCCAAGCTTCAGTCATACTGACAAGGCCTGCATCCTAGAGGTGAGAGATACTAAAAATTGGAGGAGCCTAAGTTCCTGAACTTAGAAACTTAGTTCCTTAGCAGAGCTGCCCCATGTATCAGCCCCCAACACCTTAGAACTGTTATGTGAGTGAGAAATTTCCACATTACTTAAACCACTGAACTTTTAAAGTATCTCTGATTATCTCTGGTACAGAAGCTTAGCTGAATTCTAACTAATAAAGCCAACAAGTGCTCTCACCTGAGTGAGGAGATGATGCTACAGACTTAGGTAAGAAGGCAGGCATGAGGGTGTGAGGGAATCATTGAAACTAATATTCTAATTACTATAGCCTTTCTATGAAATCACAATGGTAATACACACTTCATTCCTAAAAATGATAATGTATTCTCTACAAAAGACACCTGCAAAATATCATCTACTGAAAAAAAGCAAAACAAGAACCAAAACTAACCAACCACTTTCATTTCTTGTTTTTACTTTGCTTTGTGACTTAAACTGACTAGGAATCTTTTCGAAATGGAGCATTTAAATTGAATCTTCACAGAATTCAAGCAAGACTCCCTCTGAATATACCAAAACAACAAAATCCCCTGTGACACAGGTGCACTGATGGGAGCCCCAATCACAATGCTGTAACACACCAAGTTGGCAGGTCTGGACATCTCTTGAATTATCTTCGTTTCATCCATACACTGTATGTTGTCTCTCAGACATGCTGTTCTGGGTCATGTATTGCAATCTCCTTTGTCACCTCCTTCAAAGATATCGGAAAAGATTGTAGGGACAAACCTTCAATTATACCTCTTCCTGAGTCTGTGGTGACCCAAAGAACCCATGACATCTTCCAATGGAACCTGAGAAATCTTGATTTTTATTAAGTTAAAAAATTGCATTCCTATGAAAATAATTTTCATATATTTCAAAATCCATTTAAATGGTCCCAATTTTTGATACTCTAACTTCACATCTAGATGCTTATTTTAGTGAAATGATCAAAAGTATTATATTCGCAAAGACATTCACTGAAGGGTATCTAAAGAAGGGGAAAATGTTAATAAACAAAATATAAAACAACAGAAAAAATAGCCAAATAAATGTTGGTCCACCCCTAAAGAAAACACTGCCTTCCATTTTAAAACAAATCCAAAAACATAAAGAAAAAGCACTAAGAAAGAAATCTTTCCTGATTACCTTTCTAAGAGACAACAAAGAAGGTTTGCCTTGCCTGTCCCAAAACAACACACCCAAGAGAGGCAATATACAGTGTAGGGATTCATTGAGCAGGTTCTGCTAGTTATATGACATCATGGAGAAACCAACAGACAAATCTAAAGCGTTACCCCTTCTGAGACTGGAGAATTGGCCGTAGAGTTGTGTATCCTTCTCTTGCAATGGAGCAGTAAAAGTGGACAGCGCCCCCTCAGGACGGAAGGGATGATTGCAGCAGTGATTAGTGAAGGAAACCCAAAAGGAAAAGAAATTTCAGGCACCACGACTCAGGGATTGTGAAGCCAAATCCCTCTTCATCCAGAGTAGTTCTGCACTTGTCTGTTACATATATTGTACTTCTGTATACATGTATCTGAAGGAAAGGTTCCACTGCAGAAGGAAACATGTTTGGAAAATATTGCCTGTTATAAAACCATAGCATAACCAAAACACATTTCATCTTCAGCTACGTTTTCGGCAAATGAGAGCATTGTGAGCTACACTGAAAAATCCATCATTTATAACATAGATCCCATGGGGAAATATCTCACTAATATGAATTCAAGATGGCAAAAACACATCTTCCTCCTCACCAGCAACCTCCCACTGGTTGAGCCATAAGATGGGGTGTTACTGCCTCCCTGAACACCCTAAACCCACCTCCAAGACTACAGTGAGCCCTCACTTGGAATACAGGAAACTCCTCCTACAGCTCACAAGGAATCTCCAGCCCCTCCCTTCTCTCCTGAATCACCCCCCTGCAGTGGCCGCAAGGGCTGGATATTGTCCGATGGAAAAGGACAGCAAAGGCACACAAGGCACAGTGATTCTCCGGGGCTTGGGAAATTCTCCCACCAGAGACCTGACTACCTATAAATATTTTACACCGAAGAGGAAGCTACTGGCCCACTTAGAATTGCTTTCAGGAGTCAGATACATATCATCCACATGCTCCCTGGAGAAGAGCAGCGTTTGTGGACCTAGATTAAGGCAGAGGAAAGAGACCTATGGAGTGACCTTGTTCTCAGCCTCATGACTACAATATCCCCACCAGATACAAGTATCTGTGTCACGGTATCACGGTAAGAATTACGACATTGCTAACTACTTCATTTGTCAGACTTGTATTTCTCCTTTCCTTACCTCTGCCTAACAAAGCCACACTCTAGCAACTGCTTAGTCAGCATGAAGAGCCAACAGTCCTCATCCTGGTGCTAAATAATGACTTGAATCAATTAAAAAATACTAATTAATAATAAGTCTATCTTACCTGAAATCAAACCACTCCTAAGCATAAATAACCCACCGCATGTGTCTTGGAGAGAATAAGTTCATTTAACTCAATCTCTCCAACCAGCTACATCGACAGCTTCGGTGATGACACATAGGTAATGACCTAGTAAGAGATAATGACCAGTATTAGGTAATGACCTACAACATTCTGAATTCCTACCTAGAAGACACAAAAGAGCCTTGGTTGCATAAGACTGAATCGGGCTTGCTAAATTGTGTCTATTGATACCGAGAAGTAAGACTCATACCTTTCCTCATATGTTCAGGAACAAAGTTTGAAACCAAAGAGGTTCAGGGAGCCCTCCTAATTATAAGAGAGGATGCCTTGAGTATTCCAGTTAATTAGGAGCTTGCCTCATGATTGCATTTGTAACGCTAAAAGCTTTTATTCATTTATTTATTCAACAAATAATAATGGCAGCCAAGTACCGGGCACTGTTTCTGGCCTCATTTCTAATTGCCCCAGCCCTAATTCCACTTTCAAAACCTACTGAGTTACTCACAGGTCCCAGGACACTCTGTGCTCTCTCCAGACCTCTGCTCACAGTGTTCCCTCTGCCCGAATGTCCTTCCCCACTCCCATAGAGTTCACACGCACTCACGCATGCGCACACGCACCATTCCCTTTGTCTAGCTTCCGGCCCAAATATCTCATTCTCATTCATTCAACTCAACGGCCATTTCCTCCAGGAAGTCCTTGCCAACCCCCCTACTACTATTAATATGTGCTACCCTAGTTTGTCTCACTGCAGAATGGGGTCTGCATGGGCCTCTTCCAGTGACCGCTGGAGAGCAGGAATGGTGGCACTGAGAAGCGGATCTCTTTGGTAGTTGCACAAGCCCTGAAATTCTAATCCCAGGTCCATCTCTTAATTACTGCATAATTTGAGGCAATAACTTAATCTCTCTGGGCCTGAGTTTGCTCAGCTTTCAGTGGGGATAACAGCAGGGCCCATCTATCCCCTTGTGTTGTGAAAACGATTGAACAATACGTGTAAGATGCTTACATTTTATCTATATGTTACTCACAGAGCTCAGTAAATGCCTCTCTAAAAATCTCTCCTGTACAAAGGCAGGGGAAACTTACCTATGTATATGGCCCCATTATACTGTAAAGGGGTATTACAATGAAATAACTTATCTCTTTAAATATGTTCAAAGATAAAATTAAGGTGACAAAGCCCTATAGAAACAGGCAGAACCAAGTTAAAGTAGAAGCAAGTACTGAGAGAAGGTATTTGCAATGCAATTAATGGACAAAGGATCTGTTTCTGGGGAAAAAAATAACAGAAAAAAAAGAACCAGGAACAAAAAAACCTCCTATGAATCAATAAGAAAGGCAGAGACTGCCCAACAGAAAAATAGGCAAAAGATATTAATTACGAATAAGCGTTTCTACAGAAAAGGAAATTTGAATGACCTGAGTCACTATGCAACGATGCTCAGGAAAATAGGAATCAAAATGAGATGCCGTTTGATACCCACGAGGTAATGCCACGTGCAGCTGAAAATACGGGAAAATATGAATGTTCCTACAGTGCTGCTGGGGCTAAGCAGGCGCAGCCCCTGGGAGAGCCTTTCAAACAGTTGAGAGGAAGATGTGCAGTTCCGCTCCTGGGCGTCTGCGCTACAGAAGGTCATGCTCATGAGAACAAGGGGATGTGCCCCAAGAAGTTCAGGACAGAATGATTCGTAATAACAAAAAGGTGAACACAACTCAACTGCCCATCAGTGACAGGTAGACGTGTCAAAGTGAGAAACATCTCAAAAGTAGTGTTGAAGGACAAAAGCATACTGATCATAAATACAAGCTATAAAACTCAAAAACAATACCAAGCACCCCATATGGATCCATTTACGGATGTAGTAAATGTGCCATGGACAGGGCGTGCGGTCTTGAAGCTGCAGAGAGAAGTCAAAGCCGTGGAGTGGAGCTTTGACTCTCACTGGTCTGTTTTCTTTCTTTAAAAAAAAAACAGGGAGAACAGAAATCTGAGGCAAAGAGGGCATAATGTGAAGTCTGGATTGCGGATACATGGGTTACCAGAAAATTATTTTCTTTTATAATTTCTTTAAATGGTCAATAATCAAAATTTTATTTTCAAACGCACTTAAAATGAGAATAGGCATTAGAGAGTGTTTCCAGGTATCTGTCAAGAAACTAGGTGTTCTGCTTCTACAGATACAGGCAGACCTCAGAGATATCATGGGTTCAGTTCCAGGCCGGTGCAATAAAGCAAGCATCGCAATGAGGAGAGTGTTGTAATAAAGCAAGTTGCAGTCTTTGTCCTGGTGAAGGATCTTGCCTTCAATTTGTTAAAAATGAAACACACCACTGAAACACAATAAAACAAGGTATGTCTGTAATTAATACCTTCACTGATTCCATTAAATGTGTAACTGGGTAAGTGGACTGGCAGAGGCATGGATGGATGCATGGATGGATGGATGGATGGATGGATAGGTGGATAGATGGATGGATGGATGAATAGATGGATGGACTGACATTCAAATACATAGATAGACAGAGACAGAAGAAATAAAGTAGCTCAGAGAAATGAAAAGTTTTAGCGAAGTTATATAAAATGAAGTACTTGGGCTCTGGAGTCTGAAATCCCATTTCTGCTGCCCCCTAGCCTGTCACCTCGAGCAGGTCACCATGAGAACCCCACAACACCAGAGGGCACCATCTACACAGACAACAAAGTGAATGGCACCCCTGGAGTTGCGCAATGCCCCAGTCCTGATAGAAAAAGCCTTAACCTCTCCGAGTCCTCATTTCTTTTTTTTTAAGATTTTATTTATTTATCTTTAGAGGGGAAGGGAAGGAGAGAAGGAGAGAAATATTAATGTGTGGTTGCCTCTCGTGCATCCCATGCTGGGAACTGGCCTGCAACCCAGGCATGTGCCCTGACTGGGAATCAAACCGCAATCTTTTGGTTCGCAGGCCCACACTCAATCCACTGAGCTACACCAGCCAGGGCTTTTTTTTTTTTTTTCCTTTAGTCCTCATTTCTTTATCTGTGAAATGAGCCCAATCCTACTTGTGCCTCAGGGTCTTTAGGAAGTCTGAATTAAACAATGTACGTGAAGTGCTTAGCACAGAATCGAACAGACTATGATAATTATCTGGTAATTATGGTAGTACTAGGAAAATGGGCACAAAGTCCAACAGTTTAGAATAAGTTAATGTGCTACAGTATCAGCTCTCTTCTTAGAATTTCAAAAATCATCAACTTGTAGCAGAAAAGTAACATGTGTGCAGTCAGTGTGGTTGATCTCGATGACTAAGTTTTCCAGCAGGCGCTGGAGTGTATAAAGCAGCAGCTTTCCAACCTGCAGCCCGGGGGTGCGTGGGAGCAGCCTGGGGGAGCAGGGTTAGGCTGGGCTGCTGAGGGTCCCCATCCTCCCTCCGCTGCCATTAGAGCAGACAGGCCTTCCGTGCCTTTAGGTGCAGTGTCTCTTAGCTAAAGAAGTGACATAAGACTTGAACATAAATCCAATTTTATGTAAGACTTTCCTCGAAGCATCTATAAAACGTTCACAGTGCACAAACTTAACACAACGAGCTCAGCCACGGTGTGGTCGGGCCTGCAGGGAGGAGGCAGCCACAAGGGGCAGCTGAAAGCTGCCTCTCCTCTGTTTTGCTGCGGTCATGCAGAAACCGATTGCACAGTGTAAGCGAATTTACACACACACACACACACACACACACGCACACACCCAGACTTAACAAATGTTTTCCTGGCGGGCACCTCTTTTAGTCACCCATTTCTACATAACAAACCACCCCAAAACTTAGTGGCTTCAAATAACAGGAACTGACTGCTTCTCCTGACTCTGCCCATTGCTGGGTGGCCCCTCTGCTTTTCTCTTGGGCTCACTCATGCAGCTTTACTGAGCTGGGGGTGGGGGGTGGTCACATGGTGGAACTCAGTGCCAGACGCTGGCTGCTGCGTGGCCCCAGTTCTCCCCACATCTCTTCCCACCCTCTTGTCAGCGACAGCAGCTTTCTGCACTGGGTGGTCTTACAGGAAGGACCCAAGAGGATGGACGTGGGAGCTGCAAGGCCTCCAGAGGCCGGGCTGGGACTTGCAGACTGCCACTTTTACCATATTCTGTCGGTCAATGCAAGTCACAGAGCCATCAGATTCAAGAAGAGGAGAGAGGGGCTGCCCCCTTGATAGCAGAAGTGGCCAAGACCTACTGCAAAGGGGTCTGGCAGGGGCCACTGCAGCTGCCACAGAAAACAGGACTCTTCAAAGGGCCCTTCAACGTCAGGCATGGGTGGAGCTGGGATCTGCCTATGATTCATTCCTTGAAAATAAAAGTCCATGGTTAAAAAGAAGAGTTTGAAAACTACCCCATTAAAGCCAAATGGTCAGAAAATACTGTGATCTTTTAGAATGAGGAGCATTTTTTTCTTCCTGAAGAGAAGCCTTCCTGGTGGCAGTGACAGTGGTCCTGAGTTAACGTGACTTCCCCTCCACTGAGCACACAGTGAAAGTCATGTCCACGTGGCCCACGGAGAGAGTGAGCAAGCGACTAGGGGGCAGGGAGGAGCTGGTCCTCACAGGGCAGTGACGGCAGAGGGTGCGATGATCCTGTGGAGACAGGCGGGCTGTCCGGGGAAAGGGGAGGAGCACCGTGAGGCCGAGACCCTTGGGGCCTGGGGGCAGGCTTTGAAGGAAGCAAAGGCAGAAAAAAGGGACAAAAGGATGGAAAGTGACCCTCCAGGACTCTTCCTTTCCTCTTCTGGAAAGAGAGCAGAAAAAAAATAAGGAAGAGGCTGTGTCAAAAGGCAAAGCCATGTTAATATAATACCTGGACACTACGTAAATGAGGAGAGAACCCACGGCAACCACTCAAAAGGAGAGGACAAAGAAAAAAACAGAGAGAGACCAGGCGTCAGGCAGCAGCCCAGCTGACCCCTCGGAGAAACACTTTCAGCTCCCTCTGCACAGGCAGGTGGGCTCAGAGTCACACTTATCCACGTGGGTTTATAATTGGTTTCATTTTCTTCCACGGTAAAATGGGCTGATAGTGTATCCATATTGTGACAACATTCCCTAGCAAATGTCCTAATTAGGAACCTAACTAGCTTGCCATTATTTAAAAACTGTCCAAATCTGGGTAGACCCCAAAGACCATCTGGAACCTGGACTTATGCCCGGGCAGCAGGAATTGTCCTTCATTAGACCTCTCCACGCCGCACCTATTCGTGAGAGAAAGCGGCGGCCGAGAGTTACGTGGGGAAGCCACGAGAAAACAGCATTTCCTGCTCAGACGTTTGGTATCATGATTTTATCTTCCTTGTAATTGACCATGTTTGCAATAAAACTTCAAAGGAGATGTTTCTGGTGCTTCGGCTACTTAAAATTAACTGGAACACGCATTTATTTACGTAGGCACTGATGTCTGCATGCATATGCAGAACACTCAGCCCAGAAGCAGCGGGCAGGACTGCTGTTCTCTATTTTATCTTTAAACTATCTGAGTTTGAAACGGAAGCTTTTAAAAAATCAAGAATAACTTCAAAATCCAGAGGGAGGAATTGCCAATAAAGTAAAACCATTCACGTTGATTTATCATTGTATTTCTGCAGCCATTGCTTGCTTCAGTAGCTTGTCACTGTGGTGTGTGTGTGGCGGGGGGGAGGGGGTAAGTCATCTGGATATCATGTGGTGAAGAAATCAGATATGGATTCTAAAATACAATCATAAAGCTCCCCCAAGTGGATCTATTTAAAACCACATGGAGAAACCAGCCACTGATGTATTGTATTGTGTGTTCACCACCCCAAGTCAAGTCTGCTTCCATCACCCAAATATGCTTTTGATGGACAGTGGTGACCTGGCTTGTCCATCATTTTGTATATAATGCAATAAGATCAGCATCATGGGAAAGAAGTCTATAAATGTTAAAATGCAACCTACAGAAATACTCTCCTGGCTTCCTGGGGACTTACCTGGGCCTCAGCGCTGCCTGTGGCTAGGCTAGACCTCACCTGGACTCCTAGGGCCCAAGGGTGCAGGCTTCACAGCTGCTCGGGGGGCAGACGATCCCCCTGTGGTCCTTCTGGAAGAGCTCCCTGGTCCATTTCATTGTGTTCCTTATTCCACTATCTGGGCTGATTATACTGAATTACTTGGCACCCCTGTTAAGCCTGTCACTTAGATTCTAGAACAAATTAAGTTTGTTGAAGGCTTTGCTCTTTCTCTCTATTAAAATATTCATATCGACTCTAACAACTTGATAAAAACTGGCTAAAAGCCTTGCTGGTGTCCCCAACAGGGAGTGCCGTTTTTAATGAACCCGTAAGCATCATAAATAAAAAATAACTGGTCTTAATAAAGAATTGATAGAGCAGCTCTGGCCCCAGAGAGGAGTCCACAGGGAAGCTACACGCGGCCTTGAGAGACTCCGCACGACAAATGAGTCTCCCAGAGCCTGGAGGCCCCTATCCAACCAGCAAACTCCAACAAAGGCAGAATCAATGAACTTAATGAATAACTTTCCATAAAGTAGTTGAGTCTAGTGGGTCTCAACTTGGGGGGGGTGGAGGGTGTGTAAGAAAGTAGGGGGAGGAGGAAAGGGCGGGTGGTGATCATAGCAACAGCTAACACTTTGTGAGCATTCGGCATGCACCAAGCATTATCCTTCCAGAGCCCTGCCAAATGGGCAGTGCCCGCCCCTCCTCACAAGTGAAAGCAAGTGGACTTTAATATAAGCAGCCCAGGGTCCGAATCCCAACCCAGTTGTGACCCTACCCCCGAGTCTATAGCCATTGCTTCAAAAACATTGCTTAAAGTGCTTAACTTGCTCATTATTTTTTAGCAAAAAGTGGGACACGAACTGAGCAAACACAGCATCACTCGCTCACAGAGCCCAGGCACCCGGGGCCCAGGCACCAAGGACATCACTCGCTTGGAACCCTCGCCTCCTTCCTCCAATGCCAGCGGACTTCTCACTGCAACCCTACCACAGAGAGTACAGGACTTAGAGTCCTAAGCTCCAGAAAATAAGCCAAAAGGGCACACGCAAGGCCTTAGAAACCAAGGCGGAATAACGGCTCTGTCACTTGGGGATTGCGTTATACACTAAACCAGTTATCTCATCTCTGAGCCCACAAATTGACCCATTAAATAAGGATGGCAGCCTTAACTATTCGCGCCCAGCCTTGTTCCAAAAGAATTGAAGGCAATTAATAAAACCTACTTCCCTGAGTGGTGGAAGGGAAGACTTTTATTAGCTACTTAGGACAACAGCCCTCGTTGTGAGAGAATCTCCAGGAAGCTCCCAGCCCAGCGCCTGGGTCACGGTGGGCTGGCGGTAAACGCACCCCCGCCCTTGCCCTGGCTGTTCCCACCTCCCCCGGCCCTCCCCAGTGCCTTCCCCAGGGCTGCCACGCCAGAGCCGCCACCACACTCTCACACGGCCCCCACCGCCTGGCTGTGCCTCTCTCTCCCCCAGACAGCTCTGTGTTCCTTTCAGGACGGGACTCTGGACTGGAAGCTTGGGGTGAAGGTGGGAGGGACACAGGAGGAAGGAGACCAGGAAGCAGCTGTTGAAACAACCTTGGCTTCCCTCTCACTCAAGTGCATTCACAGGACAAGTGCTCAATTCAACCAAAGGCCATTGTTCCAGGGGTCCCCCTGCAGAAGGGGCTTGTGCCGCTTAGTTCCGAGTCTCCTTCCCAAGCAGGAGGGGCAGGAGGACAGAGGGAGGCCTTGCCTGAGGTAGCCCAGTGTGTGACACCCAACGGAAAACAGAAGGAGGGGACTTGGAGTGGGGAGTGACATGGGTCGTCCAGAGAAGCAAACCATTTTTTCTTTTTTCAATCCTATGGTTTTCCTCTTTCGTTTAATTACTAGTTGTAGGCAAGTATCATTTTCTAGAATCTTAGCACTCCAGACTCTACAGCGTGGCCAAGCTAAGGTGCATAACCTCAGTACTCTCATCCATAAAACTGGGATAATTGTAAATCGTATCTCCCAAGATGGCTGTGAGGGTTAAATGAGATAATCCATGTAAAAGGTTTGGCACATAGTAATTGTCCACCATCTTTAGTCTTTATTTTAGGAGCTCGACTAGACTCGTGCTAGCTTCAAAAGCTGGCTGCTACCCCAGCTGGTGTGGCTCGGTAGATTGAGTGTCAGCCTGCTAAGCAAGGGGTCAGTGGTTCCATTCCCAGTCAGGGCACATGCCTGGGTTGCGGGCTGGGTCCCCAGCAGGGGGCATTCAAGAGGCAATCACCCACTGGTGTTTCTCTGCCTCTCTTTCTCGCTCCCTCCCTCCCTAAAAATAAATAAATAAAATATTTTTTTAAGTTGGCTGCCAGTTCAAATGCCACTGTTGCTGATGGAAAATATACAACATGGGACAAAAGCAGGTTTACAGTCGTTTGTATGAAAAATAATATACTAATTAATAAATAATAACACATGAATAAACTACGTGTTTCACATACTCACAAGTGTAAACTTACGTTAGCCCCACCCTGTGTTCTAAGGTGTAAATCACAAGTTTACAGTGAACTTTTGACAGTTTGAGCTGTCATGAAAATCAGAAATTACCATTCAAGTCTTAATCAGCTAGGTAGGTTAGAAAAAGATGGCCTTTTTTTTAAAGCAATGCAAAAATGTGGGGTCAGTTATCAAAGACGAGGTTGCAACAGGCATTATCCTTTTCTTCACGCAATGAGTCTAACGTGATCAGCGTTGGGTTTTTGTTTTTGTTTTAGTATATGCCTGTCATGGCAGCATCTCAAAGGTTGCATAGGTTCAGGGTGTAAGAGAACCTCGCCATCCCCGGCCTCGCCCCAAGACTATACTCAGAGTCTAAGTGGCATCAGGGGCTTCATTCAGTAGCTAACAGCTGCTACGTGGCTAAACGTTAGGCCTGTTTTTCAATGCACGGCTGGGGTCAGAAAAAGAGCCCTTCTTCCATCTACCGCCCAGGTTGGAACCTTTGCAGGGGTGAAGCCAAGGGGCCAGACCCTGGCCTTTTCTCGGTGGCAAGGGGAATGAACGATCGGGGTCCCTGTTGCTCCAAAATCTCTCTGCTGTAATCTCATCAGTTGGTTTTCACAAGGACAACGTTCTCCGAACATTCCACAGGAAAGGGCTCTAAAAAGATACAATATTACACTGGTTTTTCCAGGGGGTAGGGTTACGGGTGATTTGGGTTTTTCTACTTTTCCATTCATCTGTATTTTCTAGTATTTTTACAATGAACAGTTAAAGGTTAATTTTGCTTTTAAAAAAGACTCTTTCTGGAATGATTAAATAATTTGTATTTACTAAGAATTGCCTTAAAAATGGAAGAAAGCAAGCCACAGTGAGTTTAGCACTCCACACTCCCGGGGTAGCTGTCTCTTCTTTTTTAAAGGGAAAATAACAAGTGCTGGCGAGGACACGGGGAAATCAGACCCTTCTACACTGCTGGTGGGAATGCGAAGAGGCGCAGCCACTCTGAGAGACAGTCTTGCAGAAGAAGTGTGACATGAACTCACCATACAACCCAAACTCCCCACCTAGGTGCATGTCGAAGAGAAGTGAAAACACACAGTCACACAGAGATTTGTGCACGCATGTTCACCCAGCGTTATTTATAAAAGCCAGAAAAGGAGAAACAGCCCAAACGTCCATCAAGGGACAAAGAGATCGATGACACATGGGACACAGAGAGACAGGGGGGCACCAAAGACAGGGCGTGATGTGCAGCCAGTGATCAACCAGAACAGACCGGAAAAATCACTCCCGGGCCTTGGCGAGGCCGGCTTTCCTCCCCTTGGCGCGTCCACTCCACAGTGCACTCGCTCCCGCACAGCCCAGGCCACTCCCCCTGGTGGCTCACCTCGGGGGGGGGGAAGGGGGCTACGGAGAGGAGCAAGGTGGCACCAGGAGGCAGAAGCTACTGCCCCACAATCACACTGAGGTTGACTTAGCCCTGATTTCCCAAACCTGGCTCGTCACCAGAATCACCCGGGGAGTCCGTTTAACGCTCTGCTTGTTCTGGAGCACAGGCGCGGGCCCCCGCACCCGGATACTCTGATTCCGCGGGTCTAGAGATGCCTAGGAATCCCGTGCCTTCCAAAGGTTTTCTTCATGTTTCCGAGCATACGCCAGGCCTAGGAACCTCTGACCTCAGTAACAACGCCTCTTAAAATATTTTTGAAATAAGAAAAAACACATTTTTAATTTAAAAAATTTTTTTGGCTTTCACGAAAACAGACTACATAGAAACTGCTTAATAATGTTTTTATAACCCTAGTATTACTGCCAAACAAGTTCTTAGAAGAATAAAAATGTTCACGTCTCCACCACTTACCAACTTTCAGTTTTAGTGAGGGGTTCCAATCACCTCTTCTAAATTGTCCCTCAACCACGGCTTTGAACACCACAAAACTGAAAAGCTGAAGGAGCCTTAGGTGTCACTTCTCTCATCATAGACAAGAAGAAATGCCAGCCACAGAGAGGAAGGAAGTCCAGCTCGCCCAGTAAGCCCAGTGGGATTAGGACCCAGCACTAATTCTGCGGGCCGTCCAGTCCTCTCTGCTACATCACAGGGCATTTTGCAAGAACAGCTCACGCTGGGGACTTCAGGCGCAGTGAAATTCATCTCTGCACCTCTCAAGGAATGACTTCTAACCTATAATTCAAACTGCGGAATTTTAGGCCCATTCTAATAGGAAGGCATCTGCAGGTCACAAGACCACAATCTACAAAGCACAGGTGACTTAGCTCCGTGAACCAAAATGAACCAACAGAAAGCAATGCTGGAAAATAGGGACTCAAACGGGAGCCATCCGAGCGATATTCATGTTCACAGCCCCAACCTCAGGTCCCTGTGAATTACGCAGGAGGTGGGTAGGGGCATCGCCACAGCCCTTGCTGCCCCTGCAAAGATGCCATCACGCTCACGGTCCTAGCTGGGGTCACCTTGGACACACCCTTTCTGAGGCAGCCGTGCCACTGCGAGGAGCTCTTCTCTGAACTTGAATGGAATGGAACATGGAGTCTGGGATTTCTGAGGTTATCCTGGGCATGATGGATACCAAGCCCTGCCAAGCTCTGTCCGCTTCGCCCTTGGCTGTGCCCCCCCCCCCAGCAACTCCTCTGCCTCTCTGACCAACCCTGAAACTGGGAGACCAGATGCACCCCAGAGAGTGCTCATGTCAGGACCCAGGTGGCTGGTAGTATCTTGATTCACAGGAGTAAGGACGTTTTGCTTACAGGAAATGAGCAGAGTTTCTATGGAAATGTCGCTCGAAGACGCTCTAAGACACTCTTAAGTGACCTGTGCTCCAATAGAAGCACAGGGTTTCAATCCAGCGATTGACAGCTGTGTGCTGATTCTTCTTATTCACCCGAGAACTTGGGCGAGTCAGTTTGCCACTCTGGTTCTCACCTACTCCCCTGTGAAATGGAAGGAATAGGTGCTTATTCTCCAGTTTCAGTTGAGCTCATCACATTAATAAAAACCGTATCAACTTTGCTGAACTTTATACTCTGTGCGTGCAAGTTGTTATTGTTACTGCACTGTGTAGGCCTGAGGGAAGGCAGATAGTTACACCCAAAAACGTCCGTTAGATAAGAACAGTAGCTACTATTCACTGAATTTACCAAGAGCTTTGCCAAATCCTACAAATTTACTCCTCCCCAAATCCTATAACGAAGGCATATTGCCATTCCATTCACAGAGGGGGAAAGGAAATAAAACAGAAACGTCCAGCCATTTGCTGAGGGCTCACAGCTAGTAAGCAGCAGGGCTAGATTCTGCACCAAGGCAGTGCAACTGGTCCGCCAGACACACAGTCACCGTCTAACTCCTCAGACGGACGGACATCAAATGCAAAGCTTGAAATGACTGGTGGTGGTGGAGCTCTTTTCACGTCCAGGTTTGGGGGGTGGGGGTGCGAGGAGGGGACTGCTCTTCCCGCAGGTTTGAACAGCTGTGTGAATCACTGCATGAAGCTGCGCCCCCGGCTTCTGTGTATCCTCTCCTCTCTGTAATGCAGCTAACTCTTCCTACAAAGCCCGCGCCCACGCTGGCTGTGTGGGTCAGCGCCTTCTCCTGAGCTCCATCCAATGTTGCACTTTCATCAAATGTTAATGGCTTATCCAGATCTGCTTGATGGGAAGGAACAGGCTGCTTGTGTCTCAAACTATCAGAAGGAACAAGCAGCTTGTCTAGAATGATACATACATACACGGTCTGTGCAAATCAGCTACAAAGTGAAGAATTTTTTCGGGAGGAAACAGGAAACATGCCCGTGTTTTTTAATCCACAGAAATATCTCCCGAGACACTTGCTTCTTTGTCCAAGCAAGAAGCTCAAAGGGAAGAGTCAGTTCCCATGCTCCACCCCCTCCCAAAAATGTGATGTGTACAATTCAGCATCTGGGGCCACAATCGCTACCTCTTCTCCTCTGCCTCCAACTAGAGGGACAGAGGCATTTATAATTAGAACCTCAGGTGAGCCTTACAGCCCCCTGACTCAGAAAAGCCCGGCACATTCCAAAGCCTCCTGATCTCAAAGCTTTCTTAACCATTCATTGCCTCCTAAGAGAGGACAGTGGCTTGCTGGAAGTCCCAACTCCTCCCTCCTCAGCAAGGCCTCCCAGGCCCCTTTGTGAAGGGCTTTGGGAACCAGCCCCACCCGCCTGCCTTGCACCTTCCCGCCAGCACCACCACCACCACCACGGCCACCACGGCCACCATGCCTTGCAGCCTGAGCCAGCAACGGTACCCTGATCACTGCTGTGTTGCCGCAGTGCCTGGCACAGGACGCTAACACGGTGACCCCCTGCTGTGGCAGTGGACACCTGCAGTTCCCTCAGTGAACCACGGTCTTTTTCATCCTAGCTCTTGATTCAGGTCCCTCTCTCTGACTTAGCTGTGTTTCCCAGGACTCTAAACTCCTCTCTTTTTTTCAAGAATCAACTCAAGAGTTCTCCCCACTTGGGAAATCATCTTTGACCCTCTCCCTGAGCTGGATTAGAGGCACTGACTGCCAAAAAGAGCCTGGCTGTGATGGAGAAGAAATGGCACTTGGTGTTGCTTTAAAACAAGCACATCTAAACTTATATTTCAAACGAGTGCTCAGCCCTTCAAAGAAGTCATTGGGTCCACTTTTAAGAGATCAGCTGGGTTAATGACATGTTAGCGACCCTCCTAAAAGACTAAGAAATACGTTACATTTCCCAGAACACCTCGTACCACTAAAGGAGGCATCACTTTTCCTGCCTCCCAGAATTCTGAATGAATCGAAAAACCCAAGACTAAAATGTGTCTTGGATATTATCTCAACCCTTCCTTTTATAGATGTAGAAACTGAGGCCCGGGGCAACTTGAAGTCATCTAAGGGCCCAAATAAGACATCGTTGGTACAGTTCAGACAAGACTTCAACTCATCTTCAAGTCGATCGTGCACTCAGGGCTGATTTTTTCATCTCACACTCAGGAGAAAAAGTCAGTAAATTTCTCCCAATACCTGGTAAATCTCTTTCCATGCTTTATTTCATTTTTTCGCTTCACAAGTTAAAGAATAATACTATGCTGGAAATGTAAAACAAGAGGGAATGTTATAAGAGCGCCAGATGGATTCAAAATAAGACGTATTATGCCTAGACCTGGGGTCACCCCAGTGAGCAAAGGCTGAACCCCAAGTTCCAGGGGAACCAGTCATGAGTCTAAAGTTCCTTGACCATCATTCATTTTCTCAGTTTTTACCATGTTTGAACACCCCTTATTTCTTTTATCTAATTCCCCTTTAACACACCTTTCCAAAACTCACTTTTTAAAACATAAATATATAAGGACTTCTGCCAAGATGGAGGCGTAGGTGGAAACACTTTGCCTTCTCACACAACCAAATCTAAAAACAACAAAGTTTTAGCAACAATAAATGCAGCCAAACCACAGAAAATTGAACAATAGGAAGTCCGACAACAACGAATCACTCAACTAGACCGATAAACCAGCAAAGGAGCGAGCATTGAGACAGACCGGGCAGGCTCGAAGGAGCAGAAGGGACCGCCATTGCCCCTCTCTGACCCCACCCCCACATACAGCGTCACAACCCCGAGACTTGGGTGGCCCTGCCCTGGTGAACAACTAAGGCTCCGCTCCTCATAGGTAACAGGCGCGAACAGATCAAAACATGGCTCAAGAACAACTCAGAGCCCCAGAGCCCATAAATCTAAGCGAACAAGAAATTGCCAACCTATCAGAGGCACAGTTCAAAACACTGGTGATCAGGATGCTCATAGAACTGGTTGATTTTAGCCACAAATTAGAGGAACATATGAAGGCTAAACTAATTGAAATGAAGGGAAATGCCCAGGAAAGAAATGGTGATGGAAAGGAAACTGGGACTCAAATCAAGGGAGTGGACCAGAAGGAAGAAAATGATCAAACAGAAAAATATGAAGAAACAAGAATTCAAAAAAATGAGGAGAGGCTAAGGAACCTTCAGGACATCTTTAAACATTCCAACATGCGAACTATAGGGGCACCAGAAGGGGAAGAGGAACAACCACGAGTGGAAACCTTACTTGAACAAATAATAAAGGAGAACTTCCCCGTTCTGGCAAAGGAAATAGACTTCCAGGAAATCCAGGAAGCTCAGAGAGTCCCAAAGAAGTTGGACCCAAGAAGAAACACACCAAGGCACATCATAATTATATTAGCCAAGATTAAAATGAAGGAGAGAATCCTAGAAGCAGCAAGAGATAAGGGGACAGTCACCTACAAAGGATTTCCCATCAAACTGTCAGCGGATTTCTCAAAAGAGACCTTACAGGCAAGAAGGGGCTGGAAAGAAGTATTCCAAGTCATGAAATTCAAAGACCTACAACCAAGATTGCTCTATCCAGCAAAACTTTCATTTAGAATGGAAGGGCAGATAAAGTGCTTCTCAGATAAGATCAAGTTCAAGGAGTTCATCATCACCAAGCCCTTCTTCTATGAAATGTTAAAGGGACTTACCTAAGAAAAAGAAGATAAAAAATATGAACAGTGAAAGGACAGCAAACTCACAATTATTAACAACCACACCTAAAACAAAAGCAAACTAAGAGGACAGCTAGATCAGGAGCAGAACCATAGAAATGAAGATCTCATGGAGGGTTAGCAGCAGGGGAGTAGGAGGAGGAGAAGGGGGGGAGAAGGTACGGAAAATAAGTAGCATAGACCGTAGATAGAAAATAGATAGGGGAGGGCAAGAATAGTAGGGGAAATATAGAATCTAAAGAACTTGAGACACGTGGTCATAAACTAAGGAGGGAATGGTGGGGGAGGGGTGTGCAGGGTGGAGGGAATGAAGGGGGGAATAGAACAACTGTAATGGCACAATCAATAAAATAAAAATAAAAATAAGTATGTAATTTAAGCTCAGTCTAAGCAAAATAAATCATCAATAACCCAAGAATTTGTGGGTTTGCTATGCTATTATACTGTTTTCTTAGCACATTTAAGATGAACTTGTAACTATTCAAACAAAAAGCATCCGCGTGCCACTTAAAAGCAGCCCGCACGCTACTGCTGCCATGCTCATGACATTCCAGGAAACCGCGCTCTTCCCTGGAGCAGGTGATCCGGGCCAAAGTGGAACTGTTGCCCGGTGTGCTTGACGGTTTCCTTCCGTGTGCGCCTCTTTTATCTGAAGCACCAATCAATAGCAGCACACGCACATTCCAAACTGAAGCGGATCTTCACACTAGTAGCTTCTCTTACCACCCACTGGATAGGTCACTGTGCCTTCCCCACATTTGATGCCACTTTGTTTGCAATGGTCCTTCACACTAATGTTCTCCCCTGACTGTTACTAACTTAGGAACAAACAGCAAAGATAATTACCCTTTCACCTGGGAAAACACTGGTAACTAGGGCTGAATATTCTACCAGGGACACCTGGCTTTCCCCCCCCCCCCCCCCGCATAATGGATGCGAATGTGAAACGGGATGGGGTAAGTTATTTTCACACGCCCTGTCACTTGTCACGCAAATTATATGGGCTTCTATTAGCTGTGTAATTCACAGATTTTAAATAAATAAATAAAAAACAAACTCCACTCACAATGCCTGCACCCTCCCCCAATCCCCGGGGGAGGGCAGCACCAGCCCACAAAACCGCTGAAGACTAAAGCCTGCAGCACCAACACACGAAAATTCTGCTGTGACTGGGGGAAGCAGTCTCGTTGGTCGGAGTCATCCAAGGATTCAGGAGCCTTCAGAGCAGGAAAGGATAATCCGAGAGGATGAGAGAGGCCCAGATATGGATGCCAACTCGGCAAGCTGGCCAAGTGGTGTGTGGGTCTGCCCAGCCTGGGCAGGGTGAGGCTGGTGGGCACTCCCAGCACCACCCAAAGGCGATGCCAAGGTCGGCTGCTTTGCATCATCGGTCTTGCCTGGACGGAGCCTTAGAACAGTACCTTCCTCACACATTCCTCAGCAGTGGAGACAAGGGATGGAGAGTGGGGAGCCTGTGTTGCCAGGGGCCCGGAGGCCTGAGGCTGCAGCTGTTTGGTCGGCTTTAGCCCAGAGCCCTCCTCAGAGTTTTAGGAAACTACCCAATGCTTTTGCATAGACAGCTCTTACAAATTAGTGTTGGGATATTTTTACTTTTTCCCTAATAATAACAGCACATATTGATCCAAAACTTGGCACGGACCAGGCTCAGTTCTAGGAAGTTTCCAGAACAGAACAGAATCGTAGAAAGTTTGACCCGGAAGGAGCCCGAGCTGCTGCGGTGGAAGGAACTCTGACTCTCTCAGCAGAAATGAGGACTTCGCCACCTATGCACTGTGAGGTCCTGAGCGAGCCTTCTTCTCCCAGGCCCCAGTTTTCGCATCCGGTGAGATGGCGAGAGAGCAGAGATGATGAACAGGTTTCTGCCCGAAAGCCAACTCTGAGCCAGCTGCGTGGTCTGGGACACTCCGTTGAGTGGGGTTCTGAGCCAGCATGGGAAAGTGTCACAGGGCATTCGAATGTCTGCCACCACGGGCAGGGGAACTGGGAGTGAGCGTGTCACCTATTTGCCATCTCTGACGAAAGCATTTCTAAGGTCCTTTCCCGGTCAAATAACTTGCATTCATGGTTCCAGACCAGCTGTCTTACTAAGCGTAGCGTCTTTATAAATTAAAAAGAGGGAGAGAATAAGAATTATTCTTGGATACCTCATTTCTCTCATAAAGTACTTAGCCTTCAATAAGCAATTTAATCTCCTTACACCTCAGTTTACTCATCTACAAAGTAAGGATACAAACACTTAATCTTCATAGTCACTTTAAGGATTACACAAATGTATAAAGCCTGCAGCCTAGCACCTAGCGTACTGCTGATGTTCAGTTGGTATTTTCATCATCATCAATAGTACTCTATCAACCCCAAGCGGGATTTACAACATTTTCTGACCCACGATTTGTAATTTAAGGAACATATGCTTACAATGAAAATTAATTACTATACTTTTTCTTGAGGGATACACTTCAGTTCCTTCCCAAGGAAATATCATTTTAGATTTTGTATTTCAGAAAATTCTCAAAACATGCAACAATAGAGGATATTATAACGAACTCCCATGGACCCATTACTAAGCTTCGAGAATCACCAATCACGGCTGCTCCTGTTTCGTCAGCATGACCACCCCCTCGCCCCTCCTCCAGACAACGTGGAATTTTATTTAACCAGATGCTAGATACGATTCCACCTGTAAATCTATCTCCTGTCAGGAGATAGACAATCAATAGAACCTGTCCATCTTTTGCAACCTTAAAAATGTTTGTTTTAAACTGAATGCGATGGCAATGATAAGGCATAATTAGGAAATTATTCCCTCATGCCTCTAATAATATTCTTTAAAGGTCACCAACAAGTGTGTGTACTTAAAAAACAATAATAAGGTTCGGCACAGGAGGCCACGTGCGGACTGTGGTATGCCGGACTTGTGACAGCTAGACAAAGTGAGTTATTTCATTCTTGCAGATATTTATGACATTGCTAAAACACTGAATACATCAACATCAGAATCAATCATGAATAATATTTAATCAGTCCTTGACAAGGATCAATTTGGCAAGTCTTTTTGTTCTTTCTCCTTCCCCTGAATAGAAAAAGAGTCATAAACTAAAGTGTTTTATTTTTTCCATCTGCTTCTGGTAAAGCGCATCCCCGAATTGCTAACTTAGTTGAGATCTCCTGAACTTTCATATGCCCAGGTAATTAGACTCAGATGCTGTCCGGACTGGGGACATAAATCAAACCTGTGTATGTAAGCGCAAAACAGGCCGCTCACACCGACAGCGGGCGTCGCTGTTTCCCACGGACCTGTCCGTGCAGCGGGCGGCCCCTCGTCTCAGCAGAGCGGAAAGAAGCCTCCGTGCAGTTCCCGTGCCAGCGAATCCCTCTCTCACCTCCTGCAACCCCCAAAAGCACCGACGTTAAGCTAAATCCTTTATTTAGGCGGGGGGAGGCCTTCTGGGCACTCAAACAAAAATCCTGCCCAGAGCTGCATGAGTCAGGATGAACTAGGAGGCAAAGCCAACACGACGGTTCACATCCAGGGCACCCGCGCTGGCCTGCAGAACTGCTGTGGCCTGCCTGCCGCCCAGTCAGGGAAGCTTTGTTCCAGGGCACAGGGATTAGGCAAACTTTCAATCCATTGTTTCGTAACAATATATGCATTCCTTTCATTTCAACAGAACAGCAATATTTGTTTCAGTTTAGTTAGTATTCTAAGTTGTGGAGCCGAAGACTCCTGGGTTTTGAAAGCAGACTGAAAGGAAATGTTACTGGTTGTTTTTAACTTAAAAAGGGGGGCTGTTATTCTAAGAGGGCCCCTTTTCTTTCACTCTGACTCATATCGAGTAAACCAGGGTTGAATTGCCTTACAGACAATACACAGACTCAGGGAACAGGAAATCTGCTCATATTTGTTAAGTCGTATGTGCCAAGCACAGTACATCCTTAACAGAGGCCTCACAGCAACTCTGGAGTGGCGGGATACAGTTATCAACCTACAGATGAGAACTCAAAGGTTCAGGCGGTTATGTGGCATTTCCAGAGTCACTGAGCAAATACGAATGAGTCCAGAGTCCCAACTCAAACCTGTCTGAGCCCACAGTCCAAGTTCATACCACAGGAGCTGATCCACTATAATGGATCCTCCAATCTGATCATTGTAACTCACATATACCGAGCACTGTGTGCTAAAGGTTTTAGATGCACCACCTCACTTAATCACCACACCATGTGGTTCTTATTCCCATTTTACAGATTTTAGAAGTAAGGCTTAGAAAGGATAAGTGGCATGTCCACAGTTACAGAAAGAAGTCATCTGACTGCAGGGCCCTCCCTCTTCACATTCTGCAACGTCTGCCCGAAAGGCAAGTCAGGCCACGCTCACGGTTTCATGAGAGGCACGACACTCTAGTTCTGAGTTCCCAGAGATGTGTCCACGCTGCTGACTGCCTGGGTAGGCGCTCAGTGAATTTCACCCCATGTAAGGGCACAAGTAGTTAGAATTCTGAGCCTTCCAACACTGAACATGCAACACACGGATACACACACAGCGCGTGAGGACACAAACAGTAGGTACACAAACTACAACTGACCGCTTGTTGTGAGGGGGAGGAACTGCGAGAAGGGAACTAACTGGCCAGAGCTTCTCGGAAAATGCTGAGCTGTGAGAAGATAGGATTGAAATACAAATCCTATCTGCTTTTACCCTCCCAGTGCCAAATGCCGAATTTCCCTCCTCCAGGGCTTGGGAGATGAGGTCAGTGGTTCTTGTTTCTGCTCTACTGACTTCTCCACATGCAACCTGATAGCTTCTGGAAACAAACCAATCATTACAAGATCACTAAAGTATGTTGTTATTTTAATTAAAGGAGGGTCCTATGTGGAGAGGACCCTCCTTTAATTGAAGCCTGTTCGTGGCCAACTCCACCAAGTTCCAGGTGAGGATCCATCAGCAGGGCCTGTCCCTTCTTCCAGTTCTGCCTCCGAGTCGCAGCCAGACTGGGCCCACTTCCACCTTGAACCGACATCCCACTGGACCAGCCCACCTAGAACCCCCGCAGGTGACATTCTCCAGATATGCCTCCGGGGGTGAAAAGTTAGTGCATTAAAGCGATAATCACTGCAAGAGCTGAGACTGGAAATTTAATAGGGCTTTGAAAAAGAAGAGGAAAAGGAAAAAGAATGAAAGTCTAGACTGCCAAAAGAATTAATTGTCATTGTTGTAAAATTGTGTTTCACAGCGAGAATACAAATATTATTCATGTTAAGGCAAGGGTTGACCTAAGATGTGATTTATAGGCACTTCAAATGCAGTACAGGAAGTAAATGGAAAAATTAGGGTGCAAGGTCACTGGGTAGGCAAGAGTCAACTTCAGGGTAAAGTTAAAAACTTCAGGAAGGGAGCACACAGTTCAGCTTGCCATATAAATTAAGATCTGTCCTCACTTTGAAGAAATGGGGGGAAATCGAATATTAAGGTGGGTCTGTAACTGAAGGCGTTTTCTCCAAAACACAAGAGAAAGTAGGGATACTTGTTATAGGGCGAGAGATGCCAAAGGGGTGTTTCATAAAGAAAACAGCGCAAAGGCTGATGCAATCTGAGAATCCACAGTGTGATCATCGGGTAATGTAAACAAACACGGCCTCCAGTTGAAGGGCTTTAGATGCACTGTGCTGAACAGGAACAAGGAATCCAAGTTTTGTTTTTAGAGATGCATTGCTTCATTTTTTATTAAAAGAGTCTAAATTGACTTGGACAGTGTCCAAGCTTATCAATAGTCAGAAAAGGGTGACTGAAGCACAAAGAGGTGTTCGAATACGGATCTCCAGAGGCTGCCCGCTCTCCAGCCATTCTTTTCAAAACACAGTTATCACTAACCGCCCCCCACCCCGAATGTGGATGTTCCCCAGTGGACCACTAGAGGGCAGAGCTTTGTGATGTTCTGAAACTCATACCTGCGAAACCAGCCCACCTTGCTGGCTTCTACCAGGGGTAATCACTAGAACGGCTGTGACCAAACTTCTGGAAAGCCTGTGAATGTGTCTTCCTTGAACCAAACTTCACACAAAACCAAATAGGCAAGACCCTAAGGGCGCTGTATGACTTGTGACAGAAGGAAACCAGGACTATGGCAGTGAAGGGCTGCATTTCTGTCCAATAAACAAAAGCCCAGGAGGGGGCGCTCCATGCCGAAGGGGGGTGAAGAGAGCTGAGCCTCAAAGACTTGTAACTCGCCCCAGCCTCCTTCAACTGATTCTTAAACTAACTCGGCAGGGGCTTCCCCCACTGCACACTCCGCCCACTCGCTTGAGGCTACTTTTCACTGTGGTCCTTCCCCCAGTGACCAAGGCCCTGCTGTCTATTTTGCTGTGATTTTCACCTGCATCCAAAAATACTGGGTGAGAAAGGCCAGGAAACCAGGAAAGTCAACTCTGGGCCTTAACGCATCCTTATTTCCTCCCTCCTTTAAAAGCGTCGCTGTCACTGCTGCGCTGTTCGCCTGGAGCAGAGTCAGAGCTGGAGGCGCATCCCTCCGGCTGCTGTGCTGCAGAGAAAAGGGCGCCTCTGAGTCTCAGGCTGCCACCTGCGGCTCCCACAAAACCCAGTCGCTCAGGCCTCTGAGAGACCTTTTCCTGCTGCAGGACAGGGAGGGTGTTGTTGGCGCTCCGTGTCCTCTACCCACGCGCGTCCTCTGCCAGGGGACCCGAACACATTTAAGTGTTAATTAATTAATTTGAAGCTCATTAACAGTCATCATTACCCAGCCCAACAGTCGGGGTCCTCATACACCCACGTCCTCCCAGCGGCTCCATCACAGGGAAATTCAATCCCAGCTACAGGGTTTGGGAAGAGGCAATGGGAATTTTTTCTTTCTTTAAAACTTTGAGTTAGATAGAGTCTGGGGCCAGGCACGGTGCAAACTTCGTACGGGCAGCGTCCTCCGCAAAACTGCTCTAAGGCTCGCTTTCCCAACCTGTCACAAGGTGAGGTAGGATGACCTACCTCACTGAATCGCTAAACTAGGTGATCTTTGGAAAGCCCGGAGAGCTTGCTTTCTGCACCGGCAGACCTCCAGGGGGAGGAGCCCATCGCCTCATAAAATGGCCTGCTTTTCCACCAGGGGGGGGGGGGGGAATGGGAGGGTGACTTCCGTGTGAGCTAGTGTGTTCCTATGACGTAAAATGACTCCAAATTCATCTTGTGACCTGATACAAAGATGCCTGGTGCCTTGGTCAAGTAGCTCAGTTGGTTAAAACATTGTCCCAACATGCCAAGGTTGCAGGTTTAATTCCTGGTCAGGGCACATACAAGAAGCCACCAATGAACGAGTGCATAAATAAGTGGAACCACAAATTGATCTTTCTCTCTCTCTCTCAAATCAATTTTAAATTGTTTTTAGAAAGATGCCTAGCTTCTTCACCTATAAATAACTACGAATTTTATCTCAGTTCTCTTAGGGCCCCTGAAACAATGCGCGATTCACAACTCCGCCCAGCATTGCACCTGCGGCTACAGCAGCCACACCTCATTCACCTTCAGCTTGTGCACACCTCACGCGCCACATCCCTCCACGAAGGCTGCCCCGAAAGCAGGCCCCCACCACCTCCAACCGCATGTCTGCCCTTGAAACAAAATTCTGTGTTTTTCTTCTTGGTGGTTTCTGGGCAGGCTGCCGCCTATGAAGACGATTCCAAACCTCCATTCTGTCACGAGTGGAGTGCGCTTCTGTCCCAGTCTGCAGTCACCTCCAGATTGCAGGGGGGCGGGGGAGTGTCCAGAGCAAGGCTGTACGCGTTTAACATACAATTTCTTTTCATAGCCAAATCACAAAAGAAGGAAAGGGTCTTTATACCTAAAGCTAAGAACCACAGGGCAAGGGGTAGAGAGTCGTTCTGCAGCAGAAGGTTCTGTTGGTCAAAGTGAATGAGATGACCTATGTCAAACTGAGTATAGGGGTTGGCTCGTTAGTATTCTTCTTATTATTTTTATTATGATTAATGTATAGTCTGGTCAATTCAGGGGCTCTCTCCTTCCTGTTGCCCACCCTTGACCGTGTGCCCAGACCCAGCACAGGCTCAGAAGCTGCCTGACCTTGGGCGAGTTACTTAATCTGAGTGATAAGAGTACCGCTTATTAATAAGGTAACAAAAGTACCTCTAGGACAGATGTGAATACTGAAGATATGATTATGTGTTTGCATAAGTGATTAACTTAGTAGGCAGTTACTATAAAGTAATTATTACTGTTATAAAAGCAGGTACTTGGGTAACTTGTCACTTGTCTTAGTAAAGGAAAGATACTCCCGAGGAAAGAGCATGACATTTAAAGCTACCCCAGGACTCTGGAGTTAACAGTGGATTTCGTGCCCTGGCTCATGTGGCTCAGTTGGTTGGAGCATCGTCCTGTACACAGAAAGGTTGCAGGTTCGAATCCTGGCCAGGGAACATGCCTGGGTTGTGGATTTGGTCCCTGGTTGGGGCATGTACAAGAGGCAACCCAACTGATGCTTCTCTCTCACATCGATGTCTCTCTCTCTCTGTGTCATCAATAAATAAATCCTCAGGTGAGGATTAAAAATTACAATTTAAAAAGACACTGGATTTCACTAAGTAATGCAGTGCAGCCCTCTGCTTTCTATTTACCACCCCCCCCTACACATCCCACTCCCAACACGCACACACACACACACACACACACACACACACACCCGTAGAGCTTTCTTTCCATCAGGGTGGAGTAAACCTTGCCATCACCCCGTGCTGCCTCTGAGGTTCGCTGCCTGCACAACTCGGGCAAATCAGCGGGGCTATGAGAGACCTTCCCCAGGGAGGTTTCAGATGATCAAACGAGAAAATGCAGGTGGAAAATGACTTAAAATCCAAAAGCACAATTATAAGGATTCCGTCTCCACTGTGCACATTAAAAGCAGCCCCCAGTGAAAGGACACGATATAGGCATTTTGTGAAGTGGCACAGCCTGGTGGGGGAATTGAGATAAACTTTTTGAACACTAATCTCCCTGAAATCTGGGCTTACGGATGAATGGCCAAACCATGTGAGCGCTCCAAAGGGCCCCCACCACTACTCCCTCTTTGCTGCCTCCCACGGCATTAGCCCCAAACCCCGTCTAACCCTGACTGGTGTTGTTGCTGTTCTTGCTGTTTTAGGCTATGTTCTCCATCAGAAGCCGCAGAGACCGAGTGAGCCCGGCAGCGCCTGTGTAGTGAGCATGAGACTCCGGTGCGTTTCTGGAGGCTGTGAGGGCCCCCGCGGAGAGAACATCAGCGGGTGCGTCACCCGCGGCTGGGAATGAGGGTGAGCACATTACCCAGGTTGCTAGACCTGGGTAAACAAACCACCGGCGCTCAGATTCAATGGCTAACCCAGAGGGAAGAGGGCCTTCGGGAGAAGTCCGGGGTAGTTAAATACCAGGTGTATTTGCAATTCCCTCCTGAGGCCATCCTGACAGTAACCCAGGCAGCGGTTGCTGTAAAAACCCGATGAGATCGCCCTGCCCTGCCCTTTAGAAGTATCCACAACAGACGGAGGGACCCAGCTTTAGAGGAAAGCCCGGATCACATCCGTCTGCATTGGTTACCGGCCCTGCTCTCCCAAACGCTGTACATTATCTTGAGCCTGTTTGTTTTTACCTGTCACAGTGGTTTATTGTCAGGGAAATGCGGTGTCAGCTGTCCCTCCCCACCATCGAGGCCACTTCATTAAAGTTAATAGTGTTTGACTTGCCGAGATCTCTTACTGAGGTCACCCAAGAAAGCCCCCGCTGGCTGTTATTTTTCCGGCAGTAAAGGCACCAAAGGGATGCAATAACTGCTTTAATCGTTTGGAAAGAAGAAGAACAGGAAAAAATTCTACTGCACGACTCTGCCTAGTAGCTGCTTAATAAATGCACACTGAATTCAGGAGGCTAACTCTTAACTTCTGTTCGGGACAGGGTGCCACACTGAATGACCTGTGTCCCAACTCTGTCTCTCTAGGCTGTGTGGCCTATGGCTGGTCACTCCCAGACTGAACTTCAGTTAACTTACCTCAGAAATAAGGGGCATAGGTTATATGGAAGCCCCTTCTTTTTTCCTTTCCCCAAAGGTTTTGGGGAACCCTTTGGACCAAGTAATCTTAGAATGAAGTCTGACATATAAAGCAGATAAAATCAAACATTTTCTAGCTAAAGTGGGGAGGGAGCACAAGCCCCACCTTCTCAGCATCTCAAGCCCCCTCCAAACCCACCTTAGCCCATCCCTGTGCCACTCTTAGGGGGTCCTGAGCAACCTCTGTGGGTTGCCACCCCCACCCCAGACTTCGTGGGACATCTTTTGAAATCTACTGACCTAGAGGAATTATCTTTAAGGTTTCTTCTGCTCAGAGTCTGGATTCTGTGATTAAGTAACTGGAGTCAAACCACACGAGGACAGTTTTTATTTACTGTAATAACTTTATGGAACAGTCTCTGCTCACTGTGATACAAACATGACACAGTTTGGGTTTGCTTTGTTTTCTGTCTCCTAATCACTGCTTTCCACTGCAAACTGTCAAATCTCCCTTCCCCATCAGAGCAGTGGACCACAGGCAAGTTCCATCCCCTCAGAGTCACCGTAGTGAGAGTCCGTTCCGTTTAAAACGTCATTGTGACTCAGTTCAAATCTCATCACCTCCCTCGCCCGCCCGCAGGGCAGGCTTCCGCACCCAGTGGGCCACCCACTGGGATGGGAAAACCAGCAAGAACGTCAAGCCCAACAGTCCTGCACCGCAGTGTGCACCTGGCCACGATGACCTCGCTCCTCTTGGCCACACAACCAGAGCACAGGCAGGCTGCGCCCAGGCCTGCCCCTCTCAGCATCCGGCGTCATCGCTGTCCAGACCTCTTGTCTGCTTCAATGGGCCAGGAGACAGACCTGCGAGCCTGCTGCCCAAGCAGATGTCCAACAGGGGAACCTAGAGCCGGGTTTCCCTTCTTGCAAATAGGAAGGCATTTCTCCCCTCAGGTAATTGGTTGAAGGAATTACCCCCTAGCCTCTGTCCCTCCCTCCCTCGGGGAAAGGGAAGGAAATCATGAACACCGTTCCTCCGAAGGGCTGCAGTACAGGAGACCCGCTCCATCACCCCTCCCCCATAACCTCCATGAAAGGCCTTCAGGATGAGAGAGGAGGACCAAACTGGCCCCAGGTTGGGGGGGGGGAGGGTGGGTACGACCGTCACTAGCTTCCTTAAAAATACCGCATGTGCCAAATCAAATCTCATAGAGAAATATCGCACCCAACATCCTGTGCACGTGCGATACTACGTGTCTGCCAGACGGTGTTCGTGTTTGCACATGTGGCTCGGACTTGGATGGGGACCAGCAGACTGCACCTGTGGAAGACGCTAAAGAATCCCAAACCACACATTTCGTTTTCTTTCTTTTTTTTCTTTTTGGCCCCAGTCTCTGAGAGGGAAAATAAACCCAGAATAAAGAGAACTATTCATCGATTCATTCATCCGTTCATTCACACGCTCCTTCAGCGCTGTCTGCAGCGCCTGTGCCTACCCCGGTGGGCAGGTATGAAGCACTTCAGCCAGGAAATGACAAATAAAGCGCATCCTCGGTCTGGCCACGGCTGCTCAAAACCACAGAAATAATTTCACTCATGCGAGTAAGGCTTTGGCATCACTTTTCACGAAGCTTCTATATGCAATAGCTCACTAGGATCCTCACAATAACCCTGTGGTGGTTACGAAAGATATAATCACTGTTTTACAGCTGAGAAAGCAGAAAAACAGCAAAGTTAAGTGACTTGTCTAGGACGACAGCTAGTGAAGTGCAGGGCGGGGATTAAAGTTGAAGTCATCTGACTTCCGGTCCCCAGCTCTTTCTGTCTGGCAAAACCAAAACCGAACGAGCCCTTGACTTTCTCAGAGCTGCCCTTACAATGGCTCAGTGACTGTGCATTGCAGGTTTTTAATGATCCTTTCAATTTCCAGTACTCTGTTTCCTTGGCTTCCAAATTCTGCCTGTCACACCACCTGAATTAGCTCTGAACATGCAGTCATTTGGGCCAATTTTAGTATGGAAAAAATGGAGCTATCATAGGCTTGCTTTTTTAGTTTCAATGGATTGAAGTTAGATTTAGTCACCACAGTATGAAGACTATGCGGGACTCACCATTTTTCAATCAAACCATCCTTCGGTGTAGAAAATTATTTCACTACGCACATTATTTAAGCTATTCTGAAAATTAGTCTGATGTTCTTTTTATTCATCTTTTTCCTGTTTCCAAATCCTCCATCAGGCAGCTCTGTCGGGCTTCTGAAGGGTCCCATATGCACAGTCCCAGCGCAGAAATGTGTTCTTTTTTGCTTCGCTGGAATCCTTCAGCACGTCTGGCGCTGAAACATATTGGCTTTAATTAAAAGGCTATGATTTCTGTGAATTCCCATTAAGCTAGTGAAAGAAATCTGCATTTGAAAAAATACAGTTCACACATCAAGATACAGTGGTACTGAAAAATGCTTCATGTTTAAGAAACTACTTAAGCAGATGAAACGAAGCTGCCTGTAATAAAAATACGGTCATTTTTAGTAAAATCCTTCACTTCTAAATAGAGGGGTTAGTTTAGCACATATGTGCCCAATTAGCCATAAAAACTCAACTAGACATGAACCATGCAATCCACCAGCCCCCCCAGCTGACATTAAAACATAGATCCTATTAACAGGAATGTAATTTAAATGGTTAAAAAGTGACAAAGTACATAACCATCATCTGATAGGGCTTGAAATACGATGCTGCTGTATACTCATGACAACTCAGATTTGAAGGATGGCTCCGGCAAAGTTGGAAATAGCTCAAGCATGCTAATTAGTGGTCCACAAACTCGAGAACTGCGTAGCAGTATATCACACACCGTTTCGGTCACACCCCTTTGACCATGAGCAGAAGCACACTCTCTCACATTCAGAGAAAAAAAGCCATGGGAAACCTTTCAAATTTCAGGTTCTGGGTGCCCTGGAAACACCTGACATAAGTTTCTCCATTCAACTTATCTTTAAAATGGGGTGTAACGCACAATAGTTTCTCAAGGAAAAATATTCAAAAGGGAACGTCTCTGGAGTGCAGAGAAGTTCACAAGTTACTGGGAAAATGCAAAAAAAAAAAAAAGGTGATGGCTATAACCAAGTCTCTCCACATTGGTGACCCTCAGACTATGGAGGGACATGCCCACACATATACATGGGGAAGCCGGTAGTAACAGAAAAGTGGGAGGAAGATATCCGAATCATTTATTGTTCGCTTCACTAGAGACAAATAGGAGCTTATGTACCTGACTTTTATTATAAAACAACATCCTCTACATTTATCGGATAGGCCAGAGCCCATGACAAGATCCCAGTGGCTCACCAGCGAACTGATGGCCTTGCTTTCTTTGAGAATCCCTGCTCTCGGCACTTATTGTATCAAAGACAGAATTTCTTTTAGAAGCATTTATCAATAAAACGTAAAAAAATGGATGATTCTGGAAGACAAAATAAACTCCAATCACCTTAGAGAACTGTCTCATCTTTGTAAATGGCGGCCGAACAGCAGCCCCTTGACCCCGCAGTCCCAGTGATCTTCCGTGCTTGGCATCGGGCTCCTGGGGTCGGATCCAAATCCTGTTTGTTCAGGTTTGGCAAATTCCCTCTGCCTTGATGCCCCCTGGAGAGAGAAATGTACTGTGATCCCACTGCCCAAATGCCATGCCGCGATCGCAAACTTAGAAAACAGCCAGGAATAATGCGCCCCACCTGAGGACTGGGGCTCGGTCAAAATGACCCAATCAGAGGCCTATTAATGTGATCTAGCTGCTGTCCCTCTAGCGTCTTCTTGGAGGAGATAGGTAAAGTCAGCACATGGAGACTGGCTGGTGAATCACTGTATTTAGTTCGTGTCGGATAAGGCCATTGGGTATGAAGACCTCCACTCAAAGTTCACTAGTTACTGTGGCTTTGCAAGAATAACAAACATGGGAAACTTAAAGAAGAGAGACCCGGTCATTGCCGGCTTCCTAACCAGGCCCAGAGTTCTCCCCGCCTCGCTGTTTTCTGGTGCCCCTCTTCCGGGTGGCATCGTGTCTTGGCCTGGGTCACCGCAGCAGCCTCTTCGCTGGCCCTTCCACCTGGAGTCTCGTGTCTGTCACGCTGCTGAAAAGCAAGTCTTCCTAAAGTCCAGCTCTGATAAAATGACTCCCCTGACTTAAAGAAAAAACTGCATCACGGGTCCCCATTGCTGGCGAAGAGAATCAGGGTCACATTCCTCAGCCTGGGATTCAAGGCACTCACCCCTTTCTGAAGTCGGTTCCCAACTCAGGGCAGCAATCTGCGAGGCCCCTCCTCTCGGCACAGACTGCCCGGCTTTTCCCCTTGCAGTCCCCCACCTGGAGGGGTGTCTCCTGCCCTCGTTCCACCTTTCATCACCCCTCCAAGTCGAAATCCTACCCATGTTTAAAGGCCTCAATAAGAGGAATCCCATCTTTTCTACTTAGAAAATGCAAAGAGCAGATTCTGGTCTATAAGCGTTCAGTACAAGTTACCTGTATCGTTGCTGCTGCTGCAGTTGCGAGCGTGCTACCAGATCTTCAGTCTTCACAGAGGGACTCACCTCTTCCTCCTATGAGATTTTCACTGTAGCTCTCCTATGGTCCTTAATTAATGTTTTATTTCCTTTAACAGGTACTTGATTATACACTGCATCTCCTCTTACAGACGGCGAGCTGCTAATCTTACTTCATTCGCCTTTGTATACTGCATGTCAGAATAGAAGGCCTTCAGCACATTTGAAGAAAAATGTTAAATATCACATCAGGCCACAAGGGGGCACAGTTGAGCTACTCCAAGAGTGGAATCCCCCTACAGTTCGTAATAAACGTTCAAAAATCCAGAGGCTTTTCTCCCTTGAAAGTGTTATAAATCTGTCTGAAGTGAAATATATGCATTATATGTGATTATAACCCTATTCGTGTGGACATGAAAAGATAGCTGTAATCTAGTCAATTTCAAAGAGCAATAAAACAAAAATTTATATCATCAATTTTTATAAAGTAGCTAATATTCTTAAGTAATAAGCAGAAAAAAGGTCTTGAAGAAGACCCACCAAAAGTTACAGCTATTATCTCTGGAAGGCGGTAAAAGGGTGGAAATATAGAGGTTTTCATTTTCTATTTTTCACCTTTCTGGATTTTTAAAAATAATAATGCATATAAATTTTATGATCAGAAAAATTAAGCAATTTACTTTAGAAAATGTCCAAGCAAAGTGTTTATTTTATTTCTCTTGTACCGCTGTCACTATGTTTGACTATTTAAATTCACATCTTTGGGAGTTTTCTCACTGATTAAAGGCTCCCAAACTCTCTGGGTACACGGGTCCCCACAGGGCAGGGGTAACCTCTTATGGCTCCCTTAGGACAAAAGGAGTCCCTGCAACTGAAGCAATGAAATCCAAACAACTTACTAAATTCTCCCAAAACAAAAATTTATATAACAAAAAAAAAATTTATATATATATATATAAACATTTTTATCCAAACAACTTACTAAGTATTCGTGCCCTAACAATTTAAACATGTAAAAAAATTTATATATATATAAATAGAAAAAACATTTTTACTTAAATGATCATAATTACTTATTCATGGGCTATGAACAACTATTGACACTGTACAACTTCTTAAAGTTTGGAGTCCGGTTGGACACCCCTCACCGCAACTCCCTACTCCACGCTGATTTTCACCAGCGTCTCCATTTTTATCAAAGCTGCAGCCCAAAACCCAGCTTTGCAATACGACGGCATTGAAAGGAATGAATGAAACACAGTCTCATGTTGAAACTGTGAACCTTTCACACCTGGAGCTAGTAGTTCTCGGGTATCCCAGAGATGTCAAGTATAGTTGGGTTTCCCTCGAAAATGTACACTATCTCACGGCGCCCCCCTGAATTTAACGTGCGGCACCTCAGGGCAGTAGGTTCTAACGCTAAAGCTCGTTCCCTGTAAGGCTGGCAACCGGGAAACAACCTCATTAACTAGCTTTGAAATTACAGTAGCCCAACATAATAGCTCCATCAAAATTATTTTGTTTTCCCTGAAGCAAAGTCTTCTGGGAAGGAGAGAAGGATAATGTGGGGAGCTGGGCTAAGCTCAGGACTCTGGTGGTTTCCACGTCTCCCTCCAACCCCCTTCTAATTGCTCTGACTCAAAGCTAAGACCCAACAGCAGCCTCCAAAGCAGCACTTTCCATAGTGTCTGGACTGGATTTCCAACCAACTTATTAACTTTCCCACCCTCTTCCCAAATGCTTGCAGCCTTGCAAAGGTCTAGGAACTAGGAAAGCACAGGGCATTCACCCAATGCTGAACTGCTGACTGCTAAGTTAGCCCTGCTCCTTCTCAAACTAAAAGGGATTTTCTTCTCCTAGGAATCCTCCGAGTTAGCTCCTGGCACCAGAACCCTTCCCCCCCAGGTCAAGTATAGAACTGCTACCGTCCAAGGCCACCTGAAATTGGGATTTCAAAGCATTTTTTTCCTCTAAAGTTTGACGAGCCCGATTTTACATCATGATTTAATGAAATGGCTTGAAAGTTTCTCTTAACACAAATGTAATGAAGTCAAACCCAAAAGGCATCTCCAACTTGTACAGAAGGAAGTTCCAGACCAGGACCAGTTACAGAACTTAAGAACACAAGAGATGTGGAAACAAGGCAAATGTCCACAGCCAGATGAATGAAGAAATAAGCATGGTATATACACATAAGGGAGTAATAGTATTCAGCCTTAACAGGGAAGGACATTCTAACACGTGCTACGACATGGATGAACCTTGAAGATGTGATGCTGAGTAAAACAAGCCAGATGCAAAAGGACACATGACTGTATGAGTGCATGCATGACGAGGCCCCCAGAGCACCCAGGTCACAGAGAAGATACTAGAATGGTGGCTGCCCAGGGGTGGGGAGAGTGGGGAATGGGGACTTACTGCCTAATGGGTTTGCGTGATCAGTTGAAGTTCTGGTGATGGGTCTGGTGATGACTGCACAACAATGTGCATGTACCTAACACCACTGAATTATATACTAAAAAATGGTCAAAATGGCCCTGGCCGATGTAGCTCAGTGGATTGAGTGCAGGCCTGTGAACCAAAGGATTGCAGTTCGATTCCCAGTCAGGGCACATGCCTGGGTTGCAGGCCAGTTCCCAGCAGGGGACGCAGGAGAGGCAACCACACATTGATATCTCTCTCCCTCTCTCCTTCCCTTCCCCTCTAAAGATAAATAAATAAAAAATCTTTTAAAAATGGTAAATGTTATGTTACATGTACCATTTTTAAAAATCAGAGGGTTGACTTTCTGGGAAGGGGAGCCTTTGACTGAATTGGGATCGTGTCCTCCAGTGTCACTCGGGCCACCAGCAGCACACCCACAGAACAGTCCATTTGGACGACACGGTGCTAAGTAACACACCTGCTATTTCAAAACGCAAGGACCCTGCTCTAAAGGAAATGGGTTTAAACAGGAGCAGTAGCAAGAGCGCCAATAATAGAAACAGGGCCCCCCAGCTCCTCCAGGCCTACAGAAGAAAGTGTAAAGTATTTCTTTAAAAATTCAGATTTTCCCAACCCTTCAGGCATGAGTACGGAATTCACCCTCATCTTCTTTCCAAAGTCGACATTGCACTATTCATTTGCTATAAATAGGAGGCATGATGAAACAGGGCCTGGAACAGCAGCGGCGTGAAGAAACGAGCCAGTGCAGACTGACGCGGGTTCCCGGGCCCAAGGTCCTGGGCGTGAGACTTCCTGTGAGACGCCCCCTTGCTGTAAGGAAGGGCTGACCTTGTTACAGGTGACATCCTGAAAGTTGAAAGCGCCTGGCCAGCTCGTTACCTACAGGCCTGACCTGCCGATACATTTCCAAACTATGTGCTCTGAAATGTTCATGGAGGAGGAAAGCAGGGTTTCTGTAGCCCAGCAATTTTCAACCAGCATGACATAAAAATGTATAAAACATGCAATACCTGACTATTTAGTGAGGGGCACTGGCCTTTTCCCCTTAGATTGTCAAATTTTTTAAAAATGACGATAGCCAACACAACAATAGCTATTTGGCGTGAATGAATCTAAATGATACCTATTTTTTGTCATATTGGCAAGAAACATGATATATTTTTTGGTATGCTGCAGGATTTTAGTAATTAGCTTATGTGTACCGTGAGATTTAGAAAAAGGTTGAAAATTGCTGCTGTAGCCAACTTGGGAAATGCTGGATGATGCATTCTCTCTAAGGGCTCAGAGAAGTCTGTAATGTAGAAGTTTAAATTCCAGCTTCCTCAGATCCCCAACCATTGGCCTTTTTTCAAATGTGCCTAGATCCTCCTCTTCCTGACTAATCTATTTTGTCAATGGTGTGTGATCTCCAATCTTTAGACTCTTTTTAAATCTCCCCTTTGTCAACACATTCCATCAGTTACCAAATTACAAATTCAGCTCTTGTATGGAATTTCCTCAAAAACTGAAAATGGAACTGCCTTTTAATCCTGCAACTCCACTATTAGGATTATATGCTAAGAATCCTGAAACACCAGTTCCAAAGAACCTATAGACCCCAATGTTCATTACAGCACAATTTAAAATAGCCAAGTAGTGGAAACAGCCTAAGTGTCCATCAGTAAATGAGCAAGTCAAAAACTGGTGGTACAGTTACACAATGGAATACTACACAGCAGAAAGAAAGAAGGAGCTCCTACCTTTCATGACAACACGGATGGAACTGGAGAGCATTATGCTAAGTGAAATAAGCCAGGCAGTGACCATATGATCTCACCTATTAGTGGAACCTAGTTAACAAAACAAGCGAGCAAAATAGAACCAGAGACATGGAAATAAAGAACAAACTGACAGTGACCACAGAGGAGAGGGGAGGGGGATAACCGAGGGGGAAGAAGGGGAAGGGTTGTCCAGAAACATGAGTAGAGGACTCATGGACAAAGACAATGGACAGGGTAGGATGGAATGTGAAAGGTGGGGGATGGGAGGGCAGAGGAAAGTAATGGGGGGATAACACGGACAACTATAAATGAACAACAATAAAAGAGAAAATGGGGGGAAATTACAAACTCAGCTCCAGTCATACATCTTCCATCAACCTCTTTTCATCTCCCTGCCACCGGACTAGTTTAAGTCCTAATGACTGGTCCCTGTGACCCTCCCAGTAGGCTCCCCACTCACTGGTCTCCCTAGCTCTGTTTTCTTCTCTCTAACATCCTAGCCACCATCAGCAGAGTGTGTCTAGATCACAACCCTGAGCCTGTCACAACTGTGCTTAGAAACCCTACGCAGCTCCCCACTGCCTACCAGATATGAAAGGCCCGACCCCTCAGTGACTCGGGGTTAGTCACCTCAACTGTGCATATTTTCCATTCCTCTCAGTAGGCCCCAAGGTTTCCTCCCAACACCATTTGCTCACCCTCAGTCAGGTTTCAACCCCCTCCCCTTTCCCCTTGTCTTTATCTAACTCGGAAGTCCAGCTCAAATGCTGAAGCACAGGCTTGAAACGCTCACACATTCCGCATTTGAATAAACATTTATTAAACACCCACTATGAGCCAGGCACCATGTTGGGCACTGCAGAGCTTAAGAAAAAGCTTCTTCCTTGCTGGCAACTGACAGCTCCCAGAACACTGGGTTCTTTTCCCTCCTATTCCAGCACCGCCCACTCAGCATGCAGGCCCCAGCCAGGGCCGTCTGTAACATCCTGGGAGCCCTGTGTGGCCTAGAGGGAAGACAAGTGGGCCCAGACACTCCACCCTGGTATTGCCCCGGCTAGTTAACAACAATCAATCCCCCAAGGAACCACGGGAAATTCCAAACTTTCCTGCCCCCAGCCCCAGCCTCTTTTTCACCAAGGCTTCCTCCAAGAAGTGAGCCACATAGGAATCCACAGGAATCCATGGCCTTTGCCAGAGAGCAGGCCGCTTGCAGCCTTGCAGCCCAGCCCACAAGGAAGGGCCCCCACTTGAGCTCATGTCACTCCCCTAATTATTCCCTGTGCCTGGAGTCCAACAATAACAGAGCATCTTTCATGAGCAGCTCCCACCAGGAACCCTGGAACCTCGTGCATGCAGCCAAGCACTGGAAAGTGCTAAAGGGTCAGGGGGTTGCACAGCTAGCAGTTCCAAGTCTCTGGAGGAGAATCCCAGTCGCTCTCTAGTCCAAAATCCAGACCCCCCCAAAATGCCAGAGGCCCTGGCTGCCTCCACAGTCTGCTTCCTGGTCTGGGCCACTGCTCATGGGGCCCTAAGAAAGGAGAGCAGCTGCGCCGAAGTCACCCTTCTGAAAAGGCAAGTGGGGGGGACAGGACACTGAAGGTATTTCCTCAAGGGTCACTTTCACTTAGCAAGTGCTCTCAAGGGCACACTCTGCACAGCAAAGATTTTTTAAAAATTTATTTACTAGAAGTCAGTGCCAGTAGACACGGGGAGTGGGGGGTATGATTCTAGGATAGAACAGCAAGCAAAACAACAAGGTCCCTTATATTACTGAGGTGGGAGGGTGGGCAATATTCTAATTAATAACTTCAAAGTCTGGTTAGGGCTTTGAAGATAATAAAGTATTGTTATTGCAAGGGGGTGGGCAGACATGGGAATATTTAAGCAGAGATCTGAATAAGGAGGAGTTTGCAAAGCAAATTAGGGAAAAGAATTCCAGGCAGAGGGAACAGAAGTGCAAGACCCTAAGGCCACTGGTTAAATGTTGATTGGGGGGTTAAGAGATGTTTGAAGAAAATTAGCATTCTCCAAATTCTAGCTCTACAAGGTAGAGAAAGAGTTATTTTCTTAAGAGTAGAAAGATCAGAGTGCTCCATTGGAAAAAAAATTTGTCCTTGGCTTTAAATAAAGATGCAAAAAGGATGTGTGTGAATACATATTGTGTCTCAAAAGGGTCTTTTTAAAAATTTTTTATTCACTTAATTTTAGAGGGGAAGGGAAGGAGAGAGGGAGAGAAACATCAATGTGTGGTTGCCTCTGCTGCATCCCCTGCTGGGAACTGGCCGGCAACCCAGGCATGTGCCCTGACTGGGAATCAAACTGCGATCCTCCGGTTCACAGGCCCATGCTCAATCCACTGAGCTACACCAGCCAAGGCTCACAAGAGTCTTTTTAAAAAGGTTTTCATGTCCTTAATCCTTTAAACTTTTATAATACATAGGTTGAAAACATGACACAATCTTTAACTTCCAGCTCATGTATTGGAAGCTCATTTTTCTCAGAATTGATGAAGACTTCCAGTCTGTTGGGATGTAATTTACCTCCCTTGCTCCAGGATTTAACCTAAGAATGCCGTGTGCCTATAACTGCAATTATATAAGTGTGTGTGTGTGTGTGTGTGTGTGTGTGTGTGTGCACAAATATGGTAAGAGGCACGGGTTATTTTTCAATATTTTGTTTTTGTTATTAAAACAGGGAAGAAAAGAATACATTGTAAATAACTGTGCAATCGCCTTGACCTCGATGTTAATAACTGTTTTTAACTGCAGTTTATATACCATCTCTAACATCACCACTACCTACATCCTTTCCAAGCTTCAATTAAAGTAAAAAAGTGCACAAGGTCTTCGCAAACCCTTGTAGAGTGAGTGCGTCTGCTCACGTTCCTTCCCTGTGTGGAGAGAATTTCTTGGGGATCCTTCCGGCCCCGGGCCATATTTCTCCTTAGGCTCTCATTAAAACCAGGTGCGCGGGAGGCTGACCCTTTGGGGACAGAAAAGCCTTCACTTGGCCCAAAGCTCCCCTTTCCGGTGTGTATCCAAAACGGGATTCCTGAGCTAAGCAAAGGGAAGCGCGTCCTGGCCGGCAAACGGGGTGGACTTTCCAGACAGGCTGTGCAAAGGGGACGAGGGCAGAAAGTGAAGCTGGGGGAGTGAAGCAGCTGGTGACCAGGGACATTTCCGCACCCCCGCCACGCAGCAGCGTTGTCTGCTCGCATTCGAAGGCCCCAGAACCACAGCTCTCTCCAGAGCTGAAGGGAAGGCACGGAAGGGAAGCCGCTTATCTGAACTTGAAACCCGGGCGGGCGGCAGACTCGAGCCAGACGCCCGGCCCGCGCCCCGAGCGCGCAGAGGAGGCGCCAGGAGCCCCCGACTCCCGGGAACGGCCAGCGCTTACCCACGGCCGTGTCACTCGAGGCTACTGGAACCGGGGCGGGGACACCGGATCAGGTCGCGAGTGACGTCGTGGCCTGGGCCGGGAGCACCCTTCGCACCCTCCGCGAATGCGGCCGCTCAGCTGCTGGAGACTCTGCTCTGGAGACGCGGGGCTGCGTGGTGTGGGGCCCCTGTGGGCCTAGCTGCCATTGACCTTGGACTTGAAACGACAACCAGCCCCCGCTGTGGCCGGTGGCCTGGTGGGGCAGATATGGGAGGGAAGTTAGGCCCGTCTGCAAGGAATTCCCGCGCCCCCTCTTAAGAGGTAGCCGTGAAGCTCCTTAGAGAGCTGTTGAGAGCTTCACCTGAGAGCCTGAGCCCCAGCCTCTGGCCTGGCCTCCAGTGGCCACAGGTTGGAGTCCAAGACATGAGGACTGGCCCTATAACCAGACTCCGGAGCGGTTCAGAGCAGGGAGAGGACTCAGAAGAAAGAGGAGCGTTACTTGGACACAAAAATTAAGGTGCAGAACAGGGACCCCAAAAATGTGCTTCCAGATTTTGAGTGGCCATTTCCTATACCTTGAACCAAATGGCAAGCTGGCCTGTTTTTTTACTTTTCTCTAATTACTGTTTTTTTTTAAGCCCGTTTCCAGGTACTATATAGCCTGACAGCCTTGTTTTCGGAACGGGCCACATGAATTTTAAGAAATCCTAGGACAGAGCCATCCACACAGGACAGATGTTAGAAAGCCCTGCTTTCCCAGACTTTGCTCCCTAAAACACACCCAAAAGTGGGTCACTGCAGCAGAGCTCGGTGGGTTCCTGTTCACGGGGAAAATGTTCTCAGCCCCAAGAACCTGTGACACAGAACAAGGGAATTTCAGAGAAATTTCCAGATTCAGGCAACTCTGGTAATTTCTGGCAAAACGCCGCCTAAGCCAATTTCTCAAAATGTGCTGCCTGGACCACCTACTCAGACTCCCAGGGACCCTTGTAACAGGTTCGGGATTCAGGGCCTACACTCTAGCTGATGCGTGAGATGAAGAGGAAGGAGGCCCAGAGAACTCCATTTTAACAAGTTTTGAAAACTGAAAAGTGAGGCAAGAACAACTGTTGCCCTTCTTGTTATAACTGTTTTAAAAATCCAGTGGTACCTGACAGCAAATCCAAGAAAGCAGACTCCTAAACTGGAAAGAGCAAGGACTGAAAAGGACCCTAGTCTGCACTGTAAACCTGGGAGAGCGGAGCCTTAGCAGGAAGTCTATTGACGAGGCAATTAGATACCCTCTCCAGCTTGTTACTTTTGGGTGACTGTTCCCCCACCCCAGAAAAACATTGAGGGGTTATTCTCTGGAGAGAATAAATGCATTAAAAACGAGAAGATTCCATGAAAACTTAAATACTGCCCTGATATGCATTCTCCGGAGAGGAGATTGCAAGCCTCTTCTCGGATGGCTCTGGCCAGCTAAAGAGAAAAAGTGATGACAGGAGGGGCTCCTGGTCAGCGCACAGAAGACCACCCCATAGCAAAGCCCACAGCTGACGACCCCCACCCGACACACTCAGAACCTCTAGTCAGCTTCTCCCTGCCCCACTTGGCAGATACCAAGGATCACCAGATGTTAGAGGAAATATTCCAATGTTAAATGTGGTGTAAGAGGGGGGGAAAGGGCTATAAAGGGAGAAGAAAATCAGGATTTTTTTTTCATTAAAAATCTCAGAGAGATAAAGGAAGACATGCATACTTGAAACAAGAACGATTATCAAAAAGAAAAAGGAAATGAGATCAAAGCAGAGCTCTCGGGCAGTAAATACAGGGGTGGGCGAAAGGAGGTTGACAGTTGTGAGTACCCAACACAGCTTATTCTTGCATTATTATTTATTAACTACTGTATTCTTTTCCACACGAACGACTGTCGACCTCCTTTTGCCCACCCCATTATGAAAAACACCTAAGGGATAAAGGATACAGATGAAAATAAAGGAGAGACCAGATCAACTCTGTGATAGGAGTTCCAGAAAGAGAGGACAAAAAAAATATATAGGGAAGGCTATCATGAAATAAGTAAATTAATTAATCATAGGATTTGCCAAATTGGAGGACACGCATTTCTGACGGACAAGACCTCCAGCGTGCCCAGACAATGGTTGAAAATAAACCTACTTGAAGGAACACCATTATGAAATTTCAGAATATTGGTTCAAACAGATTTCAACCACTGCTAAATAAAAAAGAAATGAGTGACCTAAAAGGGATCAAGAACCAAAACAGCTTCAGACTTCTTGAGAGCAACAATGACAGTTGGAAGGCAGCAGTAGGTAATATTTAAGGTAGACTTTCACATTGGAGCTGGCCAAAGAGCTCTAGGAGTCCTCAGTTGTCTTTTTTTTCACATTTTTTTAATTTAGTTATTTTTCAAATACAGTTTTTTGTCTATTTCTCCCATCCAAGCCCACCCCTCTGTCCCGCGCTCCCCCCTCCCCCACCCCCCCAGTCCTCCTACCAGGGTCCCTCTCATTTGTTCCCCCAAATCCCTCCCCCCTTCCCCTTTAAATTTCCTTCCCTCTCCCCTCTGGTCACTGTCCACTTGTTCTCTATTTCAGTGTCTTTGTTTTGTTTTTTTTCTGCTTGCTTGTTCGTTTTGTTGTTTAGCTTCCTGTTAAAGGTGAGATCATATGGTATTTGTCTTTTAACACCTGGCTTATTTCACTCAGCATAATGCTTTCCAGTTCCATTCATGCTGTTGGAAAGGGTAAAAGCTCCTTCTTTCTTTCTGCTGCATAGAATTCCATTGTGTATATGTACCACAATTTTTTGATCCATTCATTTACTGACGGGCACCTAGGTTGTTTCCAACTCTTGGCTATTGTAAATTGTGCTGCTATGAACAATGGGGTGCATAGGTTCAATTTCAAAGGTTCAATTTCAAAGAACCTATGCACCACAATGTTCATAGCAGCACAATTTACAATAGCCAAGAGTTGGAAACAACCTCAGTTGTCTTTAAGTCACTTGAAACAATTTTGTGAGATGGTGTCATGACAGCTGTCATATCAGCGTGCATTTTTTAAAAACTTATCAAACTGAGTGAATTTTTGTGTGGCCATTTTAATATTGAAGATGGAAGAAAATACACAACATTTCAGCATATTATCCTTCATTATTTCAAGAAAAGTAAAAACACAATTGAAACACAAGAAAAGATTTCTGCAATGTATGGAGAAGGTGCTGTGACTAATCAAATGTGTCAAAAGTGGTTTTCAAAGTTTCTTGGTACTATTGACATTTTGGCCAAACAATTCTTTGCTGTGGGGCTGTCTTATGCATTGGAAAATGCTTAGCAGCACCCCTGGCCTCTCTACCCACTAGAAGCCAGTAGCAGGAGAGGGCCAACATACTCCAAATATCCAAAGCAATAGTTATTGATGAAAATGAAAAACGTGTCTTTTATTTTACAGAAAAAAGCTAAATGCACTTTTTGGCCAACCCAATATATTGGACTGTGTTAGGACAACCTCACAACAACCCTTTGAATTAGGTACTATGGTACCTCCATTTCACACCTGAGAAATCTGAGGTTCAAAGGAGTAAAGTAACTGGTCCAATATGACACAGGTAGTACATAGTAGAGCTGGAGTAGAACCACACAGGTCTGGCCCCAGAATCCATGACCCGAACTGGTATATCACACTGGAGCAGTGCCTTTAAATTAAATGGAAAGGTACATTCGACGCAGCATTTTATTTTAGGCCATTATCAGTAAGTAAATAGAGAAGCAAATAGAGACATCTTTTGACATGCATGTTCTCAAGAACTATGAGTATATCCTTTCTTAAAAAGCTACTGGAGGAAAGATAAATATTGATGATTTCACTTATATGAGGGACCTGGAATAGTCAAATGCACAGAGACAGAAAGTAGAACAGGGGTCGCTGGGGCTGACAGGTGGGGAGTGTGGAGAGGAGTGTCATGGGTACGGAGGCTGAGCTGGGGTGGAGAAGTTCTGCAGACAGGCAGTGGTGATGGCTGCATGATAATGTGGATGTACCTGATGCCACTGAACTGTACACTTAAAATGGTTAAAATGGTCAAATTTATGTCCTGTTTACAAAGAAAAATCTACTAGGAAAGAAGGTATGTCACCAAAATCACAGAGTGGAGCAAGAAAAAGGAAAGTTGGGATTCAGGAAGCAAGAAATCCACCTCCAGAGCAAGGTGAGCAGAATCCCAAGGACACTGATGTAGGGAGACCTCAGGACAGCAGCTGCGCAGTGGGCTCAGAGAACCATCCGACTGGAGCAGGTCAGAAGGTTCCAGGAGTGATGTCTCCAAAGAGATGGGACTGATAGAAAACATAATTTCTTAAAACTTACTGAGAAGATACATAGCCAACTGGGAGAGAATTTGAGGCTAAATGATTAATTACATAAAAAACTAAGAAAACAAACAAAATATAAAGTAATTATAATTTCTGCAAAAACTAAAAGTTGTGATAGAAAAGAAAAGTAATCTTGGTTCATGGCTTAACAGTGAATTGCATGTGTCTATTCACATGAACGTGAACACTAAATATTGAGCTGACCACAGTTATGACAGAGTTGCATCAGGAAGATGGGGGTGTGAGCCATGTGTACCAGGATGAGGATGGAAGCTAAGTTCTTTTTATGTATTGATTTTTTTTTTAGAGAGAGAGGAACGTCGATGTGTTGTTCCACTTATTTACACACCCATTGGTTGATTCTGGTATGTGCCCTGAGCAAGGACGGAACCTACAATGTTGGCATATCCGGACGGTGTTCTAACCAGCTTAGCCACCTGGCCAGGGTAAAAGTTAAATTCTTACATGCCTTTTCAGAAATTAAGATAATGCCTAAAAGAGAAATTGAAAAGTGGCTTGGACATATGCATTAGTGTTAAATGCCAAAATAAACAATTTAAATAATTAAAAGCAATTGCCTCCAAGAAGAAGAAAATTGAGGTGGTAGAGTGGTTTGGAAACTGCTGTTATTTTTGTGTGATAAGCCTTGTAGAACTATTTGCCTCTTTAAACCATGTAAAATAAGTTGGGTGAAAATTAAAAGTAATTTTGGTTAAAAAAAAAAGGCCAACACAACTTTAAAGCTCCTCCAGAGAGTTTAGAAAAGTCTGCTTCTACCTCCTTGTTTTCTCAAGTCAGGCTTACTTTTCTCCAAGCAGTACTTCCCTGGGTGACTCCTCTATTATTCTCTGCCATTGCACACACATTTTCATAAAATGGGCTTTTTTTTTTAGCTAGCCGGGGAACTGAACCACTGCTTACATTACTTCTCTGGAGACGGTATTTCAAGCTCTAACCAAAAGATTTAAAACTTTCAGAACTCCTGGTTATTAATTGGGGAGTGTGCTATCCTTTCTCACAGGGCTTGCGATGCAACCAAAAAAAATACCTGAAAAATCAGAGAACCCTGCCATTGCATTCAACACTGTGCCCATTGTTTGGTGCAGGGAGTGGTGTGGCTACTGGGAAACAGGGGTCAGCAGGGAGAGTGGTCACTGAGGACTTCATCAAAGAGGCTCACTTCAAGCTGAACCTATAACAATGGATGTGTCGCTTGTACAAATGGTGGCATCAGTCAAGACTCTTTATGCAAGTGGCAGATACTCACCCCAGACTAGCTCAGCCAGAGACAGAATTTTTTGGCTCTCCTCACCTAATGAGGGTATCCCAAGGTGTTTGGCTTCAAGCTGATTGATCTTGTATCCAAAAGTGTTGCTAAGCTCTCTCCATCCCCACTGTTGTCCTCTACAGCTCCAGTCTTACCTTCCAGCTTTCCAGCATGGGATGTGGATAGGTGGGTGGGTAACTGCATTGGCTCTACATCAAAATCCCAAAGGAAGACACCATTTGGTCCTTCATGGGTTCCAGTGAACAGGTGTTACTATTGGCCAGGCTTGAGTCGGGTGCCAGAAAAGGGAAGATGGGGAATAAATAGCTGGGCTGCCAAAAATAATACCTATTACATCTCAGCGTAATTGTACCAAATATGCTCTAGTGGAGATTTATGAGAGCCTGGGCCAATTGGCAGTACAAGTGAAAATGCCTCATAAACGCTAAAGCGCCATGAAATGCTAATTATGAGTCTCTACTCAATGTAAGTCCATACTGGCCCCGCCCAGCCACACTGCAATTACTCCTGGATCCTTAACTCTCTGAACGTTTTAAGGTTTTCTTTCCTCCAAGCAGATTCATTTGTCACAGTTTCCCCGGGTACTGGTCTCTTTCTTCTAACAGAGTCTGCTTCCAACTGCATTGAAAAATTTGCTCATGTCATTTTTCAAAGGAAGTCAGGAGGAAAAAAGACGTCTGAAGCTGGGAGAGTTGGAAACCGAACACATCATGATGTGTGTGCATGTGATCCGGTTGTTCTCAGCATCTTTCACTCCACTGTTTCTCTAATCTGCCGCGTCACTTTCTTGGCCTTGTCGCTCCAGTCCTCAGGCCAAAAATGTTTTGCTGATACTAGCGGCAATTTATTGAGTGATAGGATATTTGTAATGTACTTTGAGACCGAGCTTATAGCCCTGAAGATTAGGCAATTAATTAGTAGAGAAATATTTTTGCCATCTAGAAAAAACAAGCCAGATTGTTTAACAGTCTGTATTAGAACCTCCCATTTTTATAAGTCCACTTTGGACATGGGAGTTTTAATTAGCTGTGAGGCAGTCATTTACTGCACTCCGTGTGAAGAAAGCTGCTCCCTAAGTTTCCTTCTGATAAACCTCTCATTAATGTCAGCACTTGAGTATCTAATGCTACATTGAACTTTATATTTGAATCTAGTATAGATGAAAGCCAACTACCTATGAACCTGAGTTTTCCATAAAGCCCTTAACCCAGATCCTGGTAGTATTCTCTATAATTGACACTAGCAAAAAAAGTTTTAACTTCATTTTTTACTGTTCACACTATCACAGATATTCCATTTCCCCTCTTTCATTTTAATAGCATGAAATTACCACAACAGGACATTATTGGATAACTACGCATGGCTATTCTCAATCTACCCTTTCCTTCCCACTGCAGAGACTGAAATCTCCAGGTACCTACTTTTGCAGTCCCCTCTGCAGCTAGCAATGGCCATACGATCCAGTTTGGGCCAGTTGGATGGAAGAGACGGATAGCTGGGGGACTCGGGGGAAAGAGTTTCCTCAGTAAAAGACGAGATGCACGGGAAGAGAGCCCTTTGGTTTCCATCCTTCCTGCTCCCTTCCCGTTTGAGTGGCATTTGAGAACATGATGCCTGGAGCTCTGGCAGCCTTTTGTGACAGAGCAGGAAAAGCTCAGGTCACTGAGGACATCTTTGAGCCACTACGCCAACTAAAGAGGCCTGTCTTCACAATGCATGTTAAATGAGATTAATAATTTCCTGCAATTCGGCCACTGGGCATTCTATCACTTTGAATCAAAGTCATGCTTTCTCTTCACATAAGTCAAAGATAGAAATTATTTACCCAGTCACCACTCTATGCTTTTCCCTTCCTGACGTGCCCGGATTCTCGTTTGGGCGTCCCATCTCCCCATATATTTCTGGTAGCCAGTGGAAGCAGACTCTGCCCCCATTTCCAGAGATGATCATTGGTGGTTGGCTTAAGTTAGTCAGTAAATTCCCCTACCCTGGCCTTGAATGGGGAATGATTCAAGAGTCAGCTGCAACTTAAGTTGTCCAACCAGATGAATCTTTGGATTCTTGTTTAGAATGCTAGAAAAGAAGTGCTCTTTTACCTTCTCAGTGACTCACAAAGAAAGCCTGGACCACCGCTGCCACTCTGCCTCCGTTTGGAAGAAGCAGACGCCATGGAAGGCAGAACACACAGACAGGAAGAAGCTAAGTCTCTGATAATGTCACTGAGGTGCTAGATCACTCTCGTTTGGGACCTGACATTCCATGAGGTCATAAATCTTTTTTATTAAAGTCCACGCGAGCTGGATTTTCTGTTCCTTCCAACAGAAGGGTCACACAGATCTCTTCTTCTAAGCCCAGTCCTGCCTTTCAGAAGGGCCCAGAGCACTTGAAACACTGCTGATTCTGACCCCCCGTGAAAGGGGGTAAAGGACACCCCACATCTCCTCGCCCCAGGAATCCAGAACTAGCCCTGTTCGAGACAGCTCACCAGCACCACAGCCCAGCATGAAGAGAAAGCCTGTCCTGGGCTGGGGGGTGTTTATCCTTAGCAATTGCCCACCTCACCCCCTAGTCCCCCGGGAAAGACCAGGATGGACTGGTAAGCCCGGAGGAAAGGAGAGAAACCCAAAGCCTGAGAAGCAGCCTCCGTGAACCAGGTTTATGAAACAGCCGCCTCAGTGATTTCATCCCTGGTCAACGAAGCCATAAAAAGGAGAAATATCGAGGGACCGCCATCTCCTATTGTTGTCAAAGACTCGGCATCAGGGCCCAGAAAGCCTGGGTCCCAGCAACATGCTGCTCGGACAGAACCTTAAAACGCCTTCTGGAGTCAAGTCAGAGAAAAAAAAATTCTGAAGGTAACTGAGTGCAGCAAATAACTAAGAATGAAGAATTTACTCTAATTGCCAAAAAGGAATATGGCCAAGGCTCTTAAGGAAAGGGGGGAGAAAACTGAAAAAGAAAGCAGAAACATTATGATAAGAAGAGAAGGGATGTTCATTTTCAAACAGGAGATAAGATATGGATTAAAGTTCATCCTCAGAATAGTGTAGCAAGAAACTTTATAGCCAAACTGGCTCCCAACCGGAAAGGTCCTTGGTTCTCGGATCTCTTTGAATTATAGGGAAAACTAATTGGATCTTCATGTTTACCATGGAGGAAACCAAGTGTTACTCAGGATGTAAATCCTAGAGGTACTTTAAAAAGACAACGTTGACCTTTACAAGACTCTGAACTTATAGATCTGTAAGGACTAAAAAATTGATTTCCTGACCTTTGACTGGTTCCTTGTCATTTTTTTTCCCCTCTGCTAAGAGGCGCCCAATCTCTTTCTTCTCTTCCTGGTGATAGTTTTCTGACGGTGTCCCCTGTGCCCAGAGGAAGGGAATAGGCCTACACGCCAGGCCCGTGACAAAAAAGCTAACCACCACGTTTGGGCAGCCACTGTGTGCTGAGTATGATGGTGAGACATTTTCAGTATTATCTTAATTCATTCATCCTCACGACAACCTTATGAATGTGGGTCTCCAATCGACTACACATCTCTCTCATTTCACAGGTCAGGTCATCCCTGTTTCCTTCTGCATTACCTTTCTCCCTCTTCCTTCTTGCTTCAGAGTTCGCAGGGCGGATGGGACAACTGTCCTGGAACGGTGAGCACGCTGAGGCCTGTGGACAGACAGTGACTTGCCGCACAAAGCCCATCAAGTCCCTGCGCGGCAGGGCTGGAAGCCCCACGCCAGCATCCCTCCGCTGTGCACACGGTGTTTGTTCTCTCCCCCAAGCCTGGCCAAGGGGGCCAGAGTGCATCACCGCTCTTCAAAGGGAGGGGATCCCTGTGGAGTACCTGTCATCTTTAGTGTCGGAGTCCATAGAAAGAAATGAGGGAAATTTGGAAGTCATTGCGAGATTGGAGAGGGGGGAGTGAGGAGCGAGGGGCCCAAGGGACACATGGACACACCACAGAGGAGCCAAACTACAGCGGTGGCAGGATCGTGCAGCAGGGGATGGACAACGCCCAGTGATTCGTCAGCCTGAACGTGCCTAAACCTCACACAAAGATGATCCTTCTCAAAGCAAGCAAGGGAGCAGGCAGTGTGGTTTGAGGCAGACATCACCCCTACCTCCGGGCCTGGGGCCCCGACTCACTGCTCTTTGCCACTTACACAGCATTTAGTCATGTCTCCTGCTTTTAAATCATTTTCTTACCATTATGAAGATTTTCATCTTATTTGTGAACTATCAAGACTATTATTTGCCTACCGGTTTAGATAATTTAAAAATATAAATCTAAAATAGATCTATAAAATACAGATCTATTTTAGAGGAGACTATGTCAGTACTGTAAGTTGAAAGTCAATATTATTTGTCATAAATTGAGGCATAATTAGAAATCCAATGAAAATGAAACACTGTCGCTACACTCTAGCTGGCCAGTGGTTCATTAAAAAGGAAGAGTCCTGAATGTTAGGTACTAAGGACGTGGCCCAATGGAGATTAGCTTCTTGACCTAAACCAGCTGGGTTGATAGAGCAATTAATTGCTGATTGCTTAAATCATTTGAGAACTACCAATGGGGAAATTCCCAGAAAATGGGGAAATCTTCATCCCAGAAAATGGGGAAATCTGTGGGCTCCACTCATGTCCCCCCCCCAAAAAAAACAACACAGTTGCAGGCAAAAAGGAACACTCCATTGGAGACCTATTATCCAGCTCTGTGAATTAGGGAATTCACTTCTCTGGGCCTCGGTTTTCCTCATTACAAAATGGAAGGGTTAGGCCAAACAATGTCTTGCCATCTCTTCCCACTCAAGAGCCTGTCTCCTCTATCACCTACAGAAGCAAACATCAGATCTGGGACACAGGACAGCTTAGACATCAAGGGCAGCCCAACAGTAACTTGAAAGGCGATGGAGGAGAGGCTGGTGGCCCTGAACACTGGAGAAGGGGTGGGTGTGAAAGTGTCACAGATTAAAGTCACCCTCTTCCCAGCCTCCCCTAGGGCCACCAAAATGATGTGTTCATCCCAAGAAAGCACAAATGATAAAAATGTAAAACACCAATCTATTCATATTCAACAGTCAGATTTTTGCAGTAATAAAATTGGACTTCAGCCCTGGCCATTGTGGCTCAGTGGCTTGGAGGATCGTCCCATAAACTGAAAGGTCCCAGATTTGATTGCCGGTCAACCTTGGTGCCTGGGTTGTGGGTTGGTCCCTGTCAGTGTGTGTACAAGAAGCAACTAACTGATTGATGTTTCTCTCTCACTCTCCCTCCCTCCCCCTCCCTCCAAAATCAATAAACGTGAGCTCAGGCGAGAATTTTTTTTTAATTGGACTTCATATTTCTTTAAAAAAGATCATGTCTACTTTCTGATATGGAACAACCTCAGCAGACTTGTTTCTGTTGGACTGAGAGGTGGTTCAAGGCAGTGGGTAGGAGCTTAGGCTGAAATCTGTCTCTTGCTATGGGTATAACTTGGGCAACTAAGTCCCCATCTTCAAAGTGGGGTTCCTAATGGCTCCTACTTACAGTACTATTATTATTCACTCGTGGTGACTAGACGAGAAAATATTAGCTGTGAGTGCTTCCTGCACATCTCAGTCCTGGCACTTGCTGTCCCGCTCTCCCGCCTCCCTCCGCCCCCATTCCACTCCAGGCTGTTCTTCCCTTGTTGACGATCACCTTTCTCATGCTCTGGCTGGTACCTCTCTCTAGGCCTGTCTCCATGGCCTTTGCCAGACAGAGTCAGCACTCAATAAATCTGTTGAATTGTGTAGAGGCCCCTTTGGAAACCGTGGAGGCAGCCTTTAGCTAAAAGCAGGAAAGATTTTACAGGGAGATTTTTACATTGCCTTCAGACTGGCCGCTGAAAACCCCAAACACAAACTGCGTTATGGATGAGGAGTGTTTGTGCCTTGTATGCTGTCTTTGTAGGGCTTGGTTGACACAATTCCTAGTTTGCTACATGAAGATGGGGAAAAGAACATAATATCCCACTTCTGTTTCATTTCACCCCAGGATAAGGATGAAAAGAGGATGTGAGTTTCCTAACTGTCCTGGTTTCCTTCTTGGATCCATCTAAGAGTGTTTACAAAATATACACAGTGGACTCCTTAGTAACACATGCATGACTAGCCCCTTCTGATATCTGAAAGATATATGAATTGCTGAACAGCTGATGAGAAAGATCCATGGAGACTTCTTTTTAATTGGTTTAGTAAGATTATTTCCAGTCAACAATTCCCTGGTTTAGTGACAGAAGATAGATCTGTTTTCCATAAAAGTTAGATGCCAGACTTTTGAATCACTCGGCGTAAAAACCATTCCCTTAAAGAGCCACTCGCTGTCATTGGTTTTACAGGAAAAAATAAAAGTCAAGACAGAAACTATTATCATGGAATGGCATGCTGAGGAGGCACTAGCAGCGATAAGAACACAAACAGCTCTTATTCCAGCACTAAATTTCCAACTACTGCTGCAGGCTCTGCTGTGCTTGCTGGAAACACACAGCCAGCCGTAAGCCAGCTTGCCCTCGTTTGTCTCCAACAGCTCCATAAAAACTGCTGCCTCCTCCTTGTACGATGCTTTAGCATTTGAAAATGTCTTCTCCTCTGAGTTTTATTTGGTCTGCAGAGCATCCCTGGCAGGCAAACAGGATGGGTAGGATAGGTAACATCAAAAAGAACCCAAACACCCATCACTGATGAAGGGGTAAATGAAATGCGGTATATCCCTGCGATGGAACATTACTGGGCAATAAAAAGGAATGGACCACTGACATGTGCTGCAAGACGAACCTGCTAAGACAACATTCTGCTAAGTGAAAGAAGCCAGTCGCAAAGGACTGCATATTATATGATCCCATTTATATGAAATGCCCAGAACAGGCAACTCTATAACAGAGATGGAGAGCAGATTGGTGGCTGCCCAGGGCAGAGGGGGTATTGTGGAGGTGAAGAGGAAGATCACCAAAGCTGGGGTTTCTTCGGCAGGGTGATGAACATGTTCTAAAATTGATTGTGGTGACGGTTACACAACCCCGTGACTACACTGAAAGCCAGTGAGTTTTCAGCATTAAATGGGCCAATTGTGAGGTTTCTGTTATCTCAGTGAAGCTGGCTGAAAAACAGAGAACGAGGTAACAGTTGGGGTCTTCCTTGGACATGAGTGTGGGCTCCATCTCGGCTCTGCCCCTGGCTGTACGAGCTTAGCTTCCTTCCTTCAACCTCCTGAATCCCAGCTGCCCTGTCTCAGAAGTCATAATGCCTCCCCTGCGGGGTGGTGCAGAGGGTCTGCTCCAAGCCCGCAGAGTGCCTGGAACAGCAAGGCTGTGAGGACTTTATAAATGGCGACTGTCTGTGATTAGGACCTTTCTGGTGCTGAGCCAACAGAAGCTTGGGGGGTGGAGAGCCTTGGTGGTGGGTGGGAAATGGCCCCTACTGGCCCCCTGACACATGGCACAGGTCTGCCTTCCTCACAATTGAGGCAGAACAGAAAATTAGAGGAAGCGCCCGATCTGGAAGCAGAGGAGCCAGGCCCTTGCTCCGTGTCATGTGCGAGCAAGGAGGACACAGCACTGAGCCCCCGGGTGCGGTCCTGTCCGGGCGGGTTCACAGAGTAGGAGTGAGAAGAACGGGCTCCGGAGTCGAGTCAAACAGAGTCAGACCGCAGGCTCTGCCAGGGACTTGCTTCAAAAGAATCCTGGACGAGCATTTAACTTTTCCAGGTTTCAATATCTGCAAGTGTCAGATGAGAATAATAATACAGAACCTATAAAACCAGTGTGACAATTTACTCAGATTATCTATAGAAAGTAAGACATGCAGTGCCTGACACACAATCAACACCAGAGAAACTGCCGTTACCACTGCCACACGGACCAGTTTCTGCCAGAGCACATTGCGACCCTGGCTGGAGGGCACCCTACGATAAGTTATTCAACTTTTCTGAGCTTGCCTCCTCATTTTTGAATGGAAGATATTAATGGCGTCTCTAAGTTTTTCTGTAAGCCAGATAAGGAAATTTTCGGAAAAAGACTTTTTGATGTGGGATTGTTTTCATTCCACAAACACAGCTCCACTCCGAACCTTGAGTGAACCAAAGTGCTGCTTTGTTTTGCCTCAAACTGCAAGCTCTTCTAAATTACAACCCTGGGAAATCAAGATGATAGTAAATTATTCGGGCCATCCCCTGGCCTGGGGGACTCAGGGTTAGGGTTCAGGTTGTAAGTCCTTGGGTAAGTGGACATGTAGCCAGGCTGCAGATTGATGAGCGCCGAGAGGAGCCGGTTATTTGATCCCCAGGAAATGTTTCTGTGCTGGGGTCACTGTTGCCAGCTTTTGAATCAATAAGGCAGCACCTCTTCGTTCTATTTATCACGTCAGGGGAAGCGAGAGCAGCGACAGGCATGATGGAAGCAGGGCGCACACTAGCTGAGGCCGCGCTCGGCCCCGCGTGAGCAGATGGGCCTCGGCAGAGCGTCTCCTGCGTTCCAGGGGCTTCCAGGGCGGGGCTGCCTTCAAGATCGCCACCACCGCTCTAACTTCTCCGGAGAAATGATCAGAAAACACCAGTTCATTCCACAGACCTTGACAAAACATGTGTCGGGGCCAGGCACTGCTCCAGGCACAGGGAGTGTTCATTCACATGTTTGTTCAACAAATGAATGCGCAGCACTTTACCCTGTGCCACACACTCTGGTAAATGGAACAGTGAAGGACGCTCGGCCCCTCACGGGGCCCCCAGTCGAGGAGGAAGGAGCAGTAGATCCTCAATGGCAGAGGGATAAACAGCATGAGGGAGGACTGCACAGGGTGTGATCAACGCCCAGGTGAGGGACACCTGGCCCTGTGTGGCGGAATCTGGGGTGGCTTCCCAGGGGAGGTGATGATTTAGTCAGGCACTGAAGGGTGAATAGAGGGAGGAGACTGCGAGCAGAGGGAGTGTGTGTTCCAAGGTCCAGGTGCGACAGCCACGGTGCTGCCTCGGAGCGGAGCACAGTGCCCTTTCACTGCAGTTTAAAAAGCTCACAGTGGAGACTGGCCAGACTCAGAGCTAAAGAAATAGTTGACTGGAGTCGCATGTCACCCACCTGCTCAAACTACTCTGTGGTATCTCTTAACTGGCCAAACATATTGGCATGTGGCTCAAAAAAAGAAAAAACCGATAAGCAAAGGAAGAGTCGTCTTCAATAATAGTATCTGGCCAGGTGCGCCACCGTCTGAGGCCGAGAAACAGCGGAGACTCCTCCCCAGTTCCCACCCTGGCGAGGCTGCTTCCCCAGCAGAGGCCCGACTCAGCTCGTCGCAGCCCTCTGGGAGGCAGCTGTGCCCCAAACCTAGAGCAGGCACACACGCTGTAAATGATGATGTACAAAAGAAACGGTCGTCCAAATGTGGGTTCTCTCGGTGACCCTACATCATAATTTGAAATCAAACCCCCCCTTGCACCATCTCCCCACACCCCTCTCCCCCCCCACCCGTCTCCAGCATGTTGACTTGGCCTTTGCAGTCACTAAGAACTCCCCAGAGGGGGAGAGCCCTGGATGTGAGCTGACCCCATATCAAGGAAATCAATCAAACTCACCCGAGGACATTTTTTCATTGCTTTTAGAGAGGGAGAAACATCGATTAGTTGCCTCCTGTACATGCCCTGACTGGGGATCATACAACCTAGGACCAGGGATCAAACTTACAACCCAGACATGGGCCCTGACTGAGAATCAAACCTGTAACCTTTTGGTTACGGGACAGTGCTCCAACCAACCGAGCCACACCAGCCAGGGCCAATCTCGCATTTTTATGTCGTGGCCTCATATCTCTGAAGTACTTTTCCCAATTTATGTGTTGTCTGGTCTCCGTGACCCTCCCTGGGTTCCCATCTAAGGCACTCCATAATAACGCACTACGGAGATTTTCATGCAAGGAGGCACCTCTCACACGCTGTGTCTGAAACAGAAGGATGCTCAGCCAACCAAGCAGCATGGCAGCCGCGTGGGGCGATGGGCAGAGGCTGCTGGCTTCCCTTACTGGAGTGAGAAAGAGAAAAGAGGAGAGACACTAGATATGCTGGCTTAAAAGACGTATATGTATCTCTACGCTTGACCGAGGACAGAGTGGCTTAGAACGGTGCTTCTCGAACTCAGCATGAGTGTCCATCAGCCAGGGAGCTTGCTGAACTGCAGCTTCCAGTTTGGGACATCTGGGGTGAGGCTTGAGGTCTGCATTTCTAAAACACTCCCAGATGATACCATGTACCTGTTCCCGCAAATGACCCCCAAACTTAACAGTGTGAAACAACAGATACGTGTGGCCCTACTCAGTTGCTGAGGGCGGGAGGGTGGGAGCAGCCTAGCCGGCTGATTCTGGTGTGGGCTTTCTCATGAAGCGACGAGCAAGCTGTCCGGTGGGCGGCAGTCAGGAGGCAAGGGACTCCGGGCTCACTCACGTCGCTCACGGCTGGTGGGAGGCTTCTGTTCCTCGGCACGCGGCCTGTCCCAGGGGCTGCTTCCCTAAGAAGGAAGCCACAGTCGTTTTACACAGCATCCCAGGAGTGACGTACCACCCTTTTTACCGCATTTGCTAACGTCACTCCTCAGTGAAGGTGAGAGGGACTGAGCCCCACCCTTTGACAGGAAGAAAATCCATCCACTTGGGGATATGTTTTTACAACCATCACACGTGCTGTTGCTGCCAACCTTCAGTCCACACCTGGAGAGACAAGGGTTTGGGACGCAGTCTCTGTAGTCAAACGGCTGAGCTCGGAAAGCCATTCAACCTCTCAGTAGCTCATCTGAAAAATGGGCATAACAATGGAAGCTATTGTGTGTTGGCCGATACAATGCACAGAAATGCTCAGCACAGTACCTGGCAGGTGGAAGTGCTCCATTAATGGAAATTATTATTATTATTATTATTATTATTATTATTATCACTATTACTTTTACTGTTATTACCCATGGTGTGCACAGTCTGCCCTCTTTTCCCCTTGGTCCCAGTCCTATTCCATGCCGGTTGCTTTCTGTCCCCTAAAGCAGGAAGTTGTATAAACTGAGCCAGAATTCCAGACACGCTCTGTTCTCCAGCCTCCCACACAGGGGCTGGTGGGCGGTGGGTCGGGGAGGGAGGCAACATCCAGAAAGGAGTGTTCGAGATACAGCGTGGTAAGGTGGATGGTGGTCAATTTGTAAGTCAGTTTGTTCTTCCCCTTAGAAGAACACTCACTGAATCAGAATCTCTGGAGTCTGGAGACAGAGCCTGGTGATGTGCATTTGTAACACACTCTCTGGGATAATTCCTGTACACGCTACAGTTCAAGGAGCACTGCAGGCAGATGCAAGAGATTTATTTATTCACCTACCACCCCCCTCACCGCCCCCCAAAACGGGAAGGCTTGACTTCGAGTTCCTGAGAGCCATAATGAGCTGTCCTCTTGGGGCCCCGTCTGAGGACAGAGCTGGACGGGCCCTGGGGTTGACCCGATGCAGAACTTCTGTCCCGGTGACTAATGATGCAGCGCGGCCCAGCCTGGCTGCGGTTTGTCTACGGGCCCCGTGACAGGCCCGTCCACCCAGATAACCGCAATCTTGCTTTGTGGGATCAAATACTGGCTCGGGATTTATGAGTCCAAGAAATGACATGGCTGTGTTCTTAGAGAGGGGGGCCGCGGGGGCGGGGGGCGGCCCTTTCTCCCTCCAGAGCCTTGGCTGTCTGACCTAGCTCGGGGATGCAGGGCAAGACAGGAAGACGAGCTGCTGACCATTTTGGGTCGGAACAGGGTGGGCGTGCCAGCGAGCGGCGCAGCAGCTGCTTCCCATCTCCAGTCCACCCGTTCCACTCGTGTCAGAGGGTGAAATCATCGCAGGGTACACACGGGTGCCTTTCGTCATCCTAAAACCGGCGGCGAGGTTAAAAATAAAAAGGCAGCGTTCTCCCGTTCCGTAATCAGAGAATGGAAAAGATGTTCGTCATTGTCATCCCAACAACCCCCCCACCCCCCACCCCGCCAACAACTGCCGTTTGTGGCTTCCTGAGGGTCCAGAGCTGCAGACCTGCCTGGGCTGCGGCTTCCGAGGAGGCATCTTTCTGTCTTTATTCCTCCCTTAGGAACTTGGGCCTGTGGCTCTGAGGGAGCTTTTTAAAAACAAGAGCCCAGGAGCCCAGGCCAGCCTGAGTTCACAGGTGCTCAGCTCTCACTGACTGGAGTCCAGCAGCATCCACTCCTTGACTGATTTGTTCCTATAAGTGGTATTGATTAATACTCTTTGCCAGGCACCTTCTTAGGCAACCGAGGCTCCAGCAACCAAGACCGATGAGGGAGCTTACATCGAGGGGGGTGGGGGGATGTTGGCAGAGACAAATAATCAACAAGGAAACATATTAGCAGGATACTTTCCGGTCGTGATGGAGCGAGGCTGGATTGCTGCCGGGAGCATATGTAACAATCAGTCTGGGCTATAGTCAGAGAAGGCAAAGGACTGGAAACTGATTTGCAACCTTGGCTGGAAATTCTTTCATCATTTCTCTCAAAGGGCTACCTGACTGAGGACTGTCTTGTGTTGTCTTTCCCTTTTCCACTTCGTTTGGATAGAACAGTGTGTGGCCTCACACCACCGAGACCCCATGAACAGCACAGTCGTTACTACACAGATTTGCCCAGGTCAGATTTTACTGCTTTTGGCCCAGGGCTGCTGCCAAACGTACCGAGCAGAGAGAGGTACAGTGCGGTCTACAGCCCAAGTCACTGGGTTACAGTGAGTTTCTGTGCCTGAAGATGCTTAGCATTTAAAGGCAGTTTCATAAAAGGCATCATTAGACTAATATATCACAATGGAGATAGTCAGCAGTGATGGCTAAAAGTTTTAACTGTGACTTCAGAGCAGCCAGAAGCAATGAATGAATGAATTAATCAATTAATTATGTCTTGAACTCAGGATCCGGTGTTTTGTTTAGACGTCTTGGGGGTGACAGGCGGCTCCGAGACCCGTGGAATGCTGTGGACCCTGAAAAGTGCACACACGGGCCTCCTCATAAAATTTCACAGTCTGTGAACTCCTGAGGTCCACCCATGAGTCCCCCTGGGAATCCACGGACCCCAGTTTCCTGCTCTAAAATTTATATTCATAGAAAGATATCCAGGAAATTTTTAAGTAAAAAAAAAAGTGAAGGCCGTATACACAGCATGATTTCATTTTTCTATTAAGTGGTATATATAAATGAACGTTTGATACCTGAGGGGAGTGGATCAAGGGAAAGGATTACTTTTACCTCTTATTTTTATATGTTTCATTTTGAAATATTTCATAGAGCAAACACATTACCTTTGGAATCATAATTTTCTTGAAATTAAGCCTTCAAAAAGGAAAAGTCGTGACCATGACTGAGTCAGACTGTGCTTACTGGGCCATTGATCTTGACCGAGAGTGAATGCCTCCAGGAGGCTGTGGTGGGGACCAGAACATGAGGGGTCAAAGACAAGGCACAAGGAAGGTCTACCTCGGGGCACTTCAGATGCAGGGTTGCTGGATCTAAACGAGTTCAGTTGGGTAACCGTGGGAAAAATTGGAAGCATAGTGCTAAAAGAATTTGTCTAAAACAAGGAAAAAGCAAAACAACCGTGCAGAATGGTCTTCTTGGATCATTTTAGGTTACACAGGAGCCCATACAGAAGAGGTTTATCGTGTGAAGCATGTTGATAGAAGATCTCTGTTCTTAGAGATTGGCGCCCCAGTGGTCACCCGTGGAGAGCCCTCCTGGGAAAGGAGCAGAGTCGAAGCAGGAAATGGGAGGGATAAACCCAGCTCCCACAGTTCCGTACCAGGACACAGTGCACAGGCAAGACTTAGATCGGAGAGTGTTTGGTCACAGACGCAGGGATTGATCCTATAGAAACTGGGTTACGTTTCAAATCATGGCCTGACCCTGGTGTGCAGAGCCCCTAAAAGTACTAAGTAAAGCATGTTGCATTCAGGACCCGTCTCCTGCTCTGAGGGTGGGTTTTTGAAAAGCCGTGCAGCCTAGCGCACCACGTTGCATGTAAAAGGGGGCTCAGCCTTGCAAGGAAGAAAGAGCCTGGGTCTCCCTCTAAAAGAAGTCCTGGCCTGCCTTTGTGGCTTTTCTCCCACCGTGAAACCACAAGCTGTGGAGGGCAGGCCTGGGCCAGCTTCTGCTGTTTCCACTGGCCTTGGGAAATGGAGGCCAGTTACACTCCCTGAAGGCACCCCACCGGCTGCGCACTTGGCCAGTCTGCTTGAGCTTGAGCTTGAGCTTGAGCTTGAGCTTGATCTGGACAACGGCTTAAAGAATGGCTGCTCCAAAGGGGGCGAGAGAATGAAGTGATTAAGTTAGCTACTGTTAATGAGATTTTGCTGAGTCAAGCAGAGGTGCTGAAAGACAGGGACTGGCCCGTTTGTGGGTAAGGCTGATGACACTTGTCCCTCCCCAGGAGTAAAAGCACTTACGGGGTGAGATTATTCTGACCTCTCCTACCTTCCATAACCTGTCCTTCCTTGGGACCAAGGCCATGAGAGAGTGCAGGAAGCCCATGACGTCATCATTACAGGTGTAACCACCGCCACCTTCCATGGACAGAGTGATATTCAGCCTACACAGCACAGCCACGCAAACTGGTTATCTGATTCAATCCTTATAATACCCCCATGAGTATTCCCACCTGACAGATTGGGAAACTGAGGCTTTGATAGGATTAGGAATTTTTTTCTAAGTCTGCTCACCTCATTAGTGGAAGAGAAGGTCCTCAAAACCAGATCTTCTGACCCCAAGCCCAGTGTCCCTTCCCCTCCCCTAGCTGTGATTAGGCAAGTGACCCCAAATAAAGTGCAGTCCAGCACTGAATCAGAAAGCTGCCCAGGACGTGGTCTGTGCTTGTCCTGCACATGGCCAAGGAAGCAATCCTTTGCCCCAGAACAAAGATACCAATAGCCAGCTACACATTCTTAGCTCTTTCTCTATCTGGGGGACTGCTCAAACCACAAATATGATCTCTCCTGGTCCTCACAACCACTCTACGTGGAAGGTACCATTATTCATTTTATCCACAAAGAAACCGAGGTTCAGAGACATCCACGTCTTGTCCACAGCCACGGACAAGAAGTGGTGGTGCCAGGGTTCCGTCCAGGCTGTGAGACTGCGGAGGTCCCAACCCTTAACCGCCACCTTCCCCTCCTTCTTGTGCCTCCTTCTCCCAGTGAACTTGTTCATCAGTCCATTTATCAGGCAACCGGCCCCAGGCCCTGCCGCCCTCTGGACCTTTGCTTGGTAGCAGGTTAGTTGATTGAATCAAGCTGAATACTTCCCACCTCGTCTGTTAACACCCCTTCAGCAATAGCGCATTAGGGCCCTAAGAGCCCTTAAACCAGCAACACAGAATCCCCTCTTTCTGCAAAATTGCTCTTTCAGATGGCAGCCCAACTCCACGAGGACACGGAGACAGATTCCTCAAATGGAGACTCACTCGGCAGCATAATTAATAAATGTCCTGAGAAGGGTCAGGGGAAAAGATTTGCTGCCGTTTCACTGGGCATCTGGGGAGTGAAACACAAGCAATTCAAATACATTTTTTATTCCCACTATTGCCTTTGTCAAGAACCGCCATGTTCCATGGGCCAGATGGATTAGGATTTTTTTTAATAGTTCCATGTTTAAGTGAAATAAGACTCCCCCTCCCTCCTCCACCAAACAAAAAGAAAAACCACATACAAAGCAAAGGGAAAAAACCGAAGCTTCCATTGTTGACAAATGCCTTGGAAGAAACTTTCTTTTTATGCAATAAATGCCTGCAGTCATGTTTCAGCAAACTTTTTCCCCCAAACGAAACGAAGCCCAGAGTTAACACAATCTGGTTGAGAGAAACAAACTTGCGACGGATTGCCCCCGGAAACCACTGTGCTCGTGGTGAAGGCGGGATTTAAGATTTCAGAGAGGGTTTGTGCCAGAAAGAGAAAGCCAGCCCAGTGCCTGTGACCTGCGTGTCTCAGCCCTTCAAGTCCCGAGTTCAGCTTTGGGTTTCCGTGTTCTTGGGACTCCGACTGACAGCTGGTGTCTGTGGATACAACTTGAACTAATTCCCAGGATAACGACCCAGGCCTCCCGTGATTTACTGACCTCACCGCTGCACGGCCGCCCCAGCAGGGCTGGCTAATCCCTTAATGGTCCCTGCAGTGTGTCCAGGGCTGCTCCGAAAATTCCATAGCCCTCCCTGGAACACTGAGGGGCATTGAATCCCCTCTCCCCTCCCCTCTCCCTCCCCCTTCCCCACCCCTTATCTTATCAGGTAACTAATTCCCACAAATTATTATGTGATTCGGGCAGAAAAATAAAATTGCTCTCAAATCATAAATTTGTCACTTTCTGGACAGCTGCTAAGTCAAGAAAACCTTGACCAAGCGGGGCTTAGTCACTGTTCCGAACAATCGAGACCCGTAAGTATTGTACATGCGGCCCTCCCTCTCAAAGCAATGTTTATTGATGGGATGGAAGAAAACAACATAGAGAGAGATTTAACACACTGTCCACGCTTAAGGGGAATGTAACCCTTCATCCCAAGTCAGGTGACTCCCCGACACTCTGTCCTGGGCAACGCCCGGGCATCCTCGGGTTCAGAATTTGCCTTAAAATGAGGAACACCCAGGCCTCCCTAAATCTGGTCCTACTCAGTGCTGAGAGGGGCCACCAGGGCTACAGGGGGCACAGGGCACACAGGGTCCCAAGAGGACTGAGGCCCAGAGAGAGCGCGGAGGAGCTTTTCTTTCGAATCGCAGATCCGATCTGCCTCCTTGGCCCCACCACCCCCACTCCCGCCCTGTCCAAGCCGCCGCATGTGGGGGATTCCAAGAGCCTCCCCCTGGTCTTTGGCCTTCTCCCACTTCAGTCTGTTCCCACATGGCAGCCTGAAGGATCCTTCTAATTTCTATTATTCAGTTTTTAAAAATCACATAACATTAAACACTTTAAAGTATACAATTCAGTGGCTTTTAGGGCATCACCATCTTATGCAAACACCACCTCTGTCTAGTCCCCGACATTTTCATCGCCCCTAAAGGAAGCCTGCACCCGAGAAGCCGTGGCCCATTCTTCCCTTCCCCCACCCCTGGCAGCTACTAACCTGTCTCTGTGTCTGTGGATCGGCCCGTGTCGGATGTTTGATTTAAATGGATCATGCAATGTGGGGCCTTTTGGTCTGGCGTCTTTACCTTTGCGTGTTTCCATGTGTCGCCCATGTTCCGTGGCATGCACCAGAACTTCACGGTTCTTCACAGCCGAACCATGGTCCATTGTGTGGGTGTCACAGCTCTGGTCTCTCCCTTCATCGGCTGAGGGACAGTTTGTGGCTTCCACCTTTTGGCCGTCGCGAACAGTGCTGCTGTGAACATTCTTGTACAAGTTTTTGTTTGAGTACCTCTTTTCAGGACTCTAAATACATCCAAGGATCGAAATTGCTGGGTCATGGTCCTCGTAATTTTTAAGTCAGATCATGTTACTCTTCTTCTGCTCAAAATCTCCAAAGGCTTCCCACCGAGAATAAAAACAAAAACTGTCACGATCCCCTACGAAGTCCGTCCTTCACGATCCGGTTCCTGGGCCCTCTCTGAACTCATCTACTGCTGGCCCGCTTGGCCCCAACGAACTGGCCTCCGATACGCTGGAATGCCCCATCCCAGGATCCCCATCCCAGGGTCCCCATCCCAGAGCACCCATCCCTGGGCTCTCCATCCCAGGTCTCCCCAACCCCAGGGTCCTCATCCCCAGGGCACCCCATCCCAGGGCACCCCATCCCAGGGCTCCGCACTTGGCTGTCCTGCCTGGATGCAATCTCTCCTCCCTCTCTTCCCTCGGTTTCTGCCCAAATAATGATTCTATTTAAAACTTCAAAACAGCTCTCTTCTCCCCTTTTCCTTGCTTTGCTGATCTTCACCTCACCTAATAAATTTGTGCTTAGTCTTGTTGTTATTATTTTTTCTATTGCCTCCTGTAGAATGTGAAATCCATGAGATCAGAATATTCTGCCTTTGTTCACTGATATTCCGAGTTCCTAGCACAGAGCCGGGGCGAGCTAGTAACAACTAGCACTTACTTAGTCCCGGACCCACTAAGGGGAATTATTTTTATATCAAGCTATCATCTCTGTTACCTCCAGTTATGACAAGGGACAGTAGTTCAATGTCTATACATATAACAGGTTTTTTAAAAACTTTTCATCACAAAGGAAACTAGGCGTCACTCCCAAACAGAATTATTCTACCTACACGAACTCAAATCATCTTGAGGAGAAGTCTGTGTGTTGCTCTATCGGATAAACTTTTTGTAAGGAGTGAAGTGACTTGCCCAAGCTCACTTACACAGCTAGCAAGGGTCAGAGCAAGGATGTAAACCCACAGAGTGCTTACTCATCAGCACAAACATGAACTTCGAAATCCAAATGTTCATTTCAAAAATCAAGAAAACAGGCTTAACACACTTGTTGTGGTGTGGGTTATTAAAATATATTTCATTTGGCAGCTAAGAAAGGTTTTGAAGGAGGTGCTGAGCGAAAAAGATGGTTTTAAGAACTACAAATTGATAGTTACAAAATAGTCACAGGTGTACAAAGTACAGCACAAGGAATATAGACAATAATATTGTATTGGTGCCAGGTGGGTATTTGAATTATTGGGGTGGGACCACTTTGAAAAATATATTATTATTTAACCACAATGTTGTGCACCTGAAACTAATATGAAATAATAATGAATGTCAATTGTAATTGAAGAATTAAATTAAAAAATAGATAACAACAACAACAACAAAAGTTTGGCAGGATTGTTACTAAAGCCATAACAGAGTTGACTTTTGCAGGTGTGAGAACCCAGCAAAAGCAGACACCAAGTCCCAGGGCGGTTCATTCGTTGGATGGACACATGGTGGTTTGAATGTCAACCCACACATTCAAGAGCAGAAGAAATACAACTTTATTCTTCTAGAATGATACTTAATCCCTGAATCACTCCCACGTCACTGAGGTCTAATCTTGGTCAACATTAAAGATTCTAGCCCAAGTTTCAGGGCACTCACTGCCACAGCCTGGAAGCTGGCCTTTCTGCTGTTCCACGAATGTCACACTCTACCCCCCTGTCTGCCTGACAGCCTTCGAATCTGCAGGGCCCCAAGCCTTCAGCTGGGCCATCTATGGGGCTCTACCGCTCTGTCTACTTAAGACACATTCCTCAGCCACCCTCTCCCGGGGGTCTCACCATTTCCTTTCTCAAGCTGTTACAGAACAGACAGGGGCAGGTGAATGATATGAAAGATGCCCCCCTTTTTCTCCAGGGGACCCTCCCCCATACTAGGTTCACTTTGTCGGCCACCCAAGGAAAGATGTCTCTTAATGCCAGAGATCCGTGTAAAGGAAAGAAATATATTATTTATTTGACATAATACAAAGTAAAATTCTCCACAATACCCATAAATGCACACAGTCCTTCCTTCTCCTTCTGCACAGTGTGTGGTACCGTATCTCAGGCAGGTTCCCGGCACCATCCACAGGGCAAAAAGGGAGCACTTCCAAAGCCTTGTGGTCCCCACTCCTGCCACAGCCACGTGGTTTCGACTCTCCACCAAAGCTGCGTGGTCCCTAAAAAGACCCCTAATGGCTGCCCCGCCTGGGTTTAAATCCCAGCACCAATCTTCCTCTGCAGCCTCCCTTCCGGCTCCTTCCACAAGTGGCCACAGCTGCCAGCACTCCGGCCAGGTGTGGCCCTGTGGTGTGGGGCCGATCACCTCCAGGCTCTTCCGGACCCCATTACAAATCCTTATCTGGGGCCCCCCTCTTGGCTGCACCCTGTTACACAACTCCACTTTCTTCTTCCATCTCTTTCTGCCTAAAGAAGTCTTTTTCTGGTCCTTAAGGAGAAATCCCCCTTCTTTAAATTTTGTTGATTTCTTCTCATCGTCATTTCCTCCCCATAATTTTTTTTACAAATATGAAAATGCATAAAAACTCGAAAGTGGGACTCCCTTGTCATTTCTTCTTATCATACCTATTCCTGAGGAAAAGAACCCAGGCCCTGGCTGCTAGAGTAGGAAGAAAGCAGAATGCTAGGGGAAAAATAAAGAGCATGATATTCAGTATTTCCAAAATAGTGTCCTGTTGTATATTATTGAGCATGTACTATGGGCCAGTCACTCACTATCCTGGGTGTTAGGATAAACAAAATCTACGTGGAGGATGTATTAGTTTTCTATTGCTTCTACGACAAATCACCACACAGTGGCTTTAAAAAACACAAAATTATATTATAATTCTCTGGATCCGTAGTCTGAAATGATTCTTAACAAGGCTAAAATCACCAGGGCTGCATTCTTTCTGGATTTCCTAGGGGAAAATTTGTTTCCAAGTCTGTTCCAACTCCCAGAGGTTGCCCACGTTCCTTGGCTCGTGGCCCCGCATCACTCTGAGCTCTGCTTCCTGTCCTTTTCCTTCTGCAGATATTTATTCCACCTCGATCATCTGAGACAATCCCCCCATTTTAAAATCTTTCACTTAATCACATCAGCAAAGTCCCTTTCACCTCATAAGGTAACAGATTCACAGGTTGTAAAGCATGGGATGTCTTTGGAGAGCCGTTACTCCGTCCACCACAGGGGGTTAGGGTGTAGAGTCGCTCTGGAAAGTGTGATGACAGGAGGAATGCGGGGCTGTGTGAGCAGTCGTGGGGACAGCAGACTTGAGGGTCAGGAAATACTTCTCTGTTCAGGCCGAGAACTAGAGAATGAATAAGAGTTAGAGATTTGGGAGAAATGGGCAGAGGAGACTACAGAGGGAGGTATCCAGGCAAGATTAGAACAAAGGCCCAAAGACAATACAGAATAAAGTAGCTCACTGGAGCCGTAAGTTGTTGAGCGAGGCTGCAAGAGTCAGGTGCTCCAAGGTCAGTGAAGTTCAGGCTTTCTCCTCAGAGCAGTGGGTGGTGAGGTGAGCTGACTGGAGTTTTAGAAAAGTCCCTCTTGGATGCTGCACCAATACAGGTTGGAGGGGGCAAGGCTTGTGACGGAGAGAACAGTTATGAGGGTGTTAAACAGTAATCCAATGACAGGTGATGGGGGTAGGTGGCTGGAGACAAGTGGGGGCAGGGAGAGATAGGTTTAGCTTTAGGATGTCAGGGCTCAGTGATTGATTGGATGTTGAGTAGGGGCATAAGGAAGAAGGAGTCTAGGATGACCCCCCAGGTTTCTGGCTAGAAGCAGGGAGGAGGAGAAGGACGAGGCCTGGGGAAGATGCAGAATTCTGTTTTGAACGTGTTGACTTATTGGTACCTGTGGGGGGTCCAAGTGGAGATGCCTAGGAAGCAGTCGGCTCTACAGCTGTGCCTGAGTTCTTGTGAGGATTAAACAAAATAATTCAGGAAAAGCACTTAGCCCAGTGGCCGGCACATAGTCAGTGCTTAATCAACATAAGGTATTATCATTATTATTCATTAGTTTTATATTCAGGTCTGTGCTGTGCTTCCATAAACTGCCCTGAGAGCCATTTGGGGGAAGGTGGGACAAAAAGAAAGCAGACAAAGAGGGTCCTCAAGGAAAAGGCTGATTCTGTAGCTACATACATGTCCACGCTCTCACTCCAAGTTCCATGGGCTAATGGGGGTGGGGGGTAGGTTGCCTGCTGAGGTGGGGCATTAACTAACGTTAACCAAATACAGAGAAAACAAAACCACCTTGGGTGCACTGGCCTCCGCAGTTCCTGCCAGGGTCCGACTTCTCCAATGTCCCCCGGAAGAGGCAGGAGGTGAATTGGAGCTGAGATGAACTCCAGGCTGGTTTGTTTTTAACGGGAAGCTGGGTGGGCTTGAGGGGTGGGGGCAATCTTTTCTCCAGGATATCAACGACAGTGACATCAGCAACGAGTTGGCTCTGATCTTCACCTTGTATTGCCACCAAAGAGAGTTCTCGGTCAACACATCTGGGCACACAGGCACCTGTAAGAACGCTGGGGAAATTTCTCCTAGTGATTTAATCTTGGTGCTTTCCCCTCAGAGAGAAGAATTAATTTTCCTGGGCAAAAGTACCATGTGGTACAAGGGAGAGTGTTATGACGGATGAGGCAACACAGACAATTTATTTCCTTTAAATATCATCGTTATGAATGTAGAAACTTCATAAGAGAAAAATGGAATTCAAGGAACATTAACCTCTGAATAGTTGCAGCATTTCGAATCCCTGCCCAGTCTTCATTGCCAGCAGGATAACTGCGGGAGTTGTGAGTACAAGGCCAGACAATGCAATGACAAACAGCCAGAATCCAGATGGGTGTTGTTTTAATACCTTTTAATATCTGCTGGACTCCAAGACTGGAAAAATGTTTTAAGAGAATGCAAGATTCTATCAAGTTTAAATGCCTTTAAAATTAGACCGGAGACATTTAAATATCTTGAGAATCAAAGAAATGCAAAATCCAGTCAAGGGACGCAGCAGATCAGGAGGTGTGCAGGCTTCTGTGAGTGGGGAGAAGGGTTAGGAGCTGTGTGACCGGGTTCAGGGGAGGCTGAGATACGGGACCACCAGTAAAGCTCAGCGGGTCCCACCCAGAATGGTCTCAGGGACAGTTCTGGAGTCGGCATCCAGCTCGACCCCGCCAAAGGTAGTGTTTGGGACAATGAAATTGTTTCCTCAAAGGGTGAAAACTTCCTTACTTCGGAAACCCGAAATGTTTTATACATAAACGTGGAAATGGCAAGAGAATCAAATATACAAATTTTTGTGTTAAGATATCCGTATGTATTTGATATTTTAAGTGCAGTGTTAAGAGAATTTGGTCCATTAGAGTTCACGGGCCAGCTTTGCAATTCTGTTTATAAAGAATGAGTGATTACTATATGTGTGTTATCACATTTTTTGCTTGTAGTTATTCTAGCAAATGTAAAATGGTATCTCATTATTGTGTTAATTTGCAAGTATAAATATGTGTGTGAAGACATTTTTTCTTTAAAAATTTTAAGACTTTAATCAGGAAAATGATTTTCTGTTAAGATATTTGTATTTACTAAAATAATTTTTTCTGCCCTGGCTGGTGTAGCTCAGTGGATTGAGCACAGGCCTGTGAAACAAAGGGTCACTGGTTCAATTCCCAGTCAGAGCACATGCCTGGGTTGCAGGCCAGGTCCCCAGTGGGGGACACATGAGAAGCAACCACACACTGATGTTTCTCTCCCACTCTTTCTCTTTCCCTTCCCCTCTCTCTGAAAATAAATAAATAAAATATTAAATAACAATAATAATAATATTTTCCCTGTCAAGTAGGAAACTATTAATAGTTTCTACAAATTACAGCTTCCATTCCCAGAATAAGCCTTATGTTACCATAGTGGACAACTCTTTTCACATGTGCTGTGTTATTCTAATTGATAGAATTTAATATTCATTTTTTGTATCTTCTTTCACAAAAGATGAGTTTAAATGACTTGTTGGTAAGGAAGCAAGTCCTTACCAACAGGTAAGGTAGTGCTGTGTCCTTGTCAGATTTACAGATCAAAAACAAATTGAATTTATACAATAACCTCCATTAACAGGTCATTCTCCCCCTCCCCCACCTCCAGATATCTATGAAGAATTTATGTAATAAAGGGGTTGCATACGACCCAGTAGGAGCATTGACTTGAGAGGAAGACTGTCGTCTCCAAATGTCAGTAGACCCACCACCCCATGACCCGACGGTTTCGCGGCCTCTCGGAACTCCAGCATCTCCCACAGCGGCCCCACCCGGAGCGATGGGTGAGTGTACGGCAGATGCCTGGTTGATCGATCCTGATGGGGAAGCTGATGGTTTGAGATAAAATTTGCCTTGGAACATGACCCATGACTTTGGCTATGCATTAGGCCCCATGTGTCCTGGCGCATGAGCCTCTGGATGTTCCTCTACACACTGTATTAAGTCTCCCACAACCAGGTGTCTTAAAACAACAGAAATGTGTTTACTGTCTACGAAGTTCTGGGGGGCAGAAATCTAAAGAGTCCTTCTTGGGGCCTCTCATGTCCCACTCCTTGCTTCTGGCGCTTGCCGGAAATGCTTGGTGACCGTTGGCTTGTGATCGCTCCAGTCTCTGCCTCTGTCTCCACATGGCCTTCTTCCCTGTGTCTTCGTGTCTCTTTCACTCTTCCTGTAAAGACACCTGTCACATTGCACGAAGAACATATCCTACTCGAGTATGACCTCATCTTAACTCATCACAACTGCAAGGACCGTGTTCACGAGTAAAGTTGCATTCTGAGGTCTGGAGATGGATGCGAATTTGGGGAGACCATCCAAACCAGTACACATACCTGCAGTAGTTCATCTGTGGAAATTCGATGTCAGGCTATAAAACACATACAGTCCCATTTGTTGCCTGCCCTTTGCAGACGACAGTGTGGTGCACCCAGAAGACCTGGATTCCAGACATTGTCCAACCTAGACCTGGATGACATTGGGCAATTGACTCCACCTCTCTGAAAAATGAAGTCAGAACAGGTGGCCTCTGGGGTCCCCTTCAATGTATCTGTTCACAAGGTTGGGGGACCCAATGAAGCCTTCACTCCGGGAAACATAGGAATGAAGTATCAGGAAACAAGGCCAGAGATTGGGGTGAGGGAGGGTGCCAATCAACACAAACAGGGGTCCCTGTTGGGGACTACCTCAGCATCACTGTAAATCTTGGTGGGGCGGGGCTACAGGGGGCCAGTCATTACAATCCTATTCAAGAGCAGCTCAGGACACAGCCACCCAGAAAGCTTCTCTAACGGTGCCACTTCTTAATTATCACCATAACAAGACTCTGGCCCGTGGGATTGTTTTCATCATTAGCTTTTACAGGATATTCAGGCTGTTCTTCTGAGCCAGTTTTGCATTAAACAATTGAGTTTTTAATCACATAAGTTAAAGGCCACGTTTGGAAAATGTGGATTGATTCTCCCTGGCAGGAATCAGGAGAACCGATTCCATGTACTAAAAGTTCCCTGACATCGGCTAAGGACCCTACGTGGCCTCTTTCATTTAATCCCTCAGATGGCTCTTTGAGGTCATGTGCCAGTTCATTTATTGCCTCTCAGCTCCAAATTCATCCTTCAGTACCTGCTTTGCAAAGATTGCCTGGACTCATTTCTCCTTGACACGGAGCATGGTGCTAAGCTTTGTCAGTAGAGGGCGATGAAGAGACATTACACGATGCTTCTGCTGCAGTTTTGCTTTTGCTTGCTCCTGCAGCTCCACGCATCCACCTGTGCGTGTTTGGGGACACCCCGTGGCGTTCTGCCCCACCCAGAGTGCCCAGTCAGTCCCTCGGCAACCTCTCGGCCCTGCCCAGAGCTCAGTGACCACCTCCCTGTGGCCTCCCCGATGCAGGCACTCCAGCCTCACCCCTAACTTTCCTGTGCACCTGCCTACCTGTGCCCTGTACCCTGGCTTGCCTGGCAGATCAGAGGATTGTTCCCCAGCCCTCCCAGCATCCATCCCACACACTCTAGACCAAGGGTCACTTTGCCAGGGAGCGGACTCTCAACACCCTACCTTTCTTCGTCTGCCCACCTTGGCTCACCTGTACCTTGGGAGGGTTGCTTCCTCCTGCCTGGCGACTACAGACCAGCTCTGCACCAAGCAACCAGGGAACCGCTCTGCCTCCCAGGGAGATGCAACCACACCTTCTCCAACTAAGTCTGAATCCCAGCCTCAGGGAAGGCCTCCCCATCCCAGGCTTGTCCTTCCCTGGGTGCTTTCCCTCTGCCCTTAGGTGCCCTTTAGAACTCTCCTCACGTGTTTATAGTTACTCATCTATCAGAGTGTAATGCTTTAGATTACACCACCCCTGTGCAAATCACTCTGTGCTTTCTGTCTCCTGACTGGACCCAGGCTGACACAGGCAAGTACTATTATTGTTTCCTTTTTAGACAGGAGGGTGTGATTTAGAGAGGCCCAACGGCTCGCTCAGGCTCATGTGAGCAGAGGGCAGAGCTGGACGCAAACCCAGGACTTGGATTTTCCCCACTCTGCTGCACTGAATAAAAGTTGAAGTAAAGGCGTTGTGCAAACCACATAAGACAGAGTGACGCTGTCCCCTCACACCCCCTTCCCACGCTTATGTGTCCTGGGTGTTTCAGATGAAAACAAGGGCAAAAAAATGCAAAACCGGGGCCAGCCCCTAAAGGCAGATTTTCAACAACTGAGAATGTCAATAGTCATCTTGAGCTAATGGCCAAAATAAACATGCAGAAAAAGAATAAAAGAGGGAAAATCTATTCAAAAGTCACTCTTACGCGGTATACATATGGTCAACATTCTGCTCCAAATACATTTATTTGGAGGCTGATGTTTGATTTTTGCCAATTTCCCCAGCTTTGTCTTATCTGCTAAAATGTCTCATTTTGCTGAAGAGAAAGATGCAGTCCCAATGCTGGGTCTCGCCTGGATTTGTATCTGGCTTAGAGCAGCCAGACTCCCGGATGATGTATGTCCCGTCAGCTCTCAGGGACTCTGTTCCCCACCGGGGCTGTGCTCAGCAGCAACAAGGAACAGCTTCTATATTTCTGGAAACAAAGCCCCAGCCTCCTCTTGAAGTTCTTCCCCCGGGGAGCACAGAGATGCAAGTCCTAATTAGTCTCAAAATAGCAAACCAAATATTAATTATCTTCCTTTGGGGTAGTTCTTGTCTTTCAGCTTTGGTAGGGAAAAAAAAAGTCCAGTACAAGGATTAACCATCGCCTACTGGCTGGATCTGGTGAACTCCGGAATCTGATTTAGGATACCCGGATTTGAATCCTGGCTTTGCGACTCATCTGGGGGCACTTGGTCTCTTTGTACACAGAGGATTCTAAGCTCCCCTCCATTCCTGGGGTCCTTTGACTCTCAGAATCTATTCAACTGTATTTAGTCATAGCAAGTTAAGTCACAGCACCTCCCATCACTGCGGGCTTACAGTGTGCCTGGAAAATTGCTGAACACTTTAAATGCATTATCTCATTTGATTCTCACTACAAAGCCAAGAGGGGAATGCTATTATTACCCACATTTTATAGGTTCAGAGGGATTAGAACCTGGTGATCATAAAGCCACAGCCACAGGTCCTCTCCAGTTGGTCACCCCGATGGGTCACTAACTATTCTCCTGACCTACAGAATATGCCCCCCATGGGGACCAGCAGAAGAAATGTAGGAGATGCATCACGGATTTTTTAAAAGTCATCATTAGCCTCCACGCACTACATGAGGATAAGGCAGGGGCTGGAAAGTGGTCAGAGCCCAAAGGGAAGGGAAAAGACATTAAATAGCAAAGCCTACAACAACCCTATGAAGTGAGGGTCTTATTCCCATTACACAGATGAAGAAAGTAAGATTCAGAGAAGTTAAGTCACTCATCACCACGGGTTAGCAGCAAAGCCACAATCTGAACCTGTTTTGTTTGGCTTCTCTGTCACACTGCATAGGGACAATTGTTTGTGGCCAAAGATTATAGGGCCTGAGCAACCATGCACACAATTATCACAACCAAGCCTGTGTCAGTTGACGATGAAATAACTGGTCAATCAAAACATTGCTAAAAAGTTTGTCCTTTCTTGACACTGGCTGAACTGAGATCCCTGGGTTTGGGGCGCAGCCCCTGCCCAGCAGGAGTTCTTCCTGGACAGTGTTGTCCGGACTGTCCATGAGAAAGGAATCAGGGGCGCTGGACTGATCTCAGTGGGGACTGACTGGCACAGGGCCCAGGGAGGCTTTAGAACAGGCCTGTGGGCAGTAGGTCGAGAATATGGTGTGACGCAGGGGGAGGGCTTGTACAAACCAAGCCACCTTCAAAACAGGAAGAATTTTTTTTCTGTTTCTCGTTAGACCCTCTCTCTGAAAACCAGATGCTTAAGAAGAATCTTGTAGCCAGGCCTTCCTGGCAGAAGAGAATAACTGGGCACGAGGAGACATGATGCACAGGCTCTCTCGGGATGTAACTACGCGCCCACCGCCCAGGGTAGCCTACGGTGCTGTGTCGTAAACTGGCTGTATGGAAAAGAGACTGACGGAAGCAGTTCTGCTTTGTAGCACTTGCTAATTTCCACGTGAAAATACTCGCAATTCAACCTACTAATGCTTTAACCTGTGGCTTGTAAAATTCTTGAATGTTTAACAGTCAGCTCATGAGCCAGCTCTGTATGGCATTGGATGGCCAGCTCTGAGGGGACGCCACCCTGAGAAAGCAGGAGTCTTTTCAGACAATGGCCTGGTGTCCTCCTCCCCACTGTGGCGCCAGGCATATCAAGATATTCCCTCTTTTAATTCTTGCAGTTCCTTCAAACCAGAATGTTCTTCCCTTCCTCTTCCTTTGAGATGTTCCTGTACATCCTTTACTAGCAGGCCAAGAATACTCACTGTTAAACTTCTCCAGCCTCTTTAGGCAAAGCTCACTCTTGACCCTTGGCCCATGTCTGTTCATCTGTTTAAGTTTCTGCTTCTCCAGCTGTACTGGGGAGCCCTTGGGGTGAGGGCCATGCCCGTTTCACCTCTGCACTAGGGGGTCAAACCCACAGGAGGCTCACAGTAGATGTTTGCTAAGTGAACAAAGTCACAAAAGCTTATCTCTGATTTCAGGTTAGGCAGTGAGTGACATCACTCCTTAACCTAGTGTACACGTTCATGTCTCAGAAGGCCCATAGAAGCAGTTTTTGTGGGAGTAGTTTGGCGACAGTGGCTAGTAGGGTACGTCTCTTATGCCTCTGTGGGCAGGAACTGACCATCTCAGGGGACAGCCCCCTGTGGCCAATCTCAGCTCTGAAGGGATGTTCTGGGGAGACCCAGAACCACTGTACTTGGCCTTAAATTTTGGGCAATCGCAAAAAGGGGTGGGGTGGAGTTTTCAAGACCGGAACTTGATCTTAAGCTCCCCAGAGCTCTGGGCCTTCCACAGGCAGGAAGGATGGACTGCAGGCAGGGAGTGTCCTCCAGGATGTCCCCTCAGGACCTGCCACAAGAAGCCAAGCATCTGAGGGAAGGCCCAGAATGACTCTCTCAAACTGGGAACTTCTGACCTGCAAGAGGGAAAGAGAAGGAGGGAATAAAAAGAGGAGAGCGAGAGGAAGGATGGAGAGCAAGGATGACTAGAGGGAATAGTGATGCTCTCTACAGAAACAGTGGGTATGAGCCAACAAGAGCAACAACAAAACTCAGAAAACAAAAAACACCACCTTGAAGATTTATAGACCAGCTAACGCGGAGCTCAATAGCAATGGCTTGGGCTGATAAAAAGCAACAGGGCATCAGGCACATAAACACCACAGCTCCTTCGATGCTTCCTTGTGTGTATATTACAATGACCCTGGTTTGTTGACACCGCACCTTCATTGTGACCCCAGGCACCAGGAGTAGTGTCTTGTCTCACAGGGGGAGGTTGTACAGGACTGCCACTGGCAAGGAACTTTTTCAGAAAGACACGTTATCCTTGACTGGATGCAGATGGCCCAGTGAAAAATGAAATCTGCCAGCAGAGGCTGCCTTTATCAGCCGTAGAAGTTCAGCAGGGACGAGACTTCCCCATCCCGGGCTCAGTGAACAAGCCTCCGGTTTCAGCACCATATCACAGACTGTCCTAATGAATTCTTCTGATGGGTTGGAGCCTCCACATATCTGCCTCCAGGAGTGCATCCTGGCGGCCTGGGGCATGGTACCGAGCTCGCCTGATGTTTGCATGCCGCCTCACGGAGTCAGCAAGGAATGCCTGCGCACAGCAGGAAAGGGCCTTCAGACTCACCCTGCCTAAACAGGGGCCATGCTGACGTTGCCCTGGCCGCCCCTTGACTTCCAGCTGGGAGATGAGGGCCCTGCTTGGCCAAGAGGCCCCCTAGGGCATGCCAAGCCACACACCCAGTGTGTGTCCACAGTGTCAAGGACAAAATCACAAGGAAAAGCACTGCTATTTATTGACTTGGAATTATGAGCCAAGCACCAGGCCAAGTGCTTTGCCTCACTTAACGCATGTAACTGTCCTGTGAAGTCACCTTATGGATGAGCAAGCTAAGGGGTAAGTCAACCTGTTCAGAGTCATGGGGCTGCTAGGTGGCAGATACAGGGAATGACACTGAGTTTCATGTATCCACAGAGCCTATAACCCTAAAAGGACAAGTGTAGAGGGCTCAGAGACAAAAATGACATTGAATAGCTGAAGATTTGGCAACAGATGGTCAGATAAATGTGCAAACTTTTCAGCTTCATGCAGGCTTAGTAGCATCTGGAGACGACCATAATTGGAGAGATGAATTTACCACTATGTTGGTTTTTTTAAAGATTTTATTTATTTATTTATTTATTTTTAGAGACAGGGGCAGGGAGGGAGAAAGAGAGGGAGAGAAATATCCGTGTGTGGTTGCCTCTCATGCACCCCCTACTGGGGACCAGGCCCACAACCCAGGCATGTGCCCTGACTGGGAATCGAACCAACGACCCTTTGTTTTGCAGTCTGGAGCTCACTCTGCTGAGCCGCACCAGCCAGGGCACCACTGTGGTTTAAAACACACACACACAGGCATATGCTCTATAAATTCATCTTAGAACCCAGTACCAGAGCTTTTGATCCCCACTGCTTTTGGTTATTTGAGCCAGCAATCTGCTCATGTGGAGCAGCTGAGAAATGAAGCTAGCAACTTAGGAGGCAAGATGTTGCCAGTTTGGCATCTCCCAATTCCTTGATACTGTCCCACCTGCTGACCAGCTCCAGGCGAAAAAGACATGCCTATGGCAAGGCATCTGAGTACTTCCTTCCTCTCCTCTCATTCCGGAAGTTGAAACCAGCGGGAGGTGTTTTGACGCGTTCAGAGAGGACCTTTGTAGGAAGGATGCCGCCGCTCACCTGGAGCGTCGGCCTGACATCGGGTGGACTCCAGCCAGTGCCACCGACAGCAGCCTCCTCTCTGAAGAGCTAGGGAAGGGCCCTGTGTGCCCAGTCCCTCAGCCCCACAAGGAGTGGTGTCTGCCTCACAGGGGGAGGTTGTACATGGCTGACGGGTGAGCCAGGGCCCAGCAAGGCAGAACCCTGGCTCCCTGGCGGAGGTGGCCCAGGGCCAGTGGAGGCCAGGCCCTGGGGTCAATCCTTTTTGAATGGCTTTGACCTAAGAAACCTGGTTGCTTTTGACTGAGAGTACGTGGGCTGAGCTCCCGTGGCACCCCCTTTGTGTTCGGCACTGCCTCTGGAGCAGATGATCTGGGGTTCAGAAGGGGCGTCATGGCTCCCAGGTGTGAATGGCGAAGCCTGTTCTCTTAACCTTTGCATTGCCCTGCTGAGCTGTCCCTCCCTCCCCGAGAACTTGACTGTCCCATGAGCTTTCAACAGTCCTCATCTTTGGCTCTGGGCCTTTCTAGGCTGTTCCTGTCAGAGGTAAACAGTGGGACAGGCCAGGGGCTGGACCAGCAAAGAGAACCATGTGTCTTGACACGAGTGGTTGGATATTTCTGGAACTTGTGCATGGGGAAGGCCTTTCAAAATGCACATCTGAGTCCTGGCTGGTGTAGCTCAGTGGATTGAGCACAGGCCTGTGAAGCAAAGGGTCGCTGGTTCGATTTCCAGTCAGAGCACATGACTGGGTTGTGGGCTGGGTCTTCAGTGGGGGACACATGAGAGGCAAACACACATTGATGTTTCTCTCCCACTCTTTCTCCTTCCTTTACCCTCTCTCTAAAAATAAATAAATATTTTTAAAAAATGCACATCTGCTCTGCTGCTTCTCCCAGGACCTAGGAATCCCTGCCTGGAGATTCTTGGCAGCAGCTGTGTCCGGGTCGAGGTGTCAGGAATCTCCCTCTGAACACACTCTGCCATGCCCACCCCGGGAATGCAAAGGCATCTTGATCAGGACGAAGCTACAGGAAGAGGTAAACTCAGCCTCACTCAAGCTGGTGCTGGACAGAGGCAGATTCGGACCAGGGCAGCCCCTTTGGATTTTGCCCCCTGATTAGACCGCCATAAACCGTCACCAGGGAGCGACAAACCCCTCAACCCCTGCAGAGAGGGGTTTGCTTGGGTCAGGCCTGGAAGGAAGGCTGTGCCTACATTGAGTAATAAAGGCCACTGACATGGGTCTCTATATTTCTATGCCTCAGAAAAATGGGACAGGAGACATCTGTGACAGGTTCCCTGGACCTCTTTGTTTGTCGGTCAGGGCCCAGAGACACCTTGGAAAAATGGAGGCTGCCTGCTGAGACGAGGCGACCGATCTGTCCATGGGACGCGGCCAGGAGGTTCGCCCCACCCCCTCCCTCGCTGGAAACCAACAGCTTCCTCAGCCCGCTGCCTCTGACGCAGAGCTCCTTGGGAAAGCAGGATGCTGCTTTTAAAAAGTACTCATTGACCTTGAACTTTTAAATGCATTTCTCAATTTTCCCCTTTTATCACTGTCCGGCTAACATTATGCTATGTCATTTCTTAAGTTCCGGTATTTAATATAAAATATTGAATGAAAACATATTTTACAAACAGCCTCCACGACTGGGCACGGGAGGAGGGAACGTTTTGCCAATCATGTCCACCCTTTCTCTGGGCACTGGACGAAGGTTCCTAGTATCCCGACAAGCATGCGGGCAAGAAGGCATTGCTGTCGCATCCCTGCCCCTCCAGCTCTCGGGGCCAGCATGCCCCAAGATGAGGGAGATACGAACAGTGCAGCGCATGCGTGAAGAACGTGTGTTTTGAGTCAGCGTTGGGTTAGACTCTCAACTCCACCATACGTGAGCTGTGTGACCCTGCGTGAGGCACTTCTTAGAGCCTCGGTTTCATCATCTGTAAAATGGGAATGTTCTCAATAGGAGAGTTCATGTAAAATGTCACTGGCCTGTCCATATAGGTCCAATAAGTGATGCCCATTATCACCATTTTCATGTTAGCACTTGAGCATCACTGATCCGGGAAAGCCCTGGCTGTGTGTTCAGAGAGCTGGTGGGGTGGGAGACGGGGGTGGGGGGTTCACACACAGGTCAGGCCCTGTCAGACAGAAGCCCCTCTTCCTGTCGGACCTCCCCGACGTCCGCACTCCATTCCTCATCTGTCTCATGTTTCTTCCCCGAGTTGTCTCCCTCTTTCCACCCCCCCCGTCCCCTTTCTCCTGGAGTCCAACCGCTTCCCCTGTGGCCCCCAGCATCCCTGCCGTGACAGACCGTCCCTCTTGCTCAGCGTCAACCTCACCAGTGCTCCCAGGACACTGTGAGGAGGAGAAGCCACTTGCTCCGACCAGCCCACCCTCTACACTCATCTCAGCCCCCATCCTCTGCGACCATCCTTCAGTCCTCCCCTGCTCCATAAAAATATCTCCTTTATCCCTTAAACTCCCGTTGGCTAATTTGGTCTGCCTTAGCTCCTTGCATTGGAGATCTGTCTTTGTAAGACTGCCACTCAGAGCTGGCTGATTTTTCAGATGGTGCTTCAAGACACAAACTTTCCAGAGTCTTGGTCCTCAGAAGTGGTCCTCATCCCCTCGCCAGACTCCGAATCCTGGCGCTATTTGTGGGGTCGTGACTGTGTATGGCTGTCCAGAGGCTGGTCTGGTGGGTTTCCAGACCCTTCCTATACTGTCTGGCTGTCTTTCCTTCTCAAGGCCAGCTGGAAAACTAACAGAATCTTGATTTTACTTGAAAAGTGTAGAGCTCTCCACTGAAGCAGCTACATGCTCCTCAGTGCAAGAAATCAGATCGGGTGTGGTCGACATCATCATGATGATTTAAATGGATTTATTAAGTTTTGCACAGATTTTAATCACTTGATAAATAAAATAGAAGCAAAGACCTGACTGAAAAGGGCCAAGACCTTCCTGTGTCCTCAGGGATTGGATCACCTTACTGTGGTTCTTCCACATTTACCTGGGGGAAATCCCCACAGGCCACTCTGCCTGCCACAGGTGTGAAGAAAGATGCCCCCAGCTGAGAACCGCTGGTTTGCACATACACACACCCCTCCCTGGCAGACCTGTTAGCCCAAGATCAGAGTTGTGAACACCCACCCAGCAGGGAGAACACGCCTCTAGGAGTCCTTGCCTTTGCCCTTCAGGACCCAAGAGAGCTAAGCAAGGGTTCTCAGCAGCAGCAAGGCACGGGACATTCCTGCCTGCTGGTGAGGCTGCTGATGAGGCTGCTGGCTCACAGCACTGAACCCGCCCAAAGCTGCAAGATTGCAGTCTGTGTCAGGAGGCCCGAAAGAGGCACAAAGACCGGATATGCGGGTGTGGCCATGCACCACACCTTATGTTACCTGGAGAGGTCTCCTGCCATTGTGGAAAATCACTGAGAGGAGGGACAGACTGTTTGAAAATAAACCTCCGCATGGATGGATGCACCTGGGGTATCACATACAATTCTGCCTTCAGCACGGACGTCCTGACCCGCAGCCCCCTGGGCCGTCACAGCAGAGCCCCAGGCCACTCTAGAAGGGTTCTGTGTAGTCTTGGGATTGTCCAGTGCAAATCCCATCAGTCACCTTTCAGCAAGGATTTACGAGCCATCCTTTGGATCCTCATGTAAACTGCGGTCCACAGTCCAGCAGGGTGGGGACCGCCTGGGAGCTGGTTAGAAATGCACATCCTCAGGCTCCGCCCCAGAACTTCCGAATCTGAGTCTGCACTTGAACAGATTCCTTAGGGAATATCCACAGCTATTAAGGTTGAGAAGCCCTGATGTAAGCAACACAGGAAAGGGAGATCGGCTTCTTCCCTCTAGAAGCTCCCTCGCGGTGGGGAAGATGTGACTCACAGATATGGAACAATGGAGCAGAGCGCAAGTCAGACCGTCAGGCACGTTTGGGAGGGAAATGAGCACAGAGCACCAAGACCGAGTTCTGCCCCAGCCGCCGACTTTCACAGACCCTCAGCTGCCTCAGCTGTAAAGTGGGAATAACACACGTCCTGTCCGCCTTACAGATTGTCCTGGATGGGAAAACAACTCACTCGCATGGGACACCATTTACCGTCACACGGTCTGAGTGCTACCGCACCCAGGGGTGAGAGTGCTGGGGGTGACTAGAACGGCCTGGGAAGATCCTTGGGGGACAGTGAGGGGAGACTGAAGGTGGCCTTTTAAAAACATTGAACGCCTCAGCTGGTGTAGCTCAGTGGATTGAGCACAGGCCTGCGAACCAGAGGATCTCGGTTCAATTCCCAGTCAGGGCACATGCCTGGGTTGAAGGCCAGTTCCCTGCAGGCCATTTCCCAGCAGGGGACACCCAAAAGGCAACCGTACATTGATGTTTCTCTCCCTCTCTCCTTCCCCTTTAAAGATAAATAAATAAATAAAAGCTTTAAAAAAAAACCCATTGAACAATGTACTGAACTAGCACTATAGTAAAGCAAGATGGAAAGTGCACATTTTGAGAACTGCACCTGCACAATGTACTAAACCTGCACCTCTAGGCCAGGCTGTACCTGGAGCCCAGGCTGTGCACGGAAGCTCCAGCTTCCATCCTGACAGTCTGCCAGTGGTCACCACTGTGGGTCTCGGAAACACACGCTCAGTGGCACCAAGGGTTTTACAAAAGGCACAAAGCAAGTCTCTGTGGGGAGGCTGGCAAGAGCCCTCTGTCTATAAACCTGAACTCTGGTTTGGGGCACACGGAATGGATTTGCTTGTTATCTTGCAGAGCTGACCTGTGACGATGCCTGACCCTGCAAGGCCATGCCTGGGAGAGCGGGAGATAAAGGAAATCAGCAGGTGGGGCGTCATCTCCCTAGATAATATTTCTTAAGCCTTTGCTGTGTACTAGATGGTTTCATGCTTTTTTTCCTTTTTCATTTAATCCTCACTCCAACCCTGTCAGGCAGGGCCCTCTTTCGTCTCTGTATCACAGATGAGGAAACAGGGAACTCAGGGTTAGAACCCAGGTTGGTCTGCTTTCCAAAGCCCATGACCTTAAGTGTGAGCAAAACTGCCGGGGTAACGTGAGAATTTCTGGTTTTCCTCGTGCCATTGAAACAATATGACTTTGCTTTTGTTGTGAAACCTGGCTCCCTGGGACTCGCTGACGTTTGCCATGCTTGTCCTGAGCTTCTCCAGAGAAAGGCTGTCTTCTGGCAGGAAAAGATAAAAAGGGCTAATACAAATGAGTCACCACCCTCGCTATAATTAACAGTGATGCAAGAGCCAGATGCAACATAAGAGGGGCCCCCAGGACCTGAGTGCAGGCGGCCAGACCTTTAAGCTGCACTTCAAGGCAGAAAAGAGTGTCCGTGGCTGAGCTACCTGCTGCTCACAACACATTGTAAAGGAAGAGATGAAACCTACAATACGTGCAGGCTCCAAGATTAATCTCCTTATTGACAACAGAAAAACCGCACACCAGAACAGGAAACAGAATTTATGGTTGATAGATAATGTAGATCTTTGCTTTCACACTTGGCCGCCCTTCAAAGTCTAAGCAGTTTTCAACCTGCTGAGCTGATTTACAGCAACTACCGCTGTAAACTCACTGGCAATGGGTGTTCAGCGTGTAGCGTGTAGATGAACTTTACAAAAAGGACCCATGAGCATTGGCGTCTCTCTACACCCCTTTGCTGACTTGGAATAAGAAGCGATGCCATGATAGGCTGATTCAAACAGACCCTAAAACACAATTCCCATGTTGTCCACAAGCCCATTCAACTGCAGCACCGGCGTGATCACTTCGTGATGCAAGCGGAAGACAGGGCTCTCTGGCTGCTTCTAGGATGGATAATTCCCTCCTCAATTTTGACAGAGAGAAATAAATAATGCTCAGGACCTGGCCAGACTCCGCCAGTGGCCACTGATGCCGGCAGAATCTTCCTACCTCTTCAAGAGAGGCTCAACTGTCCTCACGATTCAAACTCGATACAGCTGACAGAATCTTGCCACTTTCCTTTCAAAGACTTTAATGGAGAGCGGAGTGAAAAAATGCAGGTTACATGTTTAGTGTTATCATTGATACGTTGTAAGATCAACACCAAGACAGTGATGCAGCTAACATTTATACATTTCCTAACTTTAGCTGTCAAAGAGCAAATCATTATCCAATATATATATTTACACAATAATTTCAAGCAACAGTAAATAATAAACTCCCTCCCTTAAAAAACCGAAAAAAAAAGTCACACACACACACCCAATTACCTTTAAACAATGGATTACCTCCCACTAGTAAGTATCCTTTTTTTGCACATATACTTGTAGACTAAAAGTCACTTAAGTTACTTAAGAACAGTCTTCTCGGCGGAGGTCCTGGATCAGCCCCTATTTCTTTTAGAGCCGCTTTAATTTTTACAACTTGAAGCCACATAACCAGCGTGGCCTGTACACTCTAAGCACTCTAAGGACACTCCAAATGACGGAAATGAATTCTATTTCCTTTGTGTGAGGAGATATGTACATCTCTGAAGATGTAGATGACTACAACTCAGAAAGTCAGAAATAAACACAAAACCAAAATCTCAGATCTTCAAGCACAGTTTCTTAAGAGCATTGTGCTAATATTAGCATTGAATTAAACGACTGGTAAGATTCTCTGAGATTTCTCTGCAGAGGTACTGGTTAGTTCTGATTCTTTGCCCAGCTGCTTGAAACACACGAGTTTTAAAAGTTGCCTGGTGGCGCCCAGCCTGCCTGGCCTCTGGACTGCCAGACGGGACTCACCCCAGGGCCTGGCTCTCTGATTTATTTCTTGCCGTTGCTGTTAGTAAATGGAAACCATGACAAAGTTTACATTAGCAGACACATCCCCATGCCCTGGCCTATAAATATTCTATGATGGAAAATGGTACAATGACTCCATTCCCAGTGAAAATGAGCGTAAAAGGAGAGGGTGGGGGAACATTATCAACAATGCCTCTTCTTACACTGGAAAATCCAGACCAAACGGCGACGGGCTTTTAAGGAACCAGACACTGTCCACCGCTTCTCCAGGGCCTTGGGAGTACACGACAAGTTGGCAGAGCAGAGGCTGCCTTCTCCGGGCAGAGCCGGTAGGATCCAGTGGTACACGCATCTTGTCTGGGAAGCTGCATGAAGATGAACTGCCACTCCCTTCGTAGAGAGGTGAGTGCAGAGGGATTTTAAAGTCAGGTTGGAAAGCAGTCCCCATGCTGTGTCCGGCCTGGGACACAGAGCCGTCCCTGGGTGGGACCTCTCAGAGTGCCAGCTGGAGTTTGGTCATGTTTCTCTGGTGCATGTTGTGATGGCGGACCAGCTCGTCCGACCGTGCAAACTTTTTCTGGCAACTGGGCCACCGGCAGCTGAAGGGCTTTTCACCTGTGGGCACAATTGCCAGTCAGATACTCGCCGTGGAAAAGATGGGGCCAGTTCAACCCTCCAAAGCCCCACGTTAAGTCATCACAAGGCTCCCGCTCCAGACTCCCCCTAGTTCTGTCCCTCAGCTAACACACCAGGCTCGTTTCAGGGGCGGCTCTGAAACAGCCGCACCACGGAGGCCTCATGGATGAAAGTACTATTAAAAAATTATCAGCATTATTAAGTCAAAAGACTTGGGAAACAGGAGACCATGAATGGAATTGTGTAGGTAAGTCCTCTTTGACTGTGGGGGACTTTGGTTCAGCCTCTCCTGTTAGTCTGTTTTGTGAACTGTGTATGCTTTTCCCTCTGCTGTCCAAGTAGGGACTTGAGGTTAAGGGGGCTCCCAGGGTCTCAGCACAGTCACCCTGGATATTGCTGACTAACCGTCATCCAGTGGGGGAGCTGTGACGGCAGCTTCTCTGGCTACACAGGGTCACCGTCACTGCCTACACTTCTCTCTCACTGTCTCTGTCTACACAGAGTCCTGGACAGGCTGAGAAGTTTTAAACAAATCACTGATACCAGTGCGCATGGTGTTTGTGTCTTTTTCCTTCAAGTGTCAATCAGAGCGTAATTCCTGCCACACAAAAATTCTAGTTCAGGCATAGTCTTGAGATCTTTAACAAGCTTGCCGAAAAGATCGAGCTTTCCATCTGAGGTGCTTTCAGAAGTTCCCTTCGCGCCACCTTCTGTGTGGGGAAGAGAAGCATTTATCAAGTGCCTTGTGCTGGGCATTGTGTGCACACGCCTGGCCTCGTGAACCGCACAGGACACCTCGGTGAGGGGAGCTTGTTTCCCCTACTCCACGAATGAGGTGGACACCCTGGGAGGGCAGACCCAGGCAAGACTCAGGTCCAGGTCAGTGTAATTTCAAAGCCCAGAAACTTGGCGTCTCCCACCTTTTGGGCCTAGCCGTAACGGGAATAGAGCTGCGACTTCATGCTAAGTACGAATGCCACAGAAGCCGCCTGGGGGATCTCAGGATATCACTGGTCCCACTGTGTCTTTTCTGAGGACTCCTGGGCAGGACGAGCACAGAGAAATGTCCCAGGGGAGGTGCCAGCCCAGGGTCAGAACTGGGGGGCGCGGGCCAACCAAGCGTGGCATTAAACGGTCTGCGTGGAACACGGGTCCCTTCACACACATGCAGGCATGCACAGGGAAGGGGGTTGGAGTACAAGGAATGGAAACTCTTTCCCTCCAAATTATGAGCTCAAGACTAAGGCAAAGCAACAACACCGACGCACCTGGGGCGGGCCAAGTAGATGCCCATCCCGCCAACTCCGGGGCACAGGTGCCTGGACTCTGTCTACAGGTGCGGCTGGTTTGGGCTGAGCAGCTGGGTGCTCACAACACTGTGCCTTTCACCTCCCACCCCTGTTCCTCTGCTCTGCCTGATCGGGCCCCCGCTGCCCCGTCCCCGCCTCCAGCCATGCTGCCAAAGTTAGTATCCATGTCCAGCCCTGCCCCTCACTGTCTTCGTTTGCCTCAGCCTACCAACGGTACTCAACTCTGCTGACTTGGGCTGTCTTCTTGATTCTCTTTCCTCCCTGCACTAGGCAGCGAACCCCAAACCCCAACACCTTTCTCCAACAAAGAAGGCAGTGGGGATGCGGCGGGCTGGGAGCAGATAAAACTGGGTTTGCTACTTACTAGCTTTGGAACTTTTACATGAGCCACTAACTTGCTATGTGCCTCAGTCCCCTCATCTGAAAAATGGGGATAAATCACACCAGCCCTCCTTTTCTTACAAGACTGGTGTAGAGATAACAATAACCTGGGCATGGTTTCTCCTTCCCACGCTATAAAATACACAACAAAGATGGTGCTGTTTTCATTATGGATCACACCAGCCTTGTGGAGAAGCAAAAACTTTCAATGCACTATTCCCCTCTCGATATTAATGTAGAGGAAATAATAGCCACGTGCCAACGTCAGTCTGGTGGACAGCAGGACAGACAGCTCCTGGAGCATTAAGTTTCAGCAGAGAGAGGATTCGGGCCTCTGAACACAGGGTGGTGGAACATGAACTTTCAGAAGGATAAATGTTTAGCTTGCTAGATTTTTGGCTTGTTAGAATTTTTGTTCTTCTGTAAGGTTGATTATCCTATCAAACTGGGTGATAAAAGTGTGATGCAACAAACTGGGAACAGGAGGGACCTAACTTATCTCTTCGCTTTTATTCTGGACGCTCATGAAAAGGGTTCTTTCACGCCTCCCTTCTGCTCTGTACCCACGCCCCCGCCCCTTGTTAAACAATGTTCTTATTTAAAGATAAGCACCTACAGTTCTTTCTCTCATCTCAGTCTAAACCTGCTTAGGCTCTTTTTACACTCCTCTTGTCCAGTCTCTCTCATCAGAAACAACTTCATTCAACGGTAGTTATTTTTTAAAAAAAATAATGAAAAATAAATGTGAAGAAAAGTTTACGCACTTGTTTTACCTGTATGAGTCCTGGTGTGGGTCTTCAGGTGGTCAGAGCGGGAGAACTTCCGCTGACAAGTTTTACACTGGAAGGGTTTCACACCTAAACGGACAGAGAAGGTCTAGCCGCAGCCCTGACGACGCGGGGGGCACAGCGAGGCCCACAAGGCCTGCTGCCCGGCAGCCGGAGGAGCCAGGCACTTCCAGCCGCACCTGCAACATCTGCCTCGCCCCCAGATCTCCCCCGGGCCCAGCACGAACCACCCGGTCCTGCGCACAACCCCTGAAGACCTGCTTCTGGTCTGGGAAACAATTATTCCTTAACCACAGGTGTCCAGCTTCTGACCAAGGTCTCAGCTGTGTCCAAGACTGAAAAGAGAATCACACGCTACACGTGGAAATCTGATCTCCACCACCTCCGGTCTTTACTGATGCTCAGTGCGTCATCAGCAAGTTGCTAGTGGGATCTCACTGGTCCGTGGTTTGCATGATAAATATGAGGTGCTTCTTTTTCTTTCTTTTTTTGTTTAAGAGAAGAAAAATCCCCAGAGATTAGGGGGTAAAAAACTGAAAAAAATGAAACAAGCGGTTGACCCTCTCACATCCATACTTAACAACACAGAAAATCACAAAATCAGCCGTAACCCAAGGGAACACACTGCCAGCAATGAGAAGTGAACCTACAAACCTGTGTGTCTCCTTTGGTGTCTTTTGAGTTGGTCTGAACGAGAAAACCTTCGCTCACAGTCCTTGAAGTCACACTGGTATGGTTTCTCACCTTGGAGGAAGACACATACTCCATTTGAAAATGACACTGGAAGTGGAGATCTCCTTAAAGGCAACCTCTCCTCTGGGGGCTGGAGGGATTCCAAAAGGCCTAAGACACTTCGGTGGAGCATGTTAGGGTGACTTTCCAACTGCAGCGTGTGGTTGAAGGCCTTACCTGCACACAGGCCTGTGGACAGCAGGCGCAGGTTGAGGGGGGGTTAGGTGAATGAGGGTGGTCCCTCCCCTCCCAGTTTGAAGTGAACGGAAACTCACGTTCTGGAGCCTGACGCGGGGGTCACATCCAGCCCTGCCACTTTAAGTGCTGGGTGAGGTACAGTTTCCTTATCGTGAAATGGAGCCAATAATCTGACAACTTCCAAGGATTTATAAACTGATTAAACCAGACCGTCCCCATACAGGGCTTAGCCTAGTACCTAGCACAGAAGCAGGGCTCAAAAATCATTGGCAGAGAATAGTTAGACAAATAATAAACCGAAGAAGATTTAACTCCTCGACTGAATCTGAGGCAGGATTCTGGGATGGATGTGCCCTGGAGCCGGTCCCATGAAGTGGGTGTTTCATATTTTATAGCCTGAAGATTTGGTACTCTCTGCTACCAACTTCTCATTCCTGAGTCAGGCATAAAAGGCTCCATGATTGTGAGACGCTCAAGTTAAACGAGGGTCAAAGCGTTCAGAAAATGTTTGCTGTCCCTCTATCAGAGAGAAGCCAGTGGTGGGATTACACAACCTCCTTCATCAGAATGAAGAAGCCCCGCCCTGGCCTCGCTTGAGAAAGTTCAGCCAAATACTGGGAACTGGGCCCCAGGAGTGCACTAAGCGACCTCGGGCCTTTCCACCTTCTCATGAGAATTCTGAGTCACCGGCATCTGGCATGGAGAGCAAGCCACCCCGGGCTCAGCAGGGTCTTTCCATCGCAGGGCAGTCCCTGGTTACCTTTCCAACTGCAGAACCTCCTCTATTTCCCTGATGAATCCGTGTTCCTGCTATGCCGGAGCTCACCACTCCTGAAATCTCTGCCTTGCACTTCGCTCACACTAAACGCCCTCAGTGGCTATCTCCACATTCCTACCCAGCAAAAAGTCTGCTGTACACTCCTCGCAAATGCCTGTTCCTCTGCGATGCCTTCCTGGAAGCTTCACGTTCGAATGAAAGCCCTTCCTTCCCTCATGACGGAACTGATTACAGAACGTCTGACGTGGCGGGCTGTGTCCAGGTCTAACTTGTTCCACGGGCTGGGAAATCCAAGGGCAGGGGCCTCTCCTTAACTTGCCACTTGTATCCAGCCCCGGGACTCATGTTCCACCTCCGCAACCTGGAGAGGACGCCACCCCTAGGTGGTCTCATTTCTTTTCCCTGCCCATCTGCTTCTGCTCCTGTGTCCCTTCCTCTGCCCAATCTTTTTTTTAATTTTTTTAAATTTAATTATTGTTCAAGTACAGTTTTCTGTCTTTTACTCCCATCCCAGCCCATCCCCCCTTTGCTCCCCACCTCCCTCCCATTTCCACCCCCCTTAGTTTTTGTCCATGAGTCCTTTATACTTGTTCCTGCCCTCTGCCCAATCTTATCAACCCTGATAGTCAGCCCAAGCCCTTCCCCTTCCAAGAAACCTTGACACCAGCTCAAACTGATACTCCGAACAATTCTTCCCAACTCCTCCAGCCTCCGGTTTAATGCATTATCATTTACTCAGTCCCTTTTCGTTTGTGTGTCTCCTGGCTCCAAAACAGACCATTCGCTCTTTGAGAAGGGGGCTTGTGACTTGGGAGTTAAAAGGCATGTGTTCAAGTCCTGCTTCCACTGTACCTACTCACCTGATCATTGCTTCATGTGTGAGGATTAAATGAAATAACACATGTAGAGAGCCTGGGACATAGAAAGCATTTAATATAAAATTACTTAATAGTCTGCACTATAATTATAAATAAATTTTTTTCAATTGCACTCTTTCAAGAGAGAGACCACAGGATTGTTACGTACCAGCCTGCCCTCCTCCTCATCTTCTGCGAGAAAGAGCTTCCTAAATGCTCCAGCAGGCCAGGTGGGCTTGGCTATCTCACCTATTGTCTTCCCTTCACACAGACATCTAACCTCTATTCTTTTCTGCGTCCCATTCCCATTGGAAGTTTTCACAACTATATTGTCTTCAATGAATGGTATTCCCTCACATTTTCTCAGAATTTTACTTTAGCCTTTCCCTTAGAACCTTATCATTTACTCTCCAAGTGATCCCGTTCAGGGAAATATGTAAAAATAAAACATGCCGCCAGATTGCTCCTCTCAGCCTGAAAGCAAATGGCCTACCGAGTGCAAAGTCGGGTTTATGCCAGAAGTGCCCCTCCAGATGCAATGGTTTAGAGAAGGTCTAATGGCCAAAGATCTGGATACAGGTCACTTTCTCCTCCATCGTCCCCAAAGCAGAGCCAGCAGTAACGGTAAAAAAACCACGGTGATCATCACAACAAAGCCATCCTTCCATTGTGAAAAGAATGGCCCTGGATGCCCTGTGGGAAAGGCTGCACTTCCCACTGTTTCCCTGTAGGGGAGACCCCACCTCACTCCCACCCAGTGCCCACTGGCCAAGGGCAAACATTTGTGAAATGGCCGATCACGTTTAAGGTGGCCAACAACTAGACATGGCAGACCCTCTTTCCCAGAGGCAGACCCCCTGGCCTGTGGGAAAATCCACATCGTCAAAATTGCTCTCTTTTTTTTTAAAGATTAAAAATAATAATTAAATATAATCCATTTTCCCATTCTCATCTGGTTGGTTACTATTAACCCAAGCAGTTAAGTTTTTCTTTGGACCATCTCTTCCTAATCTTAGGATAACCTTGCCTGACAAGCTCTCCAAATCATCTGATTGCCAAACTCTCAAACTAGCTCCTCTCTCTTTAGAGATGCTAATAGTATTCTAACAGTAACGCTATCATTTATTCAGACCTATTGACATAGGGTACTGCAGTAGGTGCAGTCATACCTCTAACTCCTTTCACTCAATTTGATATTAAATTTTAACTTAGTCTTAACAGTTGTATAAGGTAGGCATTGTCATTTCTATTTTTCACATTAAGCAAATGAAGTTCAAGGAGAGGTTAAAACTTGCTCTAGGTCTCCGCACTCAGTGATGAAACCCATATTGAAACACAAGGCTCTTTAATCCTGTGCAATTCTCTTTCCACCACTCTGCTCCATCCTCCCTGAAGTTTACTGACTTCTTTATTAGAGCTAGGACAATCTGGATGCAAAATGACCTTGCAGCCTTTTTTTTTTATCACTTATGCCAGAACTTTCAAAAAATGACTATTTTCCATGCCTGGATTCCCCTGCGTCCTTGACAGTGTGAGAACCAGCAGCCGGAGCTCCGCAGCCGCCCCTGCCCAGAGGCCGCGGGAACCCAGGCTGGGCGGTGGACACACTCACCAGTGTGCTTCCGGCTGTGCATCTGTAAGTGAGACAGCTTAAAATATCTCTTATTGCAGCCCGGGTAAGCACACATGAAGGGGCGTTTCTCACTGGTCTCAGATGCAGACCGGACAAGAGTCGGGGCTACTCCAGGCACACGCCGCACGTCCTGCAAGCAGAGTGTAAGAGAAATGGAGGCTTTAAGCCACACGTGAATATGCACGTCGGTCCAAGGGAGAGTGAGCACTGGCATACACCCAAGGAAGGAAGGATGGCAGATACGAGGCCTAAAACCAGGCGGTCCACACACCAGATGCCCACAGCAGACACCACTGATGGATGACAGATCAGGACATTCTACAATGCAGTGCTCTAACGTCATCACTACTGATCAACCAGAACCAGTACTCAAAGCCTACTGGTTTGGGGGTCGCTGATCCAGAGTATCTGGAAAAGAAATGCTAGTGGCCGGAAGAGCTCCCAGTCCATCCCGTCTCTCCACTTCTGCACTTAATGCAGTGAGGTTTGGAAGGCCAAAGTCCCGGGTTCTACCCCATTCCTCCCACTCAGACACCTGGCCACACAACCATAGCCTCACTCTGAAGTGGATGGGGAAGTCCTTATGAGAGAGACATGTAGGACACTAGATGAACCCCAAACTAGCCAGACTTTCCATGTGAGTAAAGAAGGAGCCCATGAGATTGGGGGGTTCTGTCTGTGAAGGGGAGCTGAATGCCCTAGAGGCTCCATGTAGCCAGTGCAACCCTTTAATAATAGCACCAGAAAACGCTGGGCCTGCCTTCCACGCCCTGTTCACAGCCTTCATGGGGCTTTCTGTTGACCCACTTTACCTGGTGAGCATGAGTATGTATACGGTCAGTCCTTCGTGGCAAAGAGCTAGAGGGAAAAGATGAGGCAGGCTCCCCTTTCCGCTCTCCAGATCAGTAAGTCACAGACAGGAGCAGCGCAGGTGCCTGAGGGGCGGCTGAATCCTCCCCATTCTTACAGGTGTGGAAGTCGAGGCCAAAGAGCACTTCCATGTTGTAAGTCCTGGAAATACTTCTGAACTTCACCCATTCTCTGCCCTGGGCATTTTCCACGCCACCCCCAGTTCCTCTGTTCTACTTTCTCTTTCACACTGCCTTGCACTGGGAGGCCTTCCATTCTGCAGAAAAAGGACTGCAGTGACAGGTAACTTGGATGTTGATAGGCCATAGTGTTTCAAGGCAAATGGTGATATAAACCTCAATAGTGAGCCGTTGTGTTTGATTGGTGTGCTCCAGGAGAAAAGGACTGGGCCAGAGCCAATCAGAAGCCATGAGAGTGAGGCTGACAAATGAGGTTTGGTGCAAAGGAAGGCAAAGGAACTTTTTTCATTTCCTGTAATTCATTCTAGCTGCAGCACATATGGCAATACGATACAAAATTGAGCTGTCAGTGGTCCTGATGGAGGATGCTGATGGTATTTGTCAGAGGACAGACTGGATGACTCTTTCTGTACTTCTGTCAGATTTCCCTATTTCTGCGACCCTTGCCTTTAGTCCCACCACAGGAAGGCCTGGGGTGAGGGAGCACACTGTTCTGTCACCAGGACACTTCTGGAAACATGAATCAGAACATCTCGGAGCTACCTGACCCACACACAACTGATTTCCAGGGTGCTGACTAGTCTGGGAAAGTATCGCCACTGTTACTCATGTTGCAGCCATGAGTCACATGCAAAAGTCACCGAAGCAAATACTTGGGAACTTCATGTGGTTCTCACCACCAAAAGGGGCTCAGTGGCCTTCACTGAGTTCCCCCAATTCTGTAAAAGGTTTACCTTTTTACTTCCCTTCCTTCACTCTCCTTGGAGACTCCCTCCTCCCACAAACTGCTCACAGCCCTCTGTCCCCCTATGAGGCAGTGTAACAAAATGGTTCAAATCAGAGCTTCTGGAGTAAGATGTGTTATAAGTCTCTGCTCCACCTCTTACAGAGATGTGGTTTGGGACAAGTCACTTGTCTCGTCCAGACTTCAGTTTCCTTATTTATAAAACGGAGCCAATAATAGTACCTACCTCATAAAGAAGTGCTCAGGATTAAATGGGGGGGACTCAATGTGTAGACACGGGAGAAGCTTAAATGCATACTACAAAGTGAAAGGAGCCACACAGGCTAAACACAGTGTGATTCCAACTACACAACGCTCTGGAGAGAGGCAAAATGATGCAGATGATAAAAAGATCACTGGTTGTGGGGGCAGGGGAAGAAGAGAGAGGGGAAGGGATGAGCAGGGGGAGCACAGGACATTTTCAGGCAATGAAACTGTTCCATATGATATTCTAATGGTAGGTCCATGGCATTTTGCATTTAACAAAACCCACAGAACTACACAGCACAAAAAGTGAATCCTAATGTAAACTATGGGCTTCAGTTAACAATAATGTGTCACTGTTGGCTTATCCATCTCAACAAATATGCATACCAAAGCAAGATGTTAATCATGGGGAGGTGTTGGCGGGGTGGGGGGTGATACTGGAACCCTCTTTACTTTCTGCACAATTTTTCCTTAAACCCAACCTTGCCTTAAAAAAAAAATTAGGTCTATTTTTTGTAAAGCCCATGTATAAAACTTAGCACAATGCCTGGCATATAGAAAGTGTCCAGCCATAGGCAGTGTTATTATTAATATCATAGCAACACTTGGCAAGACTGGCAAGATAGAGTCTACCTTTGGGTGCTTTACAATGCAGACCAAGTCTTCTTAGAAGTCAAAAGCAAGCCCAGTTAGCCCCAAATATAAGAGCCATGCAGCCCACCATGGAGAAGGCAAATTAAACCATGAAAACAAGGAAGGAGGGGATTCCGCAGGAAGCATCTTGGCCTGAGCCAGAGAGGCAGCCCCCTTTACACTGGCCTCCCAACAGGAGGAGGCTGTCCTACCCACCCCCATGGAAAAGGAGGGGTCTCTGCTGTCACAGGAACATACAGTTAGGAACGGACTTGCTAGTGCCAAACGGCCATCAGCATGGAAGTGAACGGGTGCTGAGAAGGGGAAGAGGCAGGGAAGTCCACTTCCAGCCGGACCCCGCATACTCACCTGAATGCCCCGGAAGACGCCGTGGGTGTGTATCCTGTACTGGGCCCCACAGAGAATGGGCGTGGTGTGGTTATCGCTCTCATACCCCGCGCCGTGGCTGCAAACACGAAGAAAAGAGAACAAGGTTCAGGCGGGTCCACAGGTACCATTTGAAAATGGGCATCTGCAGCAGCAGGGATGTTTTTAAAGGCTCACAGGAGGGCAGCTGCTTTTGGCCTCCCCCCATTGGGGCTACTCTGGAAGCAGGGTTTGGTGAAGGGCGGGGCCCATCAGTCCGGGCCTCGCCACCACGCAGCGCTCCCTCGCGCTCTGATCCTCGCAGACGCACTGCGCTGTCTGGGTCTATGCCTCTCTCAGATGAGCGGGGAAGTCACAGTGGCGGGAGGTCATCCCCAGCACGTTGTTTACCGTCTGGATGGCAGGGCTGAGAGCTGCAAATATCTCAGGAATGAGCAGATGACTCAAGTTCACATCAAATGCAATGGATGTTTGTCAGCACCTCGTGACTCAGTTTTTTACCAGATAGCACCAAGAAAGTGATGACACAAGAAGAGATATCACATCCTCAGAAGTGGTTACACATCTGTGGCCCTGTTCCACTTAACCCACAGATCAGCTTTCCAGATCAACTTAACTCTTTGCAGCCAACCCCTGCCCAAGACAGACACCGGACAATCTCCCCTAGCGTTAGACTGACTGGTTCCCGAGTCAAGTCTCAGGTTAACCTTGGACTACTAGTGAGAGCCGAGGGATATGGAATGTTGAAAATAACCACTTGGAAAGGGTGTGTGTTCTGTTTCAAAAGTATTCTCTCCTTCAGGAAAAAGCTGATATCTGTTCTGCAATTATTTTACTTCCAAATGAGGCAGAGTAAGGGTTTTTATTCCACATGGGCAGCACATTATAATCACATCTAGAATCACCATGGAGAGCTTTTATGAAATTCCTCTGTGAAATGGTGCAGCTGCTTTGGGAAGTGCCTGGCAGTTCCTCAAAAGATTAGACAAAGTTACAATATGACCCAGCAATCCCACTTGTAGGTGTGTCCCCAGGAGGAGTGAATCACGTGTTTACACAAAAACTTGTGCACTTCGTTTATGAGCAGCGCTTACTTACCCTAGCTGACAAGTGGAGTCGACATAAATGCCCGCCAGCTGATGCGGGGGGTGGCAGGGGGGTAAACAAACTATAGTATATCCATAAGGTGGAATATTATTTATCCAGAAAAAGGAATGAAATACTGATACATGATAATGTGGACAAACCTTGAAAACATTACACTAAGTGAAAGAGGTCAATCACAGAGGACCACCTACTGTGTGATACCATATATACGAAATGTCCAGAATGGGCATAATTATAGACAAGAAGTAGCTTCATGGTTGGCTGCCTGGGGCTGGGGAAGCTGGAAGGAAGTGGAGAGGGACCGCTCACAATGTTCCCAACCTGTGGTACAGTCGTGCAACTCTGATTATACTAAGACTGTTGAATCATATACTCCAAATGAGTGAACTGTGCTGCTCCATGAAACTTGTAAAGCTGCTTTTAGAAAGGCACCTCTGGGGAATGGGGTCCACACACCAGCATTTGTTTAAGCCTCCAGGTGCAATTAATGGCTGTCAGGGCTGAGAACCTCCACCCTCTGGCTGTGACTCCAGAGATTCCAGGGCTCCGGGTGCAGGAGCAGGTAGCTGGGCCGATGAGCCCACTCCACCTGAAGCCGTGGGGAAAGCCTGGGGCTGGCTCAACTGCCACTCACCCAGGGGAAGGCATTCCTGGGAGCAAAGAGTATCTGCCAGGACGACTGGCAGGTCCGCACACCCTGTGGCCCCAGCAGCTGTAGGGTTTCACATTCATTCTGACTTCGAGCTTTTGAGAAAGGACTGACTGTCTCCTTTGCACAGAGCAACGACAGAAGCCTCGGAAGGCGGGTGGCAGCTTGCGCCCCCTGATCTACTGCACACACCTTGTTTGCACATCTTTCAGGTGATTTTTGACATATCTGAAGGGAAACGTCTGAAAGAGCTGAACCAGGGTCAAACACACAAAAACTGGAAAGACATGCCAAACCCAGATAGTATCTGCCTTTCTGAAGCTTGGAATGTGCTTGCCAAGAAAAAGAGGCTGTGTCTGCGTTCCTTACGATTACACAGACAGTTGGGGAAGTGAGAGCTGATGACAATGGCGATGGGGCAGCAGCAGGACAGGACAAGAATGCCACGGCCAGAAGATTTTGCCTCCAAGGCTGTGAAGAGATGCTGCCTTTGCTTTGTTTAGCCTTCCGCATGCGGCCAAAGCGTGACTTACAGATTTTCCAGGGCTGGAGGGTCTCTAGGATACAGCAAAAGAAATATCTTAAAGTTCTGTCATCAAAGGGAAAGAGTAAGGAATATCCTGTCTTGGCAGCTGGTCTCTGGATGCTTCTGGGTTTCTAGAGGGTGGAGGGGCATGGGAAATAGACATTACTCAGGATACTCGTCCCGGGAAATGAAGCGTTGTGACACTCAAAAGTAATGACATGATCCTCCCAGCCAAATGCAAGCCAACAAACAAAAGAAGCAACCAGCAACAAGACTGCATCTGCCAAATATGCCACTAGACTCTTCTACCAGGTTCATGAATTAAAAAGACAACTGGGCCCTGCCTACCGACTCTTGGGTCTACAGAGGACAAACACACAATGCAGTTCCACACTGTGGAAACCCTGCAAACCCAATACTCTTCCCTGTGTGGTCTGCACAGGACACCAAGTACCACCCGTGGGCTCAGTGACGACTCTCCCCTGATAAGGAAAGGAAAGCAAGTCTGTGGTCTTGGAACCATACATGGATAAAGGTGAAAAGGTCATCTACTCCAATCGCCACTCAAAGCTCCTCTAGCTCATCACCAACAGTTGAACAATATGACTGGTCACGGGTTGTCGAGGCAGCCCAGTCTGCTCAGGGAAAGTTTCTGTTATTAGGAGAAGCCTTTCTCAACCAGGCTGAAATCAGCCTCCTTGCTTCTGTCTTTTGAAGAACCACAGAATGAGTATTACTATTTTACAGCCATCTCTGTGTTATCTCTTCTGCTCTATGGTAAACTTGGCCTTGAGGACAGAGACCAACTTGCTCCTTTATGTATCCTCTCAATTTAGTGACTGAAGGAAAGCTGCATAGTCCATAAATGTCCCATGAGATGGGCTGAATCTAACTCCTCTTCCACATGACAATCCTTTAGGTATTTGAAGACAGCTCTCCAGGCTACAGAACTGTGGTTGTCTCTACTATTACAACAAGAACTGGTATCTAAAGTCCTTTACCAGCTGGATCCTCTTCTTGATCCCCTTCTTTTATTAAGTGCCTCTCAGAGTGTGGGCTTGGGATGGGTCCCTGGGCCCCAGAAGATTGCATCCATAAAGGAGTGGGGAGAGAGTACCATCCAGAACACAGAAGCCTTTAGAATCAGGGAAGTGACTACCGAGACTGGAGAGCACATGCCTCACCCGAAGGGGTTCCATTCCAAATTCTTCAAAATCAGTGTGTTAGTCAAACACAACACAGTGCATTAGGCCCACAGGCTGCCAGGGCTCATTCCCTGGGCTAAGGGCCTGGGGCTTCCCCACCTCCATCTGGACAAAGTTATCGCCATTTACACTCCTAAGAGCACATCATTTCTTAGCACTGAGGTCACAGTGGTCTTCGCCAGTCAAATAAGATCTCCAACTACAACCCCCACCCCAGAATAAAGTACAGTCAAGGCAGTTACCTCCCACCTTGAGCCCAAAGACAGAATTTTTTTAAAGGTTTTATTTATTTATTTTTAGAGAGGGGAAGGGAGAAAAAGAGGGAGAGAAACATCAATATGAGAGAGGAACAATCAATCATGCTGCCTCTCGCACACACCCTGACCAGGGACTGAACCTACAATCCACGCTTATGCCCTGACCAGGAATCAAAGCTGTGACCTTTTGCTTTGCAGGATGACACCCAACCAACTGAGCCACAGTGGTCAGGGCAAGACATGATTTTTTTTAAGCTGCAATTCAGGACTATACATAGAAATTCCATTCTATTTCTTTTAGCAAGTCATTCTCACCTGTTGAAATCTTCTTGACTCTTGATTTGGCTTCCAAACATTTGCTTTTGTTCCTGTTTCATGTTACCTCTACATTTGAAAAGCAGATTTTCTGTGTTTTCCTAAAAGGAAAGGAGGCTCTCTGCTTTCTTGAGAGCTATTGCATTTACAGTATCCATAAATATTCTCTGGTATTCATGAAGCAATAGGATTCTGAACAGTTTCTCCAGGGGCAACTGGAGGAAAGACATCATAAAGAACCTGGTCATTTGCATGGGGTCCAGTCCAACAGGGCATAAGCCATCAGCAGGAGTTAAGCTGAGACAGAGAGGCTCAGGCAGATGGTGGCTGCCATTGGAATAACAGCCACTGGTAAGACCCAGCTGCTAGCTTAGATGGGCAAGTGAAGCCAAGCTTTACCCCTGGAGAGACCAGCCTTAAAAACTGCTACTTACGGCGGATGAATCAAATAAGAGCAAGGGTAGGATTTCTAGAGGTCTGGAGCCATAAGGCCCTCCAAGAAGGGCAAGGAGCTACCAGCTTAATGAAGAGATTCTGAACCCAAACACGCACCTTACAAATAAAGGAATCACAGACCCCTGGGCAGTTGTGGGGTAAAAATTCATCTTAACTCAGAGATGAGGGTGTTACCATTCACAGAGCTGACACCAGAAAGAAGGTTCTAGAGCAGAGTGTGAATCCCACTGACCAAGCAACTAAGAGACCCCAATCTCCCTTCAGGTACAAATGCACATATTGACTTGATCCACCTTTAAACCCAGACAATGGGAGAGCAAGTAAAGGAGCCCCAGCACAGCAAGGCATGTGATCCCAACCTGAGTAAGGCTGGGCTTCCTTAGGAAAAGAAATTGGCGCTTTATCAAATGTTTTCATGGTTTTCCATTTTGTTGCCTAGTACACTTCTCTTGGACAGATAAGACACTCGACCAGTGGAATGACGGGAAGAGGGATTTGATGAGACTTGGCCAAGATCATCAGCAGGGAGGTCACGGGGATTCACGGTGAGAGGGAACAGGGGCAGCTGTGATCCAGAGAAGAGCCAGTGGGCCAGATGCCGGCAGGTGAGGCTACGGGCAGGGGGGCTCGGAGTGAGGTGGCCGCTGCTCCCTTCCTGCCACAGAGCACTGAACACTGCACTAAAAATCACTTGCAGTGTGATAAACACACTTAAAACAGCCTGTTTTGTTTTGTTGTTCAACTAGGCACAAGTCATTCATTCAATGACTTGTTTAGCTCATAATTCCCTATCTTGCCCAAAAGGACAGCACAGTAACTATCAAATATCTTTTTGCAATAAAGACCCACTATAGCCCTGGCTGGTGTAGCTCAGTGGATTGAGCACAGGCCTGTGAAGCAAAGGGTAGCCGGTTCGATTCCCAGTCAGGGCACATGCCTGGGTTGCAGGCCAGGTCCCCAGTAAGGGACACATGAGAGGCAACCATGCATTGATGTTTCTCTCCCACTCTTTCTCCTTCCTTTCTCCTCTCTCTAAAACTAAATTTAAAATATTTTTTAAAAGAAAAGAAAAAGACCCACTATACTAGTGGCCTTCCACCATGAGATTAGTAATTACACCACACACACACAAAAAAAAACCCTGAACACTGCCTTGCACGTGGTTAACATACTTTTTAGTTCCTAATGATCATTTTCTTTCCTACATGCTCCCAAAGGTCTGGCTTAATAACTTTCCCAAGAATTCAAGCTAATCTCACTGCTCTGCGCTTTCCAGAATTCACTGTTGTTGTTGTTTTCTACCTGAAAACTAAGATATTTACCTGTCTTAATGCTCTTGTCACCTCTCATATTCTCCGTGAATTTCCAGACTATTGGCCAAGGGGCAAAATTATTTTATGACTTCGTTAAACTGGTCAGAAAATGCATTTGGTCCTTTTTTTCTTTAAAGCAGAGCCACAAGCTCAGATAAGCCTACCGGGGCCAAGCAAATAAGAAAAATAAATGAAAGTATATTTTCAAAAGAGCAAGACAGCACTGAACTGACAGGGACAGCCGCCCTGGCCACCCCACTTCCCACCCAGAGGAGGTAACCAGGACTCCGCTCTTCCAGCAATGTACTGTCAATGATTACTTAACTCAGCATTTTCAGGTCTTTCCATTCTCCAAGAAAAGTCAGAAGTCTGGAATTTTAGATAAGATCACCTGAGTGTTAAATTCTGGCACACAATGGAAAATTGATAGAATCATTGTCAGATCATACAAAACATCCTTTCACCTAAAAACCACTCGTTTGCAACTTCTGCTTTAAGGCTGGGCGGTGAAGTTTAAGCTGCAAATTGGAAAATTCCAACTCGATTCTGTTGTTTCACCCCCATGTGGCAACACAGTAGGGGTGGAAATATGCCAGGTTCTTTGAAAATTGACCTTGACTACTAGAACTTTCTAAACCCTAGAAAGCTTAAAAGGATGCTATCCTGGGACAGCAAGAACGGCCAGCACTTATCAGAGCAAAATTTAGAAGTTATCATCTACAGGTTTAACTCTAAGTTTCAGTGGTTTGCCTCTGAATTTCACTGGCCTGCTTGAACGTAGACTCATGCATGGAAGGTACAGAAAGAAAACCGTATTTGCCATACAGTTCATTCAAGTGCATTAACATTTCCTTCAGCTACTGTAACTAATCACCGCAAATTCAGTGGCTTAAAACAACACAGATTTATTCCCTTACAATTCTGGAGATGAGAAGCCTCGTCATCTGTAAAGTAAAGCTCATAACCTATTTCATAGATTAGTTTGAAAATCAAAGAGGTAAGCTATATGGGGGAGTAAAAGTTTACTATCACTGAGTAACCTCATCCCAACAAAATGCTCAGGTCAATGATTAGATGTGATAGGTGGCCAACAATCACAAAAATTATTTCTCGTATGCTTCTTACAAGCCTGATGATGGAGAGCTCTAAAAGGTATAGTTTTTATCCTCAGTACAACCCCAGGGGTCATTAAGGTGAAATACCTGAGGCAAATGACAACTACCCCTGGCTGTAGCTTCATATAAAATTAGAAGAACAGCCCCTTCCCCTCCCTGAATTGAATGAACTAATGCAGGTAAAGCTCAGTACATGGCATGCCCTCAGTAAATGTCAACCATTGCTCACCGGCATTCTCCTTCACTTCACAGCCAAGAATACCGAGGTTCAAAGACAGACCGGGTTATTTGTGCAAAGTCAGTCAGATGGCAAGTGGGGAGATGCGGTTTGCTCAGCTCTTCTTCCTTCAGAACTAGGGGGCAATTCTGGTGAGGTAACCCCCCTGGGTTCACATCTATGGCCACGACATTTGAATGATTCCCAGCTCTTTCCTCCAGGGGTGTGAATGAAACCAAGCCCGTTGAAGTTTTTAAAAATACAGTGGAAGTGGAGTAAGAGTGGGAGCAAATGCGGAGGGGCCAGTTCAGAATATCCACACGTCAGTATAATTTCATCCTCTGTCCTGAGGCACGATAGGTACTGGGTATAAAGAAAGCGTGAGACGCACTGATGGAAATGGTCTGCTGAAGTATGATAGAGCAGTCGAAACTGAGCACAAGTTTTATCTTGAAAAAATTCTTTCTACCTAACTGGGAAAATGAATGAAGCAGATGCAGACTCCTCTTGACTTGTTTCTGGCATTGGGTGTGGACTGTACATTTTCCTAAACAGCTTTGCAATGCATAAAAATATATCCTGAGAAAGTGTGCTTTTACTAGATAGCTTTAAAATACATAATCACTTGTCCTTAGAAAGTTTGCAAAAAGAGAAAAATGTTCCTCATATAACACAAATTATCAGCCACCTTCATGCTAAAAACTTGTACATGGAAGTTTGGCCCAGAAAAAAAAAACGTTTGAAGAGTAGCTTCTTTAGAAATGATTAATTTTGATATTCCACAGACACAAGAAGATTAATAAAAAAGAATTGAGATTTTACAGATGAGGAAAACCAGAGCTTCCCTGAAATCCCTTATCAACAGAAGAGGTAAAAAAAAAAGGGGGGGGGGAGCAAAGAGAGCTATTTAAAAAGAAGTAGTATTTGATATAAATATTCAAAAAGGGAAAACCTTGGCTGTCATTTCTCTTTTCACCCTTTGTCATGGCCGGGGGGACAACCCCCATCCTCACCTCTGTCTTCTCATCTCTGCAGAGCATATCGAATTGAAGAAAAGCACCTGGGACAACTTCAAACTCTTCTGTCTCAAAAATTTTAAAAAAAGGAATTTACCCATCAACCCCTCCTTTCTCTCTATTCTGGAGAGCGAGGCTCATACATGAGACACTTAAGTGCCTAATTCCTTTTGGCGTTGGAAATGCACTTCACCACAAACCTGGAGAACTGTCACACCTGTCCAATGTGATGCTTTGAAGGGACACGGGCAGTGGAAAACCACAGTAAGAAATCGCTGTTTGAGATGAGGTCAAACACGCCACCACTGCTCAATTACTCTTGCCCCGCCCCCCCAAAAAAGACCCAAATCTACTCAAGCCTCCCGATCTACCTACCTGCACATAGAAAACACAGACGATCGATGGAGGCCCAAAGTTAAAAGGGTGCAAGAGGAGGCAATCTGCCAAACCCAGACTGTGGGCATTTCTGCTGACCACTTGACCTGCTACGTCCAACCAATCAAGAGAGGAGAACACAAGAGGGGGAGAGGGTGGGAAGGACAGTTATGTATGAAAGAGACTTGAGAGAGGACAACCAACAAAATACACCAGAACCAACAAAACAAGTCTCGGCACAAATGTGCACCGTACACAAGGACGAGCCAGAGACAGTCGGACGTTGCACCCTAGAGGACTCAGGGCCCAAAGAACCAGACACTTCCTTTAGGAAGCCTCAGTGGTCACACCAGAATGCTTAGGTTTAAAGCTTTAGTAAGTGAAAATAGAATTTCCCTGCAGCCAGAGGAATTTCAGGACTCATTTTCATATCCATTTATAAGACCCACCTTGGAGAAATGAATAGTAATGGATTATCCTTCTGCACGTATTCAGAGCTGGCGGCAACCTAGCCCAGCTACCTCTAGTTCCACATGAACATTACTTTATTCTTCGCCTGAGTGTGATAAGCTAAGGGCACTATTCAAATAAAATTCAAAATTCTGCACAAATAGTATCAGCAATGCCATCTAGTCATTCTCTTTTCTGTGCCTGTGTAATTTAATCTTTTATCATGGGAATATAACAAATCAATATATTAACAACCAAAAGATTAATCTGCTCCTGAGCATATAAAGAGAAAAGGCAAAAAAAGAAAAAAGAAATTTCTTTCCCTATCTCAATAGAGAAAGTAGAACCTAAAAATAAAACAACAAACTTAAATTTGATTGAGCTAAAGGAAAACTCGTAAGTAATGCCTATAATCTGATAATTCAACGGTATAAAATTTCCTCAGAAGTATAGTCTATGGAAAAGAATCATCTATATTTTTACTTTAAAAATTTACCTTTCTCCTGCCTTCAGATGTTTCATTTCAGGTCAGATCTCAAGAAAACTATGCATTTTTTACTTTAACAAAAACAATATATTTTTGTGTCCATTTTAATGAAAAATTGCACAATGGTAATAATTTTAACTACTGCACCTTTTAATGAACAGTTTTCCAATGGGCATTAAAAAGAAGACTTTCCCCTCACTCCATCCTTCATTTATTTTCTATCCAAGTCTCACTCATCTCTATGGCATCCATCTCTGCATCATATCTGGAAGGGAAGAGGACTCACCCCACTCTCATTAACTCTGACTTTTTAAATTATTGAGTATCTCTTGCTTTGACTGCTCTATATCCATCCCACCTTCCTCTGATAATACAACCCTCTTTTCCTCTCGGGGAACCACCCTTCTGTTATTCCACCCTCAGACTCCAGGGATGAGTACATACTTTGGTCCGGGCCAATCAGATCACTGCATTTTCTAGCCACATGACCCAATCCAGGCCAATCAGAGCCTTCCCTAGGTCTTTCACTGGAGAAAACCACCAGAGAGGACTTCTCCTTGAGCTGTTTTTGCCTCAGTAGAGACAACCTGCCTGAACCAATACAGAGAATAGAGACAAGAGACACTGAAAGTGTCCTAATGACACTGTCTGAACTCCTGAATCCAGACACAGGGTTTATAAATACAGTACACTAAGCTGCTAAATTTCTCCTTTGATCTATGCCAGTTACAACTGGGGTCCTGCCACTGTCTATCAAAAAGTCCAGATGGATATGTAATCTCACCATTATCTAAAGGTAGCTGGATTTATCTTTTCAGCAAACATCACAACTGGTCCCTTCAACGTACTGCCTTCAGGAAGATGCCCATTTGTCTCAGCCGTGCTATTATTACCAAAACCTGGTTTAAATCCCTCTTCTGAAAGTTTCTGTATAGTCACAACTCATGTCTCCACTTTCCATGCAGCCTAGTCACTGGCCACTGTTCACTAGGGGACACTGAATGGTTAATGCCCTGACAAAAATGCGTGTGTAAATCAGTCTGTATGAACCATCGAGCCATCCTCACCGCTGAAATGGTGCATAAACCTCCTCCAGCTGACCCTTTTCCTCTTATTTCACACTCAGAGCAGAGCTAAGAGATATTGTAAATCCAGTTTCTCAAAACTGTTTGGGAAGAACATAAGCCCAAAATATCCATTATGTTTACCACTGGCCCATACTATGTGGAAGAATATGCTTTTTTAATTTTTTATTTATTGATTTTTAGGGAGAGAGAGGGTAAGAAAGGGGGGAGGGAAAGTGTGAGAGAGAGACATCGATTTGGATGCATTTGTCACAATTAATGAACTAATTTTGATAGACTTTCTCTGAAATTAACTAAATGACTCTAAAGTTCATCTTAGAATAAACAAGAGACAGTAGCCAGAAATAGTTTTTAAAAAGTATAATGCTACGGAAATATCAAATCATTGAACAGACTATAAAGTTATAGGAAAATGGATAACGAGAGTGCACCCGCAACCTCAGTACACTGGAATGATGCTGTAATCAACTGAGCTCCCCGGCCAGGGCCAAGAATATTTTTAGGCACGACTTCCCCTCCTATGTCAGTGCATACACACACAGGAAATCACATGCTCACAAACCACTTCATCAGACCATGTAAGAAATACCTGTGTCTCTCCTTACATGTGGTCTGACATGGAGGTGCTAATTCGTCCAAGCCCCAGTTTGATCTAATCCACTGGATTCTCTGTCCCCAGTGTTTTGCTCCCTGGCCACAGACTGCTGCCAGCTCTACCCCGAGAACGGGGGCCCCGAATCCATGTGACAGATGAAGGCTGCATTTCACACAAGTTCCCAAAGCCTCCCACCCAGCCTGCACACATATTTTTGAAACAGAAAAAGTGACTCAAATACGCTCAGTTAAAAAATCTCCTCCCTAAAACCCCAGCACCCCGCACCGAGCTCTTAAGACTACAGTCCCTGCTGCGTCTCCAGCTGAAACGGAGGCTTGCAGGTGTGAAGGTTGAGTGCAGAACGGTCTTTCCACAGGCCCCGCCCTCCAGACCGATGTTAGTAACGCAACAGAGTAAACTGTGGTGAAGACACCAAGAAACACCTGCAACACACCCAAAGGAATCACACCCTCAAACGCACTCTCTCACACTTGGAGGCCAGCAGCATCCTGCTAAAAATCTTGAAAAGGAAGAAATTCTAAATTGGGACATCTGACATAGAACAAAACTCAAAAAAAGGTTGAAAACATACCATGTTCTTGAAGAAAGGATTAAATTTCTTTTCAAAAGCCAATCTTGTCCAAAGCTTATTTTTAAACCGGATGCAATCCAATCAAAATTCTAATGAAGACTTTAAAAAATAAACTTGTTATTTCAGGACAATTTTAGATTTACAGAAAAATTTCTAAGATAATACAGACAGTCCCCCTACGTCCCACACCCAGTTTCCTCTATTATCAACATCTCAGTTGGCAAGGTGCATTTGTCACAATTAATGAACTAATTTTGATAGACTTTCTCTGAAAGTCTTAGGGTCATTAACTAAATGACCCTAAAGTTCATCTTAGAATAAACAAGACACAGTAGCCAGAAATAGTTTTTAAAAAGTATAATGCTAGGGAAATATCAGATCATTGAACAGACTATAAAGTTATAGGAAAAAAAAAAAAACACCAGTCTGATACTTGACAGCAAGAGCCAGATGGATCAAAAGAAGAAAACAGAGTCTAGAAATAGATCCAAGGAATTCGATAGGATCCAAGAATTGATAAAAATCAGTAAGAAAAAAGACAGATTATTCAAAATAGTTTGAGGACACTGGCTGGTCATTCAGAAAACACATCAAGGTGAAATACAACTGCCAAATAAATGCAGTATGAATTAAATGTTTAAATGGAAAAAGCAAATCAAAAAATACCAATAAGTAAATACACTTAAAAAAGAATTTTGGGATGGAAAAAATCTTTCCAGGCATGATATAAAAGCCCAAAACTTGAAACTAAAACTTAAAAGTTGAAACTTAAAAAGCCAAAACTTGAAAACTTGAGCCATTATTACTCAAAAGCAGCCATGGAAAAGACTTAATACAATTACCTTTTTTTTTACAGTGTGGTAAGAACATTTAAGAATTTCCCTCTTAACAACTTTCAGGTATTTAATACAGTATTGTTATCTATAGTCACCATTCTGTGCTTCAGATAAACTGACAGAGATGGTAACTAACCATTATGTAGGTAATCATTCTGCAAACCCCTATTGTGGTAATCATGTTGCAACATAGGCAAACATGCTTCAGATAACCACACTGTACATCTTAAAATTATATAATGTTATATGTCCATTGTATCTCAATAAAGGTGAAACTACATGTAACAAAAAAATGCATGAACTGACATCTATATAAAAAATTCTGACAGAAAAGAAATTTATAGAGTTAGAACACAAACCACAGAAAAGATGTGCAGTAAGTATGACAAGCAAAGGGTTAACATCCTTTCAAACAAAGAACTCTTGTAAGTCAATATTGTTACTAAATGAAGTGTCCTGATTCCTCGCTGACTGGGAACACGACCTGGCTCACAGAACCTCTGCTTTCTCAAGGACATTGCTCCAGTGATTCCATCCCCTCCCATCCATTCTCAGTTTTTTTTCTTGTTTTTTTTTTTTGTGTGTGGGGGGGGCGCGGGGGTTGCCTCTTCTTGATTATTCTCATCAGAAAACAAATATGTAGGTTCTTCTTTATAATGTTTTGGTATTGTCTGAATTTTAAAAAAATAATAAGCCTGTGTTACTTTCATGATCAAAGGGGAAAAATGTTTTCATTTTTCAATAGACTCACCATCTTAGCCTTAAGAACACTACATCTGTGGCTTTACTTTTTAAATGAAGAGTTAGAAATAAATACATCCAGAATCAATGAATTTGTTTGCCTTTAACAGGGGGGAAAAAACTACTAAAATGCATAGTAGCCCTTATTTCAGATCAACTCTTATTTGGATGACTTTTTTATGCATCTAGCTTCTATATCAATGTTTTTCTAGCTAAAAGTGAGGGGGTCTCTAGCTAAAAGTGAAGACAGGGAGAAAGATGAATGGTGAATGGAAGGTTTCAGAAGGGACCAAGATGGGATCAGACATGAGAGGTCCAAAAACTCCTTTAGTTCATGCAAGAGATCCTCCACTCATCTGCTACCCTCTTCCCCTCAAACACACACACACACACACACACACACACACACACACACACATGCACACCCCTCCACCAACAGACTGGAGTCCTCTTACAGCCCACCTCTTCCCCCTGTGCTGAGCACACCAAGCTCCTCATTTCCAGGTTGGCCCCTTCGGCACCACCTGAACTTTCTATCTTTCCTGCTCAGCTCCCTCCTTCTCCTGAATGGAGCAAACCTGTCGTTTTTCCTCTCCTTTACAAGAACAAAATGACTCCTTGCTTTAAAATAAAATAGGAAGATGGTATGGAGACGGTAAGTCTATAAAGGCCAAAATATTTTTTGAGAGGTTGACAATATTTTCAAAAAGTCGATGCCCTCATGAAGGTTGAAACTGCAATGGCCTATTAGCTATGCATTTGCTGAATCAGATCTAAGCAGAATCCAGTCACTTGTTAGAAAATGATACAAAATGTACGTGTATGCATAGAAAAAGGTCTAAAAGCATATGCAGCATAATATTAACAGTAGTTTCACTGGGCTATTGTGAGGAGAGTTATATCTTCCCCTACATATTTGTATCTTCCAACTCTTATATAACCTATACATAATTAAATAAATCAATTGATTACACGCTAAAGGAAAAAATGGGAAAGGTGAACAATTAGGGAGGAGAACGTGGCAGCAAGTAAGTGAAAAGTGAAGGCAGAAAAGCTACTGAATTCGTCCACTCAGACAGGAATAGAGGACGCAACTTGAACTCTGAGTCTCCATCTCCATCCTGAAAGGCCCGCAGTCCCACGCTCTGTTCCGTACTAGGGCTAAGAGCACCTAGCCAAGTCCAATGGAAGATGAATGTAACCATTTATTTAAAGGGAGACCATAAGGGAGAACTCAACTTTCTGCCGGGGGTGGAGGTGGAGAAGCACACTCAGGAATGCTGGTGTTCACAGAGCTGCTTCTCTCCACCTTTGCTTTCGTGTCTCAAGCTCCAGGAGTCATTTAAAAGCAGGCTATGCATTTTCAAGAAGTAAATCTCTTGGACGAGTACCTTATGTTCATGAGCTGGAGAGGGAAGGTGCTGGGCTGTGTATCGGAACTCCCAGCCAGAGAAGACAGCTATCTCTTTTGGCACAGGTTCTCGGGGATGAGACCATGTCTAGCGGGGATTTTCTCCAGATTCAACAGCCTTGGCCCCACCAAACCGCGCAGCTTTGCTTGCACCATACATCACTCGTCACGAGGCTTTCGTGTTTCCTTTCAAGCATCCACAGGTCAAATACTGTGTGTTCCCAACAGTCTGTGAACTTCTTGGACCAGCAAAGGGACATTCATTTTGCTCAGCACTCCTTCACCATTTCTATTGTGTTCCATTTCCCACTCCCCCTACCCACATCCCCAGAGAATAACTTCTTCCTTGTTTTAATAACTTGGACCACAGTCAAGGTTGCTGTGTTTCTCCATTTTGCAGGATATTTTCTTCGGGAGAGACAAAACAGAGGCTGACAGAGTAGCCAAGGCTTGTGAGCAGCCTTAGAAAAACCAGCAGCCATTAAGGACACACAGAAAATAGTTTTCAAAAAATAAAAAGCAGGCAACACCAAGGCACCATAAACAAAATTATTCATAAAGGTGGACTAATACTTAAAGATCGTCCCTGGCAATTTTTTCCTCTCAGTGACCCACTGGAAAAATCTAATTTCGTTTGTTTGTGGGTGAGGTCAAGGGTCAGAATTAAGAAAGGAGTTTCATAAAGTATCCTCTCTTTGACTTGGAATTGCAATACAATGATGTCCCGTGTGAGGTCATAAAAAGAATTCTGGTCCCAAGGAGCAGGCAGGGATTAGACAATGAGGAAAAGGAGAAGGAGACAAGAGTAAAACGGTGGCGGGAGCATCCGGCCCTGCCCCTCATCCATCAGGCTTTCCTCTCAGGCACCCCGGCTCTCCCTGAGACCCGGCCCCGCCCACCGGCCTATCACCGCTCCCAGACCTCTAACCAGAAACGTCGCAGTGCGCTGGTTAGGCCAGGAGGAAACAAACCAATTTTTTTTTAAATGAAAGTAACATTGTCAAGGAAAGGAGACATGAACAAATATTTAGTGGAAGTTAGTCTGAAGTACATGATCTTTTAATAAAAAATTGATAATACTCCATTTTTATGAGCAATGTGGGAATCATATCTTCTCCAAAAAACAAGTGAAACCTCCAGTTTTCCTGTTCTACATCCACCTTGTCATCAAGGCTTTCTTACCACTGGTTTCAAAATAGCGTCAGGGCACCTCTTACAGATTAAAGCAAAAGATGGGTTTTTTTCTCTTTATTTGTCTTTGTATCTTTTCTGAAGCGTATTTTCAGTGTTCTTATATAATGACAAACCAAAGTAAATGTGGTATTACAGAGAACAATGACGCCAGAGATTACGTCCCCTCTGGGGAAAAACCAAACTTTCTACGGGAATGACAGACTCCACTGAATCCCGTTCTCGGCCGCTCTCAGGCCTGGAGGAAAGAGCTAGGGAGTCATCATCCTCACAAGCTAAAAGAGAGGCAACCTGTGGGTCATTACCCACCCGTGGCTTGTAAAATCTACCCACATATAACCACCAGCATGTGAAAAATGATATGGAATAAAGTAGAAAACGTCAGTATGCACAGCATAGACCAAGGGTAAGCGCTGTTTTTGGAAACTTCCTGTTGTGTGTGGGTGTGCACATGCATGTGCGTGTATTGGATCTCCGTGTGAGAGGTATTTCTACGGTGGTCACAATCTGAAAGCTCCAGAAACTCTAATCTAGGGCTCCAGAACCTACAGTCAGACAGGCGAGGGTTTCAGCATGGCTCTACCACTCCCCACGTGAGCTTGATTAGGTGGCTTAATCTCATCAGCCTCCTCATCCGAAAGATGGATGTGACCACAAACCTAGGACTGTCATGAGATCAGAAGAGGAAACACAGGTAAAGCTGCTCACACGACGTCCAATACTGTTAACACCCATCCTTAGACCAAAGTTCCATTCACAGATGAGAGCAGGCGTTGGCCGGGTTGCCACATGCTCTGCAGGGACAAATCCAGCGTGAGAGAGTAGGTTAGCAAATTAGACAACCGCACACCTGTTTGGCTCTCCCAAGAGCTGTTCTTCTGCGAGACTATTGCAGCCACTCGAACTTGTGATACAGCTCTCTGAATGAAGTTAGTATTCTAGAAATACATCTCGATTCCAGAAATCCTGTCTCAAAATGTAAGCACCAGCCCTATGAAAAAACTGGTCTAGGTTTCTTTCTCTTCTGTGGAACTGAAAAAGACAAACCATTCATACTTGGTGTTTCATCCTACAATATAGCTTCTGACTCCCCAGCAAGGGACTATTACCACATGTCTAAAGACCTTGAAAGATGTCAAAATTATCTCAACTGTGGACGGACCCAGATTCAAACAGATGCCAAGATTCCTTATCTGTAATTTTTGTAATTAAGCAAAAAAACAAGAAAAAAGCCCTGTACTCCAACATGAAGAACTTTTTAAAACTGTAATATACACACTTCAAAATCATGTTCTTTCTATTCTTGGCATTTAGTTTGGGGAGAGACACCGAATTCTGAGTGGAGAAGGGAGAAAGAAAGGAAGAGATCCAGAAAGGGACAGTAGGACCAAGATGCCAAGACATTTAAGACAAGTTAGGAGGAGGTAGATGCTGAAATTGTCAGCATCCCCTTCCTTGGATGCAAATGGGGGAAGAAAAGAATCAAATCAACAGGAAGCTTCTTATTTGGGGGTCTAGAGAGAGGAAGTGGAGATTTGGATAAAAAATTGGGGCTGGAGTGGAGAGAAGGGTCTAACAGTAAGTCTTAAAAGATTAAAAAAAAAAAGATGAAAAACAACTCTGCTGGTTACTGAAGGACAGGACTGAGCCAACGAAAGGAAGGAGGATGAGAAGAGGGAGGCTGGTTCTGGTGTTCAAGCAGAGAAAATGAAGTAAAAAAAAAAAAAAGTTACAGAATGTCCCAGGGTGTAGGTTCCAGGACTGAGGAAGACACAGATGTTTGAGAAGGAAAAATTCTTTGCAGGAAGTCTGGCACCCATAGACTTGGGGTAAAAATTAAGTTCTCCCTTCGAGATTTAAAGGTAAATGGAGAAAATGCAAGTATGACTGAAAGATCTGACTGATCGAATGGCAATATGTGTAATGCCACAAATTTAGCAGTTTATGAAAGTCATGAAGAAATACGCGGGGTTCCTACTGCATCATTCTAAAAACTATTTTCCAGGAGTATGTTGATGAGAAGTGTCGCCACCTCCATTTTCATCCATAACACGTCCTCGATAAGTAAGAAGCGGAAAGAGAGAGATGACTGGGAGTTTCCCATCGCAGTGCACCCATGGCTATCCTGGTTACCCATCGTCAGTCCTAACTCCTGCATCGCCCCCGGGCACCACCAACGAGGCCTATGCCAATTGCCATCATTGCATTGTCCACTCACTTGCTCTGCCCTTCTGTCCATTTCACTGAGCTGGAGCTCCCAGCAGCAACTCTAGAAGAGAAGAAGAAGTGGGGAATGGGGAATGGAGCATGCATGGCTCTAGAAGCCCCCCTGAACCCAGAATCCAATGAGAAGCCACCGAACACACAGAAATGTGAAGGCAGCTGTCTGGTGCAGAGTGCTGAGCTGAGCCTCCGGGCCCACTGGGGCTGACAGTGGGGTGAAAGGCCCCACAGGGAGGCTGGAGGAGCCTGGGCTTCTGGAATTAGATCGGGGCTTGGAGTCCCAGCTCTACCACTTCATATGATGTGAATTTGGGCATTGAACTCTCTGAGCTTGAATTACTTCTTTGGAAAACAGGGTACCAGTACCGGGGCCTCATAATGTTATTAGGGAGACCTGATGAGGTGATCTACAAGATCACCTGATAGATCACAGGAGCATCCCAAGGGTCATATCCAACCGTCTATCACCCAGACTTGTTAGAAAGCCGAAAGTACGTTCTTTCACTGTAGAAAGCAAGTCCCACTTGCTTGTCTTTGTTCATTTCCAGGTGGAAAGAACTGCCCCTACCTACCCAAGCTCGATAGTTTATGTTCTCCCCACTATCGTTGTATGTCAACTGTGAAGCAGCTTGTTGGTGCAACGAGGTATGAGAACAGTTGATTCTGCACTGTCCAAAGCATTGTCTCTCAAATATAAATTTAGATCCTCAACTTTGTAAATGCAAAGCACTTCTTGCTAAGTTATGTAATAGATAACATCTGTGGTATCACTAGCAAAACATAAACATTAAACAAGGTTGAACAGACACAACTTCGAAGAACTCTAAAAAATTTCAATAAGTAAAGGTCATGTTAAGGTTTCCCAATATTCTTAGCTCCCTTGTTCCAAACAAAAGCATCCCCTATTTACATGACTGAAAATTTAATATTTGAACACAGCCCACCAACTGGCGGTGGGAGGAGAACATGTGGACACTGAAAAGAGCATTGCCCATTCTTCTAAAACGATACTCTCTCCAGAAGGTATAAGCACCTTTAAGACGGTTCAGACGGGCCTTGAGTTACTGTTGAAGGGCAATGGAGTAGAGACAACCTTACCCCTTTAATGTGGCTCCTAAGTTCATCTGATTCCAGGTCATGCATTCAAGCTGGGAGGTCATCTGGTATAAATTGTCACTGTTAGAGAAACATGCAGAGTTAGAAACACAAAACTGCAAAAATAATAATAATAAACATGCAACTGCCTCTTCAAAAAAACAATGGCATTTTAGCTTCCCTTTACCCTAAGAGCCTCCACATTCTCCAGGATGACCGAATGCACAAGTCTGAAATAATTTCCATTGCATCCCACTGATCTCCGCACAGTCAATCACTTCATACACAGCAGAAAGTATGGGGGGGGGGTAACTTGGAAGCCTTTAAAAAAACTTACTATGGCAAACATTGAAGTTTCTGAAGAGGTATTACTAAACCTTTGAAGGGAAGAGGTTAAAGGTAATGAAACTTCGAATGGCAACACAGGCTGGATAACTCAACATTAAAGTTAAAAGCCTGGAGCTGAAAGTAAAAAGGCAGCAGATTAATTATTCGTGAAAAAGCCATTAATTTGCTTTAATCAAAAGGATAGTGTCATGTGGATTACAAGGGCCTGAAAAGTCAGAGTGATGGGTGGTGGATGGTCCAATACTCAAGCATGTGACAAGCAAAAGAAAGAGGATGATAAACTCTACGTACAACTAAAGGAATCATTTCCTATACATTTTATAATTCTGGTACAAATAAAGATAGCTTTTTCCTAAAAGCCCCCCAACCCAGTTCCAAAAGTGGGATGAGGGAAAGCAATGGCTGATCATTTACATGAAGACCCTAAAGGAGAAATACCCTATCACGTAAGCCAATCAAAAGTTATTCTTCCCCCAAAAAGTTGTTCTCTCCCTTTTACTTTGCACATCCAACTCTCATAAACATCTTTATTACATGCGGCTTTAAACGTCACTCTAAATGCATTAGAGGTTTCTCTCATCCATTCCCTGAAATAACACCCCTCTCCAAAAAGCCTGCAAGTGCAAGTCTTTTAAATATCTCTATTACATGTGTTTTCATTTTTATTTATTGACTCATCTCATGCCTAAAAAATTAGCACATACACCATCAGGTATATGACCAAGCTCTATTAGGAATAAATGTAGTCCTGAACTGAAATGGTTAATTGTGAAATTTGAAACCCAAGAGATTAATGGTTTGTTTGGAAGCCCTTGGTCTAAACACATTACAGAAGAAAATTTCACTCTACCTTCCTGGCAGAGGTAAACAAAGGCTACGAAGCTTCCAATATCTAATGTGCAATATCAAATTGCAAATTGTGGACAATCTCCATCTTGTCACCGTGTTCCTTTGGGTTGCTTCATCCATAGGGCTGAAGCAACACTGAAGTTTAATTAAGAGAAGGTGCTGTGGAGCCAACTAAACTGGGAACTTACAGCAACGCAGAGTAAGTGAATACAGTGCTCTCTCTTGGCGTAGCTTGATAAATCATGGTCAAGCCCATCTGCCTCTCATATAATCACTCTGAAAATTATTTGGGACTCCTTAGTGGCGGGTCCACAGGATAAGGAGAAAAATCAGATTCCAGAAGGGAATTTTACATGTGAAATGAGAAGTGACTTCAATCTCAAAGTATGTGTAGTTTCATTAGTCAGTGTATATCTGGATCCCATCATTCATCCCCATGTCTGACTGGCTATTATGCTACTACAATGTCCTACATATCAATGGGGGAAAAATGATTAGTTTCTCCTGCAGCTTCCCTGGTTTGCAGCAGCGGCCGGTGCTGGTCTGTGCCACCGTGTTTCTCAATTCCATGAATTCTTGCTGTAAGGCCAGTGTAATTAATTCCTGAAGGACCCCGATTTTTATGAGAAGTGCCAGCCTGCTAACACAGGAGAGTTTCTTGAACTTTCTTTGGGTTGACAGTTCATTAATAAGCAGCCTCCTCCGCAATCTCTACTGGTTTTTGTTCTCTTGCGCCTTTTCATCAAGCAATCCATTTATTAATCTTGCCATTAATCTCAGCCAACAGGCATTGTATTCCCCAGGCAGCCCTATATATTTGTCACTGGTTTTTAAAAATTGTTCACCAACTAAAATCACTCAGCTCCAGTTGACAATTCTCCTAGGTCCTATTGGGATGTGGGATCTTTCTGAAATGATTTCATCCTCGCATAAGACTCAGAAAAATCTTAATTTTTAAGAGGGCTGAGAAACAAGATGAGCGACAGAAGTTTACATGGGGGTTAATGAGTCCCAAATACCTGACTTTGTGGTTTAGGGATTTTCTCATAGATTTCAAAAATAAGCCAATAGAGTCCTAAGGGTCACTAGAAAGTACCACAAAGAGAAAATGTTTTTTAAGGACATTTTCTTGGCCCCCCCATAAAACAAACTTTCTTAAATACAAGTTATGTCTTACACATCAATATCTTCCTAGTAGGCACTTAATAGATACTTTTCACCGCTTTGTCCAATGTGGCAGCCACTAAGTTACATGTGGCTACTGAGCACTTGAAATATGGCTAGTGCCACATGTTGAAATAAGATTTTGACTATACTGGGTTAAAGAGAATATTTCAAAATTAATTTTATTGTTTCTTTTTTATGTGGCTGCTAACAAGTTTCAAATATATGGCTTGTATTATGTTTCTGCTGGACAGTGCTACTTCTATAAGTTTTAGGATCTTGAGCCAATGAAGCAAATCAATTCAGCTCACTGCACCTCAGTTTTCTCATCTGTCTAATGGGAATATTAGTCTCAATCAGTTTAACTTCACAGAGATGTGGTAAAGCTCGAACAATGGCTTTTTGAGGACTAGACAGATACAACATTTTAATATTTCTAATCTAGCAAATTTTGCACTGCACTTATGGATTCTTCACAATAACTTTGTGAGGCCAGTATATTCATGGCCCCCGTTTATCAAAGCAGGGCCCAGACAGGTGCCTGCTGCTGACTTGCCCGATGCCCTGACCTCCACCCTGCCCTGCACCTTTGAAAGCTTCAGGCATCATGCGGCCCCTGAGCCTGGTCTTCTCACTGCCATTTAAATAATAGTAATAATAATACAGACTCGAAGAGTCTGGAAGTGGAAGGGAACACATGCCAGGAAGCATAACCTACTCTGTCCCCAGAAAGTTACAAGATGCAAGATGCCCAACACATCCTCTTGAGCTCACTAAGGACGGTGTGCCCAGATCCCAACAGGAGCCCCGCCTCTTGACTGCAGTGGCCCTGAGAGCCCAGCTTGTAAATCCTCAGAAGGAGAGAGAAGGAGAAGGTGGGGTAGGCAGAAGGACTTGCAGAAAATCCCCAGCTACTCATAGGTTTCCTGAGACCAGCGATAGGATCAGAGCACAGTTTTAACCACATCCTGCCTTCTGTCAACCGGGGGCTCCTCGGCAGCTCAGCCAGGAGGCTCGACTGGCACAGTTTTCCAGCTGGAAGCCCATGACAGCGATGACAATCACTGCTGCTGGGGAGAGGACAAAATGTGAACTCGAGCTAAAAAGACTGGGCCCAAGCCTGCTCGGGGCTCTGATCTCTTTGGGCAATCAGTCAACACCCAGCTCTCATCATGAAAACCCACACGAAGAGGCAGCACTGGTCAAAGAATATATGGCTCCTGACAAATAAGGTATCTAATTATTAAATAACCGCTGAAGGTGTCAACCACCTCATTCCCAGAGGAGATCAGATAAGCAGACGGCTTGGCTCAGAGCAACCACAGTGGTCACGTAGGCATTTTGGCTCCCCCTCTAACTCTGTCCATTCGGAAGTGAACTCTGAAATCGCAGGCTACCAAAACATATCCCCAAAGTCATGGTGTCCTTTATATTTTTTAAGTAGGTCTTTAAAAAAAGACACTTATTTCCTATGTAAGAAATGTTTGAAGTTGGAAGCAAGAGAGAGAGAGAAAAAAACTTCTATAACTGGGATTAATGCAAGCTGGAGTCAAATAAAAGGAAGTCAGTCCTTGCAAAGAGGGGAACTTAAAAGGAAATCGGTAGTAGATCATATAGTTTGTTTTGGCCTGGACTGCAGTATGACTGAGTTCTTGACCTCCGTACAGAAAGAAAGGAAGAAGAAAACCCTCCGCTATTATCTGGACTTGAACTCCTCCACTCTTCAAATGCATGTGTAACTCAAGTACATTTTCATCTTTAATTGTGTTTACTATATTCAGTAGAACAAGGTAGAAAAGATCTTAGCGCCTCTGAAATAGAACCACCGAACCCGGTTGAGAGTGGAGTTACCTCTGCCCGATGGTTGCTAGCTGACAAAGTACAATCTTTTTTTTCCATTACAGCTTACACTCAGTATTATTCTATATTAGTTTCAAGTGTACAGCATAGTGATTGGACAAATCATACACCTTACAAAGTGGTCCCTCTGACATTTCCAGTATCCACCTGGCCCCAGACATAGTTATTGCAGTATTATTGACTATATTCTCTGTGCTGTGTTTTACATCCTTGTGACTACTCTGTAGCTGCCAATTTGTCCATCTGTGCTTCTTCATCCCTTTACTTTTTTTACCCAGTTCCCCAATGCCCCCCCCCCCCGCAAAGTAACATCTTGATGAAAGAAAAGAGTTTGTCCCTGGGATGATTTTTTTAAGCCAACAGGAAACAGGCAAACATAACCGGCATTCGTGATCAGAATTCGTGTTTCCAGCGTTTGCTGCGATCTCTCTGGCCCACGCCAACAGAGAGTCTCGGTGGCTTCGCCTCCACCTGATAACCAAGGCTCGCGCACTGCTAAGGCTGCAGCCAGACTTCCACGCTGCCCCTTTGCTGCGTTCTTCCCTCTGAGGCGCCTTGGAGGCTGCCTTGTTGAGAAATTTCTGCCCAGCAGGCCATGGTGAATAATTATTTTACAGTCAATCTCTTGGTATTGTAATTTCTCTCCAGCTCGCCAGTTAACCAAAGAAAAACCCACTGGGGATTCAACTTCTATTAATAAACACTTGGTCAGCAAAAAAGTTGAAGGAATATTGAAACTAGGTTTCCCCCTCCCTGGAGACAAGTCCAGTGCAAATCTTTGGCTTTGATAACAACATGCACCGACCACCTTGGAAACCACTCCAGACTTCCTGCCTTCCTGCTTACCTATGTGAGAAACACATACCAGTACTGTCAAATAAAATCTGCACATCGTGTGAAGTGTACTTGGATACACAAGTGAAAGAGGCAGCATAGGCATTGATTATGATTTTATTCCCTTGGACATGAACTGTCCTCCAACTGACACTGAAGTCAAAAACTAACTTAAATAGGGGATTGTGAACTTGCCACTGACCTGGATTCCCCAGAAACTCTGGGGCTGCTGAGGAAGTTTCATTTCCATGAAGGACAACCTACTGGTGGCAGGCTCCACTGTCAACTTCACCATCGGTGAATCCACATTCAGGTAAAAAGTCAGCCCTGGCAGGGCGGCTCAGCTGGTTGAGCATCAACCCGTACACCAAAGGTCAGGGCGACCAATCACTGTTTCTCTCTCACAGCAGCGTGACTCTGTCTCTTCCCCCCTTTCTCCATGGCTAAAAAAATCAATGAACATATCCCTAGGAGAGGATTTTTTAAAAAATAGTCCCATCAGCAATTATTGTCTCTTGAACTGCTAAGGGGCATAAGGAAACATTCTCATTTATATGAGTGGCACAGTTGTTAAAGAAGGGTATGGAAACCACAAAGAAGTATAAAAAGAAAGAGAAAGAACTAGAATGCCTCAAAAGAGAGTGTGTATGGGAATATTTTTCCAACATAGTGCACAGAACTCCTTTTTAAAGTAGCTCCGAGAATCGAGCTGTGCAGCGGGCACATTCAGGGACCAGAGGTCAGCAACCTCGGAGGAGGCAGAGGGGGCTTGCGGAAGAGGGTCAAGGGAAGTGAGCGGGGAAGGTCCAGCTCGCTGCTCGTTCCACATAGAAATCAGAGGGAACATTATATTAGACTTAAAAAGGGTGGGCTCTTCTTCTGTCTCCCCTCGGGGGAGCGTGGGGTCCAACATTCGCTGGGACCTTGCCCCTGAGCAACCAGAAAGCTGGGTGGCCCTGGGAGCGGACATTCCCCCTGGGTCCAGGGACGGGGAGAAAGGTCTCTGCTCTGGATTTCTTTAGCTGCCCAGGACTGAACTTCACCAACAGTCATGTCCAGTGGTAAAGGCAAAGTTAGAGGAGTCCACAGTTGAAAAGACAGAGCTGCTTTGTTAGTTACGACTTAAGGTGAAAGTTCAAGTTGGCTCCAACAATACTCACTGGGGAAAAATAGTGCCCCCAACCCACTAAGTGCTTACCATTGAAAGGTACGGGTAAACTAGTGGACAATACGTTACTTTCACAACCGTGGGAAACAAAGCCCTTTTTCTTCAGGGAGACCCAGGGAAGATGCCACCTTTGGAGAGAGAGAAGGGCCCTTGGGGAGCAGGAGAGGCAGCAGGTGGGTGCAGTGGGTAGGAGCACAGATCCCGGGGCCTCACCCACCGGACGTAAACGCCAGCTCTGCCCCTGACTGTGTCGCACTGGGCGAATTCACCTCCGGGGCCTCAGTTTCCCCCTCTGTGACACGGGGGTGATAACCTCACAGGGATGATACCTCGAAGAGTTGCCACGTGATTAGATACGTCAATACTTGTGCACTGCTTAGAATGGTGCCTGGGCGAAAAGTTTACATGAGAACTTGCCACTGGTATTCATCAGCAAAGGCATGGACTGTATAAGGAGAATATTCCGAGTGGAGTAGCCTGGTGACCCTCAGTGACCCAGAGCACAGACGGGTTTTGAAGTCAGAGATACTGCGGATCAAGTCCTGGTTCTGATTATCACTCATTGTGCGAGCCTGGTCAAGTGACTTGGAGTCTCTAAATCTATTTCCTCCTCAGTAGAATGCAGTTTAGAGCATCCACTTCATAGATTAATCAGGAGAACTAAATGAATGAACTGAGAGTGAAGCACTCAGCACAGGCAGGGATCACGCACTAATAAATCCTAGTCCCTGTGTTACAGGGACTCAAGCTTTCACCCAGTGTGATCATGGGCTTCCCTAAGGACTGGAATCTAGTTTCATAAGCCTTAGGGGCCTAAAGACAAAATTCTACCCACCTGCAACATGTGGCAGGGAGGGGTGGGGCAGGGAGTCAGGGAGGGTGGGGAAACCATCTCCTGCCACTTCCCGCAAGTTGACTGGGGGCATTTTCTACTCAGTACTGTTTATACCGACACACAAATGTGTGTGGCTGCAACACTTCAGGTCTGTTACCTGAGAGACAGGACAGAACTTACCACGTTTCTCTTCTTGTAAATTTCTCTCCTGACGAGTCGAGAATTCTGAGAATTTCCTCAAAGCAAATTCACATTGTGCACTGCTTATTGAATGTCTGTATATGTACCATTATCTTTCCTTCGTGCTGGGGAAGAAGACTAAATCCAAGTTTGGGGAACAGCGCTTTGGGAAGAGGGGTGGGGAAGAAGCTGGGCAGTCTGCCTCAGAGGGTCAGCTGCAACGAGGCGAACAAAATACAAGCAAGCCTTTCCCACAAGCTCCCAATTTCAGACAGAATAGCACCACTGAATATCAAAAATCCAAAAGTCAGGTTATTCAGTGATTAGTGTTCAGTCCTATATTTTATGCTTTTTCAAACATTGTGTCCCCCAAAGCATTTAAATAACTTTTCAGACCTTTTTTTAGAAATCGGAAAGAAGAAAATGACACAACCGTGGTGACATCGATGCACAGACCCAATCTTAAAATGTCCCTACACCTGTCCATTCATCACTACTGTGGGAGAAGTGCCTGATCTTTTTTTTTTCAATTAAGATAAATAATTGCACAATTAGTTTTGCAGCATCAGGCAAGGTTACTGCAGAGAATTTTTTAAAGCAATTTGCTTAAACGTCATGTCAGATGCCTATACGGTTCTGTCTTCCCAAGCCACCCATCCCAGAGAGTTGAGGGAGAAGAAGGAAGGGCTCCACGTGAGGCCCCCGCCAGACTGTTTCTATGAAAAGGGCACACGAGGGCACACAGTGGTCCCCAGACGGTGACAGCCCGAGGAGAAAGACTTCGCCTCTTTCAAGGAGAGTGAACAGAAGACACCAGCTCTCAGAGAGAAGACAGGGCCTCAGCCGCAGTGCCAATAAACCTTCTAGTAAAAACACCACCACCAATAAACATTTAACATTTATTAAGTACTTGCTACACCAGGCTTCTTTTCCTAAACCTAAACCTTCAAGCTTCTTTTCGTGATACCTAATTATCATCTGGATTCCTGCTTTATTACTTCACTACCTGAAGCCTCCTGGACCAACAACTGTTGTAACAGGTGGATAGAAGTCAGTTACTGCAGATACTGTGAAACACCTGTTGGCACAGCTACTTAAACGGTGCACATTGATCACGTGTCCTTCGGTTCGAAGTACCTGATCTTTGCTCAGTGATTTGAAATCTGGCGACGTTAGGGTGGATGGAGCTCCACAGACGCAATCAGTACAAACTTCAAGGGAACAAACTCTATTCCTACTGGGGTCACAGACTCTGTTTTAGGAGATGTTGCTGCTTAGGAAATGTTCTGTAACAGGAGAAAATGGTGTTTTGCGACACTTATAAAAATGAGAAGCAAAAAAGTTATAATTATGCATTAGGTTGACCAAAAAGTTCCTTTGGGTTTTTTTCCATACAATGGCTCTATTGTCTTTAACTTCATTCAAAGAATTTTGTTAGATTGTATTGTAGCAGCTGTCACAGCAGCATGCATTTTTTAAAAACTTATCAAAATTAGTGAATCTTTGTGTAGCTATTATAATGCTGAAGATAGGAGAAAACATGCAACACTTATGCTTTATTATTTCAAGAAAAGTAAAAATGGGATTGAAACACAAAAACAGATTTGTGCAGTGTTTGGAGAAGGTGCTGTGACTGACGAAAGGCGTCAGAAGTGGTTGTGAACTTTCGTGCTGGAGATTTCTCGCTGGACGATGCTCCAGGGTCAGGTGGACCAGCTGAAGTTGACAGTGATTAAACTGAAGCATTACCTGTGAACAATCAACACTATACCATGTAGGAGACAGCCCACACACTCGAAATATTCAAATCAACAAAGTTATGGGTGAAAATGAAAAATGTGTCTTTTATTTTACAGAAAAGCCATACAGACTTTTTGGCCAACTCAACAGAAAGGGCAAATGGATAAGCAGGTACGTCCAAAAGATGAACCTGACAAAATTGCTTTATACAGTGGCCGATTAGAAACCGGACTAGGAAACTGTGAAAACTTTATGTATAGAATGCAATTCAAGTGACTTTTCCTACTTCTATAGTAATCTCAAATGTAGCCCCAAGTCAAAATCCACCCCAGAGACTCAGAGTGGAGAATCTCCATTAAACCAAGGCTTGTGATCAGTTTATCCCTGACTCCAGTTTCTGCGGGGAGGGGGTGGCTCAGTCTCTCTGATGGGCCCTTTCCTGGTGTCCCACAGGGTGGGTTTATGCTTCAGAGAAAGGAGAGCAAGAAATATGTGTAGCTGCACATCACTACTGAACCAGACTCCAGTAGCTTCTCAGTCCCCAAGTCCCAGGGGTATCCTGGCTCATCTAAACAGCACCCACTCAGGCATCAGGTCTTCTCCACCTGGAGTGAGGCACCAAGCCGGGGTCAAGGAGGGAAGAGCACGCCATTTCAACTGCACGCCCAATGGCTACTGGGGGAGTAATAGCAAAGCCAGTCTGGCAATGCACAGAAGCAGCTCTTCAAGAAGGGGAAGAGCACCTCTGGCCAGTTTTGCTAAATGATCACCACAGAGAATGGTTGGGGATTCTGCATCCATTCCGTTGACCTGACCCAAGCAAGGAGGGGAGGAACAGAGAGAGCAATGGCAGGCTTGGGGCAAAACAGTGGGCCTGCGATGAAAAACTGAACCGGATTTGAGCTCGGAAGGGAGAATAGGAAGGTGATGAGTTGTGACCTCTTCATCTCCACCTGTGCAACTGCCTGCATTTCTTTGCCCCCTGTCTCTTTCTAGAGCCCTAAGTCAAAATCCACCTCTAATTCCTAAATCAAAATCTTTTTCTCTGAAAGAAAAGGGAAAAGAAAAGGAAGGAAGGAGGAAGAGAGGGAGAAAAGGAGGGAGGAAGGAAGAATGGAAGAAAAGGAAATGGGGAGGGGAAAAAAACGTGATCTCAAATCCAAGATTCGATTAGATATGCCGGATTTTCAAATCAAAATAAAAGGTTTTCGAAGCCCACGCAGCTCAGGCATACAAAAGCGGGAAAAACTCGGCCCCATACTTCCAAGGGACAGCAGAATCAGACCAGTCCTAGGCTCAATTTCACACGCACACCGCGACTTGGGGACGCGCCACCTCGGGCTCCGGAGCACAGCCTCCTTCCCCTCCTCCACCTGTGGGACTGAAGGTCCCCCAGGCGCGGCCACTCCCCCACCCAGTCTCCCAGGGCAGGCGCTTTCCTTCCTTCATTACCTCACTACCTCCTTCCCTTGACGTCAGCCCCGGGTCCTGGAGCGCTGGGGAGGGAGGACGGAGACTAGTTTGGGGGCAGTCGGTATCAGGGTGGCCGCAGCGCCGGGGTGAGGGGTAGGGGTGGTACTGAGGCAATGCGCGCCCAATCCCGGGCCTCGAAGGCGGCGAGCGGCCACCGCCCCCCCTCCTCCCGAGCTCCCCGCCAGGCGCAGGCCGGTGTGTGCGCCAGTTACTAGGCAACCCTATCGGAGACGCGGGATGCCGGCCAAGTTCACCCAAAGTTGAAGAATAAATTTGAGGGAGAGTAGGTGGAGGGTGGAGCCAGAGCCGAGAGGAGGCACGAGGGACAGGAAAAAAGCTTCGAAGGAAAAGAAGCTGCCTTCCGCCTCCCGAGAACAGGAGAGGGGCCGGCGCAGGACCGCTTCCCCGGAACGCATCCCCCACTCGGCAGCGAACGGCGCGGGCAGGGCGCAGGCAGCCCCGCCGCTCCGCAAGGGTGCGCGCCCTCGAAGTGGTCGCACAGAGGTCTGGCCAGTTGGCCAGTGGCCGGAAAGGGATTTGCAGAGTGAGAACCGCGTGGCAGTGGACTCCGTGTTTAATCTTTGGTCCCGAGGATGCTAAAATCCTCCCAGCAAAGAGCCCTTGAAAAAAGTTAACTTTCCAAAGCGCCTCTCTTTCTTGTTCGGTTCCAAACAGTAACCGCGCTCATTTATATTCAAAATAAGAATCAGGAAACGAGGAAATCTATTTCTCTCAATCAGAGCTTGGAGGTCTGCTTTAATTTCCTCTAAGTAGCCGGGCGGGCTGAAAGCGTCGTTTGCGGCCCACACCCTGCACGCCCTCCGGCTTCCAGGGACCCAGACACCGTGCCCAGTGCCATCCTACCTGCTGTAGGGCGTCCTCAGCAGCAGGGCTTGGCTGCCGGTGCAGCTGTCGGTGGGGGTGTGGCAGCCATAGACGGGGGGCGGCACGGAGTACTGCTGCTCACCTGCGGAGAGCCGGGGAGAGCCGAGTGAGCGCGCCCTGAAGGCCGCGGGGTGCGCGGCGGCGGGCAGGGACTTGGAGAGGGCAACCTGAGCCGGGCTCCCAGGCTACGCTGGGGGTGAAGGGGCCCGGACGCCTGGCGTGCGGAGAGGGGGAGTCCAGATCGGAAGGAGCCAAGCTTTCCACTTTGCGTTTTCTTAGAAGTCACTACCTAACGCACGGAAAAGACCCTTGGGACATTCTCAGATTTGGTTGGGTGGAGCAATGCCTAACGTACTTTGGGGGAAGGGAGGAACAGATCTTTTCTTTTTCGTTGAGAGAGTGGGCTAATTGTTTCTAAAACTCCCTTTACACGTTCTCTTCTCTCCTCCCCAGTTTGCCGTAGGTGGGAGATTCACCGGGAGGGGCGGCGCGGACGCAGAGAGGAGGACCCCCACACCACTCCCGCCCGCTTACCCAGGGAGCCCTGCTGGCCCATGGGGTCCTCGTGCTTGAAGGAGTGGTTGGGGAACTGCGCCGCGTGGTGCGAGGGCGTGTGGCCGTAGCTGGGCGTCCCGTCGAAGGTGACTGTGCTGTAACCTGCGGGGCGGCAGAGGGAAGAACAGCGTCAACGGGGAGACGTGGACGGGGCGCGTCCAGACCGGACCAGACCCGGTGCAGAGGGGCTCCCCGGCCGCGCATTCGGAACCGCAGCCGAGGGTTGGGTCGACCCACCGGCCTCTAGTGCTATGGGCGGGAAGGCTGGCCCAAGCCCCGAGGTATGGCCCCAGGACCGGCTCCCCGCCCGACGTCAGGTGGAGCCCGGACCTCCCCTCCGTTTCCCGGCTCGTTCACGCCCTTGCCTTCCAGGCCGCCCGCTGCTCCTGGACGGAACCTCAGGCGAGGAAGTAGGAAAACCTCCAACCACTCGGCGGAGAAAGTTGTTCTCCCCCAAAACCAGACACCGCGGCTCTCGCGCAGGGGCAGCGCCGGCGAGAGAAATGAATCGGCTCGACTGACCCCGCGCTGACTCGGAGCCGTAAATCAGGGGCTCGAGCACTAACTTTCATTAATTACTCGGAGCCAGTTGAACGGCATGGGCTTTAAATGGGGAGAGTAATGACCGAGTAATGTTATCTGTCTGAGGCTGGGCGACCGGACACCATGACACCCCGGGCCCTCGGGACAGTCAGGGAGGGGGAAAGAAGGGGCCCTTCGCGTGGGGCACACCAGCCTTGACCCTGCGTGCTCCCCTCCCCCCCTGCGAGGACCCGTCGCACCCAGCGGGTCCGATTCCGACCACAAGCGCGGGACCAGCGTCCTCCAGCACCAGGCCTCAACGCTGGACCTCACGGCAGCGCAGGGGTGCTCTGCCTCAGTTTCCCTTTCAAGAAATCGAAGGCAATGCCGTCTGTGTTCTTCCCCAACGCTCCGAAGGTAAGAAAAAACAATAATGTGATGTCTCCGTTGAAAAATGTAGTCTCCTCCTATGATTAGTGATTTTAAACTACTTGAAACATATGTCCCTCCAGCTTCTAGGAAAAGAGTTGTAGCCTCGGGGGAAAAGGGCCCCGGGGCTGGGAGGAGGGTGGGTCCTGGGCCCCGGGACTCAGTGGCAGGGCCCCCCCATCTCAGGGGTCTCTGGCCTGAGGTCCAGGCCACGAGATAAATGAGATTGGCGGAGACGCTCTCCACGGCTCCCTGTAGGACCACCCGGCTGGCCCCGGTCCCCCACCCCCACCCTTGCTCCTGCGCTGGGTCACCAGACCCCGCTTAACTCTTGGGACTGGGGTCCCACAGTCCTCAATCCCTAGGCATGGTCCCTCTGCAACAAGTGCCTCAGAAGACAGGCTGGACAGAGAAAGGAGGCCATTGCCCCATCTTTGAAACAGAACCCCCCGAACGGACACAGAGCTTCCACGGGGCCCACTCGGGGCATGTGGTTTGTCAGAGTGGGAGGGAGGGTTGGGGCAGGTCTTCATTACCGGGCCGTACAGAGCGAGCCAAGTGTCAGGCACCAATAGGCGCCACAGGACGACGGTTTAGGAAGCCACCAGCTCCTACACTTTGCACGACCCGGAGGCCTGCAGTTCTCGCCTGCTAAGTGGGCAGAGATAACCCCCGCCCCGCTGTCAGGCGTGGGTTAGCGCGCTGGGGCTTCCAGGCGCTTCCTTTTGGGAGCGGAGGCCGGGCTCTGCAAAAGGCCTATCGATCAGCTTACAAACGAAATTTGGCTCCTAGCACCCCATTTTGCAGAGCAAAGGCCAAATTTTGAAAGGGAAAAAAAAAAAAAGAAGAAACGGAAGCGACAAAGAAATTGCCTCTCGAGGAACCCTTCTGCATTTCTGAGCCGCAGAGTCAGCAGTGGCCCCGGGCCCTGTGCGGTCTCCCGAGGCAGGCCCCGCGACTGCGGGTTAGCAGCGAAGCCGCGGGTGCGGGCTGCAGCGTGGTCTGCACGCCCCGCGAGGCTCCGCAGGGCCCCTCCCAGACCCGACACGCACACCCGGGTAGACGTGGTCTAGCCTCCCACCCTCTGCTTTAGTTTCCTCGGGAGGGGCAGTGTTTCCTGAAAGCTGGGGCCAAGGAGGGAGGGCTCTTTTAATTAGAAGCTTATCTGGCGCGGGACTGATTGGAGCGCGCTGTGCGGAGGCTTCACCCTACGTCTGCGGCGCAGAGCGCGGGGCAGGGGCTCCGGGAGGGGACAGCTGCGGGCAGAAAGGGGCAGCGTGTTCAAAGGCTCCTTGTACAGCTTGTCCAGGCCTTAGAGGAGGAGGCTCCAGCATCCAAGGTAGCGCCTTTCCCACGGTTAGTCTCGGCCGGGGAGGGAGTGCAACCTTGACCGCGAGGAGAGGGAAGACGCTCTGCGCCTCCCTCCCCCACCCACCGCAGTGAGGAGTCCAGGATGCACCCGACCCGGCCGGTGTCCCCAGCCCCCACCCCGCCCGGGAGCTGGGGGTGCAGCGGACAGCAGGCTCTGTCAGGAAGGTAGTCGGGTCAGAGGGCTGACACTGATGATTCCTCAGCTACCGGAGAATACGGGAGAACCTGTCCCACAACTAAATGACCTCTCCAGTGCGACCCAAGGAGGGCGCCCTCGGCCCTTGGGGCAGGCTGGTCTCCCCAGTGACCTTAGGGTGGCTGGCAATGCCAAGGCCTCCTCTCGCGTTTTGGGTCTGTGCTGCAGTCGGGCTTGGGGAGCCCGCCTGACTCCCAAGCAACTTTCCCTTCCCTGAACGCCAGCACTTAATCTGGGGCTGCCCCAGGCTTCACCCCACTTCGGCCTGGGCAACCCCTCACATACCGACTAGGGTGGGTTTGGTGTCCATCTAGTGGGAGGGAGGAACCCATGTCAACAGTGGGCCCAGATCTCTGGGAAAATAGGTAGAAACAGCCTTCGGTGGTCTGGGTTTGAGTGCCAGCTCTGCCACAAACTGAGATGTCTTGCATGCACCTAACTGGTTAGAATTTAAATGTCCTTATCCAAGAATAAGGGGCTCCTCCAATGCCAGGCTACCAGCTTCGGGTAAGGTCGAGGCACGTAGTCTGGATATTCAGTCCTCCGTGTCTTGCATGAGTAGGTGTTCAATAATGTTTGCAGAACTCGTGTTTAGAAGTAAGGTTAAGACATCAGCTATAAATGTTTTTAAGAAATAGGAAAAACATATTCTCAAGGAACAGGAAAAAGCGGGGGTGGGGGTGGTGAGAAGGTGCCAGAAATCGTCCTCTCTTGTGGGCGATGGCCAGGCTGCCCTGTTTGGGGCTGAGAATCCGGGTCTGGACGCCTGTCCACTGGAGTCTGGCCTGGGGCTGCTGATGGCCATTCTCACACTTTGGGAAAGGAGCTGACGCCCCAGCTTCCCTCAACCCAAGCTTCTCACCAGTCCCTACGTTCCTGGAAGAGCCGCAGAAAAACCCCAGAAGTCGAGAGAATAAATCAGAAACCTCCAGACTTCAGGGCCGGCACCAGGGCTGAAGCGGGAACAGCTTCGGACATCCCACCCCAGCTCCCAGCTGCCAAGTGAGTCCCAAGAGCTGAGCCAGTGGCCCATTCACGTTTTCACCGCAAGAGAAAACGAAGCCCACAGACAGAATCGGGCTTATAGGCTGTGCCCCCTCTGCCCAAAGGCCAGTCCTCCACTGCGGTTCTCCTGGGGTGGAGAGAAGGAGCTTCTTCACCTTTTCATCCTGGCATCCAGCTCCCAAACCTTTTTCTCTTGGCAGCCGGCCTATCTACTGTCTTAGTGCCCACTGGCTAGGGAGCCAACAGTTGGCCTCCTCATTCCACACTGGGTTGGTGGGACCCCAGGCAACAGATCTGACCTGGACGGCTGGACATGGGGCCCAAACAAAGCAACACAGCCCAGGTTCCAAAAAGGTTCACAGTACCTGGATGGACCCAAACAAACGATAATGACGCAATAGTGTTTTGCTGTCAGGAGGCCTTAATCAATGGTTTCTCAGGCCTTTCCACACAGCACACACATCTACACAGAAACACATCACACACCTGCCTGCCATTCGTGGCCAGACCAGCCCGAGGCGAGTTTAGGGGGAGGCTCTGCCTTCTGTATTGAGAACCTGCAAGGAGAGAAAGTCTTTCTGCACAGATCACCACACCCAACCCACTATCCGAGGTGTCCCTCTCAAGCCCCCACTTACAGGTTGGAAAACTGACACCTGGGGATTTGCCAAAGGTACACCAGCCTGCTAATCAGAGGTGGCAGGATCGGGCCTCTAAGAGGGACTGAGCTGTTCCAACACCCTTGGAAAGAGCTACCGTGAAGGGACCTGGGAGTCGCATGGGCTTCATTGTCCTTCAAGGGACAGGGAGCCCAGATTCCCAGGACGAGGAGAGGAGGGCAGTTTCGCTTTCGCCAGGGCTTCTTGAGACCGGATGCTCCTGGCTGGGCTCGGGTAAGGGCAGACCACCTGGAGGGAGCGTTTAGACGCTGAGCACGACCTCGGTCTGGGGAGACCCAGCACCCCCTGCAAACAGCACACACCCTGCTTCGACCACCCCACGCATTCCAGACGCGTCCCAGTCCCTAGGCCCGCGAGAAATGTTGCTCCAGGAAAAGCATCCTCCACTGCATTTGTAAAGTATTTCCTAAAATACTGAATCAACCCGGACTGGTTTAGGTTCTCAACAGCCCGGGGGGGGGGGGCACAAAACAATTAAAATAAATTTAGAAACCAAACTACCGGGCACGATTGGTTCCGTTCTGGTTCCTGACTGTGAAAGACAAGTGCGGGCGCCAGTGCGGAGCGAGCAAACTAGGGCTGTGAACCTCGATGGACGATGGCTGAACAAAATAAACCTGTCCTTCTAACGCCCAAGGCTTGCAAAAATCTCTCCGCAGCTGAGCCCGGCTCATCGAGGAGGCGCCTGGGGCTCGGGCCTTATTTCACTGACTACAGCAGGGCCCGGCCCCGCACAGCGTGGAGCCGGACAGTTGGGTTTCTCGTCCAGCCCCGAAGCCCGCGTGGCCGCCACCTGAGCCTGGGAGAGACCCGCTTGCACACCGAGCCGGCCGCAGTTTCGGGAGAGCCGCCGACTGGTCGCTAGCCGGTTCCTTGGTTCGGCGCCGCGTCCCACCGCACCTACCGCGCGTCTAACTGTGCCAGCCGCGTACCGAGGGCGACAGCAGTTCCCGGACAAGTGGGCGCTGCGGAGGCAGCACGGGCTGCTCAGCTTGGGCCGGTCCCACTCTGAACCCACAGTCTGTCTAAACTGCCAAGGGGCAGTTTGGCGGCGCCCTGGGTGACAAAACCGCTTCCGAGGCACAGCCAGACCCTGCACAGATTCCCCCCTTCCCTCTCCCAAGGGCGTTCGCGGTCCCGGAATCTCCGGGGTTCGGAGGGGACCCCGGAAGACCTCCCGCCTCAAGCGAACAGCCCGGCTCCCGAGGATGTCAGGAGCCGGTGCCGGGGAGTCCCCCCTCTCCCCGGCCTCCGCTTCCCCAGCGGCTGCTCCCGCTGTCCTCACGGTCCTCGGGGCGGCGGCGGGTGAGAGCGGGGGTCCGGGAGGGGTTGGGCAGAGTGCGGGCGCCCCGGGCGGCCCCTCGCCACCGCCCCGCGCGTAGGGGGCGCTCCCCGGCCGCCTTACCCTGGTTTCGAATAGCGGGCTGGCTTTCGAGGCAGCTGGGCAGGTAGGGCGCGTTGGGGAACATCCTGGCCTGGCCGGAGGACGTCTGGCTGGGTGGGGGAGGACCGAAGGGTCCGTAGCGACAGGCTCCAGCTGTGCCCGTGAACTGGCCGGAGAAGTGGACGGTGAAGGCGCTCAAGCACTGCTCTTCGTGCGGCTCCGCGCCGCCCCAGCTCGGCTCCTGTTTGATAAAGGAGTGCGGCGGCGGCGGCGGCGGGGGTGGCGGCGGAGCCGGCGGAGGGGCAGGGCCGCCCAACGAACTGTACGCCGAGGCCCCCGGGGGCGCGAAGTCCAGCACGGGTGCCCACTGCGCGGCGCCGCTCACCGGCAGGGCGCAGCCCCCGCCGCCGCCCAGCGAGGGTACCGCAGGCAGCAGCGCGTTCAGGTCCCGCAAGTCGGAGCCCATTTGCTGCAGCTCGGCCCCGGACGTCCCCCGACTCCGCAGGTCTTGCCGGCGCTCGGTGCTCGACTCGGCCACGCCTAACTTGGCCCAGATGGCCCCGGGGCCCCGGATCCCCGACTGCTCAGGCTGCTGAAGACACCCAGGTCCAGAGCGGAGCGTGTGCGAAGACGCCGGCTCCAGGATACACGTGGAAGCCGGCTCTGGCGGCAGGAGGAAGTCCAGGATCGCGGCGAGGAGGCGGAGGGGCCCGGGTTCCTGAGCCGCAGGCCCGGCTCTGGGTGGGTGGGTGGCTGAATGAGTGGGAGGGCGGACGGGAACGGGGGAGCGGACAGGCGGTCGGGTTTCGGAGGACACGCGGGCGTGGGCGCTGCCTTGAACTCCTTACCCAAGCTGCCTGGCTGCCCCCAGCTTCCCAAAGCTCAAATAAGAGGGGCCGGCGGCGTGGGAGGAGGAGGAGCCAGGAGTGTTGGCCGCTCCATTCACATCCCAGCCCAGTTGGGTCCGGGCAGTGCGCGCGGCTCCTCGGGGGCGCCCTCGCAGTGCGGGTGGGGGGCGCGCCTGAGGGAGCGTCCCTCTCGGAGACACCTTCCTCTCCTACCTGCCACGCGCTCTCGGCTGGCCTGTGGGACACAACCCTCTCCCCTCCCCTTCTCCGCCTTCGCGAGCGTGGGCGACTCGAGGCACTGGCGAGTCTCTCCAGGTGAGCGACGAATGTCCCCTCTGCAACTAAGGGTGACGGAGGTAGGGATGGGGTTGTTAATCTAAGAGGGCGGGTTGGAGGGAGGGGCAGGGGGCTCTACGAGGGCGGGAACTTCTGGAAAGGGCTGAGAACTTTCCCGGACTCCGAGGAGGCGGATTCGCTTGCCCGGCGCTCACTTGTCCAGCTCTCGCTCTCGGGGCTGTCGGGCTGGGGTCGGTCCTAATCTCGGGATCCCTGGGAAGGGGCGTGGCCCCTGGTGGGTTCTGGAGGTCACACTCCAGGCAAATGTGGGTGACTTGGAGGGGTTCCTTCAGTGGTGGTAAACGGGGCGTACTTCGGCCGTCTAGTAATTGGTTACTTGGAGGTTACTACCAATTACTAGGTAGGCGGTTACTAGCCGCCTACCTAACATTGGTGTCAGCGGCATTTAACCTTCTTTTACAGTGAGGGGTATCTAATTCTTCTACGGTGAAGCCGGGAAAATAGTGGCTAGTTTGGGAAAGAAGAAAACCCTTAGGGGAACGTTCACAGCCTCCAAATATTCCCACCAGAGAATCCTGGCTCCCAGTTTGGGGTTGGGCAGGTTTGGGGTACGAAGCCCGGGGCGGGGGGGGGGGGGAGCGGGTTGGTTTCCGGAGCCAGGAGCTCAGCCTCCATCCACGGTCGGGAATATCATTCCGAATTCAGTGACTGATCAGGAAACGCACGCAACTTGGGCGAACCAAGGAGGAGAGCCTCGGGACGCCCACGTTCCAAGCCAGTGTTCGCGCCATGGGGAGCTCCGGGATCCCGGCATCTCCAAAGCAAACTCCCCCTCCACCTAGTCACTCTCTGGGGACCCCCCCCCTCACTTCAAAGCAAGTGTTCTGAGATTTGTGCTGTTTTGTTTCCAAAAATAAGTCAGTATCTATGTGGGGACTGACTCTAGGCAACAAGAAGCGCCGCGACCCCTGGCTGGAGTGTGTTTCAGGGGCGCGTGGAAACGCCCAGGAGAGCCCGGGGCAGCGGCGACGGCGCAGCCTGGGACGGCAGGAAGCGGCGGTTTGCCGCCAGGACTTTTACACCAGGCTGGTCCGGGATGGGGCCCGAAGCGTTCCAGCCAAGCCCGTGTGAAGCAACGGTGAAGGCAGTTAGAGTTTTAAAAAGAAACCGAGAGTTTTAAAAGCCTTGACTTACTCCCCATGCCTGACGCTTCGATTTTAGTTAATTTGCAGTGAGTAAACGAAGTAGCCGTGAGTTCTGGCAGCTGACCCAAAGCGTGTGCGCGCTCAAGGCCTACACGCTAAGCGCAATTCTCTCCTCTTGGGGTCGCTGGTCCCGGAGGCGCAGGAGACCCTGAGGGCAAAGGTCGGGAACACGCGGTTCCTGCTTGCTCCCCCGGCCACTATTGCGGTTGTGGACACCTTTCTGTGCTATTTTAGTGCCTGCCTTTGAGTCGTCTCCACTCAGAAGCTTTTTAAAGTAATGAACAAGCTCTAGAGGCCAGCTGTTTGTCACCCCTACACTCCGTGGGCGCCCTCGCCGGCAAGCCCCATCTCTCAGCTGGCCACGGGGCTGGAGGGCTGGACGGAGGGCATCTGCATTTGGACTTTTTGGTGGAGAAGGGCCCAGCCAGACAAAACTTAGGATACCAAGTTGTCCCTGGAACGCCCCAGACCCCTTTCCCACCTCCCAATTTTATTTCTACTTTGAAGTTATTTTTCTTAACCAAGGCTCACTCAACCGCTACAAGGGAAGGCGAATCTTTTATGAAAAGCCAGGGATTTCAATTTCCAAACGAAAGGTCAAGATTCTTTCTCTCTTATTCTCGTTTGCAAGTTTGGGGGGAATATTTGGAAGAGGATAGGGTGAATGTGACCTTTCGCGTTTCTGAACCACATACTAGGCAAAGGCGTTTGATTCTCTGCCCTTACATTTAAATATAAATGAATGAATGAATGCCCCATTTCGACCTTGGAGTGCCCCCTTGCCCGGACCTCGTAGCCCGAAGAGGTGGGATCCAGAAATGCAGAGCCTCCAGTCTCTGAACGCCCACCCCCATCCGCATGCCCGGGGGCCCAGGCAACCCGGGGCTGACGCTGGGGAATCCGCGAACTACTGTGGTTGCAGGGTGCCCACGCTCCCCACTCCTCCGGGGTAACTTCTCTGCGGTTACCCAGACGTCTGCGCCCGCCACGCCGCCCTCGGCTCTCTGAGCTGAGCGAAGGGGCAGACAGTTTGGTCGGGAGGAAGGTCCATCTTCCACCAGCCCGGCCAGGTAGGCGCTCTGTGGCACCTCCCGCGGGTGGAAGCCTGACCGAAGTCCAGGGGAAACGCGGGCTGCGGAGGCCTGGGCGCACCCTTCTCTCACCCGCCTTCCTACCTAGTCAGCTCGGAAACCTGTGGTGCAGCGGATCTTGTTTGCGCCACCGATTAGCAGAGACAGAAATTCAACTCCTGGTTCTACATAGGAGGAAACTGAGGCCCAGACAGTGGGTGGGTGGGGGGGGGCAACTGTAGAATTCAGCAGTTACGAGCAAGGAATTGGTAGCCAAAGAAGGGAACATCGGTTCTACCGGGTCACCAACAGCTGAGTAGCCATGATTTTCATAGCTTCTGTGAGCCTCAGTTTCCTAATGGGTCAAATGGATAATGTGATGGTAGCGCTCACCTGGGGTCCTGAGCAGTATAGAAGAGACTAGTGCTGGCCTATGTACACAATAAACGTTACAATTTTTTAACCATTATTGTTCGAGGATACGTAGCAAGTTAGTGGTAGAGCGGAGCTGAAACCCAGATCTCCCGATGTCCAACTCGGGGCTTTACCCACTACCATTCATTCCTCTGCCTCTCTGGAGCGAATGGTATGGGGAATGAAGAATGGGAGAGAGAGACGCTGGAACCTACGCGGATTTGGACAATCGGTAAAGTGCACCCTGGCCTGAAAGGTGCTTAATTATGGCAAGATCAAAAAATCGCGACTGAGTGGGAGGGGGCGGTGAAAACCTACAATCCCTCCACTTTGACCCTGGCTCTGTGAGCTGCAGCAGACCAAGCCCTGCGCCGGGCCCTGCAGCCGCGGCCCCAGGGACCAGCGCGTACTCCCGGGCTGCGCTCAGTGCGTCACCTCGCGGCTGCCGACAACTGAATAAACACAGAGAAGCGCTGCGATCTGTCAAGAGTCGAGACCTCCTGCCCGCGCCGGGAAGAGCAGGGGCCAGCGCCCGGAATGCCACGCGCAGCATCAGCTGCCTGACCGCTGATGACGATGCTCCGTGCCCCGCCGACTGCAACTCGGAAGGATCTGCCCACCCGGGGCTGCGGGACAGGCTTTTAGGCTGCATTCCAACCCCGTGCTGGAGGTAGAAATCACACTTCTTTACACTGAAAATGAGGGAGGGACGTCTGTTACAGTCCATCCCCAGTCCCCCGCCTGCTCCCTCTGTTAATTTGAAAATTAACTCGATCTTTTGACCAGTACCCACATCGATATTTAACACTCAATTCTCTGACTCGGTTTGGAAGGCGGCGTGCACTGTCGGTCGCCGCGTAAAAATCACCCCCGACCCCCAGCTCGCATCGTTAACCGTCTGTCCTGATGCCACCAGGAGATGGTCCCCGAGCTCCCAGGGCGTCCCCAATGAGAAGATTCAGCAGCGCGGCTTCTATTCTTATACCGTAAATCTTTTTAAATTCTGGAACTAATTATATAGAGGATATGTCTCAATTTGTTCTGCATTAATGCCACAGTGGGGATGGAGTCCGGGCCGTGGCCAGAGCAGATACGTAGGCCCATGAAATTGATGAACTGAGAGCGGCTTCCAGGCCTGAGCGCACCATCTGGAATTCCAGTCTGAGGTTACAATTAGAACTCCTGACCCCAGATTCAACTTTGCAAACAACAGGGGAAAAATGGGGGAAAGAAAAAAAAAGCAAGAGAAAAAAAACACCCAGTTTACTGTGCACCTGTAAAAAAAAAAAATCCCCACACAATCTTAAAATCTTTCCATCTCAGAAAACTCTTTCCAAGTATTTCTTTTGTGTTTTTAACCTATAAAAGATAATGGAACATATTTTATAGGCTGGATTTTATCTTATCCCCTTTCTCTCTCCCAGCTGCACTCAGTTTAATAGTTGTCAGTTTTTCCTCAGTGTTGGATTTAATTATATAGAGCCAAAGTATTCCTCGGTAAGTTAACTTGCTAAATATTGTCACTTTTGTGATTCGGCCTTTGAGAAACAGCTTAATTACAGAAATCTATCTGGATCTAGGGACTTTTTTGACCGTTGCTCCAAATTAACTGTAATCAGAGATTTTATTTGTGTTCTAATTTTATTTGTTTTAAATTGGTTGGGCCAGTTTCTTCCTCCTTTCTTTAGTAACACGCTGCTTTCTTTTCCTCTCACTTTGACCCCCTGAAGAAATGAAGGACCCGGCAGTACCGGGGAATCTGTTAAATTTATTAGCATAAATGCTTAGACAAAACGAGATATAAATCATTCAGATGTATTCGGCCATAAAGTATCCCAATGAAGTCAGTCCCTCTGCAGGGTCCTAATGTATAAAGGTTCATATAAAACAAGTTATCAGTATTATCTTTCAAACTAAATATATGTTGCAAAAATACCCGAATGCTGAGTTAGGAACATGGAGGCAGTAGCAGGGCAGGGAGAGGATATTCTTTAGAGGAGCCTGTCAGCATGGTGCTGCTGCTTCAGAAAGGACGACAGAAAGTTAAAACTCAGCAGTTTGCATTTGGAACACAGGATTCAGTAGGCAACCTTTTCAAAGAAAGATATGCGGGATGTATTTGATGGGAAGTAAAGAAATAAGGAAAGAAGAGATAAGGAAATAGGGAAAGAACTGAGAGCAAAAGGCGCTGCTTTCTGTATAATGCATTTTTGTCCAAAGGTAGGTTAGCTTTTTAAAAAATCTACTCAGGAGAGGCACTAGCTCTTCATACAGATAACGGATGAGCCCTGAGTGAAGAGCCACCTGGGCCTTCGTCTGCAAACCCGGATATGCAGCTGGTCCACAGACGGATGTGTATTCGCTAGGGGTGGACGAGGAATAAAGGGTGGAGAGTGAGGAAGGAGAGTTGCCAGAATTCCTAGCAGAGGTTTATCAAGACAAGGAGTTTAAGGAGCAAGGACTTACAAAGATCATTATCACAGCTCTCCGTAAATCTTGGCAAATCAGGCATTCTTTGCCTTTTAGAAATGATTGTTCTGAAGCTTTTTTAAAAAACCCTCAAAAAGTCTAGCACAAACCCTCAAAAACGGGGAAGTGTTTCCCCCTTTTTTTCTAGGACAGCATCTGCCCCTAAGTGCCACCAATTCATTCAGCACGCAGCAACTATTCATGGGCACTTGCTTCGCGCCATGCACTGTGGCAGGGACTGGGAATGTAGCAATAACAGGACAGGTGCTGCCCTGCTCGCAGAGCTTACATTTCATTAGGAATGATGAATTACAAGCCAACAAGTCAGATACTTTCAGATAGGATGGCCACTATAAAGGAGCAAGATCTGCCGGATCAGAGAATGACGTCAGGTGAGACATACTGCTCTCCCCTTGTACCATCCTCTGTCCACACCGCCACACTTTCATGAGTTTACCAAGTATCCCACCCTGCTGTCCAGACACAGGAAGGAGCTGAAGGATTTAGAGTGCCTGGGCTGGGTAAATCCCTGCCCACGAGTGGCTGGACTTCATGGAATCAGGAGGGCATCTCTTTAGATAGAGCTGGGTTTAAATCGACACCACCATCTGAGTGATTGTAGAAGTTAGTTAACCTCTGAAAAATTCAATTTTCTTTTCAAGATAAAAATAACAACAGCATCTATTCAAGTCGTGAGAACCAGATGAAATAAGGCATGTGATTACTTAGCCTATTGGAGGAAGTGCTCAGTAAATGGTGGCTGTTTTTCTATATTGACATAGATTCTGCTTTTCTTTACTTTTAATTAATGGATGAGTTCTAGACTTGGTATCATTGGTGTGAGTTAAGAAAAGGTAGCAATCTTTGTTCTTGTTGGATCCAGAGAAGGGCAGGAAGAGAAGCCCTTGGCCAAGGAGTCTGACCTTAAGCAAGATTGTTGCCGCCTTGAAGTAAATTGAAATCATTTGTCCTAGACCTGGGCTCTGAAACAGAAAACATGTACCTTTGCTTCAAAATCAAGCCTAGATTCTTTCCCGTTAGTGCTGAAGGCTATAGGTTAACTTCAACTTGTGAAGTTGAGGATTATATTGTTCCTCCCAGTCACATTTCAGGTGTGCAGCCTGGTCCAGAATAAGACTCTTGGGCTAGGTATAAAAACACCTGGGCTCACTCAAATCCTGCCTCTCAGTGCTCATGGTTTTGGGGGGATAACTTAAGCAGTCAGTTTTTCAGTTCCCTTATCTGTAAAGTGAAGATAATAGTAAAAATGAAATAAAGCATACAGAGATTTGAAAATCAGTAAGGGCTAGGCAATGCAGAGAACCATCCGGATGACGGACAGCGTGGGAACTGACCGTGGAAAGGAATACTACTGGGAGTGTTGGGTACATTGTTTGCTCTCATGGGTCTTCATTTGTAAAGTGAACTTAGTATCCTTCTCATGGGGCTGTTGTGAGACTTGAATGAGATACACGTAGTGTTTAGAAACAGTACTTGGCATAGAGTCTATGCGACACCTGAGCATTGCTGTCATTGTTACTGTTGCACTTCTCTGGCCAACTTCCTGGGCCCAGAGGCCTTATGTTTCACAATGATAGTTTCTTACTCTGGATGGTTTCTTACTCTGGGCGTACAGAGCAGAGCTTAGTGATCAGATGGCTGGGGTTTATATTCTCTGCTACTCATTTTCTGTTTGACTTTGGATGACTTCTACATTTTCTCTGAGCCCTAATTTTCATAACTGTAAAATAAGGCTAGTGGTACTTTCACCTCAGTGAGTAATTCTGAGAGCAAATTAACACAGCACACATGGTATGCCTCCATGGTACCTGAACGTAGTCAGAAATCAACAAATGGTACTTATTAAATTTTCCATTCGTCTATCAGAGATATGAACTGACTTCCCCCAGAACAGGTCAGCTATCAAGAACTGAATGTGAACATACACGAAAACAATTCCCATCTTCGTTTACACTTGCTGGTACCACCTTCATATGTGAAAAAACTTCACCACCAAGGCATCGACAATGTTTCCTTTTTCACTAGGAGTCTAAAGGGCTTCTAAATAGTTAGAATCCCATTTATTTCCACTAAATTTCTTTGCAAAATATCCAGCCTATATGGAGAACTTTGGGAATGCCATGTTTTTCAAAATAAGCAGGAAATTGTTTTCAGCCAATGGAGAGAAAAAAAAAAAAACCAGCTTGACTCTCTTCCTGGAGTTGCCACATAGTATTTATTAATAGCTTTGTAAACAGGCTTGAACACAGTATCTGCTAGCTGCTCAAGATATTACAAAAGTTTGTGAGAAGTTGCTTAGGAAAAACAAGATAGAGTCATTAGAAATCTGATACTAGTCAATAGTGCATTTATTCCAAGTCTCCATAAATCACAAACCACTGAAACTTCCATTGTGATCACTGTTCCAGATCTAAGGGGTCCTCCCTCCCCTCGGGTAGAAATTGAATACATTTAAGAAAGCCCAAGTTGTTTTTTTCTCTATGGATACAGAGGCTAATCACAAAATTTCCCAAGAGATAATATATATATTAAATCTTAATCAACAGATGCGACGCACGATAAGTAAGAAACACATAACTTTGATTTGCTACTTAGTGCCCATGTTTTCCTTCAATCATCCCCACCCTGGGAATGGAGTAAGTGCTGTTGTCTGTCGTATTTACTATTCGTTTCTAGACTGACACCACATTTTGGTTTTGCCCAACAGGCTCAGTTTAAGCTGTTGTCCCAGTTTAATTATTAATTGCTCTCCTTTTACTCCCAAAAGTGCCCTGGTACTTTTTTTTTAGTTTTTTAAAAATATTTTATTTATTTATTTTTTTAGAGAAAGGGAAGGGAGGGAGGAAGAGGGAGAGAAATGAGGATTGGTTGCCTCTCTTAGGCGCCTTGACTGGGGACAGAATCTGAAACCCAGGACTGTGCCCCAACCAGGAATCCAACTGGCCACCTTTCGCTTTGCGGGACAACACCCAACCGATTAAGCCCCACTGGTCCTGATGTAATCCTGGTCCTTTTGATGGTAAATGATAAGGACTCCGCTTGCTTAAAATTTTATTTTATAAAAAAGACAGATCTAAGAAAGCTATTAAAGCAAAGGTAAAGGACATGAGTTAAGTGAAGCTGGTGAGAAGAGGAAAAGATTGGATTAATACTAAAAATTAAAGGATGAAGATGGTTATCGTAATCGAGCAGAAAACTTAGTGTTGGGTGCGTGAGAGCCAAGTCGAAAAGGGAAACTAAAACTAGTTACATATCTCTCACTGCGCAACAGAAGGAAAACAAAACAGTTTTTCAAAAGAGACAGACGTTTCTAAGACAAAACTCCAGGAGCCTGTCTCACTGGTCTTTCTAGAAGGGTCAGTAGATGCCAGTAGATGATGGTTAGTGACCGTGACTTCAACAACAATGTTTCAAAAGATGCAGAGACCTTCTCTGACTGATGGTTTCTCATTTCGACCCAGCAGGATAGTATTAAAATTACAGTTCTGTAAAGTTTTTTCTAAGAAGAGAGAGGCAGGAATATAGTCCTTTTTCGTGGTTTTCTGGGGGTCCAACCTGATTCAAACAAACCTAATGGTTACTTTTCAGAAACTCCCAACTGATAATTTTGAAAATAGTTTTTATTTGTTAATCGTCAGATAACTGTGAACTTGTCTCAAAACACTGCTAAGAACCTGACCCTTGTTCTGTAGGATCCATGGTCCACTTTGGAGAGATCGCCAGGGCAGTGGCTCTTAACTGAGGTGATTTGTCCCCCAAGGGACATCTGGAAATGTCTGGAGACACCCGTGACTGTCACAACTCGGTGGTGGTAGGAACGTGGATGCTACTGGCTTCTCGTGTGTAGAGACCAGAGACACTGCTAAACGTCGTTTACTGCACAGGGCAGTCCCCTCACAGCAAAGGTTTATCCAGCCTCACAGACCGATAGTGCTGAGGGTGATAAACCCTGCTCTGGGGGCTGACTGTGAGAGACTGTCTGGCTGGGGCAGAAAGAAGAAAGGCTCGTGGAGACGGGGGCTTTGAGTTACATTCCCCGACCCCACCCAGCGGAGCTGGAGGACGTGTCCTTCCCAGGCTCCACACGTGGTGGGAACAGAAGAGGCAAGGCGTGCGGAAGGGAAGGCAGTTCCCAGCGGGAACTGTGTGTAAACTACCTAAGCTAGGAAAGGGGGAGAATCCATGTGGAGCAGTAAAGAAAATAAATACATGCAAATTTAGGGCAAACAGTTTCTGCTCTGATGTTATGCTCCAAGATCCTTAAATATTGCTAGGGCTGTTTTTTTTTAACCACACAAATCAAAGGCAGCATAAACTTTTATGTTCACAAAGATCATCTCTTTTGAAAACAGGCTTGTGGGGTATAGATGGACAGGCACATAGTTTGCTTCCTCTCCCCCGCACCATTTTTCACCACTTACATAGTAGAGATTCCTTGGAGCTCAGTTTTATACCACATTAAATTTAAAAAACGTGTGCGTACATAAAAATACAACCTATCAAGGCACCGAAAACTCTGAGCCACTGCTGTAATTAATGGGCCATTGTAAGAATCGCCATTAAGAAATATTATTCTGACCCAGTTCACCGTGTCATGCTGCAGACTGTCTTTTTTTGTGAATCATGGACCGCCTTGTGAGAACGGACTACGAAGTTGGGTCCCTTGACACTGGCCATCTTGCCCCTCAAAGTTCAGCCAGGAGTGGGACCGAACCTTTCTCACCATGTTGACCTGTTTACTTCTGCGTCAAAAAATATTGCTGCTGCTGCTGCTGCTGCTGCTGCTGCCCAGTTCGGTTTTCCAGGCCATTCGAACTCCACTCTGTTGCCTGGAGACATATATTTTATCCCTTCCTTTGATGATTCACAAATAAATTAGCACGGGCCACTAAGGCCTGCCATCATCTATGCATTTTTGGAGAAATCCGAGATGTTGAAAAATGACTGAGATTTATCGTATCCCAATACTTTCTTCTTAAGAACCAAATAAATAGCACCAGCTAGTTTATATACCTGACATATTTATTGCAGCATTCCCTCTGAGCACTTCCCATTGTCTTGTGTTCTCACACATTGTTTTCACAAATTGTGTTTTGAAAGAAATTCGGGCCAGAGAAACAAGATGTTATCTTTTGGAAAGGATGAGGCCACACTAATGGAAGAAGATAATCCATGCAGAGGTCTGAGCAGCCAATGGGTGAGATAAATCCAGAGGATCGGAATCCAGGATTTTGCACTGGGACCTTGAAGTTAGTAGGAACCATTTAGTTGCGTTCCAAATAAACACCATGTATCATTATTATCATTGGATAAGCAGGAACATCTGTTAGTTCAATTTTGTCCTGTTTCCTTAAGGCAACTGGGCTACAATGGGATAGTTCTAATTGAGTCTATCACACATGGATGGATCTGGGATGGGTGGGTAGTGCCAAAGCTGCTTCTTGATCATCTCTGTTTGAAAACAAGATTTGAAAAGGGGGGAGAAAATCCCCTTGCTCATTTCAGAGGAGTTGGTTGCCTGTGTGGAGAGCCCCAGGGAGACTGCTGTTCTCTCTCTGAACTCCGTCAACAAAACCCTTTTCAAAAGATGAGACTATTTTAGGCAGCTGGTCTTCTTTGTGTTCAAAGAAATGTATGCACTCTAAGGAATTATTTGGGGCAAGAGGAATCTAAATAAATACCAAGAAGTGATTCATCACCTTCTCTCCCCAGGTATCACTCAGTCCACACAGGATCCATAGTTCTCAACAGGTTCCATCAGCAGTTGGCAGCAGGTTTCAGCAGGCAAGGGACTTTAAAAGAGGCTGGTAGAACTCCCCCTCATTTTCCAGAGGAGTTGCCCTCCATTACACAGCGAGTAAGTGGCAGAGCTTTCTCTAAGGCCGGGACCCTGGGAGGCAAGAGCCATCTTTCCGGAACAGCGTTCACTCATTTGCACTTACCGAGGGCCTATTACCAGCCCCGTTACCGCACCGGGGATACGCGACCCTTGCTCTCAGCTTTCCTACGGTCTGAGTGTGCTGTAGGACTTGGTCATAGTCACAGTCACAGCGGGACAGGACATTCTGCTGTAAAAAGTGTCCTTGTGACAACCCTCACTTATAACACCAGGCCAAAGAATTCGCTCCAGTGCCTCTCATTGGTCATTGCAGAGACAAAAGGTGTTCGGTTTCACAGAGAAGGCCTCTGCAGGGGTGGGGGTTGTAATTAGCCAATCACAATATGGTTAAGATTAGGGAAGCATCATTGTATGTCCCAGAGGCCCGGACATGTAAAGATACCTCACATGCTGACAACACCTTTTTGCTAGAATTAGTCAGTGACACCTCACTAGAGGTTTAGCAACAAGGAGACCCCAAGGGGGAGCTCTTCTGGTTTGGAACTGAACCGAAGTGACTGGCTGATGGAATTCAAAAGCTCAACAAGCCTTTAGAGTTGCATTTAGTAGTATCATCAAAAAGGAAGATAACCAGAAAGCCACAAAGAAACCATTAATCCTCTCCGCCCCGTATTTTTGCTGCCTGTTTAATGCTGATGAAATCCTGACATCATTTAGGACAGGCGGTGGGGGGAGGGGGGGTGAGTGTTACACAATGTGCAAACATCACAGACATTTACCAAACAAGTTCCAAGACGTAAAACAAAAAAGATTTCCTCCTAGTTTAACTCCCAAGGGACCTGAAAAGCATTTCAAACGTGTCCCGTAAGACATTAAAAATAATTATTCCAGAGAGTAATCACTCCCTTGGTTGTTTTAATGTATTTTTGTCTACAAACAAGAGAAGTTTTCTAAACTGCCGGGTTGGCTTACTTTGAAAGGTCTCTAGAACCAAAGTACTTTGGGTGACCCCAGGATACCTGGCAACAGTAACCAAGGATGTGGATGAGGCCGAGGAAGATAAAAACAGATGATGCACTTTTTGAAGTCAGACCTAAAATATTGTACAATTAAAACAGGGTACAATGATAAAGCGTAGAAACAAGGAAATAATCCCATCAGGAAAATTAGCAAGCTTGTTTAAAAGAAGGCTCAATAAGATTTCTTTAAAGCGTACTATAAAGTTACTCTTTATGTTCCCCAGATGGCCCCGTGGGGTGACTTTTTTATGTAATTAGAATTAGCTTTCCTTCTTTCCTCCTCCTTCCCTCCTCCTCTTTCTCTTCTTCTCGAAATAATAGTTATTATCATCATCATGATTATTATTAGCCATGATTACTGAGTACCCAGGCTCTGTCATAGTCTCTCTACTTTTCATAACAACCATTTTAATTACAGGTTATTATCAACATCCCTGAGATGAGGAAATAGGTGCTGGGGGTGTGGCTTACCCACCGTTACCACCTAGAATGTGGTATCTCCAGAGCAGCGGCCATCATTTTGGATGGTACAGCAGGAGGGCTCTGGAAGGAAGTGAAGTGGGAAACCTTCCACTCAGCATGGCTTATCCTCAGAATCAAACTCACTCTCCAGCCCAGTCATGACAAGGCCCACAGGCCAAAGTGAGATGAAGTTGCTTTTGCCACAGAATCTGCTTCCACCAGTTTTGCTGAAGACTGACCCACCCACTTCCTGTTTGTACCACATTCTGGCACACCCTGCTTCCTACAATGGCTGTGTCCCTGAAATTATTAGTATTTTCTGTTAAATACAGTGAATAATAGTGTCAGGGTACTGTGGGGGAGTTATGAAGTTGCTATTTCAAGGAATCCTAAGGTTGTTTTTCCCTTTCGGATTCATTCTGCGTTGCTCTCTCTTTCCAAACTTGAATTTTCCTCTGCCAGGATTGAAGAGAGAGCAGGAGTGGAATGTTCAAGCGCACCAGTATGGTATCTAAATAAAGCAGGAGGCGGCTCGACTGAAGGGTCCAATTAGTTTTTGACCGAAGTGGCTCTCACAAAACCTCAAAGCCAGGCCATTTCTGAGGGTCACAGGAAGAAGAAAATGTACCTTTATAAATCCCAAAGGTCATATGTATGAAGGCATGTTTTCATGTGCGTATGTGCACACACACACATTTCTGACATTGACTGAGCTGGCCCTTCTCACTTTTACCTTTTTCTTAAAAGCAATGTTTTTACACGTTCTCTCTCATTCACTCTCTGCCCGCAATCACCCAACAATGTCAAAGTCTTGAGCTAAAGGGGCAAATAAAAAACCAAGATGACCTCACAGGGGCACATTGGCACCTTCCAGTTCTAGCAAAGGAAGAACTCCATCAAGGTGGACTGCCTGGAGCTTCTCAGGAGCTGGCAGGAGACAGGGGTTAATGAAGGATCCCAGGCTGGGAGTCATGTACTCAAAGGCTGAGAGAGCTCTGCCTGGCCAGGTGCCTTAGGAAGACCGCCACGGAGCCTCAGGCAGGTATTTGGGATCACGACTTTTCTCAGAAATGCATCTTGGTTCCAGGTTTTCCTTTATCTCTGGCAAAGAGCATCATGATTGTGGACCAAAAATTGTGGGTGGAACCCAGAACTGGCTGCCAGAGGATGCCCCACCCTGCCCATCAAACCAAGACTTGGTTTGCAAGAGCAGCCCTCTCAAACCAAGCTGCACATCAGGGGCCGGGCACCATGCTTCCCCACTTGGCTCAGTTTTCCTTTGCACCCCTTCAAGATCCACCAGTGAGGCTGTGATGTTTATGAAGGGTGGCATCCTGGCCATTTGGGTCATTTGGCCCGTTTGAAGAGTGGGCAGGTCTTGGCAGACTAGCGATGTCATAATGATGATAATAATAAGAAATAATAATAACCACCTTTTACTGAGTGCTAGTTAAATGGCTGGCATTGCAATATTTTCTTGGGTTATCTCATTGGATCCTCACAGGAACACTGGGAGAAGAGTCATATAGACATCTCCATTTTATATGTGAGGCACAGAGTGCTGGTCATCTGTCCAAAGTTCTACAGCTGGAAATTGCAGAGCTGGGGTACGTACACAGTTTGATATGATTGTAAAGCCTTTTGTCACAACCGTACTGCCATCAAGTAGTGACATTGTCTATGGATTATCCAGGCATCTGTGTTGGTTAGGTCTTGCAGAAAACAGACAACACACTCTGATGGGGTAACTGAGGAATGTTTAATTAAGTGTCTACTTTTAGAAGTATGAGCAGGGTTAAGGGAAACCTACAAGGTGGGAGGGTAAAGCCCCCAGACCCCAGGCTCTGCAGGGAGCCTGTTACCATCCCTGGGGCTGAGAGAGGGGCAGAGGGAGGGAATGCCCCCTGGAACCCAGACAGAGGAGCTGAAGTTGTTGCAAACCATCTTATCAGAATCCTGACCCATAAGGAAGTCAACCTGAGCTGACTTGACAGGGAAGGAGCCAGAGAACAAATAGCCTGACCTCGTTCTTCTTTCTCCCTTCAAGCTCTGCCAATATTTCTTATTGGCCAAATCCTACCAAATCCTACCGGAAGTGGGAGGTAAAGCAGCCCAGTGAGGCAACCCATACAGGTCAGCCTCCTGGGACCCACAATGGGGTGAAGAAAAGTAGAGCTGGACTTGGAAGGGGATTGTATGTCTAAAGATGACTTTATTCTAGTCGTAGCTGATCTTGGGCCGACTTTGCCATTCTAAATTGAAAATTATTTTCCCTTGGAATTTTGAAGACATTGCTCTTTGCTTTCTAGCTCCTAGCACTGCTTTTGAGAACTACAAAGCCATCCAGATTCTGGAGCCGGGCACCACGTATGAAATTAGCTTCTTCTCTCTGGAAGTTGATAGGATCTTTTCTCCTCAGGAGTCTCTTAAACTGCCCAGTTCAATTCCCAATAATCTTTGTTTAAAAGAATCAATCTATTAAACAAATTGTCCCAACAACTAGTTTATAATGAAAATTTATAGAGACAGAAAAAGGAATTGTTTATCCACTTTAGGAAAAGTCATTTTTCCCTTAAGTGACATTTAGAAGCCCAATGCAATTGGACTTTAAATTTGAAAGTATTGAATTTTAAATTCTGTCTTAAAATACATTCTCTAGGAAAACTATGTTAGAGATGAGGAGAAAAAATTCATTACAATGGAAACATCCAAATTATCATCAGCATCTAAAAAATGTCTTAGTTAGACCATCATGTAAAAATAGTGTTGACTACGATAGATCTAGGTGAGCACTAAACAGTGTGTCTTTTCAATAATTACTTGGGGCCACAGTCTCTTTAGAAAACAGACATTTCTCTGAGGAAAAAAAATGTTATATTCTTAATAAGCTTGTTATTTTCCATGGAGGTATTATAGATGGAGAAGCGATTGTCCTGCTGTAGAAACCACCGCCCAGTAAGTGGTCGCTCTGGCACTGAACGATTGGTGACAAACTCTGTTATGGGTCGTGGGCTCCTGATGGAGCCAGAGTTGGTTGGCGTGAGAAGATTCCCCGTCTGCTGAACAGCAAAGATGAGACTGGCTGTCAGCCACAAACTGGACTACACAGTCAGTGAGATCTTCTTCCATCAACCTGGGGCTGCTTTGCCTTGCAACTTTTTAACAATAGAAATGAAACTGCCACCGGGAGGAGAGAGAACAATGGTGTTTTGACAAATACAGTAAAGATAGAACTTGACTGACAATCCAGGTCAGAAGGAAAATTAAGGCACAGGAAGACTGATGTTGGTCTGACTCCTTGCCAAGAAGCAGGACACTCTGTGGGAGGTTTCCCCCGACACAGGGAAGTGGCCAATGGTGACCATTGGGATTTGGCAATTTTGTTGGATATTTTCTGGCACAGGGACGCTTTTTTCTAGGACTTCAACTACAGTTCGAGTAAAAGATGCACAATTAACCTATAGAGCCATAGTATCCTTGAGACCTAAGGAAGGAAGAACCAGAGAGAGCTCTTGAGACTCACTGAAAAATGCTGTCATCCTGTTTCCTTGGAGATCAGCTAAGAGGTTCAGACAGAGTCTGGCCCGTGGAAGTGGTTAGGCTAAAGAAACCTTGAGTTGCCCTTTCTAGACTTGTAATCCTCTAAAAATGGGAATTAGGAAGCATTCACTCATGACCTTGAAAAAACTGTTTATAAAAGTATATTATACTGTATCAGTAAAACGAGCTGGGGAGAGGGTTTATCTGAAAGTTCATGTGAGAAACGCAGCTATTAGCACACATGCCATTCCCCACCTTGACCCCGGCAGGAATGTGTAAATTGTAACATATGGAATGTAGGCGTCTGTTGAGACGTTTCATCAATCTGCCCAGCAATGAGCGTCACCAGGCCCGCGTGTGAACAGGCCTCAGAAAGGAAGAGACTGTGAATATTGCATCTAACTTCAGGCTATTCATCAGCCCAGAATATGATAATCAAAAATTTTCAGAGAGTGTTCTTTAATAATATAAGTTTTTTTTTGACAAGATGACACTTTTTCATGGGACTGAGCCCATATATTCATCTGTCCATCCATCCAAGAAATGCCCAGGGAGGCCTGTAGCGTAGCAGGCAGTGCACTGGACACTGCAAGAGGATCGGGGCCCTGCCGCTGGAGAACCTACAGCACGTCGGGAAACAGACATCAACAAATAATAACAAGAACAACTCCAGAATCACAGCTTGGGTAAATGCCATAAAGGAATAGAATAGCTTACGCTGACAGTACAGGCGCTCTTCTAAACTTTCTACACACAGGGTCTCACTTAATCCTCATAACAGTCCTCTGTCGTAGACGCTATGCTTAGTCCCATTCTGAAGATGAAGAAATAGAGGCATGAAGGTCTGCATGTCTCGCCCAAGGTCACACAGCTAATGAGTGGTGGACGGCCACTATGCCATTATATAAACTGAGTGGGGGCTGATTTATACTTGCAGGTTTTTAAAAAATGTCCTTCAGCAGATAACTTCAAGCCAAGCCCAAGGACAGGTAGGAATTAATAGAGCAAAGGCAGGTAACAGGAGTCTTCCCTAATTAGGGAAGTAACATGTCAAAAGGCCCTGAGGCAGAAGGAGTTGGCCTTGGAGACAGACTCCTTTGGCTGGAGTGTGGGGGTAAGAGGCAAGGCTGAAAATGTAGGCAAGGGTCACAGCAGGTGGGTGGGACCTTGTAAGAATCTTGAAAGAAATCCTGAGCAGAGTGGGAGCTCCCGAAAGACCTGACTTTACCTGGGACTCAGAGTGGCACAGTCGCTACATCTGAGCAAGGAGACCCGCTCCCAGTGGAAGACTAAGGCTGTCAACAAGTTGTTAACAAGTTAATGGATTCTACGTACTTCTGTTTGTATCAGACCTCTGTCCTCTGGTGCAGTTATAAGACGGTGATGTCAAGAAAAGCCTGGTGCTATGAGTGTTTGTGTGCCCCGAAGTTCACACATTGAAATCCGACCCTGAAAGTGATGGTATTAGGAGGTGGAGCCTTTGGCATGTAATTAGGTCATGAGGGCAGAGCTCTCATGGACAGGATTAGTGTCCTTATAGAAGGAGGCCGGAGAACTAGCTCACTGCCTGTCTTTTCCTCCTGCGAGGATACCATGGGAAATGGGCCGTTTGCGACCTGGAAGAGGGCTCTCGCCAGAAACAGACCACACTGGAATCCTTATTTCAGACTTCCAGCTTCCAGAACTGTAAGGAATACATTTCTGTGGTTTTTAACACACCCAGTGCATGGTGATTTGTTATAGTGGCCCAAACCAACCAAAACAACTAGCAAATCCGAAAACTCATTCAGCACTGAGATTTGCAATAGTAACCTCAGTGACCACCATTCATTTTGGCATTGCCCACTCTGTGGGACCCCATTAAGATTAAAAAGTGAGCCCCCCCCAATTTTCTTTTCCCTAAAATAGATATCCTGTTATTCTGTGCATTTTTAAAGTTAGTTCTTTCATTGATTCATTCATCAAATATTTGCATATCTACTCTGTGGTAGACTTGAAAGACACAGAAACATGTCAGACTGAAGTCCCTGTGCTCACAGCACAAGAGTCTGGTCCCAGGGGAGCATGCTCACCACACAGCGACATCATCCCCGGTGGTGGGCAGAACAACCACATCCTAATCCCCAGAACCCGTGAGTATGTTACCTTACCTGAGAAAAGAGACTGCAGGTATGATTAGGTTGAGGATCTTGAGACGGGGAGATCATCCCCAATTTTCCTGGGGGGCACAGTGTAATCCCAGAGTTCTTTTAACAGCAAAAGAGGGAGGCAGGAGGGCCAGGGTCAAAGAAAGATGCAAGGACAGGAGCAGAGTGAGAGTGATGCAATTCCTGGACAGGGCCCACAAGCCAGTGGCACTCAGGCAGCCCCGGGAGCTGGGAAGGGCAAGGGAGTTTCCCACCTAGAGCCTCCAGACAGGAAGGCAGTGCCGCCAGCACCTTGATGTTGGCCCACCAGACCTGTTGGACTTCTGACCTCCGTTACTAGAAGATAATAAATCTGTGTGATTTTAAGCCACTAAATTTGTGACAATATGTTATAGCAGCAACAGGAAACAAATACATTCCCCACTCCTGCCAGGGCCTGGCCCCAGACAGACATCTTTAATCTCTCAGTTTCCCACTGAGCTCTGATACAGCCTCACAGTCTGTCCCAACCCAGCAGCCCGAGTAGCTACTCTCAACCAATCAGTGAGATGCAACTCTCTTGCCATCCTCTGGAGTCTGTGCAACAATCACCCCACCGGCATTGTGACCCCTATGGCAGTGCCACATATACCTATTAATTACTTGGGTATTACTTGATAATTCTTTCAGGTTTGTGTTCCTAAACGGGTTCTACTATCTAATTACTGTGTATCCTTTGGTGAATTACGTATGCCCTGTGCTTCCATTTCTTCATCTCTGAAACGAGAGTAATAATAATATCTGCCTTCTAAGGATGCAAAGATTCAGTGACTTAGATATTAAAACATTAAAAAATAATGCCTGGTACATAGGAAGTGCTCAACAAATTTAATCAATGGTGATGATGATTGTTATTATTCCCTACAGGATTTAGCATGAGGCTTACAAGTGTTTTGTGGTCATTCTGCTTCCAGTGTGGGACACACGCCAGACAGGCAAGAGTGGGTGCAAGTTGACAGGAGCTAGTTGGGGGACGATTGAATTAGGGCTCAGGTGGTGGAAATGGGAAGAAGTGGGTGGACTTGAGAGATATTGCAGAGGTTGTCAACAAGGCCTGTTGAAGAATTGCATTTGGTTGGGGGCGGGGGGGTGAGGATGTGCCAAGGAAGACAGAGTCAGAGCCTTATAATGACAAGCTAATACAGCATGAAATACACTCTTATTTTGCTTTTCTGCTCCCCCGCTTCCCATCTTCCCCTGCGGGGGTACTTCTTTCCTCTCCTCCCTTAAAGAAACCTCAGAAAAAAATAAAAGCAAAAGGAGCAAGAGGAGGCACCAGATACAGGAGTCTGAGCTATGGGGCAACAACTAGTTCAGATAAAGACTTCTACGTGACTTTTGGCTTTTTAGTGCCAGTATGTGTAGAAAGCATCATAACTGGGTAGAAGGAGGGGGTGTTAAGACAAGAAATGAGGAAAAAGTAAACAATTAAAATGTCTCAATTGATCTAAAAAATTAATAAATAAAACCGGCCTTGACCAGTGTGGCTCAGCGGCTTGGGCACTGCCCCTCAAAGCTAAAGTTGTTGGTTCAGTTCCCGGTCAGGGCACATGCCTGGGTCGCATGCATCCCACTGCGGTCTGGCTTGTGCCAGAGGCAAACCTATTCTCTCACACATCGATGTTTCTCTCCCTCTCTTTCTCCTTCCCTTGCCCTCCCTCTAAGAATAAATAAACAAAATCTTTAAAAACATAAACAATAAATAAAAGTGAAGCATAGGCCAATGGGTTTGTGTTGTTAACGTCTGTAACGAAGCTGGGCTGGGGTGTAAGCCGGGGGCAGAGAATAGAGGACACGAACCATGCGGCTGTGCAGGGTGTGACAGGGGACCAGGGACCCAGTGATGGGGAAGAAGGAAACGTTCTGAAGATGGAGTCGGAGAGATGCTTTCCAGCCCTGGTTTTGCCACTCTCGAGCATTTGAGCGTGGAGTGGACCGCACAGGGATTCCCCGAGGCCGTGTGCGTGGGCTCTGTAAAGTAGGGAACTGTAAAGGAGGGGTACGGTCCTCAGAAGGAGCCCGGCTTGCTGGCATGTGAGGCGCGTGTGGGACCCCCCCAGCCCCCCCAGCTTCAGAGTGCCCGAAGGGAGCCACCTCCTCCCGAAAGCACCTGTCTGCCCTCTGCTGCTGCCTCCCAAGGTGCCTCATATTAAGGCGGAATGTTTCACCAGGAATTTTTGAACAGTGGATTTATTTCTGTACTAAACAAAACACCTTTTCCCCCTCCCCCGCTTTTCTGTCCGGGTCTGTGACTTGGCTGTGCTTGGCAGAAGGGAGGCAGGAAAGGCCCCCTGAAATTGTAGCAAGCATTTGAGCAGATTGAATTCAATTTTGGATACAAATGTCAAGGACCGTCTCCCTTGGCTTCTGCTCCTTGCTTACTGAGGCACGATGTGATGCTCCATTGAAAAGCATGCTGATAATGATACGGCGTGGGGAGCAGGGAGCCAGGGACGGGCCGCTGAGCGTGGTGCCGGGAGGCGGATGACCTTCCCGAGGATGCCTGGGAAGCCTCTGCCAGGCTCCCGCGTGCACATTAGGACCAGAGCAAGAGTCAGAGACAGCTGCTCAAGTCCCAGCTTGGCCACAGACGTGCTATGTGGCTCCTTCCCACAGCCTAGGTTTGATCTGCCTGGTTTATAAAATAAAGAGACTGGCATGATTGTTCTTTAATCTTTCCTTTCTGATGTTTTACGATTCTGGAGTTTGGAGCATCTATAGATCCTGGAGAGGAATGCCAGCAAAGAATGTATGATGAAATTTGGCACGAGCGTTTGGGAGAGTAATTGGGCATTAGCGTTCAGATTGTTCTAACAGGCGTACCCTTGGGCCCAGGTGTGTCAATGCCTGGGATGTGTCCTGTGGAAATACTAGCATAAATATGCAAACACGGGTTTCTGTAATTGCAAAACACTAAAAACAATGTTCATTAGTAAGGAAGTGAGCAAATAAATGGACTGTATAACCATGATAAAGAATACAGTTCCATACGTAGTGAAAAAGAAAAATACCCAAAATATAAGGCTAAGTGAAAAATTTAGATTGAGTAAAATACATAGCATGATTACATTGTTTCACAACTGGGATCTATTTGTTCAGTTATATATTCATAAATATGTGCACAGTGAAAGGTCAAGAATGTTCCACACCAAACTTGGCATAGTGGTTCCCTCCAGGGCTGCACAACCCAGTAAGGCAGCCACCAGCCGCATGTGACCGCAGACCTACTTGGAATGTGGCAGTTGCAACCGAGGGACTGGATTTTTAAAATTCACTGACTTCTATCTACTTCGTATTAAATGAAAAAACCGGCACTTCATTCAATTATTGGAAAACTTTTGAGTATGTTTGCAGTAAGTTGGATATATGAATCTACTTTTTCAACTGTATGTTTTATGAAATCTACCCATAGATCAAGTACTTTCAATAAAAATTTAACAACCAAATTGAGATGTGTTATAAGAGTAAAATACACACCAGATTTGAAAGACTTTGTATAAAAAGTAATTTTTTAAATCTCAGTAATTTTATATCTCATGAATAATTTGATAATGTTGCTTACATGTTGGAATAATACTATTCTGGATACATTGGGTTAAATAAAATACATAACTGAAATTAACTTCACCTGTTCATTTCTCCTTTCTTTTTTAATGCAGTATCTAGAAATTTTTAGTTACCTGTTGGCTGACATTATATTTTTATGGGATCTTGCTGCTTTGGGGGACAGGGTTAGAGGAGAAAGTTAGATTGAACTTTTTACTTACGCATTTTTGCATGGTTTGATTTTGTTACAGTAAGCTTGGCTTACCTTAATGATGTACAAAGAATACTTTTAAATATTAAAATAAAATAGAGAGTTAGCTCTGACCAGTGTAGCTCAGTTGGTTGGGCGTCGTCCCGCCAGGTGAAAAGTCGCCAGTTCTATTCCCGGTCAGGGCATGTGCCTGGGATGCAGGTTCCGTCCCAGGTCGGGGTGGGTATGAGAGGCTATGATTCTCTCTCACACCGATGTTCCTCTCCCTCTCTTTCTCCCACCCTTTCCTTCTCTCTAAAAATGAAATAAATAAAAACTCTAAAAGTCTAAACAGTTCATTTCGAGATTATACTTTGATATATAAAGAAAACTGTGGAGCCCTGGCTGGCGTAGCTCAGTGGATTGAGCGCGGGCCTGCGAACCAGAGGATTGCAGTTCAATTCCCAGTCACAGCATGTGCCTGGGTTGCAGGCCAGTTCCCAGCAGGGGACTCACGAGAGGCAACCACACATTGATGTTTCTCTCCCACTCTTTCTCCTTTCCTTCCCCTCTCTCTAAAAATAAATAAATAAAATTAAAAAAAAAAAGAAAACTGGAGGAAACGCTCCCTCTCATTGGTCTCTGTGGGGTCGCTGTGTCGGGGTCTCAACTAAGCGCTTTGCCACAAGGATATTATAAAATGGAGCTCTCACCATGGCGTCTCTGTGATTTACCAGGATCTTCTCATCGCCTGACCCATTTTTGGATGGCCACTGTCCTCAGCAAGGTTACCTCTGCCTGACAACCATCCCAGCTGTGCTGGAAACGAGTGGTTTCTCAGAGAGGAGGAGTTAGGCCCAGGAGGGTTAGAGAAAAGAGAGAACTACCCTTTAAAGAAATCTCCCTTCTTCTCCCCGGTTCCCTCTTCCTGCCGCACCAAGATTCCCCAAGGCTTCGGGGATCTACAGTTCTAGGTTGAACTCCCCACCTCTCTAACTGACAAGGCCAGGATGTTAATGTTCGCCACGCAGACACGCCTGCGTTACACATAAAGATGCCTGTGTTACACAGAAACACGTTATGGCTGTAACAATATCGCTTTCAAAGGAGCGCTAATCCGCTGAAGTCATTGAGTCAGCAAACATTTGCTTCTCCACGTCTTGTGTGAGAGAGACAGAAAGTAGGAAGGAGGGAGAGAGAGGAAGGTCAGAGGGAAGGAAGGAGAGAGAGAATATGCACTTAAAAAAAAAACCCTGCTTTGCAGAGATAGCTTTTCAAAACTGCCCCTCCGGTGTCTTCTTTGTTATGGTGTTCCTCTCTTACACTACTTTGTTTAAAACGTTGATTATAATCTATTCAGCAGATAGACAGATAGCTGAAACCACCATTCTGAGTATGAAGGGTCAGGCTTCACTGGATGTCCCGGGTGACTTGGGCAAAGAGAAATCAGCTACGGTTCGCCAAGAGTTCAGGAACTAGCTAGTTTGATGCTCCCCCCAAACCCTGCACTACCGCACCATGGCTTGTATCTCCCAGATAGATTTGCCAGTTTTTATTGGCCTTCCTTGCTAGGCAGCTCTGTCCCCAGCACCTAGCTCAGGGGCTGGCAAATTGTAGCTCATAGGAAAAGTTTATTGACGGACTGGACAAATGAAACTTACCATTTCAGGGTCAGCCATTGTCTAAAATATTAATAAAATTACAGTTTCATCTCAAAGATGGACTCATAAAAAATTTCCATTTCATTAACACTGTATTTATTAAATGCCTATTATAGACGAAAAAAAGTGGGTAAGCAAAAGTAGCTTTTAAACACACACACACCACACACACATACTCCCTGCCCTTGTGAAGTTTACAATCTGTGGAGAGATGAGGAAGGCAGGGGTCAGCCATAAATACATAAAATAAAAATATTGCAAATGCTAGTAGGTGTTTTCCAGGACACGATCAAGGATGCTGACAGAAAATAAAGAAGGGGGCTATACCATCTCAGGCAAGCCTGTTCCTCGCTTCTCGGAGGAGGTGACATTTAAGCTACAGCATGGAGGATGAGAAGGGCTCGGCTATCAAACCATTAAATAAGCAAATGGGGGACAGGTGTGGTAATGGGAGAAAGGGAGGAACCTTCCGCACACCCAGGAGCAGTGTCTGCTGCTTCTGTGACGCGCTGCCCAGAGGTGGTGTGTGATCCCAACTTGCCTTCATCCCTTCCGGTTTTGGAGCCCATGCTCATTTGCATGCCTGGCTGGGTGTCAGTGCCCATGGGAGCCCATGTGCTCAGAGTCTAAGGAGGGTGACTTCCCTTATTTGAAGGGCAGTGTGACCGTGAGGTGATGCTCCGAGTGTGGGCTGGGGGTATCACTCACTTCTCTCTTCAAGGCTGTCTCATGCTTCTTGGCATTGGCTTTTGCTTTTCAGATCTGCTCTCAGTGCTCAATTCTGCTGTAAATATATATATATTTGTTGACACTAGTTACTTGCGAGAGGAGTTCTGGGGATTCACAAGGGAGAGGATTCTTACTTTTCACCTATGAGGTTTGTATAACTTATAAAACTAGTCAACAACATTGTAAGCTTCATATATAATTCTGTTTAACATGCCACCTTATGACCATTTCTGGGAATTAATTTTTATCTTTTTTTTCCTGGTTATCAATGCAATAAAAGCTCAGTGCAATTAGATTCGGAAAAGTCAGGAAAAAGTTAAATAAAATTTGTTATAACTTAATCACCCAGAGATTACTACTGATAATTCCTTAGTATATTTCTTTCCCAATGCCTTTTTAAAAATAGGACCAAATTCTACTTGTTAATTTATAGCCAGCTTTTTAAACTCAATACACGGCAACAAATGTTGAACTTTCGTATAAATGTATCACAATTTAAGTTAACCAGTTCACTTTTGATGGACATTTAAATCGTAATTTTCACCATATTAAGTTTTTTTAATAATTTTAAAGGGTTTTTATTTATTTATTTTTAGAGAGAGGGGGAGGGAGGAAGAAAGAGAGGGAGAGAAACAATAATGTGTGATTGCCTCTCTCACGCCCCCTACTGGAGACCTGGCCAGAAACCCAGGCATGTGCCCTGACTGGGAATGGAATCCACAACCCTTTGGTTCCCAGGCTGGTGCTCAGTCCACTGAGCCACACCAGCCAGGGTCGGTGTAGCTTTTTTTCTTTTAATCTAAAAAATTTTAGATTAAAATTTTTTAATCTAAATTTTCATGAAATTTTTACGTGCCTGCCACTACCCATGTGTTTTACTTGATTCCTCAATATTGAGCAAACAACAGTGATCTTATCTTGGTGTTTAAAAAAAAAGATTTTCTTTGCAATATAATCAAGTATGTTAAGCAATGTCTCAGTGGGTGCAAACTCAATGTATGAAAATCTAGATTGACCAAGTCAAATTCGGCATTGTTTCTTAACTTCACTAAAAAAAAATCTAAACAGCAAAATTTCACTTAAAATATTCCTTCAAAAAGTATCAGCTTCTCAGAAGGTTGGTGGTAAGGGGTAGGGAGGGATTCTTTTGAAATATCTAATGTTTTAAGATGACTTCACATCTGTTGTGTGGAGATGGCAGCCTTCCAGGTGCCCGGGAATCAGAAGTGGGTAGGCTGGAAGGATTCCTTTCCTTCCATCAGAAGCCGCCCCACGCCAGGGTCTGAAAAAGGGAACCCAGCCCATTACTTCCCAACAAAACAGAACAGCGGCCAGGGCTGGACTGTCTTCATGCCAGATCAGCCTGTCTGTCTCCAAGCCAGCAAATACACCGAGATCCAGTCCACTCTCACACCTGACCCTCTCCTTAGTTACAATCCGGCGATTTCCAAGAAGATTATTTTTTGTTTCTTTTCAGCTATAGCAACCTGCCCTCTAAAATAGGTTCTTTATCTAGTGGGGCAGTTATGGTTGGTGAGTAACAGCTGCGGTTCACAAACACGAGTTGCGCTGTTTGGGTCCATAATTCTTAGTCTTTTCTGAATGGCAGCTCCCCCGGCTGCTCTCGGCATGGAGAGGCACCGGTCCTTCAGCACTCCCCATCGGCACTCAGCATTGCAGCTTTCTGTTGCAGGTCCCGTTTTCCCACTGTACTCGAGGCAACATTTTTATTTAAGCCGCATGTCCTGGTATCTGACACTACACATATTTCTGGATGTCGGTTTTAACTTTCCCCACTGGATTTTTCTGTATATAACAAATGGTCTACCCTAGGCATGTCTTTCGTTTATATTTAGAAAAAACAGCCCTTGCAAAAAATAAGTTGTAACTAGAAAATCTTAGGAGAAAATCTGCAGAATCTAGGGCTTGATGAAGAGTTCTTAGTCGTTACAGCAAAAGCACAATCCATGAAAGAAAAAAATCTGTTAATTAGATTTCATCAAAAATAAAAAAGAAAGCTTTTGCTTTGTGAAAGAAGGTGAAGGACAAGCTAGCTGGAGAGACATTATTTGCAATGACTGCACACTCATCTCAGTGGATGGGAAGGCCACTCACTGAGCTCTTAGGCCTTAGGATGTGCCAGGCCCTGGACTGAGCCCTCCACGCTTATCATCCCACTTCGGTCTCACAGCCTCAGTCAGGCAGGAGCTGTTATTATCCCCACGTCGAGATTCAGAGGCAGAGGCTGAGAGTTTTAAGATCATATCACCACTGAGTGGCAGGGTCAGGATTCAACACAGACCTGTTTGTCGTCCAAGGGCACTAAGAGCACAGACTCTGGAGCTAGACTTCCTGGGTTCAAATCCTGACTCCTTCTTTGTTAGTTATTTGACTTGGCCTCTATTTCCCTATCTATATAGTGGGGTTGGGTTAATGATAGCTCCCTCATAGGGTTGTTGAAACATTAAGTGCATTAAGTACAGCCAGAGAGCTACATGCCCTGCACATAGTGAGGGCCGTGTGAGTGATCACTGCTCTTACGGCTGTGGTTGTGATTTTTATACTGACTCTTGAAAATGGGATAGAGAGGCAGGGAAAAAGCAAGTGACCCACAGGACACCATCTCATGTTGCCTCAAGAGATTTCTCCTGGCCAGTACCACAAGATGCACCACTTCTAGGAGCAAAGTGAAACCAGTTATTGCCAACAGCAAATACTTCAGATCAGCGTTAAGTCTGTGTTAATAGGAAAAGGGGGTAGGAGAAAGGAAAACTCTGTCCTGTAAGAGCCAGCAATGGGTTTCCTTTGAAGAAGTATCACATGGTCACCCAGAACCTTGCCTTTTAATAGTATTTGTTTAGGGGTCTCCAGTGGTCATATTGTACATACCACTAACGCCACAATATGCCGTGGACTGACTGGCTGCTCTCGTTACTACAGGAAATAGGGCCATTACAGAACCCATTCCAGAAACTCCAGAACCAATCCAGAAAACTCATCTTTAAGATTTTGGTTTTTGAGGACAACGCCAGGTACCTAAAAGTACCAGAGGGTAACATGAAGCTTCACCTGCCTGCCAGTGACTGGTTCCTGAAACGTCAGGAGCCCTGGAGTGGAGGTTTTATCAAATCCTCTAAACCGGCCACAACTATCCAGCAAACAACGGCTCCTGTCAGGGCCGTGAGAGAGTTCAGTTTGCGATCCGCCAGCAAAGGCCCTCTGAAGGCCCTCTGTCTGGGAGGCCCTACAGCTGCCTTTTGAGATGGGAGCTGAGGGAAGATGAGCCAGGCTTAGCTGAACTGGGTGGGCCTCAGGGAAGTTGGGGGGCTACAGATAAAGGACTCTTTGGGCAGAGCTATAAGACTGTTACTGCCAGCATAGGGCCGCATGCCAGACTTACAGCTCTGAGTCCCTGACACAAACCCCAGGCTCTCATGGCCTTTAGGAAGGCTGGTTTACAGCTGACTTGGTTTAAGAAGGAGCAGTTCTTACCAGGACTCCCTGAGTCCCAGGAATGCCTCACGTGGGAGGATACGAAGCCACACTTAGGAGTTGTGTCCGAGAGAAGTGCCCTTAGAATCTCCAGGGTTTGCTTCCCCTGCTGCCCCCTTCTTTATAAAAGACTCATAAGTATTTTGGATTTTAGGATGTTATCTGGATGTGGTTTTACCTGCATCCTTTATCCCATTTGCTTGAGCACTATTCTCCATGGAATGATCACCCAATTGAACCCTTTATTTTATGATGAAGAAACCAAAGTTCAGAGTCACACTGCAATGTGTGATGGCCCAGAACCCAAGACCACTGACCTTCCTCCACTTAGCTACCCTCTGAGCCACTCTGCCAAAACACAATTTTTATAATGTTTTTCTGTGCAGATCACTACCCCTCCCTCTTTTTCACAAGGCCAGCAGGTCACCTCCCTGCAGATAATTGTATCCACAAACTAAATGAGAGCACTTTGAAACAGTCTCATCATGAACTGGAGCTTCTGCTGGCATGAAGGGGGATGATTCAGTGTTGGTTTGGGTGCAGAACTGATTAAAAGGCTCAACAGAACAACCCTGCTGACTCCGAATGACTAGAGAATGGTCTTTCTGATGACCTAGTGTTTCTGCTCATGGTTGTTGAATGAATGAGTACATGGAGCATTAAAACATAATACCGGCAATTCTACCAAATTTACTTCAATCTTCCTTCCCCTTAGAATGTCAAGGTCATCACAATGAGTATGGATTCCTGCTCTGGAGAACTTAGCTGATGGAGAACAGGGCTTGGCCATCTTCCCTTGGGGGCATTTTTTGGTGATTTGCTGACCCTGATGCAGAAGGTGAGGGTGTCTCTGTCTTTCTCTTTCTTTCTTTCTCCAAGTAAATCCCCCACATCAGTTTGTCTACGTTTCACTGATCCCTTTCTCCTAAAAACATCTGGAGGAATGTATGCACCCAAGTCTGGCTATCTGAGTCTCTGGCTGACTGGCGTGTAGTCGCCCAGTCGATAGCACATCGCACAGAGGACTGTGTCGTAAACCTTTCCCTTGCATTCTGTGCTAACGAGACTGAAGACATGCCACGGGTCACTGGGTCCTTTTTACTTCATTCGGGAACCTGCATGCTCAGACCAAGAGGTAGAAGCCAGCCCGCTGACAAAACTGGAAAGTAGACGGAGCAACTTAGTGGCCAGCTCAGGAAAAATGAAGTCAAGTTTAAAAAATAATTTTTTAATATTCAATGACCCGTTACAGTTTAAATTAGCCAATTTTTTCGAGCAGATAAGGGATTAAAACACGAAAAATAGTCAGCAGAGAAACATGTTTAAATAAACTAAGTAACAGAAACTCTTCATGGCACCATTTTTTAACTTACTGCTTTTCAACGTAAGCGAAATGTTTTTAAAGTTTAAGTCATTTTTAAGGCCACAAATTATGTTCATCTCCATTCAGGTCAGCACTGCTGACTCATGTCTAAAAGGCTTGGTCCTCTTGAGAAGAGTATTCTTTGCTCTTTCTCAAGTACTTTTTCACACGTTTTACTTGTCAGGAATCATGCCAGGTACCAGGGCCACAAAGGACACCCGCCCTGCCCGTGGGGACCGACAGCGACCACACTGTCGCTGTGAGGGTGTCTTACCCTCACTATCAGTCTCCTTACAATGCCACCAATCTGTTTGCACTTTATATGGTTTCTCTCTGGGGTTTCCAGACACTGACTCATGATCCTTACTTCAGTTTGCCCAACCTCTTAAAAAATCCTGCCGTGGTAGCTTTTTTTTCTTTCTTTAACTTGTTTTTTCCTTGGGTTCTTTCTCTGGTGCTAGCTGTCAATCTGACCTGAGGAACAATACTGGCCAGGGTCTACTGGTCTGGGGCTCCTGAGAGTGGACTTACTGGTAAGGGCTTCGTTATGTCTCATGTTTTCCAAATTTGTTCTAGCCCATTTATCTCTAGATTGTTTCCTTTTCTATTAATGAACCATCATGATCGTCCACTGAAACATTATTTGTAATAGTGAGGGGAAAAACCACCAGAAGTAACCTGTATCTGTAGCTGTAGGCAGTTGGTTAAGGAAACTGTGGTATACCCATACAGGAGAATCCCCTCTGTGACTTCAAAAGAATGAGAGAACTTTTAAAACGATGAATTTAACAAGGCGGAGATTAGAATGGTGGTTACCAAGGCTGGGGGTTGGAGGAAATGGGAAAAGGTAGGTCAAAGAGAACAAAGCCTGATTTATGTGGGGGGAATAACTTCCGGAGGGTCTCATGTACATCACAGTGACCATAGTTAATCCTGGTGTACCGTGTTCTTGAAATTTGCTGAGAGAGTAGATCTTTAGTGCTTTCACCTCACACACAAAAAAACAGTAACTATGCAAGGTAATAGATATGCTATTTAGCTTGATTGTGCTAACATTGCATGAGGTGTATGTGTTATGTGAAAACATCACACTCTGCACCGTAAGGACACACAATTTTTCTCAGGTATACTTTGGTCAAGCCAAGGGGGAAATGAGAGGTTTATGTGAGCAAGTACCTATGACACATGAACAACATTACATTGTGTGACCCATTTAAAAACACATATGTGAGCATGTACATATGCATGACGTGTATCTGAATACACCCACGTAGGGTTGGAAAGCAGAGTTTTAGGAGATATGCAGGTGTTAGCAGTAGGGCGTTTAGGGAGTGAGTTGGGGGAGGAGCAGGTAAAGGAGGAAACGTCACTTCCTGCACTTCTCTACTGATTATTTTGACAATGAATAGATGTACTTTTGTAAAACAGAAAAGGAGAAATACAATGTTTTCCTAGACGTTTCAACACTATACATTCTTCTAGGATTGCATAGCTGTGGAGTTTTCATTCAATTTGAAGACACACTTATCTCCCCTTTTTAATAGCTTCAGGGAATTAAGGCCCCGCTCTGACAAGTGTGTGCCCCTCCTTCCCTATCCACTGTTCTCTAGATTCCCCAGCTCCTGGCATAAAGAGCTCTCCACAGTTACTGGTAGCTTCCAGGCCACCTGCCAGCTTTGTAACATTCTGCACTGGCCATTTGCAACCCCGTATCATTCTAAAGCTCGGGCATGCATCTCCTGCAGAGCTCCGAAGCATTCCTGCCTCACACCACACGGAGCCTCGGCAGTATCTCACTGGCTCTGCAGAGTGCGTTTCATTCGGCTCCTCACACACTGCTCCTGGAAATCTTGGCCACATGATGGGTAGACTGAGCCCTGGAAAATCTACCCACCAGGCCCTGAAAGGAAGCCAGAGAAGTATTATTCTCACCCTGCAGATTTGGAAACTGAGGCACCGAAAGTTGACTGGGGCCCCCTAGGTCACATGGCAGATTTAAGGTAACAGGTGTGTGGAAAAGGTATTGGGTGCAAAGTCCAGACTCCCAAGTACAACTTCTGCCACATTACATCTTCTTTAAGCACATTTTTTTCACTCTTTAAGCCCATTTCCTTGTTGATAAAATAAGGATTGTGATACCTGCCTCCAGAATGCTGCTACGAAAGTATGTCATTTTTTGTATATTGCAAACTATAAATGTGTGTGTGTGATATATATGTTAGGAGGACCAACAACCAGAAAACTAGATATCAATAGTTATAGCACTAAAGCTGTATAGATAACTAGATTTTTATTTGTTTAATTCTCTTATGCCCCAAACACAAATTTAAAATTTTCTTTCAGGCACCTTGGAAGCCATTCCTTTACCTTGAATAGTCTCATTCTTTTGAGTTTTTTCACATGCCTCTGGGCCCACTGTATGTCCTTCTTGGAGAAGTGTCTGTTCAAGTCCTTTGCCTGTTTTTTAAATGGGTTGTTTGTCTTCCCTGGAGCGCAGTCATGTAAGTTCTTTATATCTTTTGGAGATCAAACCCTTGTTGGAGGTATCGTTTGCAAATATGTTTTCCCACATGGTTGGTTCCCTTTTCATCCTGTTCATGTTTTCTTTAGCTGTGCAGAAGCTTTTTATTTTGGTGAAGTCCCATGTATTTATTGTTTCCTTTACATCCCTTGCTCTAGGAGACATATCAGTGAAAATATTGCTGCGTGGAACATGTGTACAGGACACACGGACAAAGCCAAAGGATGGAGGGTAGGAGGCGGGGACGGGTGGGGCAGGGCGAGGGTGGGGGAAAAACAGAGACAACTGTACTTGAACAACAATTTTAAAAAGTGAAAAAAATTAACTCATGGTTTTTCTACACCCTAAATATGTCTCCAAATGAGTTTATAAAGGAGCACAAAAGTATCAGTTCCATGAAGAAGGCAACAATACGCTACCAGAATGCTATGCCCAATTGGATAGCACTCTAAAAGCAGATTAAAGTTGTTTCAAATGCTTTAAAGAAGAGGAAAAGTCTAATCCCCCAAGGCTTCCATTAAATCCATATTCCTTAATGTCAGAAAATTCCCCAAGTCTTTTAAAAGGCCCAAATATCATTTTACAGTTTAGAAGTAGTAATGGAGAACATTTTCCAAGTTTTTAGAACATTCTTCCTTCCTTAGGAAAGGACTCAGTAAAGCCGGGTCTGCCTCACAAAGGAGCTGGACCCGATGGGCAGGGACCTGCCTATCTCAGGGGGGGCATGGGGTGCACTCCCCAGGGCCTGAGCCGGGGGTTTATGGCTGATGACTACCTGGGGGTTTCCTTAAAGGAGCAGAGTCAGGCATTTCCCTGTTATTTCTGGGCGAGATTCACACGTCTGTCACTGTGTGGAAGAACGCCCAGTCCCTCCACTCTGTAACACTGAAGGAAAGAAAGTATCCAAATGAGAAGAAAAACAAGGCTGGTTTGCAATAGAGGCGAGTGAGACCATGTTCACTGCTTCAGAGAACAGCTCTTCTCAAGCTGTCTTCACCTGCCCGGAGAAGCAAACTCTTTTCCTGAAGCACTTTTCTAGGTTCTTCCATTGCTGAGAAAACAGTTATAAGAGCCCAAATGACAATAATAACTATAATTGAGATTAACTAGGACCCAAGCACCAGGCCAAATGTCCTACATGCAGTATCTCTTGAAACGCACTCAATAGTTTTAAGGCAGATGGTATTATTAGCCCCCACTTTACAGTCAAGCAGGTGGAGATCTAAAGGGCTTCATTAGGCAGCCAAGTGATGCACAGCTACTTCATGGTTGGGCAAGTGCTCGAACCCAGATCCTTCTAACTCTGAAGTCACTGTTTAACCAGAATGCTGCACTGCTTCTGGAATTTTACTGTAATTAACAACAGCTGCCTGGGTTCCAGCTAAGTACGCTAAGTGGTTTACGTGCTTGGTCTCATTTAAAGCTTCCCAGTGTGTTTAAATGGCATAAACTACCTTGACCCCGGAAATACTTTCCGTCTTCTGTCCTTTTCCTCTTATTTCCTTCCCCCTCTCTCCTCAGCTCAGAGATGTTAAATGCATTCCCATTGCGTTTTTACCTTGCCTTCAACCTGGCCTAACATGTACACTATGTGGTGAAGGGCGAAAGGTGCATCTTTTTAGGTGTCTTCCACTTTAGTGTGAGGGGAAGTCACAGTGTCCCTCTCTGCTCTCCGTCTGCAGGACACCTCCCCGTGGGCAGTGCCAGGACAGTGACCTCAGACCACAGCTTGAACACTGATTACAAATAATCCAGCTCCAGAGGTGATAGAGTGACCTTTCTTTAAAAAAGGAGATAAAAATAGCCAAGAAACAACACTTTACTTAGTTCTCTGAAAGGTTGGCTTCCTTCCAGGATAGACTTATGTACTTTCTGTACTTGGAGGGAAAAAAGAGATGGGATTTGATCCAAGAATGGTCCTACAAGCAAGAGAAATATGGAGCAAGCAGCTGGAGCAGGGCAGCCAAGTGGTACCACCAGCTGCAGGCCCATTAATTAACGCTCCCTGGTATGTAGCAGCTCCAGTGACCTTGATTCTTGTTGAATTCACAGAGATAATTTTTACAGAGCCTCTACTTTTCTCGCTGCGGTCTATTTATCCAAGGAGTACCTTGCATATTTCCCCCATCTCTCTGAGCAGTAAATTTATTCTAATTGCAAAGAGATACAGTAAAAGCCTGATTGAATGCTTGGCGGTTTATAGAGATTTATTTCTGGGGCTTAAGGGGGTTTTTAGAGTGTGTGACTGGAGCGGGTGGAGGGGAGCTGGGGGACGGAGCCCAAGAGAAAATGTCGGTTTAATAGATCTATAAAATGACCCCACTGTAGACAAATGCCTGTTCCAAAGAAGTTTAAACAGCCTGACCCGAATCAGGGTCTGTGACAGCCAGTCCGACATGAGGTGTCTGAAGCATTACATACTTCTCTTAGGGTTTTCAGGTCTCCGTACGAAATTTGTTATTCCCCAGGCAGAGGTGGGAGAGGGGGAAATCTGTTTTCCAGAGGGAAGAAAGCATATCTAACTACACATTTCTAAGGGCCGAAAGCTAGGAAGAGAGACGAAAGTAAACCTCCAACACCTGCCCTTCACATCGCTCTGCCTTTCCTCTCACTCGCTTGAAGCTGAATTCTGGATTTTAAGCCTAGGGTCCTGGAAGGTAGATCATGAGGGACTGCCCTTTGCTCTAGGATTTTCTGCCCCAAAATGGGCAGCCTTGGGGAGCCCAGTTATGGCAGGTGCCTCCAGCTGATAACGAAACAGAAGGACGCTCTGCTCTAACAGCCTTCTGTTCGGAACAGGCTTTGCATGCACACACTGCTGAACTTGTCCATGCAATCCTCTAGGCTTTGGATCCCACGAGTGACATTCATCTTTTTTGCAGCTGCTTTGCAGGTTTTGCTGAGGATGAATTTTAGGACTTTCAACTGTTAAATTGGTTATATTGTAAATCAAGTCGCTGCACTATAATGGAAACGTTTGTTCTGGAGGAAGAGGCTACAAGAAGAGGGTCTTACATAGACGCTTTGACCAGAGTCTAAATGGGTCAGCAGTTTTGAGAGGTTCTTTGCATGTTTGCTTTTTCCCCCCAGAAATTGGCACAAGGAGACTTTAGGCAAACATTTTTTAACTTTTTGATTATGAAGTTTAACCCTCATACAGAAAAAAGAAGCAGCTTAACAAGTTGTATTAAAGTTAACACCCAAGTCAAAAAGTATGATATTGCTAACTCTCCCACCATAACCTCTCTCTCAGCCATTGAGATCAAAGGCAAAGAAACGACTCTGTTCTCAGCCAATGAGCATGAATGTGCAGTACTGTGGCTGCTTCCAGCCAGTGAGCTGAGCAATCCTCACTACACTCCTTGAGCTGAACGTGTACTGCCCTGTGTCGGTCTTCATTCCGCTCTGGCCTCCCTTTCTGCCATTGCTTTTGTGTTCTGACAAACAGTTTTGACCCAGACCTGCTGACCAGAGGACATATAGGTCATGATACCAGGCCTACCACAAAGAAGTAAGAGGAAGACTATTGTGCTAGATGTTCATACACAGGCTTTCCAGAGGCTGTAGATTCTTCAGGACATTGGATGGAAAAGCAGAGGGTCTAGCTCCACAGGCAAACAGGGAAAGGTGGGAGTCCTTTGGCATTTACAGGGCTCCCTGCAGGTCAGTGCAGCTCAGAAGCATCGGCCAACAAAAGTCTGAACAGGAGCTGTTCAAGCTGTTCAGCCTTCAAGACTCTTCTCAAATGCTGTTTCTTCCATGAACTCTGACCTTCAAATCCCAGTAGCATTTTATTTGAGCCTTTCTCAGGACACTTCTTAAATTCAGGCACAAACTGAAGTTAATGTGCCTTTTCTTAACCCCTTCCCATCCCCACCGCTGTTCTTGCCCTCTCTCAGGAAAACTCTGGTTTCTAACTCAGCGCAGCCTGTTGCGTGTGTCCTGTCATGGCAACTGAATGTAGCAGGTGCTTCCTGAGTATTTGTTGAAGCCTATTGGTCAGTCTCCTGTGGGTTTCATAGACCGTCAGTTCTGAAAGACGCTCCCTTCAAAATGCGCTTTATGGTCAAACCCTCTTCAGAATGCTGTGTATGGTACTGTATCTCCTTTTTGGAGATCCACAGTTTAATTTGTTTAAACTCAGCACTTCCCAGAATTATTTGACCAGAAAACAATCCCTTCTACCTCTTACTCCATGAATGTCCCAAGAGACTGCAGTTTCTAAAACAATATTTTAGAATACTACGGAAGACTTATCTGAGTGCCCAAGCCTAAAGTCAACATTCTTGGGTCAGGCGTCTATTAACAGCTAACCACCTACTTCATTTTAAGGCACTGATCCTCGGTGCCTTGTTTGTGACATCATAAGCAAGCAGCCCCTTCTAACTCTGAAGTTCTATGAATCAAAGGGCATCCCACTCATATTAAATTCCTGCCATATGGTGGCATTGCAATGCGCTGGGCATTTAACAGTGACCAAGATGGGCATGGTCACTGCTCTCATGGTGCTACCCACTGCGAAGGATTTTCTAGGCCTCGCTATTAGGACATAGGTTTTTTAATTTCCAGAATCAATTTTTTTCCAGTTCTAGACTGGTAATTTACTGTCTCATTTATCATGTGTATCAGGTAGAATAAATCTTTAGAATCTAAACTTATGGCCTATCTCGGCTTATGAGTCTATTTCACACAGGAGTTCTGCTTAAGAATCACACATTTAACATGATCACTTAGGTGTATCTAGTTTTTCAGTTTTCATATTTAGCTTTTCTTGTTTTGATTCCATTTTCTGTAGTTTAAAAGGCAAAATCTAATGATATGGCATGAACACTATCGTTCGGGTAGACACTGTTCTAAGCACTTTACACACATTATCTCCCTTAATCTCTTTACCAACCACAGGAGCCACATAGCGGTACCACCCCCATTTTGTAGAGGTTAAACCTGTCCAAAGTCACACAGCTGGTGAAGCTGGGCTTCCACCCCAGGCAGCGTGGACCCTGAGTGTGCTCCCTGAACTCTAACACTAACTGCCACTATTCTTAATAGTCCAACATTGTCCAGTAGGTTTTCCGTTGGAAGTTTAGGGGTTAACAACTCTGAAGAGCTGAACAATCATGTGGGATTTTAAAAATGTCTAAATCTAGCCAGGTAATGTACTGAGGAGGTAATGAAAAATTAAAAGCTTTTTTGTTTTTTGGCTGAGCACTAATCTTTGTGGTTATGAATATATCCACACGCCAGAGAATACTGCACTTTAGATAATAAGTTAACATAAAATTGTTGGTACAGTTTTCAACCTGACAGCTCTGTGTGCCTGATGTGTTTTCTGAAAGTAATTCTAAAGATAAGACTTTACTCTCTGATCTGAAATAGGCTCTTTAAAGATTTCCAGCACCATACAGTACTCATGTAATTGTATCATTTATGTGGAGAAAAGCTATAGTTTTATGGAGTATTTTAATCATAAAACATTGTATTGTCACAAAAAGAAACAGAATACAATCAAGAAATGCCAGCCACACAATGTCAGTGCGAATTCTTGGCATTTAGCTTTAGAAGGCACTTTGCATGGAAATGCATAAAGTATAAACAGGGCACTTTATCTAGGATATGACAAGAAACTTCAAGATTGTAATGTGCATTAAGTTAACATTCCAAACCTATCCTTTCAAATTGTCAGCCAGGAATTTGTTTTTATCATTTCTTTGCAGTTGGCAAATATCTAGACTCTCCTTGAGATATCAGTTTTCACGCTAGTGGTCCCAGTCCCACTGCATGCAACCTGCCATGTGACCTTGACTCCAACACTCCCCTCCACCTGAGCCCAACTGAAGGGGCTGGATCTCTCGGGCCCTGCCCGTTTTACAGCTCTGTGGTTCTAGATTATGAATCATGACATACACGCCAGAAAAAGTGCTTGCTAGAGGGAATGGAATTATAAAATGTGGGCTATGTAAGCATTTTCAAACGATTCATCTTATAGCCAACTGTAGAGAATGTAGGCCATGGCAGCCAGGGTCTATCAGTGATGTACTTGGTTTTGGTGCAGCGATGTACTTGGTTTTCGCTGCTGTGCTCGGTTCCTCACAAGCGCCTTCTGCAGTTCACAGAAACACTCTATCCATGGGCTTCCTGGACCTCCCAGCATAAATGGGGTCTGAGAGATTCTGGGTAAAAGAAGCCATGGTCGCAACCGCCATGGTCTGTGAGATGACTCTGAACAATCCCCTGAGCTTCAGGGAGGTGTGGAACCTGGGGACACACTGCCCATCTCCCCCAGTCCAAGCTGAAGTACTTGTCCTGCAGCTGCTGGCAGTGTTGGCTGCTGACAGTTCTTCAGGGAGACCCTCTCTGAAGAGAGCCTTTGTGGCTGAAAAGAGCTGCTCTGCCCAAAGACACATCCCTTTCTGGGGAAGCCTACAGCAAAGGACAGCACATTCTATGATGGGGCTGTTTAATGGCCGGCCATTGCCTCAGTGGGGTCCAGCTCTGAAGAACCCAGTACTAGAACTAGTACTAGGCTGAGGCCTTTGCTACAACCCCATCTATTGCACCACAGTGCAGCTTCTCCCTGTGCCCATAGATGGCGCCATTGAGCCCACCCCATAAACTTCTGGCTCTGAGATCTCTGCCTCCACTGTAGACCCCAGGGAATCCAGACCTGCCACTGAGAATTGAAGACCTGAGTTTGAATTGGGGCTCTGCTTATTTCTAACTCTGGGTCTAGGAGTAAATTTCCTCTTCAGTAAAATGACAATAATAAAAGATACCTCATGGAATTGTTTTTTACAAGGCCATGAAATGAATCCAAAGCACGCAGTAAATGATTAATTGCAATAATTTACCATTTATTGAGCACTTACTGTAGGCCAGGTACTATTTTATGTACTTCAGCACATGGGAACTCTATGAGGAAGGTAATATCCCTATTTTACAGATGAGAAATCTGAGGCACAGAGAAGGTAACTTCTCCAAAGTCACACAGCTAATAAAAGTCAGATTTCAAACCCAGGCAGCTGAACTGCAGAACCAGCACACTTAGCTAACACTCTGCTGCCTCCCTTTGATAAAAGAAAATGTTTTTAATTTTTGATGAGGATAATTTTTTTTACATTTTGGATGCTGATAAATAAAACCCCAATAATGTCACCTCATTCCAGAAGTACCTTTTAAACAAGGCCATTACAAAAGAAAACATTTTCAAAGCATTTCCATACCATTATTTATATTTTTGTGTTGCTATAGATTATGTTTATTTTTGCCTCCCATCAACCCATATTCATCAAGAGAGTAAATGAAATTGTTGGAGGGACGGGGAACTAATCTGAGGTGACAGCGTTTGCTGCATGAGATCATTTATTTTTGTTGTTTCTCTTTTGATGAAACGTGTACTGAGTTTCTATTTTAATGAAACATGTATTAAGTACAAGGTCAAAGACTAAATAAAACAATGCCACATTTCATGATTAGGTAGTAACTTTGTATACTAAGGGGGCTTAGGTAACATCATACTTCCTCCAGTTTTACACTTCTGCCTCCCCAGGGTCCTGGGGAAGTCGTTTACAATGGGGGGGGGGCACCGGGACACAGGGCCCCGCTACGCACCCCTGACCCCTCATTTACAGTGCGTGGTTGTGCTCACTTCAGACTAGCTGTCTGTTAGCATGTGGTGGAAGGCATTTGCTTCACATTTCACTTCTAATTTGAGCAGATATATACCATAATTTTTATCTTTGGGAATAATGTGTTAACCGTGATTGTTTGGGCCCCTGCTGCACTTTCAAAGTCAGGAAAGTCTTTTTTACTCATTAACACACAAGGCTGCTAAGAGATTTTACGATTTGCAAACAAAGTGGTTTTTCATCTTCTGCTCTTAGATAACAAGGTATTAGAGTGTTCCTTCTAAGCCAAATAAATTAAACATCTAAATAATTTACAGCGCCAGGTACATCTGCCAGACTAGCATAACTGAGTAAAGTCAACAGATTAAAAGTTCCCTTGGCAGTCAGCGAAGGTATGAGACACAGCACCTGGGCCGCCTCCGCTGGGTCTTGTTATTAAATCACAGGCAACAGCTCAGCATCCAGGGTCCCAGGCGACAGGTAGGAGCTGACTGCAGAGGACAGAGCTTTTGTTCCCTTCAATGTCATAGCAGTTAGCACCCATGACCTTAGGAAGTGGAATACTCTTAGAGCAGTAAAGAAAGAGAAAGAAAGAGAAGGGCTTAGGGGAGGAAGAGAGACACAAGGACAGGGGCATCGGTGGGGAAAGGCTGCATATTTCAGTGAGTTATTTGTATGTCACTAAAGTGGGAATTCATCACAATGCACTATTCTGTTTGGAACGTTGAAAGCAGAAACCTAATAAAATGAGATTGTGTGTATGTGTGCAATCTTAGAGCAAAAGTTACAAAAGAGTTAGGGAATATTTTGTATATAGAAACATTATTTATCCCCATCAAGGTCAAAACAAGAACTAGCTAGAGAAATAAATATTTCCCTCTTTCTAATTTCTAGGTTTTGACCAGCACCTGCTTTGGCCCAGAGAAGGAAGGTTTGGTCTACAGAGTGGACGGCAACAATAGAAACATTAGACAGCAGGATCCAGGATGTTATCTGTAATATTCCAGCTTATGGTACTTCTTGGGAAGGTTTGAAGTGCCAGAAATTAGTCATCTCATTTTTTTAAATGGGATTTATTCATCAAATATGGTTGCAAATTTGCACATTTAACGACTGGAGGGCTCAGATGATTAATGGAGGTTTGGGGGCGGGCAACGAACATACGCTCCATCAGTGGAAATCCAGCATGTTCATTGCAACCAGTAGACAAGCAGGGTCCCATCTAAAAAAAATAAATACCTCTTCCTCCTCCCCTAAAGTCTCCTAGAAATCTAAGTGCTACAAAGAAAATGTGAAAGGCAGAACTATGCTTATACTTCTTAACTAAAATTGGCACAGCTTCTCTGGAGATGAATGGGGTAGGAAAAAAACAAAACATTCCAGGTGTCACCTCTGGTAATTACAGGGCACCTGCTCCTCCGGTAGTCCCACTGGGGAGGGGCGAGGATTGAAGACACTGAGGATAAGGGTGATGGGGATGATTTACGGCGCTCCTGACCCACAAAGCACCTCCAGTTAAGGCAAGACCATTAAACTGGGTTCCTTGCTAAATTCTCATGGGACACGGTAACCTTTACATTTGCATTTAGGAATAAAGGGCACAAGAGAAGCTTCCCATGTCTCGTTTGTGACTATGACCTTGAAAATGTCCACAGACTATTGTTGTCATGTTGAGTCTGCAGCCAGGAAGGCAGAAATCACTGCAGCCAGAAATCACTGCAGCAAAACAGGTGTGAACATCCCCCTATTTGAGAGGCAGCTTTCTTTGAAGCTGGAAAATCAAGGACGCTGGTACCTTCAAGGAAACAAGGATATAATTATCACAATACCCAACTGGCCGGTGACCTTCCATTCCTCAGGCCTGCCCGACTCCCTTCCCTGGCACCAGCCCAGGTCCTCACAGACGGAGCTCTGTGTCCCAGACCGATCACAAGGAGGAGCAACCCACTCACACGCCCTTTGAAAGCATTCTTAATCTCTTTCTACTACACTGCTTCTGCTGACATAAATCCGCCAGCCCTGGGGGCCTCGGAAACCCCCATAAGAGGAGGCCCGTTCAGGCCAAGCAGAGCCTGAGCCACTAAGAGGTAGAATTTATGCTTCCTCTCACCTGGGCTGCCCATGGCCTCTACTCCAGTCTGTTTGTGAAGGTTAGAGCAAAACCTCCCAGCTCCTTGCCAAGTCTGCCATCATCACCTCGGCCACAGAAGCAGACTTCTCAAGGCCATTGGAAGCTAATAACAGCGACTCTCAGCTTCATTATTCTATTTGAAACGTTGAAAGCAGAAGCTTAATAAAATGAGTTCAGAAAAACAAAAAGAGCTATAAATTATCCTTTGAAAGGAGTGGCTAAAGAAGTCATCTACTCAAAATATCTAGGGGCTACTTCTCAGTCACAGCAATAGTCCTGTATTGGGTTTCCTTCCCTTCACTGTACAGCAAAAGCCTTGGCTGTATTCTCTTAGCGCAGATTTCCTTTCTGCTTCCAGGATTCAAGTGTCCAGAGTTAGGAGTTAACACAGCAGTCCCTACCCAACCCCTTCACACACACACACACACACACACACACACACACACACACACACACACCGTTTAGCAGATAAAACCTTCCCCAATGTCTTTTTAATCTTCACCTGAGGATATATTTATTAATTTTAGAGAGAGAGGAAGGGAGAGAGAAAGGGAAACATTGATCGGTTAAACTCTCCTATGCACTCTGACCAGGGATCGAACTCACAACATTTTGGGGTACAGGATGACGCTCCAACCAACTGAACCACCTGGCCAGGGCCCCAATGCTTTGTTTTTTTGGGTTTTTTAAAAAATATTTTATTTATTTATCTTTAGAGGGAAAGAGAAGGAGAGAGGGAGAGAAACATCAATGTATGGTTGCCTTTCGTGCATCCCCTGCTGGGAACTGGCCTGCAGGGAACCGGTCTGCAACCCAGGACTGTGCCCTGACTGGGAATCGAACCGCGATTGTCTGGTTCACAGGCCCGTGCTCAATCCACTGAGCTACACCAGCCAGGGCTTGTTTTGTTTTTAAAATTAGAATGGTATTCAAATGAATCATTGGAATTAGGGCAGCCTATGATAATAGGTCATGAATATCCAACAGATCATAATGTAAGCTTCTTGAGGGGAGGGCTCATATCTGATTCATCTTTCCATCTTCGTAACGGAAACACCAGGAACTCAATAAATGTCTATGAATTGATGAAATGAAGAAAAATATAAATAGTGAGCGATGATTTTAGAATTCACTAGTCAAAGTTAACTTACAACTTTAGCATTTATAATTCATCATCGAAGAACCCCATCACCTGAGGGGCTGAATGGACAGTCAAGATTTTAATAGGAGCTATTGCCTCATGTGGTAACTACAAAATATATGGGCTAAAAATAGAGTGAGCGAACAGGAATCAACCAGCGATGTTCAAACCTGACAGTAAACTCAGGTTTGAAATGCTGAAGACTTGCAAGACTCTATAAATATCTATATGCACCTAACCTAAGTATATCAATTACTTTCTTTCTTTATTTTTTTTGGAAGATTTTATTATTTTATTTTTAGAGAAAGGGAGAAAGAGAGGGAGAGAAACATTAACATGTAAGAGAAACATCCACTGGTTGCCTCTCGCACACCCCCACTTGGGGACCTGGCCTGCAACCCAAGCCTGTGCCCTGATGGGGAAACCAGTGACCTTTGGGTTCACAGTCCAGCACTTACTCCACTGAGCCACACCAGCCAAGGCTATCAATGACGCTCTTGATTTTTTTCATTCATTTTCATGATAAGCTTTCAAAACATGAGGGGAAGGAAGGAAGGAGGAATTAAAGAAAGGAAGGCCAGGTGGAAAGTGCTGATCAGGAAATAATCAATAGCCTTAACTTTATTCGTTCCATCCAATCACACAGGCTCTCCTTAGAACCCTCAGTCCTGCATGTTTAAAAGCATTTATTCCACAATTTCAAGGAGCCGAAAACCCCACAATCTATTTTAACATAAGGTCATCCAAAATCCTATAGTCGGGCCGTTCACCCTGCAGCAAGCCTCAGACACGTTCACTAGGGACACATTCCAGAAGTTTTATTCTCTTTGGTGCAACTTTCAAAGCTCAGGGACAAGAAGAATCAGAGGTACTGTTTATTGAGCACTTGCTATGTGCCGGACATCTTCCTAAAGAACTTCTCGTGCATTTTCTTGGCCACCTCTCACTACAGACAGCTGCCATCTCCAGATGAGGAGACAGATGTTAAGGAGGTAACATAAGAGAACCACAGGAATGGGCAGAGTCAAGATACGAATCCACAGCCGTCAGCCTCCAAGCTGAAACTCGTAAGTGCCACACAGCAGATGTCTCCACAGCATCGTATTTCTCTCAACTCACTGTCCCTGGATTAGTCATAAAATCTTCAAGTCAGCAAGCATTTGGTGGGAAAATACGAGCACATAAGGGAAGAGGAGTATGAAGGGAGTACATGAAACAGTCCTCGCCTAGAAGGACCTACTGTCTTCTTGGAGAGACAGGACAGGAAATAGTCTGGGAACAGTCCTGACTGTACAGAATGCTAAAGGAAAGTTAAACCATGCATCGAAATGGATGGCACAGCCAATAAACACGAGGGTGACCAGGAAGCAGAAAGAGAAAATGCTGGATGGTCTCATTAAAGTCTCATTAAGAAGCTGAGATTCGATGGGACTGTTATAGGATCTGGACAGAAAGAGACAGAAGCAAAGGTTGGTCAGGTCAGCTCCTGACTACCTGGGCTGCCAGGGCCCAGTCTGTCCAGGCTGCAGACCTCAGAGCAGAGCTGGGCCAGGAAAGAGCACCCAGGGTAACACCAACACCATGAGCCAGAAGCACCCCCACTGAGGTGTCTGTATAAAGGCACTGGGCCAAAGGTGATGTGCAAGAACAAGACAAAAGGTAAGGACCAAAGAGCCTAGTTCAAGGCCAGAGAATTGGGGAGGGAGGCAGAAATGAAATCTGGAGAATTTCCCCCAACTGCTTCATTCCAAAGATGGATAATCCTATGAGTTAAGACCAAAGGGTAGCAATGACAACGGTTTTAAAAAAGGGTCAGATTGGCTTGGGTATATTTAGAAGGTATAGCCAATAGTATCTCCCAGCAGACTGAACAGGGGTGTGAGGAAAACAAAACAAAGAACAGGAGACAAGAGAAACCCCGAGGTCTTGGCTCCAGTTCGGTGAGGAAATGGAGTCACCCTGGAGGGCGACAGAGAGGTTGAAGATGTCTGCTGCCGGTCCAGGAGGAGTGAAGCAACGTGGGCTACAGAGGGAAATCGGTCTCAGAGCCCAGGCTTTAGCAAATATCTTAAGAACTTGGCATTTGGGGGTGGGAGAAACAACTTTCCAGAATTAATAAGAATTTTAATAAACTGGTTAGAAAAATCTCAAAACCGAGTTTGCATTACGACTTTCATACTCCTGACCCTCCCGAGCTTTCTGATTATCTGGGTCCTTTTCCTGCCCTTACTCCTCCCCTCTGCCACCTCAGGTAAAATCCATATTTGTCTAAGTTGCTTCTGGCAGGATAACAATGGGGCCATCACTCCCAGTGGGAATAAATGTCCCTTCTCACAGTAAACTTTACAGAAACAGTGGTTCTCTGCTGTTGACACTCTGGTAGGACCGCCACGAACCCGATCACCTTCCTACTCTTCAGGTTGTTGGGCCAGTGGCTGCCTTGGTCCTCTTGGCCGTCTCAGAGTTTTTCTCAGTTGACAGGAGGAAGATTGCAGGTCAACATCACCAGTCGGTAACCCTGCAATGCATCAGGATTCATTCAGTGTTCTTATCACTAGTGTTTCTTTATCTTGGTTATAAGTCAGGGTCACTGTGATTTTTTAAGACAGCATATGAAAGGGGAGAGGCGATTGATCATTGTAGGAATCAAAGACTGAGCTAGACATAAGAGCAGATGTCTTTTTTCATGGATGCAGGAAGTTTCATTGGTTCATATCCTCCCTAGTCATTGCTAGGTGGTAGCTATGAGATTTGGATTCAACAACATGTATCGATCTACAAGCAGAGCTTAAGTGCTCCTGCTTATGTTCATTGCATTTAATGCTCACATCGATAGGGAGAGGTGGTATGATCTTATGTTAGAGTGGGGGCGGGGGAGCTTCAGAGATAAAGTGACAGTCTGCCTAAACCCACACCACCCCTGCGTGGCACGAACGGGGCTTTCAAAACAGGCCTCTAAGGGCTCTCACCATCATGCCACACTTATGCCTCATAATATAAGCAAATAACAGAAGATTTAAGGCAAAACTAGATAGTCTCTAAGCCCTGTGAGAGCCAAAGATGACATGTCTTCTTTTGAAAAAGAAAATGTGGGGGGGGGGGGGAGAAATTTCACCTTTCACTATGGAGATCACACACTTAGTTGCCAGGAAAAGGTGGATATACACTTGATTCAAATGCCTAAAAGACGTGATATTGGAAAGAGGAATTTTCCTTTTTTCCACTTGCTCAAAAGAGTGTCTAAATTCCAGAGACAGAGAAAACTAATAAATGCTTACTCTGGGTAGGTACTCTGTTAAGTGCTTTCCGTACATTTCTCTTAATCTTTGCATTAGTCCTGTGAGGCAAATACGATTATCTCCTGTATTTGACAGATGAAGAAACTGAGCATCTTTCTGGTTAAGGTTTGTGTTCTTACCCGCAGTACACCAAGCCCAGGAGAGGCAGACCAGGATTCCAGCCCACAAAGACCTGAGGACCTCTCCATTTCCTCCGAAGCTCAGCACACGGCATTTGGAAACAGCTTCCCCCCGCCCCCCCCCCCCCCACCCCCCCAGGTAGCTGCTCTCAAACTTCAGTCCTCGGCAAGGAAGCTGAGAGCTTTCAGGCTGATGCCTTGGCATTTCTGACTCAGTTATAAAATGAAGCACATTCTCTTGGCCCAGCAATTTCATTTCTAGGAATTCTCCCTAAGAAAACAGTAGGTATATGTATACAAAGATTAATGCGCAAGTAAGTTCTATATATTGTTATTTTAGTTACTTATCACTAAGTGACTAATACTGTTACCAGGTTATTAGACTCAAGTGTCCAATGGGAGCCAGACTAGACCCATCAGAGTACGTCCATACTGGAACTGGGATGAAGCCACTGAAAATCATGTTGTGGAAGAATATTGGATAACATGGGAACACTCCTATGATACATCGAGTGATCAAAAGCTGGTGCTATCCCAATTGCATAGTATACCTACAGGGTGTATAACATTTGTTGAAAAAATACTAAAAGAAATATTCTAAACTTTGAGGAAACACATGACCTCATTTAATTTGGCTCAAGGCTGACAAGAGGCTTCTTTAGCCAGAGGTTTAATGCAGGGTCTTTGTGAGGCTCTGTAACTATCAACAAGTCTTCCCATTGCTCGTGGAAGTGAGTCCAGACTTCTTAACTTAGGCTGAGAGACCTTAATGACTCTAAGTCATCTTCTGACCATCTATCCAACATCTCTCTGCTTTGCTCACTCTGCTTCACTCACACGGGCCATGTTTAGATCCTAGATTATACCTGCTCAGCCCTACTTCTCTGCAGGGCCTTTGCACATGCTGCTCCTTCTGCCTGGAATGCTTCCCTCATGCTTTTCCATTGCTGGCTTCTTTCTTCAGGTCTCAGCTTACATGCCACTCCTCAGGGGGTCCTTCCTCTACTACCTAATATAATGTGGGCATCCCCTTTTATCCTCCTGCCCAGCACCCTGTTCTTTTTCTATTTTAGTGCATATGATAACTTATAATGACATATTTATGGGTTTTTTTCTTTTACTTGTTCACTGCCTGCCTTTTCAGAAAGCTAAGCCCTGTGTGGGTAAGATCCCACGGTTGGCTACTCAGGTGGCTATTCATGGTAGGCACTCAATGAAGACTTGCTGAATGAATGAATAAAGGAACAAAGTTAAAACAAAGTTACTAGATACTGACTCTGTACCCAGCAAAGTGCCACGGAAGATTAGACACAGACTAGATAGCAGGTAATCAACGTAAATCTGTGTGACACACAGGCAACAGGAATCCATGCAAGGGAGTGCTTCACTTACTTCTAAACCACTTTTTAAGAATGGTTCACTGCACTTAACTGTGTCCTGCATCCCAGAAGTAATATGAACTAGACAGAAGCATCACTGAGCACAGGTCTCCTAGTTTTCTAAAGGACCTAGCACTCCTCCGTAGGTTGATGTGGAGTCCCACCTGTAATACTTTGCACGCCCTCAGAGCCCCCTTTGCCTCACGCAGTCCCTCAGAATCTGACTTCCAGGGGAGAGACCCTGCTGAACTGCACTCTGGGAGCTTGTCCAAGGTCCCCAGGGCTGTGGGTCACAAGTAGAAGTCATCATGTCTCCTGAGGAACCACACGAAATACAGAAATGGTGGCCAAAAAAATCTCTTTCGTGTATAAAAGAGTAATCTTCATGTATAAAATTTTGTAGGAGACCTAAGAATAATTATAAGAAAAAATGAAACACAATTCTACACATTAACTTAATTCTCCCTCCGCAGATTGGAAAACGGCAGCCCTTCTCTGACTGCAGAGGCAGAACCTGCAAGGGCTGGCTGAGGCCCACCAGTGTTCCAAAGCCGCGCTGTCTGCTGACATGACACTGAGTTTGCAGTGGGGGCTGGGGTGGCATAAATATTTTCCATGCCCTATTCAAACAGCAACTTCTATCTGCTACCATGCTATCAATTTTTCCAACCGTTGATTGCAAATGCACCTCATAAATCAATCTGTACAAGAGGTCAGAAGCCAACCACAGCCAATTAAAGCCTCTCAGCAATAATTCATCCAAGATCTGAGTCAGGGATTTTTTTTTACAAGTCCTAGGAGGCTCTTGTTTATTCTAATCAGATCAGTAGAGGAAGAGCTAAATTGGGTAGAACCCGCATTTTTCTCTTATCCCAGAACATAAACTCAGATGTTTTTATAAGGAAAGGAAGAGGAAAAGGAGAAAGCTATGAGGAAGGAGTGGGCTGAAGAGTGAGAACACTTTCTCCACGTGAGGCAGCATTCTGGAGGCCCTCCCGAGGCTATGCCTGCTGCCCTGAGTCCCGGTCAAAGAGGTGTCACAAATAAATACGACGAAGCTGCTCTTCAGTGAGTGCCTGTGACCACCACGCCCTGGGGAAGACTGAAATAAACCAGTATGTGGGATGCTTTTCGGTAGACTTTAGACTAGGAAAAATTACCCAGGTGTGAGCAAGTGCTGGAAAAACATGGAGGCTATACAGCATGTACTTTATCAATACATAACTTACACACATTAATATACTGTAGGTATACAGCGGTCACTGTACTTTTACCGCAGACCTGTGCTGGAAGCTGAGTGAACATGGACGAATTCCCTGGCTTTCTAACCGTCCGTTTCCTATCTGTTAGATAGGCACTAATAACAGCACCAATGGGCATGTGGTAGATTAAATCAGTTGTTTGCAAAGCACTCACGTGCTCTCTGGTCCCCAGAGTGGCCGCTCAGTACTGGCTATGACTAAACATGATGCCAGGCACTAGGCCGTGCTGCAGGGCTCCCTGGTTATCGGCTCATTCCGTGTCAAGATTCTCCCTGCTGCCCTGGGTCTAGCCAGACTCTTGACTGATCACTCGCGGGGCCTGCAATGACATCTGCTGGAGGTCGGGACTGAGGAACTGCAGGCTCCTGCAGGCCAGTTGCTCAGGGCAGTGGCCTCAGCCTCCTCCGTGTGGCAGAACAGAGACTGGGCGGCTCGTGTCTGTTGGAGGGGCTTGGTGCCGCCCCAAAACACTCCTGCCCGATTAACAAGGCTCTGATCTAACCCCTCTCACATGAGCAAACCTCCCAGCTACTTTTTACAATGAAATGCTTTATTTTCTAATCATAAATGTACAAATAAATACTTATCATAACAGTTTGCAGATTTGAAATGTATAAAGAAAAAAAATAACAGACTCCCTATTTTCCCTCTTTGGTCCCCACCCACTACCTGCATCCTGAGGTGACCGATGGCAGTTGTTCTGTGAATATCTTCTCATGACTTGTAAATACCAGGGGTGACCCAAAAAATCCAGGAATTTATTCATAAAAGGTTGTGCATCCATTCTTACATGTTTAAACTTCAGTCACCTTCAAAGTACCCTGTACTTGATCAAGACTTTTTTCCCACTACTCAAAACAGTTTTTGAACTCATCAATTTTGATGCCTTTTAGCATGTCTGCCTTTTTTTGTTTCGCCTCTTCCACATTGGAAAAACATTTCCCTTTGAGGACTTTTTTCATGGGGGAAACAAAAAAAAGTCACCGGGGTGAGATTGGGTAAATAGGGAGGGTGGGGCACCAGGGTCCAGCAGTTTTTTGGTCAAAAACTGCTGAACACTCAGAGCAGTGTGGTCAGGCATGCTTGTAAATGAAATTAAATCAAGAAATAGGAAAACGCCACTGAAAGAGTCTTCAAAAATAATTTCACTGAAGCCGAATGCAGCCTCTCACAACAGCACCAGCTGGTGCTGATACAGATGGGTTCCTGGAACACTCATCTAGTGGGGGAAGCTTGTACTACAAGGGGCCTTCCGTTCAGAAGATAATTCATGGGTTTTTTGGGTCCCGCCCCCATACTTAAAAAATACTTTTAAAGCATGTCTACAAGCACATATAATCATATAGATATATGATAACTATTACTTTGTAACTAACTTGCCGTCCTTTCTCCCACAGTACAAAATTGCATGGACACCTTTCCCAAGGATTATTTAGAAACTCTAGACAAAAACTGCGAGGTCTTTACCCAAGTTCTGCAGGACACTCAGCAAAGGGAATGGAAATGTCAGCTTTGTCTTCCTTGTTATTATCATTCAGATTTCACCCAAAGCCAAAGCCTAGGTTCCAAAACCCACTTTGGGATGAAGAAACTGTGATCCAAGACTCATAACTGTTTTATTTCTCTGTAAAACCAGAATAGCTGTGGCTACTTATGGTGGGTTTTTCTCCCTTAGGAAATTCTCTTTGTCTTCAGATTTTGCCTAGATTTCGAGACAAGTGCCGAGGAAAGCCGACAGCGAGGGAGACTGCCTCCCTCTCAGAGGTCCCTCTGCAGCTCCCCACACCACACAGTCCTATCTGAGGATGCGGACATGGTGTGAGTGCCCACGCACACAAATCCTGTCCACACTGTGGTGATGCCGTGTGGGCTGATCGGCCCTCAGCCACACCAGCCAGGAGCACGGAGCCCCTCAGGAAACACGTCACAATAATCAGGGTGCGCCCGAGGCCCTGAGCTGTTGGAACAGGTGGCATTTCAGTGACACTGAGTGAGACCGAGGGTAGCGTTAGAACTCATCACATCCTAGGCAGTTCCTGAGAAAACGAACATGAAGCCGAATCCTGTCCCACACCGTGGGACGTGGGAAAATTCACAGCAGCCGTGCCCAGCCCTGCCATCCCCTTTGTTCTGTATTCACCACCAGCATCACCAACTAGAGATGGGGAGGTTCTTGGGATGAGGGCCTCAGGTGTCTCCCTCAACTCTGCTGGGAAGACAAGAGACCAACACACCCCTGTGTCGGGGCAGGCACATAAATAAAGAGACACAGCTGAGTGAATCGAGATGAGAGCGAAGAGAAAGTAATGTGTCCAGGGAGAGAAAAGGGTGCTCTGACACCAAGCCTAAGCCCCTAAATCCTGCCTAGTACTCACAAGGATAAGGAGTCTCCTTCCAGCTGGAAACAGAACAGCCCTCCTAGAGTTATTTACTACTCACCTACCGTGTTTATTATTGTTTGAGAGCCAGAGAAAGTGGCTGTGTTTACGGCAGGTTAAAGGGAAATCCGAACCCTGCACACAGGATTCGTGAGACTCCTGGAGCCTGCTGGAGATGAGACAGTAATAATCGCGAGGCGTGGGGACCCTCACCGATAGACACGCGTGTTCTCCAATCGCCGCGTGTATGCATTTGTCACTGGACTGTGAGCTTCTCGAAGACAGGGGGCGTTTCATTCCCTGCACATCCTCTCCCAACCATCCTTTCACAGGAAATGAGATTTATGAAGCAGGAGCTCCATAAATCCTTGGGAAATGGACTCAACCAGAGAACAGAATCCGTTCTGATTGTCAGTAAAAGCCACTTAATCTTCAGCTGATACTATTCAGAGTCTAGTACAGGAGGGATCAGATTAGCCAGCACACAAGGAAGAGACACACAGAAGTTAAAGGAGATGCTGCTTCCAACTTTCCCAGCAGATTAAGTGCAAAAGCTATTATCGTTCCTAGAGTGAGTGACTCCATTCATTAAAATATTTTTTATTTTCTCACTAAAATTTTTACCATGGTGGTCAACTCCCCCCCTTCTCTTCATTTTAAACATGAGACTCAAAATTGAAAAAGAGAAATATATCCCAATCCCCTAGTACAGTGCCTGGTATGTGCTCCAAAATGCTGGTTTTCTTTTTCTTTCTTCTATCTTGTGGACTTTAATTATCGAAGTGGGAGTAAACTGAGGCAGATCATTTCCTGAGAGCACAGTTTGGCTGGAGAAGGAAAGGTGAGAGCCAGGAGGGGATTCTGTGATCAACATGGGAAAAGGTACTGTTTCAGTGAAGACTACAGTTCGCCAGCAAAAAAGAACACATGGGAATATCTGCAATACCAAGGCCTCTTGATGCTGAGAAGCCAGACTGAAGACATCCAGGAGAACCCTAACTCCGAGTCTCCTCAATGAAAACAAGAAATGGAAGGAAAACTTCTCAGACTCCAGAATACGCGTTCTCTTTCTACACACACACACACACACACACACACACTCATGTGTGTATAAGGATATGAAAATGTATTATGGGTAACTGCCTTCTTACAAACTTAACCTCTCATATGGGCATGGCTCATTTTTTAGAAATCTTTGACAAATTTGGCGTGTTCAAATTTGTGCAAAACTCAGAAGTGCTGATTTTAAAAAGTATAGAATACAATTCTGTCAAAAAAGCCAAAGCAAGATTCTGAGGCCGTTTTCCCCTCTAATTTTAATTTGTTTCTGCTACTATTTTTTCTTTTAAGTTTTTTCTTTCCCAGCCATATTTTTTCCAATGCCATCATTTTAGTTTCAAATACTACTATTGTAAGTGTGCTTTTATCATAGCAAAGTTTGCATTATATATACGTTCTTTTTATTCAATAAATATTGATTTAATTGTCAACACTGTACCAAGAAGTGACTTTTTTTTTAAATTATTTATTTATTTATTTATCTTTAGAGGGGAAGGAGAGAGGGAGAGAAAAATCAAGGTATGGTTGCCTCTAATGCATCCCCTGCAGGGAACTGGCCTGCAGGGAACCTGCCTGCAACCCAGGCATGTGCCCTGACTGGGAATTGAACTGCGGTCCTCTGGTTCACAGGCCTGTGCTCAATCCACTGAGCTACACCAGCCAGGGCAAGAAGTGACTTTTAAGAAGTTAAAGACATCTTTGAGTCTGTCTTTTCCTATAGTCTTTCTTACTAAGACCATCTGTCTCATATGCCTAAAAAAAATAAATGAACAAAACTACCAGGCTATAAAGGGAACTTAAAGTAGGTTATAAACACTACAAATAAATAACATCACTACGCTAAAAAGGGACATAAAAGGAACTGGCTTAAATAATGATGGTAAATTGTATCTCAACTAGAAATCATTAGGCTAAAAGCAAAAAGAACTAGCTATAAATCCTTTATTCTATTTAGCAAGTGTGTTTCTCATGAAATGTTTACTAAAGCAAATATATAAATATGTTTTAGATAATCACAGCCTGGTTTCTCTCTGTTGATAGAAAAGTCACAAATAAGAAAAGGGGGAAGGTTAAAATCAACCCTGTGTTGCTGGATTAGAATACAAGCTATCATTATAAACTCATAATATTATGTATGCATGTATGTGTGTGTATACATACATACATACAAACAACAGACAGATATGTACAGAAAGATACATATGGAAATACAGTTGGGTAGAGACAGTACTAATGGGTATATGTTCATGGTTTATAGATACATTATTTCCTAGATCCGTCTGCTGATAGGGCTGATGATACCCATGCTCAACGAGCACACCTAGTGCCCAGATCTTGGTTTCTAAACACCATTCTCCAATAAAAGCAACCAGGGCTTCTTGGAGAAGTGGCAGGGCAGGGGGAGAGAAAATGAGTCTGGAAAATTTTGTAGAGCCAAAAATTAGGAAGGTGCTCAAAATAAGATGAAGGCATGTCCAAAGAAAACAAGAATCTACCTAAAGGAGCTCCTAATGGACAAGTTAGGACAATTTTAGCAATACACACACACTCATACACACATACACACACTCTATTAGATTTTGTCCATAGAATAAAAAAAATCCATGAGTCCGGACATATAAATATGTGATTAAATAGGTAATAATAAATAAGTGGCTAAGAAGAAACAGCTTTCCTTTATAGAATTCCAGTGACTAGATGTGGAAAGAAAGAAGAAAATAGAAAATCCTCATTAGGCAAATATCATAGTAATATTTATCATAGACAAGATGCACAGAGGGATGCTAAAAAAAATCAATGGACAAAAATAGATTTGCAAAGTCTCCAAGTATTTCCCTCAAGATATTTATTTACTACACAAGAGAAAGACAGTCATCTGCAGTGGGGAAACCTGCAGCCACCACCTTAACCGAGTGGTCAAAGTTAAAATCACCAATAATCAGTCATACTGACATCATGAACCCTTTGTTTTGAAAATGACACAATGTCACTTCTGTGATGTTCATGCCAAAGAATGCCTAACCTCACTCTAATCATGAGAAAACATCAGAAATCCAAATTGGGGGACATCCTATGAAATGAAGAGCACTCTTCAAGTTTGTCAAGGTCATGAAAGGCATGAAAAGCTATGAAACTGTTACAGACTACTGGAGACTAAGTAGAATTAACAACCAGATGCGATATGGGATGTGGGGTAAGATTCTAAGACAGAAAAAGGATGGTAGTGGAAAAACTGGTGAAATCCAAATTGTATTAATGTTGATTTCCTGGGTTTGATCCTTACACTATGGTTGTGTAAGATGTTAATATTTGGGGAAGGTGGGTGAAGGGTATCCATGAACTCTCTGCACTATTTTTCAACTTCTAAAATAAGTTTAAAATTTGTTTCAAATAAGTTTTTAAAAGATTAAACCCTAGTTTTGCCCTAAAAGAAAATTTAATGGGAAAAAAAGTGGAGAAAATTGAGAGTTAAGATACCACTTACATAGAGCATTCCATTTCTGGCTTCTCCCTTCTCTATTTTCCCATAGCATTTACCACATTCTAAAACATTATATAATTTACTTATTTTTCACATGTGTGCTTATTGCATACCACCTTACTAGAATACTAGTTCTCTGAGGGACAGACTCTATTTTGTTTATGGTTTATCTTGAGATCCCAGAACAGTCTAGCACAATGTAATTAATCAATATATATGTGTGTGTGTGATAAACAAATGAATAAATATTTGGAAGAAGAATAAATGCAAAGCAGCATAATGTACAGAAGATGCTTTGACCTCACATGTCTGCAGGACTTTGCAGGTAACTTACATACGTGAAAGCGTGTCTGTGTTGGTCCTGATGCATCTCATGTGGCCCAGGGAATGCCTGCTACATAGAGGACACAACAAATATTGGCTAAAATAACTCATATGAGATCTTTTTATTAGTTGGATGCAAATTATACATCTGAAATTTTAGTGGTGTTTTCATTGTGTAAATGTCACTATATCAACTTACCCAACATTAAAGGACGATAAAACTAAATTTATTGGTCAATACAAAGATATTTTGTATAAAACTGTTTTATCTGCTCCATACTAAAATTTTTACTTTCTCTCTGAATGAAACAAGTTTGTCAGAGGGAACGATAGTTCTCAAAAATGTTGTACTAAGATGTAGTGATAATGTCATATAAGACTGGTGGAAATATCAATTGCTATAACCTTTCTAAAAAGCAATTAAGCATCATGTGTCAGGATTCTAAAAAAAATGTGCATGAGTTTCACAAAGCAATTTTTCTTCTGGAATCTGTCTTCCAAACTGGACTCTGTGGACATAGCCATCACAGAGTTAGCCATGCATTAGAGACAGTTAGCAGATGAAAGAGTGACCAAAATAGGTAAGTACATAGTGATGTATCTAAATTATGGGTGATTTTGCAGGCACTAAAATGCATGTTCATGAGTTGCTTTTAGTACGGTAAGAAAGTGCTTGTGCTAGAATAAGTGAGAAAGAGGAGGATACTAAATTATACAAGGACTATTATCACAATTATACAAAATGTAATTTTAAAAAGTGGAAGTATGGAAGTTCTTTGGGAATTTCCCCTACTTCTTTGTACTTTACTTTTCATTCAGTCTACAATTAACATATACTACTTCTAAAATCAGAAAAGATGCCAATGATGAAACATTAAAGTACTTGATCGATTTTAAAATTACTATAAGAAAAAGGCCAAAAGCCAAAGTAAAATTGATGTGAAAACTTACAGTATTACCAGAATAAATGCTAAGTGGATTCAGGATCTAAAGGTAAAAAATGCAACCAGAAAATTTATAAAAGAAAACATGAATGAATTCCTTATAATCCATTGTGGGGAAATTCTAACTATGATTTAAAGGCTAGAAGAAATAAAAAGGAAAAATACATTTGAATTCATTAAAAACCTTATGGAGAAACAAAAAATACCACAAACAAACAACAACAATGCCAACAAAAGACAAATGGTGCCGGGATATTTGCAACTCTCTTCATAAAGGGCTAATTTCCCTGATATGTGGAAGGCTCTTAAAATTGAGATGGAAAACAGCAAAACCTGAGAGAAAACTGGGCAGACTGTGACCACACAGTTTATAGAAAAGATACACAATGACTTTTAAACGTATGATAAATGCTCAACTTCTTTCATAATAAGACTGTAAATGAATCTCACTTATTAGCTGGCAGAAACCCACAAGCCTGAGAACACTGCGAGGCTGGGGGCTGGGGAGGGGGCAGGCCTCTCACACGCTATTGGTAGGATGAATAATGGTACGTTCCTATGGAGGACAGTTTGGCTTTATCTATCAAAATTACACATGCATTTACCCTTTGACCAGCAATCTCATTCCTGAGAATCTTCACTGAAGATGAGCCCCCACAAGTGTGGGGAAACAAATGTATGAATGAATATGGTTATTCACAGTAGCATTATTTAATAGCAAATGATCAGAGATGGCCCACATGTCCATCAATGGGGAACTGGCTGGATCATCCACATAATAGAGAGCCTTGCAGCCATGAAAGAGAATGATGTACTGATGCAGAGAGCTCGCCATATACGTTATTAAAGAAAAAACACAAGATGCAAACCTGTATGTATAGTATACTACTTTTGATGTAAAAAAGAAAGGAATGTGAATATATGAGTTCTGTGCATAAGATATCCACCCGTGTAATATGAAAAAGAGACATTTATTGAAGAAGATACAAGAAACAAGAAACATTGTACATTGGGACAATGATGCCTCAGTCCCCTTCAGAGTAGGCACCTTGGGACCTCACACAGTTCTCCCAACCACCATCAGCTGTCCTGTCATATTTTTCTGAATCTCATCGTCAGTCTTGAAATCTCTTCCCTTTCAAAGATGATTTTAGTTTGGGGAAAAGTCAGAAGTCACAGAGCCCCAAATCTGGGCTATAGTGGGGTTAAGTCACCTGGGTGATTTGATGTTTTGCCAAAAAACTCTGCAAGAGACGTGATGCAAGAGTGGGCACATTGTCCTGATGAAGCTGCCAATCACCGGTTGCCATAGCTGCAGCCTTCTGGATCATGTGAATAGTTTCTGCACAGGATGCTCAAGCTTAACACAAAATTTGATGCAGGTTCATTGCTCTATTCATTAAGTCATTTTGAATGCAACAGCCTCACAGTACGCATGCTCCTTCAGTGGCATCTACCACCCCCACAGACTAGTACAGTGAAGTTGTCGTTGTTCACTCATGTGCATTTCAGTCCACTCTCCTTGGCTGCCAGGTTACACTGATGTCACACAAACCGTTCTTGTTACATTAACAATGGCTGGACTTTTTCCAGACATACCTCATATAATTAATGCAAATTTCTTTAAAATTTTCAGTGCAGACTGTGTAAGCCCCAAAGCAACATCACATATATAGAAATTATCTTCTCAGTTCTTTTTATTTGGATAGAATTACGTTTTATTACAATCACGTGTGCTCAAGCTCTGTGCGTGTGCCTGCTGTTCTCAGCGTGCTCATTCCTGTCTCCCCTCACTCGATTCACACTGATCGAGGTCCTGCTCCATGTCAGGCACTGTACCAAGTCCCGGGAAAGCTGTGTGGAGCAGCACTATGCTGTCTCCTGGGGGAGACACTTTGGTTGAAAGCATGGTTAGAATTGGCCAAACATGTGCTCTTACAAAAGCTCTGCTTCCAGCTGCTCCTGAGGACGTCAGGCACGTAGGCTGTGCCCAGTGGCAGAAGCTGCACAGCTGGGCAAAGGTGAGCTTCATCGTGAACGTGTGAAGAGATACATACTTCTCTAGAGTCTCAGAGACTGTCGCGCTGTTGGCTTGGGTGTGGGGGAAGCACGGCAAAGTCTGGCTAGAGCTGGTGGTTCTCGTTCTCTGCTGTCATCACTCAGTTCACCACGTCTCTGAGACTTGGTTTTCTGTTTTGCAAAATGCAGTGAGGATTCAGTGTAACAAGGTGATGAGAGTCAAGTACCTGGCACTAGGCCTGACATGCAGCTTATGCCGAAGTGAAGGAGAGAATCAGCACTTATTTCTGAAAATGGTTAGGCTAACTCCGACTATGCCTTTATTACATTTATTCTTTACCACCACTCTGTGAAAGAGCTGTTATTAACAATATCCCCATTTTACACGTAAGGACACTGAGTTCAGAAAGTTGGCAAGCTTGTCTAGGGTCACAAAGCCAGGTGGCAGATGTACATCAAGAATTCAAATCCATGACTGTCTAAGAGCAAATTTTTTATGTTCTTGGTTTTTTATGCCATGATGCCTGTGAAAAGGAAAAAGACTGAATAAGGCTTTTGGTCTCCTGACCCAAAGGGATGAGTTGACCTCTTTTGATAGTATTGGTCCATTACCATTTCACATTTCTCGACATCGTTCCTATAAACCAGGAGTTGCTAACTATTCCTGTAGCAAACTGTAACAATAGCTGCTGCTCCCTTTTGTCTTATACCTGGCCTCCTTCCCCCATTTATGTTACCCATCTCTCCCTTTGACAACTGAACTTATGCATAACCTTTTCTATTTCATTTTTTAAATGATTTTATTTATTTATTGTTAGAAAGGGGAAGGGAGGGAGAAAGAGAGAAACATCAATGTGTGGTTGCCTCTCCAGGGCCCCCTACTGGGGACCTGGCCTGCAACCCAGGCATGTGCCCTAACTGGGAATGGAACCCATAACCCTTTGGTTCACGAGCCAGTGCTCAATCCACTGAGCCACACCAGCCAGGGCAATATATTTCTTATATTTACTCTTGCTAAAAACACTTTGTGTGTCCACACAAAGACTCATACACAAATGTTCAGAACGGCTTTACTAAAATACAAAGGAAAAACATGGAAACAATGCAAATGCCCACCACCAGTAGTATGGATAAACAAATTTGGAAGATCCATGCTATGGAATACTGCCCAGCGATCAAAAAGAACAAGCAAAAGCTACACACAGCAACACGAATGAATTTTTAAAATATTTTGCTGAGTGAAAGAACCCAGACACACAGAGCACGCTCTATGATCCCATTTATCTGAAACTCTAACCTGTAGTGACAGAAAACAGATCAGTGGTTGCTCTGGGGCTGGGAAGTGAAATGGACGATGGAGACTGACAATGAGGAGGGGACGCAGGGAGACTTGGGGGTGATGGAAGTGTACGATGTATTGATTGGACTGGTGGCTACTCAACTGCATGCCTTCTCATGCAAAACTCATTAAACTACACACTTAAAATAGGTGCACTTAATTATATGTAAATTATACTTCAATGACGTGTATGAATGTTTTTAAAGCACCTTTGTGTCTATTTTTTCAGCTGTCCTGCTCTATGAGTGTGCATGCAGTTTGTGGTGAGCGTGTGGTAGGGTGCACGGGTCCAGGCAGCCACTCCCCGGGAACGCGTGTCTGGGAAAGGTCAGATGGGTCTCTTGAAAGTCAGCGCTGTTTTTCCATCACCAGGGGGATCGCTGCGGAACGCCACCCCCGAAGTTCATTATCTCAGCATTTAATGTTTTGTTTTTGTTTTTTCAAAATACAAAAAAGTAATTAGAAGACATGATGGGCAATAACCTCTGTGCCAAATTACCTTCTTTTAATTTGATGATGCTTTTGAATTGTTCAAGCTCAAATAAGTCATTAAAAAACTGCCAGTCTCTTAATAGGATTTTTTTTTTGGAATGTGCATGCCAAGTATTATAAGGAATGTTTTTCATGGTAAACTCTTAACACCCTAAGACATACAATGACCACCGGACCACTGATCTGCTTCAACTGTTCAAAAGGTAATAAGCCACAGTTCACAAGAGGAAATTATTGCTGGCCAGCCTCTAGCAGTCTGGGTTTGACTGTTTCTTTAGTGACATTTACAAAACCCCAATGCTCTCATCAGATCATAAGACTGAATCAGGTTTCAGATTCACTCAGGGTTGATAATTGAGCTCATTCCTGAAAGGCCTGAGGAGCACTAAGCACTGAAGCAAAGCCATGGAAATCAGTGATTTGAATGGGAGAATTGTGAATTTGGTAAAGAAAACAACCCCTATCAGGGTGCTTACGGAACAAGGTTTGCCAAACCCTAGTAAGATTAATGAAGGAAAAACTAAGGATACACTGTCGATCTTGTTTGCTAGGGGAGGAAAAACGAGTAAGGGGGGAAGAAAAGACCAGCCCCGTGTACCCCCTTGCCTGTGAACATGTGGGCCCACGTGGAGGGGCCAGCACCACGTCCCTTCTGGCTGAGGGAATGCAATGTCCGCTTCTCTTCCGCTGATGGCGTTTGCCTTCAGAACAGTTGGCCTCTCTAAATGAAAGCGGAGCAAAATTCCGGGCCATCCTTTGTAGATGTTTGTTCCCTGCAAGGGCAGGGTGACTTCCTAAGTGGGTAAGCTGGCTGAAGATCTGAGCAAGCTTAGGAAAGAGAACGAGGCCTGCCCTTGAACTCCAGGAGTGGTGCACAGCAGCACACGCATGCTCCACCCTGGCTTGGGGCCCTGAAGTGGCAACCAGAGAAGTCTACTCTTTCCTCATTCACACGCCCTCAGACACACTGGCCTTCGGGGCGTCCCTCAACCTGTTAGGCACACCCTGCCTTGGGAACAGCTTTGCCTCAGGTGTCTGTGTGTCTTCCTTTATCTCTTCAAGTCCTCATGCAAATGCACCTTTTCAATAAGGCTTTCTCTCCACTTCCCCCAACCCCCTTAGCCAGCTCCAGTTTTTCTTTTTTCCATAGTTAAGTTCTTCTAACATAGCTTGCAATTCACTCATCCATTATGTTTACGTATAACTCTCCTCCCACAACACGAACTCCGTGAGGGCAGGCTTGTCTGTTTTCCGTTGTGATGGCGCTGATATATGAACAGTGCCTGGTACACAGGAGGCGTTTCGTAATTTTTGAATGAATAGGTGAATGAATTATCTTGCACTTGCCTTATGATGATGCTACTCACTTTCATTGCAGTTGTGTATTTAATTCTTTTTTTCTGACTGGATTCTAAGCTCTGTGTAAGCAGGGACATTGTCTATTTCACTCGGTAAATACTCCCAGCTCTGGCTTTGTGCCAGACACACAAGCAGGCCTTCCACACTCACTTACTGAATAAAGAATTAAGCCATCTTAACTATCTTCCTGAGTATACTGCAAGGGGGATAAGAAGGCCCAGATTCTAAGTAACTTTGGGAATATCTCTTGACCTTAGTGGATTCAGCTTCTCTATAGGAACAATAATAGCGCTGGGCCCTGGTTGGTGTGGCTCAGTGGATTGAGTGCTGGCCGGTGAACCAAAGGGTCGCTGGTTCGATTCCCAGTCAGGGCGCATGCTTTGGTTGTGGGCCGGGTCCCCAGGTGGGAGCTCTTGGGAGGCAACCACACATTGATGTATCTCTCCCTCTTCTTCCCCCTCCCTCACCCTCTCTCTAAAAATAAATAAAGTCTTAAAAAAAAATAGGGTTGGGCCACAGCAACAAGAAAGTCCTGTCCGGACTCTGAAATCCATGTACCCATGCTTTCATGCCATGTCCTCCTCTCTTCTCATCCATTTTAAAAAGTCTAGATCAGGTATGGTTACTAAGATGCATGTGTTTTGAAATTGTTTGTTGCAATACTTGGTGTTCCCAAAAGACCTTTTAGACAGCCCAGGGCTTTGAGACAACAAGCCAATGAGATGGAAGAGCCTGGCGCACCTTTTTTTTTTTTTTTCATCCTCAGCCAAGGACAGGCTTATTGGTCCTTACCAGGGACGGCAGACACAACCCAGCCAGGTGCCCTGGCCTGAAGTCGAACCTGTGACACTCAGTCTACGGAGATGATGATGCTCCAACCTAGTGAGCCACACTGACTGGCTTAGCTTTTGATACTTAGGCCATTTGCCCAAAGTCTGTCTTCCTAAAGGTGCATAAGTTGCTGTCAGTTAAGGAAATCATAAGTTTTTTTTGTAAGTCCCACCTAGAATGGTCTATCCCACTGTTAATCATTTCATTCTAATTGAGATTAAGAAATCTTGTACACAGTACTTCAGAAAATCCTAAGATCCACAAAAGTGATAGAAAGTAGAGTTGAATGTCTCACAGGGCTGGAGGCGGTGAGAACTGACTGAGCTGACTGCTCATTTATTCAGAGCCTTTTCAAGGGTTATCCTTTTTTCCTAAATTCTAGATTTCCTCAATTCTAGACTGAATTCATATCCTGGTTTCTAGTGTCGGATGGATGTGTGATCTACCAATGTCACTTGGAATCGGGAAGTGAAAAAGCTAAGTTCGAGTGGTCTTTGCTTAATAGTGACCAGTCTCCTAAATCGTGGCCCTTCTAAATCATCAAGTCTGTCCCATGCGATGTCACCAAGCGCCATGAGCAGCTTCCTCAGGATGTGGACAAGCCTCTTCAAAGAGAGTGACCTATCATTGAATCCTCTCCAGTGAGGCCTTTGATAGGGGTTCAGCCAAGCCCGGGATTGAGGGGCACTAATGTTAGAAGGGTGGTTGACGAACTGACATTTGAAGACTCAAGGAAAAGGAATTCTCTGGAAAGGCAACAGCGTGTGCAAGGTCCTGAGGACCAAACATGCTTTGTGTGTACAAGTAATACAAAAATACCAGTGAGACTAGTGTATGGTAAGTGAGCCGTCACATGGGGTGGACCTATCTAAGTAAGTTTTATGCGTAATACCCAAGTCTCTCCTCCACAGTTTGGTATGATGGTACTGGCAGTGATAGAACTGAAGATTTTGCACTCAGGTTGGGGGTCCCCAACACAGAGATTGGATCAAAATTCTGTTTCTGGTCTTCTATGACTGATCTTTAACTGGTGGTTGTTTAAATAAAGCCTCTCTACCTCTGATCTAACTTCTGTGCACTTTCTTCACATTCTAACCCCTGCCCTCCTTTTTCTACCCTTGACCACCTTGGTCTTCCAACGCCTCTTCAGTGATCACAGTCCAAGACCATGTGGGTCAGTTCCAACCTCCGCTCCTGACCTGTCCTTGATTTATGACCTAACAAGTCAGCTTCCAAATTATTGCCCTTCCTCATCCCTGATAACTGTTAGTTTCCACCCTTTGTCTGGCTTTCACTCTGGCCTTCTCTCTCTCTCTCTCTAGCAGCGTGCCACTGGTAACACTACAAAAGTACTCTGCCTGGTCCAGCCTGCTTCTAGGTACCATGCACTTTGATGAAAGCTTTGTGCCTGGAGCTCACTTCCCCAACCTTAGGACCAGCCAGATGGCAAGACACTTAGAGAACCAGTGTTGGCTTGTAAGCAGAGCTGGAATCAGAATAAGGAATTGGGGCTGCAACATCTGTTTCTGTTTTCAGAAATAACCTGCACAGTATTTACTGGCAAATACTAACCACCTGTATGGTACAGGTTTCTTTACTTGATGAATTTCTTCTCTGAACTCAGCAGCTCCCCATTTTCTGACCATGCCATTTGGTACTGTGACATGCATAGAGTTTTGCATTTGTTTTTTGTTCTGTGAATATTTTAATACCGCATCTTAACAAAATGTAAAGTTCTAGAAGAGCAAAACCAGTGTCCTGTGTTTTATTTGTAAAGTTTAAGCCTTATAAGTGTTACACCTACAGGTAGTGCCTAATAAATACTGGCTAATTGATATTTGTATTAAGTCAGCTATGAGTTTTTGGCACCAGAGCAGCGGTTACCGAACGCGTAGTCCTCAGTAGACCCACGTCACTGGAGCTAAATGCTACCTCTGAAGTGGCAGCTAAAGTTAGAAAGTGGGAGGCTGAGCAACACGGCCCTCCCACGTCCCTGGAAGGCCCGCAGTTTCACAATTCTGGACAAAAGGGCAGCCCTTCCTGTTTTCTGGGATGATTAGATTGTTCGCTCATCTGTTACTATTCAGTGAATATTATTATAATGTTCTGAGTCACGGGCACGTATTAATACTGTGTGTGAGACACGTGCTCGGCATTATGGAGGACCCGCGCACGAATTCCAAACCGGGATATCCTAGCTCAGCCCGAGTTATGATCTGATAAAATTCGTGAGGAAGAGCCCTGGAGCCAGAATTCGCGAACAATGGGCCTGCCGCGTCAGAATCTGGGCTGCTGGCCGGACTCCTGCCTCCTGGCTGCGACTCGGCGTCCTGGTATAATCAGCCAAACCACAGACTGTGCCTTTTGAACCAGGACTTCCCTTTGCTTCTTTTTCAGGACTTCCCTCTTCTATTGGTAGCAGGATGTCAAAAGCATTCCAATAAACCCCAAGAAATCAGAAAAGGGGGGGGAGACTTTTAACCACTTCACGTGCACAGGCCTTATTCCAAAAGGGATTTGTTAATTTTACCAATGGGCGCGAATGCAATGAAAAAAAAAAGGTCTTACAAATGTGTTTCACCACGCCGACCCTCCTGATACTATGTTCAGCTCCTGGGCTATACAGAAGTTTCATTAATTTGTCGGTTTATTTATTCTTTCGTTCACATATTCACCTATTTAACAAATGTTTATTGAGTTCATACTTTGTGCCTGAGACTTCTAGGAACTATGATGATAGAAAGATGAATAAGATACCAGCTCTGGTCTTAAAGCACTTGGGAAAGAGGAAGAAACAAAACACACACTTAAATAAAACTCTAATGATTTCACTTATATGTGGAATCCAATGAACAAAACATGCAAAGTAGAAACAGACTCGTAGATACAGAGAACAGACTGACAGCTGTCAGAGGGGAGGGGGCCGGGGAGTCTAGGTGACGTAGGTGAAGGGATTAAGCAAAAAAACAAAACCCAACCCCAACAACAGTACGGTGCTAACCAGAAGGAGAGGGGTGTGGGGGAAGGTAGAGGGAGGCGCATGGGGGATCGGTGGTGACTGGAGGACACTGGAATGTGTGGTTGGTGAGCACACAACACAATGCACAGAGGCTGTGTTACAGAATTGCACACTTAAACATCTATAATTTTATTTACTAACGTCACCCCAATAAATTCAATGAAAAAACTATAGATTAAAAGTGTGATAAAGCATCCAAGAAAATTAAAGTGCTAGAGAGACAGGGCTTCCTAGAAGCCTGAGAGAAGGGCTTCGTGGAAGAGGTAGTAGCTGAGGCCTTGGAAAAGGGGGTAGGAAACAGGTACATGGAAATGAGAATGGGGTCGGAGATTGGGAATTAATAGGATTCAAGGCAGAAAAGTCAAAGATCCGAATGTGGAAAGGTGAACAGATTAATTTGATGGGAACAAAATGTGTATAAAAAAGAAAGGCGTGGAGACTCATGAATCCCCACCTAAGAAATTTAGGATACATTCACGGGTGAGTCGAACATATAATTTATCATCTAGATGAGGATGCATTTGAGAGTAAAAGAGGCATAAAAATAATTTAAATTGCATATATTTTTAAATATTTACTTATATTGCTAAATCTCCA